>NC_142718.1:6286046-6911046 GCF_055471065.1 Atractosteus spatula | reverse complement strand
TCAAATTAGCACCCTGCTTCCATTACAGTAGGTTACAGTTTACTCAGCAAATATTTCAATACTAAACATGTCTTATCCTACAATATACTATGAATACTGTACAGTGTACACTGCTATTCAAAGTCTCAGACATAATCGGGAGTTATAACATTTCCATGTTATGAATAAATAATTATTCCAAGCAGCCATTAGCAGTTAAGCAATAGCAGCTGTAATTAATTTGTAGATAACACTGCTTATATTGAATGCGAAAATAACAGACTTGATGCAGAAATCTGTACTGATCAGAATCCTAAAAAATCACAACAACACAATGTAAACTCTACTTAATAAGCCAATGTGTGCTGTAGTATTTAATGCAACCTAATTAATGGGCAAACCTAATTGACTTGTTGGCAAGTGTTCCTGGTCATTAACACCTGTTTTTTGTTCTCTACACCCCCATAAAGCTAAAAGGCTTCATTATGCATTACAAAACGCAGATCTAGCTGTTAATTTGAAAAGTAAATGGGTGGAATTTCATTAGATGACAACAGAGTTCTGCATAAAGCAGGAATAACACAGAGAAGAGAAGAGAGATATAACATTTCTACAGCTTTCGTCCAGCACTTTTGTCTACAAGATTAATACATATATGGCAATTGAGTCAGAGGTGGGGACGATCGCAAGACCGCGGCAGTTAGCCCTGCCACTCACCTTCGGTGTGGGAGTAGCCCTCAGCCGTCACTTTCCACTGGACCAGGACCCCCAGAAGCGTCAGAACGGGCCACACGCCCAGGATCACCCAGCTGAACCAGCACACGGGCCGGGCCGGCGCCACCTTTATCCGCTCGTACACGTACCGCACCAGCAGGAAGAGCTCGATGAAGTAGTCCACGGTGACGGTGATCACCGCGCTGCCGAACACGGCGGTGGACAGCGTGGTGAAGCAGCGCTGCCACTGCAGGGTGAGCACGGCAAACAGCATGCCAGTGCCAAGGAGGAGGCCGAGAGGGATCCACACAGTGGGAGGGTGGTAGAACTGCTCCATCACCACCAGGGTCGCCACAGCGACCAGGAGGCCCAATAGCAGGCCTACCATGAAGAGGCCCACGCTGCGCACCAGCATGGTGACCAGGCCGCACAGCACCCCGATGCCAAGGCCAATGCCCACGCTGGCTTCCACGCTCAGCTGCGTGTCCAGGACCCTCTCCTTGTAGCACAGCATGAAGATAATGATGGAGCCAAACATCAGCCCAGTCAGGAACATGACGGCTTTGAAGCAGCGGTAACCTGGGCAACGAGATGAGAGTCGTGGGGAATGTTTTAAAGATGGTTCTCTCTTTACAAGTAAAGAAGTTAAAGGAAATAATGAATGACCCCTTTCAAAAATCTTTTTGATTTCTACATCAAAAATTTAGAAGAAATGCTAACCCATTATTGCTTTCCTGCAGGCCTACTGCAGGTACAGTACTTACTGCTGTACAAAAGGCTTACATTTTCATATAAAGTACTTTGTAGTAGCGTTCTGCTATAGAATAGTTACTGCGGACAACTGCTGTGCCATACCGATCAATGAATGTATGAACCGCAGCAAATAGTGTTACCTTTTATCAAATAACTCAATATTAGACAATTAGACAATATTGGGGGGAGTGTAGCTCAAAGTACAAAAATTGTTTTAAGAAAGAAGAATGTACACAAAGTTTGAGTTTTTTTTAATTATTCACTACAACGCCTTGGAAAACTGGAAACATCCAGCCACCTTCTCGGTGCTTCTTCCAGTACAGGGTCATGGGGGAGCTGGAGCCTATCCTGGCAATCAATGGGCACAAGGCAGGGTACACCCTTGACAGGACGCCCGTCCAGCACAGGCCACACATACGGTACAAACACCGACACGCACACTCACACCTCAGGCCAATTTTCCCCAAAAGCCAACTAACTAGACATTTGTGACATTCACAAAAAATTCTTTAAAAATATCATCCTGCAACTGACAGATGTTGGAATGTGGCATTTCAAATACTATAAACTGGGAACTATTCTTTGTGTTTTCCTTTTGAAAACCAGCACATTCATCCACTACTACATACATATTCCTTACTGGCTTTTCTATTTAAGGCTATTGCAGTTAGTTGAATCTAAATTTATTAAAGAGCACTTCTCCCTTACTGTTTGGCTGAAATCCTAATCTAAACCAAGAGTCTTATACAGCACATCTTATAATACAGTGTCAGAAGAACCTTGGAGCACATGCACTGCATTTGGGAACTGAGTTTAATTAAACCCATAAAACACAGCCAATTAATAATTTGATGCCAATTTTTAATAAATCATTTTTAAATGTTATTTTTTAGTCATAAAAATAAAAACTGACAATTAGGTAAAAAAAAACCTGGGAGTGGGAGTACACTTTTATTCTGCATGTATTTATGGAGTATTTCATAATTTATAAAACTCACAATTTTAAGATTCAATGGAACTACAGTAAACGCCTTGTGGTGTTAAAAGTAGAAGATCCGCAAATGACCATATCCTGTAAACGCTGCTCCAGTAAGCAGACGCAAAACAACAGACAAAAATGTATTCATTTAAATCAGAAAAAAAAGAGTACTGCATCAGATCTTATTATATGATTTGTTGGCCAAGCATACAGAATTAGCTTGAAAAGGAAAATACAGTACCACCACAGCAGGGATGGAATTTGTTAAGGAATAACATTAATACTTGGAAAGCGCATCTCCAAATTAATAAAAAAACAACAAGATACAACACAATGATTTACAGAAACCATTACGTTTTTCTGAGATCAACATCTGATGGTAATCCTCTGTATAATTGGAAAACTAAAGCAAGTAATAAGGTTTGAATTGGGATCTCCTTGCTGTATTAATTCTATGCACAGTGTGCAGAACAGGTCTTGATTGAGTGGAGGTTACTGGCTGAAATCCAGGCCATGCCAAAAGTAGACACTGGGCGGACCGGCCTTCAATCACTATGATACGTACTGCATATATCGCTAAGTTTTTGGCAGGGGGATACTTGTACTGTACACATTGAAACCTTGTGAAGCATTTAGAATAGGCATTGGTCCTATCAAACAAATTATGAAAAAGAATAAACATACTGTAACATGCAGAAGAAAAGTGATCTCAACAAGACAAAGGGTCATCTGTGATCATTGATCATCATTGGCTGAGCTCCGTTCTTGAAGGACTTCATTTTCATTTCCAGAGATGGATTAAGATATCTTACAACTTTGACAGTCCATAAATAAGCACAGTACTGTATATTGTGTTTCTTGCTCAACGTAAAGGGAGTTATTTCCTGGGTGTTACAGTATGTTCTCTATAGCAAAAATGTCTTATGCTCTAAAAAATATAATTTTCTGAGGAAAAGCCTTTTTTCAAATTAACTGTAATTCTACCAACATTTCAGGGAAGTTTCTCAGCAGGGCACTAAATTAATAATTTGCCTGCTGTGTCTCTTAAGAATTTACAAAAGAACCCTCCATCCCCTACATACTGTTGACCCAACACCCCCTCATCCACCAGGCTATCCTAATCCAGTCCCTCAGAGATCCCATGTTGCCTTTCAAATAATCTCTCTCCAAGTCGGATTTAGTATTCTGATTCTAGGCCCATAAACACAGTGTTGGGAAGAGAGAACTAGGCGATACTGAGAAGACAGGAACCATTCATATGATGAGCAATTCAGTGCTCTACATGAAAAGCCCACAGATAAGAGGTTGGAGAAAGAGATAAAAATGTTTGCCAATGATTAGTGTTGTTTGTACTCTTTAAATTAGGATTTTCAATCATAGCCTTGGCACACTATGTGATACTTAGTTCCCTTTATTATTCGGCCTAAATGAAACCTGGCAAGAACTTTTTAATTTTCTACCACTTAAAATGTGCACTGAACTGGCTTTGACCGAGTACAAATTTTCGCCCTTCTCATCAACTACCATCAAACAAAAAGGCCATTACTTGTGAGGGGTTTTGACATGTTTTTGACACAGGAGAGATGGAGGAAGTGTAGGCATTCTCCGCTGACACACCCACCTTCAAAAAACATGTTTTCTAACATCTCACAGGCAACACAGGCCCCCTACTAGTGTTTTAGTGCCAACTGGTTGAGAGGCCATTACCGGCTATACTGCACACCTACCAACATTTTGAGGATCACAATAGTCACTGTGCCTTTAAGAAACAAGACCCCTGGCTGAATAAACCCCCTTGGGACACTGTTGGTTTAGGACATGACTCAGGCTCGAACCCATGATCACTGAGCCCTGTTTGCAAGCCGGGAAGCACCTTATAATTTTTAATACAAACCAGAAGACACAGAAGGACTTTCAATCCCGGACTGAGCAACACTGCATGAAACCAAACAATCCTGATTGTTGCCGGATATTTTTAGTTGTAACTATGCCGACATTTTTGCCATCACTGGGAAAGCTTATGTCTGAGAGATCCAATGCACTCCGTTGCCGGCATTAAGCTTTCGCTTATTTCAGGGTTATGATAGGATTATTAGGGATAGATGCTTGACAAAATCCCAGGGGATTCCCTGCTGCTGAAATAACATCAAGCAGACATACTGTACTGTATTCCCGATTCCTGATTCTTAATTTCCTTCAGCAATTTACATCCACTGATTGAGTCTGTTATTATGATCCTAACTCCTAAAAGCACTTCTCCACACTACAATGGACTGGTGTGCAGGAAATCAGATATTTGTATCAGATATCTTTCACCCAAATTTAGGCAGGTCAGATTTTCTATCTTTCTTTTTGGATTTTGTCACAAAACAGGGATAAACGGCTCAGTCCTTGATATTAACATCTATATTCAGTGTGACACCGGAAGAAGGCTCCACAGCAAAAACGCTGTGTTTCTTTTCTCCTCTTTACAGCATGGAATAAACCTTTACTTGATCCTATATTCAGTGTGGACAAGGCTTTAATTTTACTTTTCACTTTGAAGAAGGCACTCCAGATAGGACAGTCAGCTCTCTGGGGGCACTGAACTGATATCTTTGTTCCAGGAGGAATATCACCATCCAAGCTCATTTTCTTTCTTTTCTTTTCTGGTTTTCTTATATCGAACTGCCATGCCTTTGGCGCCTTTCTCTGGCTTGACAAGATCCAGCATCTGAGACACCGAAGCTTGCCGGGAAATGAGCTTCAGTTGCCTGACATTCCAGAGTGGGCAGCCAATGCGTTTTCTTACCAAAGAAGCAGTAGATGATCCCAAAGAGGCAGCACATGGCACAGACCACAGAAGGGACAATCTCGTAGCGCCTCTCGATCTCCTGGTCGCAGTCATAGAGGTGCTCCAGGCTGCCGTCCCCTGGAGGGGGCAGCTTGAAGTGTAGCGTCTGCAGGGTGGAGGTCATGGTACCGAGGGGAAGGGGAGGGTATCAGGGCACACTTCCCAGCCACAAGAGGGCGCCTGTCAAGATGGAGAGGAGAGGATTAAAATCAGCACAGAGGGTCTTCAAAAGGGTTTTTTTAACTCACATTTTTTCTCAGTTCCCTCACTTTATTAGCGCTGACAGTTCAAATGGTCCATCGAGTTGTTTGAAATGTCTTCACACCAACAGAAAGCATTCCTGAGCATTCAGAGCAAAAGCTACAGTATATAGGCAACATATGCTGTATAAGCCATATTCTATGTAGAACTCACTGAACAGCATTCCTATTACACTTTAAGAATTTATCGTTCTGAATTATTATTACCATGGAATTATCGACTGGAAATGTTGACTTTAATAAAATCGCTCAGAAAGGGCATTTTCATACAAAATGCTAGCAGTAAGGCTGGAAATGCAATAGAAAGAAGGGGTAATGTCGTGAACAACATCTTCAGAATAAAGCAGTGCAAGCACACGGGAACCAGGAGACAGAATGAGGTCTAATACACCTCCTCCATTTCATGTACGTTGGCAGACAGTGCATTTGACTTGTAGTCTGTTGATTTACACCCTGAGAGAAGCTGTTGCTTTAGGGACACAAGCTTATGAATCATGCATTCTAGATCTGCATTAGATCAAGAAGCCAGATTTGTTTACCTCCATATGGTGTTTTTTTTTTTCTGTTGACAACATGGCATGGGAGATATCCAGAAGCCATGCTTTTGATGTGGCGTTGTGTAATAATTTTTCAATTTGTAACACAGGCCTCACAAATTCGCTTCCCCTCTTTTTTGGAGTTACAGTTCCCTTCGGAAGGTGGACAGTGAACAAAGACTAAAACAATAAGTGCTAAACATAATGAGTAAAATATTTTCAGATTCAAGACCTGATAAATACACAAAATGATGCAAGCAAAACACACGCAATTCTAATAAGCAACACATGCAATTTTTTTCATTAACAACAGGTAGATGATAAGACTATATGAAGGAAATCCTTTATTCATTTTACAGATAACAGATAAGCTTTTATTATATAAAATTTCCCTCAAACCTCTGTTAATCTCAAAAGATAAAGCTGACCATTTTTGACTACTAAATGCAAAAATTCTACATCTGTGTTTGATGCCTGAAGTCAATTTGTATCTGAAGACCAGAATAAAAGAAGTATTCTGAGGCCGAGAACCACAAATTTAGAAGTAATGAATAACATGTCACTCATCACGATTCATCCATTACATACTGTAGCAAAGTGAATAAGGAGTAGTGAATGAGTAAGTAACAGTGACCATGGCTGTCATGACGTGATCATTTATCAGAAAAACTGATTTGAATTCTCAAAATCCTGCCGCCTCCGTCAAGAACATTGCCAGAGTAAGGAAACTGGCTGTTTTGACGAACTCTTAAGTCTTCTTATATTAAGTCTTTATTTTTTGGAAATATTTTACCACAAGGGCAGAACAAAGCTGGGGTATTGAACAGTCTTTTGAATGAAGGGCTGAAATTTGTACTGATGGAGTGAATTTTTAACACTAATAGAAATGTCTGTGTGTTGCTGCATCCTGCCTTCTGATTCGATAGACAGATTCTGTGTGCCATTCTCAAATGGAAAAGAGAGAGATTTTGAGATTAAATGCCTTTCAACAGCTTAACACCCCCCAATCCCCACTTCCTTTCCTTGCCCCAAGGTTACGGTTAGTCAGCCTTGTTTTTAAGCTCCTGCAGTACTCAGACTGTTGCTAGGGAACACAGCATCAAAGTTGCAACTGTCAACTTGTGATCAAGGTATTACGAGGCATCTCCAGGAGCCTTTCTGCCACTCTCCAGCTCAGCAGTGCCGAGCTCAACAAAAAGAGAGAATAAAAGGACAGGCTTTCGTCATATAGAAACGCAAAGGTTTTCAAAGGAGCACCGGTCGCCATTTTTCTCTGAATCAGGTGATTAAAACCGAAAATCTGTGAAAAGTTCCTCTGTTAGGGTAAAACTATCTACAAAACAGCCAGCCCCACAACCTTTTATATAACTTCATGCTGCTGAAAATGAAAAATTACTTTATCCAGCACAACATATATCAAAGCCCTCCTCATGATGTATTACCTGTATTACCACGCAACAGAGGTCCCAGAAAAAGTTAAAAACCACTGTAAAAACCTCAATTAAAGTGGTACATAAAAGAGACTTTATATAGCATTTAGCTTACAGCTTCTGAAGTCTCTTAATGCTATAGCTCTTTCTTCCTCATCCACTCGATCCAATACAGGGTCTCAGGGGAGCCTGAGTCTATCCTGGCAAGCAATGGGCACAAAGCAGGATCACAAGGGAAGGTTCGGTTCACAACAGTGAGGGATGTGCTGGTCCTGCGATCAGTGCAAACTCTCCCAAAGCTACTGCAGAGTTTGCAGGGTGTCATAGTCACTCTGGTCTGGTGTTTTTGAGATGCAAAGACAATTCAGGACACGATGAAAGTCCAAAATCAGTCTTTTAATGTGGTTTACTGAGGGTCTGAATGACCTGGGATTGAAAAAAGCATTTGTTTCCACACAGACGGGCTTATCTACCCCTCATTCAAATGATGGTAGCAATAGACATTGTAGGAAAGAACTACAAAGATTTTAGACAAGCATTCCAACACTATCATTTGTGATCGAGTCTGTTCTTCCTTGTCACATCTATCACCAAGGTATTTTTCGGTATCTCTGGAGGAGCTAGATTATCGATGTGGGATTGCTTCTTTAAAAAGGAGATGTATTTAAAGATAGGCTCTTAAGGTGGATTTTGAAGGCTCTTAAGGTGGATTTATTGCAATTTTACCTCTACAAAAGAGGGGAAAGAAAATAGCATCCTGGCTTGTGAGCCGTAGACAGGGTTCTATCACGAAACGCCAAGAAATCCACAGAGGAATCTGACATAGCTGACCCTTCTGAGTGGGAGCAGCTGTGGGTGACGATCTTGTAATTCATCCCCATGCCAATGTCAGAAAGGTGAGGACTGAGCCAGTTATCTTACTTTGCCCTCTAGTGGTGAGCAGCATAGTTTTACCTTGGAAAACCTCTGCAGTGCCACACATTTTAATAATAATAATAATAATAATAATAATAATAATAATAATTGCTTACACTTATATAGAGCTTTTCTGAACACTCCACTCAAAGCGCTTTACAGGTAATGGGGAATCCCATCCACCACCACCAATGTGCAGCCCCACCTGGATAATGCGACGTCAGCCAGAGTGCACCAGTAAGCTCACTACACACCACCTATCAGTGGAGAGGAGAGCAGAATAATGCAGAGCAGAGCAATTCATAGTTGGGGATTATTAGGAGGCCATGATGGGTAAAGGACAGTGGAATTTGGAATTTGGACAGGATGCTGGGGGTAACACCCCTACTCTTTTCAAGAAACACCCTGGGATTTCTAATGACCGCAGAGCATCAGGGCCATGGTTTTATGCCTCAACCGAAGGATGGCACCTTTTTACAGTATTGTGTCCCTGTCACTATACTGGGGCATTAGGACCCACACAGACTGCAGGGTGAGCGCCCCCTACTGCCCCCTCTAATACCTCTTCCAGCAGCAACCTTAGCTTTCCCAGGAGGTCTCCCATCCAGGTACTGACCAGGCTCACAACTGCTGAGCTTCAGTGGGCTGCCAGTTGTTCTCAATGTAGCTCAGTGTTACAGTAAATGGTGTTACAGTGTTTCTAGTACCTTGCCTTTGTCCAAGTAAAAGACTACATCAGAAGAGGAGGTACAATGCAGAAGATGGTGAAGAAGATGTATGGCGCGGTTCGAACAGGCTTATTTCAAAAGATTGGTCCAAAATACCTTTGTAAAGTCATTATGGCTGGGGTAGATGCATCTACAGTGCCCAGTATTTCAATGGGAGACCTCTAAGGATTTCTGTTGAAAGTGGTATACAGTATGTAGACCAGCAGGAGGCACTCTTCCTTTGGAGCCACGATTTCCAAACGAGTGCCCCCACAGGATGACAAAGGACAACACTTGGACAGTGCGTCAAAAAAACATCACAATAATCGCTCAGGTACCACACCAATAATCCCTTTTCAGCTGTCCATTTCTGTAATATTGCTTCCTGTCTGGAATCGAGGTTTGAGGCATGTACTGAACTGGCAGCGGCACTGCATTTTAATAAAGCAATAAATTTCCACCATCTGTTCTTATAATGCAGCAATCAGTCTTGTACAGTGTGGACAGAGATATGGCCATCTTTCCCACCACTGCTTCAGAAAAGAGAAATGGTAAAGTGCTGGAGATGGTTGACTAGAATGGGGTCTGGAAGCAGGGAGTCCTATTGGAATTGATACACTCTGTTACCTTTCATTCTTCCCTTGAGGTTTGTCCTTCTGTACCTATTTATAATCCTTTTTCAGAAGCCATAGTATTTACTATAGCCTTTTGGATTCAGATGTAACATCTATTCATTCATCTGTGTTCAAGCCACATTATCCAATACAGTGTTGCCAGGGAGCTGGAACCTAGAGCCTATCCCAGCAAGCAACGGGCACAAGGCAAGAAATATCCTGGACAGGATACCAGCCCATCACAGGGCACACACGTACACTGTACACTCTCACACGCCAATGTTCCCAGGAGCCAATTAACTTACCAGAGCGTCTTTGGACTGAGAGAGGAAACCCACACAAACCCAGGAAGAACATACAAACTCCACACAGGTAGCACCCCAGGAACAGAAACCAGGGCCCCAGAGCTGTGAGGCAGCAATACTAACCACTGTGCCACCCTTACATGTAAAAGTCCCTTAAAAACACAGGTGAGCCATTCACAAAATGTTTATCTGCTCTACTGCTCAACCCAAGAGTCAAAATAGCACCAGTAAGAATTGCAGCTGTAACTCTTTGAAATGACCATTCCACCAAATGTTTACAGATGTTCATGGGTCATTCTGCGGTCTTCTCTCAATACATGACATTTACCATTTGAATCATGGTTCTCCAGATTCTTGGAGCTAAAACTGTCTATGCTTCTCTTGGTCTGCAAACCATGGCCTGCAAGCTTGTGTGGTTCTCTGAATAAACGCATCAGTCTGGTCTGCTGTTGGCTTCAGTAAAGCACCAGAGGCACGAGCACGTAAAATCTATGCCTTCTGTGAAGTCACTTGCCTGAACCTTCTTTTTAATAATCATTTCATTTTTATTTACTTAAACCCCAACTCCATGAGGAAGAAAATACAGAAGCAATTATTGAACAAAAAAAACAAGAATATATACAGATTTTCCAGAGATGCTGTGCCCAACGAACATTACAGTGTTTTAGACTAAAAACAAAGAAGAAAAACAAGGTGGAAAAGTATACCGTACTTAGACAAGGTACATGAACCATCTCTGTCATCTTCTCAATCATTAGCAATGTCTCAAAAATCAGAGATAAATCAGATCAGCTCTAATAAACAAGGAAAACTAGAAAAACAGGAAAATACAGAACTAGATATTTCACCATCATCACTGAGGTTGTAATATGTTATCAGACCACAGATATATTAAATGACACTTCATATGGAGATCAGCTCCAAAAATGTGAAAGGTTTAAATAGAAAGAAAATAGCTTTGGTCAAGCTTAAACCTTATTACTGTTGTTGTTTTTACCTTAGTTTGACATTTCGAGTGTTATATGTGCAATTGTTTCTTCAATGTTTAAAATCTCTTTTTTTTCTTCCCTGCAGAAGAATGAGAAGGCAATAAATTTTAATGTCTTCCTCACGGGTGTATCTAAGAATAAGTTATTTCTTCCTCTCATGGTACAGTACAAGGTTTTGGAAGGTTAAGCTCCAGTTTACCTCTATACACTCAAGAGACAGTCAACACTTCTAGACTGATTACATTTTTTTTTAAAATCTTGCATTTCCTTCCACCCATTATTTGAAGGCTGCTTATTCCTGCAGTAACCCCGAATCTGTCCCTAATGGACAGGGCAAAACTACAGCCCCTGGATGCTGATGTATTACAGACAACATACAGAAGCACAAAGGGACAATTAAGAGACACCATAACCTGGGGTTTCTTTCTGGGGGACAAAGGAGGAAAGGTGGGAGGAAACCAGAGCTCCCAGAAAACCCCTCTTGAACATGGAAGAACATGCAAGCTCCACACAGCAGGTAATACAAATTGGGAATCAAACTCGGGACCAACGCCAAGCAATGGCATTCACCACCCAAGTCTCGTGCATTTACGTGCATTTGAACTTGACAACCATTTCTTTTCTTTTGCTAAAATCAATTATCTCGAGTTTTGGAACCAACAGTCTTTGTCATACTATGAATACCTCTCATTATACACTAAAAAACCATACCTTTTCAGTATTTGTCCCACTCCTTTTCATGTTTGTATTGTAAACAGAAATACACGTCTTTCAAACAAGAGCTTTGATTCTAAAGCTGTAACATTATATATATACTCAATATTGTTCTGCAAGGAACTATTTCAGGAGAACCAGAACAAGCACAATCTAAATTAGCAAAGTGAACACCCACAGAACAAGAATAGAATTGAATACTTTAACTAAAAGGGGGTCCTGACACCAACTGGAACTAAACAGGTGGTGCTGTTGTATAAAGGTAACATGAAAAATAATTCTGAAACTAGATAACAAGCCCCGCATACAGTCAGGAACAAAAAACCTTTCAAGCAGATGCTTTTTTTTTTCTTTCCCTGGCACAATGTTATGGCAGAGAAACGAAGGGGCGCAGATTCAAAAGAGAAATTAATATTTACAAGTTTTAAGACGCATAGAAACGTATATACAAAGACTGCACATTCTTGAGTCCAGCCCTTCTATAAGCCAAAGTTGCCCCTTTCACTTCCCTCAAAGATGAAACTTGCAGCAACTTAAAGACACAGAAGAAAAAGATTGATTTCTAAACAACAAAAGAGTCTCCACAGGGCACTCTGCTATCTAAACCTGATGCATCAAAGAAATACAAGCTGTGTCTGGTGGGTACTAAAACGTATAAAAAATACAAATGCATCAAATACCAAAAACATCCAGTACAAAATATAAAAAATTAATACATTTACTGCCAGTCTCCAACTTGCTGAGAAATATGGTGCAAACTGGTACAAAATGTTAAATAACTTCATCAGCCACACAGTATGTATATATGTATATTTGTACGTGTACAGTATGAATATTGTATATTTGTCCGATATATTTACAGATACAGGTCCATTTCACAGTTCAGAAAACAGAATAAACAATACGCTTATTATGACTGATTCATACATAGATTTTGAAGGCAATGAATAACAGAACCTATAGGGAACAGTTGCTAGTCTCTGAACCTGGCCCATGTACAATGGATACAGTTCAACAGATATTGTTGGAAAAGTCAATAGACTATACCCTCTGCACTGTAATTAACCACTGTAGCTGTGGGTTAAAAATGTAAGACTAAAAGAGAATCAATTGGAGAAAGTACTCTCCTAAAGTATTTCCAAGCCCTGTGTATGCTTCATTTAAAGAAAAACCTCTGTCAAAAATAAGTCTTTGCTCGGCTAAAAGCCCTGGCTTCACTGCAATTCACGGTAAGTAAAGGTTTTCTGACAGTGACAGTGGGTTTTCAGCAAAGTGAAGTAATTACTGCACATTGAAAAGTGAAGAGTGTGTCTACTTCAGTAGAATGTGTTTAGGCAGATTCCTTGAAGAAAAGTTGGTTTTCTTCCACATTTAGAATAAAAAAAAAAACTCAGTGCGAGCTGAAAAAAAACACTTATTAAAATAATTTCAATTGGGAAAATCATTCTTAGCAACCTGCACAGGGAGGCTTTGTAATTGTAATTGAAGAGCTAAGGTAATTCCACCTCCAAGCAATTCTGTCTTGGGTTATTGAATTGGATTTCCAATTTATATATATTTAAATTCTAAAGTATAAATACTGTACAAGTTGGTGTTTGGAGATATTCTAATTTAATATCTCTATTAGAAAAAAATGTTTTATCAATTCTGTGACCCCTAACATAGATTAAGGCGGAATAAGATCAAGCCTAAAATAAGCTAAAACAGTAAAACTGTTTTTTATATACATTTCTCAGGGCATACAATTAAATAAAACCCCAACAGAGACAAATACAGATCTTTTCGTTTTAAATATTTAATACTGTTTATCATTTTCATATGGGATAAAAGGTACCATAACTACAAATCTCATATAGGCCTAATCTCTATATGAAAATGAAAGGAGAGTATTGTAAAGACCCTAACAGTGGACCCTAATTTATTTTTTTCATCAAGTTTTAAAATACTTCAGAAAAGTGTAAAAAAAAAAGGTATACAAACGAAAATTCCTATCTGACTTCATACTTTTTCATTCAGTACTACAGTCACAACATAAACTGTCTAACCATATGTGTGCATTGGAATACAAACAAAATTCTGGATTAGTAGTGTCGGTGAGGTCTTTAAGACATGTTTTACCCCTATGAGACTGAATATTTTCAACCCGTTCAGTAAAAGCTTTTCCAGTTCCCGTAAAAAATAAAACTATAGTGAAGACAGCCCAGGCAATCACTGGTATAGAACTCCCCTCCATTCACACCCCTCCATCTTCACAACACGCTGCCTCAGAACAGTGGATAATATAATCAAAGACCAAAACCACTCTGGGAATACACTTTTCCCTCTTCTTCTTTCTGGCAGAAGATTTAGGAGTATAAAAGCCCAGACCTCTAGGTTCAAAGAAAGCTTCTACCCCACAGCCAGACTCCTAAACCCCACCTCTTAAATCCACCTACATCCTCTCACACCCCTCCGTTTTTGATCTGAACTCAAAATACTGCCACTACTTGAATTTTGCACACCGCTGCTATCACAATGCTGCTTAAAACTTTAGCTGCCACGATGTTGCCATCTCCAACCATTTGTGATGCCATTTTCTATGTCATCTTTTATGTCCATGTGTTATGGTCATTTGTCATTTGAGGAAACACAAGTACGCATTTCATTGTCCTCTGGTACATACCGTGACAACAAACTCGAACTTGAATTTCAGTGACCCCTCCATAAATCCTTATAGTGAGCTTGTTTAGTGAAAACCAGACGCACAGAGAAGATCCACCTTGATTTCTATAATAAAATAATTGTTTTTCTTCCTCAACACAGAAATCATATAAGAAAAAGGACTGGGTGCAGTGAAGTTAGAAATCTGAAACAATTGTTACTTCTTTCATTAAGTAAATTCCAAAGCTCTGTTATATGCTCTACTGTAACATAATCATATGTTAATTCAACCCTTCTATTGAACGATTGCTTCAAGAAATGATTTCACACAGAGGAGATATTGGCAGTTAGACTGCAGTGGTCTCTGAAGAAGCAGGTGCTAGTACACAGCACAGAATGAAGCTGTAACAAGACAGCACAACAATGTTTTATGACATCTAACAGTATCCTTCAAATCAAATGTTGTACCTCTCTTACTTGCAATGAGGAAATGTGTACAATGGTAATATAATAAAAGCCTCCTTTATTTTTTTTAATCATAAAAGGTTTAAAAGCTACCTTGAATTCATTACAAATTCATAAAATATTGCTACAATGCTGAGCTTACACTAGTACCACACAAAGGTTTCAGGATATTATCATTACAGATAAAGGTTTTCAGATCTCGTTATTCATTTTTTTAAGCATAAAAACACAAGAATGTACATATTTTAGGAATATACGAAACTGGTGGGTTTTGTTCCGTGGCTGCCTCTTATATCTTCAGCTGTCAAAGAATAATGTACTATATGGCATTTTGCAAAAATACACTGTTGCAATATAATACATGTACTTCTGTTCCAATAATCAGAGTAAGTAAGAGAATGGTTTGCATAACATTTTGAAGGTTTTAAAATGAAACACTTCATGTCCAAAACGTAATTGGTCAAGCTTTCAGTTCCTGGTCAGTTTTAACCACCTGGTTTCCATGTGTGATGAAAACCATTTTTCAAGAGGATCTGAAATAATTCGTTTTCAGGTGTGGTGTGTTGAGACCCTTCATCAACAATGTATCTTTCTGTGCGTGGCTTTGAGCCTGGGATGTAACTTTGGCACAGTGGTTAGTATTGTAGCCTCGCAGTGCTGGGGCCCTGGGTTCGATCAGGGGGTGCTGTCTGTGTGGAGTTTGTCTGTTCTCCCTGTGTTTGTCCAAAGACATACTGGTAGGTTAATTGGCTTCAGGGAAAACTCTCCCTGGTGTGAGTGTGTTTGCGTTTGTGTGTGCCCTATTATACAAACCAGCATCTCTTTGATCGATCCATCTCCCCTGTGACCCTGAAATATGGTTAAAGCACTTGGAAAATGGGTGGATGGATGGTTTTGAACCTGTAACTGACCTGAACTATTGAACCCATTAAGTACAGCATTTTGTGGCTGAACTGATAAACCACACAGGTAGCATAATGTTAAAGTTCAGAGAACAGAAATTAAGTCACAAAGATGTGGAACACACAGTTCTTTCATGGAAATGTGTACTCTCAGAAAATAAAATAAAGTTCACCGGTATTAAAACTAGTCATTCCAGCCCTGAAACCTGGAACCCCTCCCCTTTCCTTTAAAATATAGACAGTAACAGTAAGCTTGCCTCCTCTGATTAACATTATCTCCCTCAAGCAGCAAACCCATTTCAAAAATTGCATTCTAGCCAGAAGCATGCTCTTTACACATTTCCATAAATTTGCACAGGTTAATGGAGTCTGATGTGTATCTACAGAAGACCTCACAACAAAAAGTTGAGAAGTACTGAAGAAACCAAGCCTGTAAACTGCTCAGAACTGGCTTTTTTAAAAATATAAACGCCGATGTCAACAGGAACACCAAAGAAATATTGGAACAGGGATATTTACCGTTTTTTACGCAAAAGCAAATAATTCCAGGCGTCTTGACCCTTTACTTAATCCTACATAACAGAAGGAGAATGTAAAAAAAGACAAAAAAATCTGAGGCCTTGTAATTTAGAGATTATTATTAAAAGCCGTTATGCTTTTCTTGTCCAAAGTCAATAATCTGCACCAGCACAGATAATAATCTTTATTTTCTTAAGCACCCTATATACATATAGTTCATCTGATGGAGAATAGAAATGCTTATTTGTCATATGCAATTCCCAGAACGTTAACATTTTCATGATTCACACAGGTTTCCTCCTTCCATACTAAACCGTATAGTGATCCGGAGTAACTTATTCCTGTCATTAACATAACAGTCTCTTGTGTCTTTCTGTGCATATCTGCTCACTAACCAAGACAAAAGAAAATGTAAAGTCTAACGATGGTGACAATAAAGGCTTTTGCATAATAGACCCCTACTGTACATACAAACCCCCAAACCACTCCCTACACTGACAGGGAATTGAAGTCTCCAACACAAACAGGCACAGGAGAAAGACACAAGAGAGTCACATTTGAGATAAACATTTTGACAACCTAAAATTAGGTTTACACTGTATATTTTGACAGTGGTATCATTTCTGAAGATATACAGGAAGTCAAATGAATAGGGCCAGATGGTTCATTGAAGAAAGAACCACTTTGTTAGGGATGAAAGCCTTGTGTGATCTCAAGTGACTTAAACATACTCTAAGCTTCTAAATAGCATGGCAGAAACCCTGTACAAGGTCACATGGCCTGATTCACAGATCACAGGTCTAATCTATGAAGCAACGGTCAGGTTAGTGATATTACTGTGCAGTGGTCGGCTCTTATCCCAACCAGTACTTACAGGTGATCATTAATAATGAGTGCAACAATGCTGTAATATATGTTCTACTGGCTTATCAAAATCTCTGGTAACATTATAAAAGAACAGGTGAACCAGTTAACCACAGATAGCAAATGTCATACCCTGCATGTGATTGTACTGTTTCAGCTTACGCTTACATTATGTTTGTGAATGCACGTGTACTCAACAAATAGGGCAAGTGTTTTTTTTTTTGCTCTTATCTGAATTTTTTTTTTTCGGAAACTCACTGGGGCCTGGATGGCGCGGTGCACCGCACTGCAATTGTATCCCAAAACTCCCCACTTAGATCAAAAGCTGCAACCAAGCATTAAAGAATCTCATTCACTTGCAAGAGCTTTGAGCAATGGTCTTGATTGTTTCCCCACTCAAACGTTTTGGTTTGGGGAACATGTCAAAATCTGATACCCAGAGAGGTTCAGATACAGATGGCAGAAATGCTCACTTGACACCCCAGGTAGGGTTAGGCTTAGCAGTCTCACACTACTTAGACAATGTTTCAGCTCAGGGATGGATTTTGGGGCCCCAAGTCAGGTTTAGCGTGAAATATCATGAACTGATGGTGGCTCATATTACGAGAGGGCTTTAGTCCTCAACAGTTCAAACTGCCACACAAGCACCCTTGGTTCGAGATCTGAAATAATACAAATTATTTGGTTCCTAGTTAAACAAACGAGCAATTCCTCACTGAAACAAAACTCGCAGGCACCTGTCTTCTGCAGTCCTTGTTCCCTCCTTCTGTGGCTGTGTTTACACAGCTTGCCCTGACAGTTTGACTGGTCCTGCCCATGCATTTCCAATTGCCGTTTCTATGCGGAGGGGTGCTTCATCGCGCTTGACAACTGGCAACTCGTCAGCTTAGAAGCAGCCGAATCTCGGAGGGGAACGGGGAAGAAATCAAGAGGTCTGACAGCGGACGAGGGGGAAACAAAGCCAGGCATCAGAGAAGGGAAGTTTCAGCGGCACTTTGGGGCAAACAAAATACTTGCAGGATTAGAGCCAACAACCGTTTGTTTCCGTGACGCGGCCCTGCTTCAAAAACAGCAGCTGTCGCGCACTGAACAATTCGGTGGCACCTTTTCAGCTGCAAACCCCAAAAATCCCCATTAAGCATCCGGCGCACACTCCTCTCAGGGAGGTTCAGCTGGAGAATAGCTCAGATGGATCAGTAACCACAACAGAAGCAGACAAAGCATTAAAAGAACCGGGCGACTTCCTTACACAAGCTCCTCCTCACTCCCCCCCCCCCCAAAGATAAATGACAGCACCTCCTCCCTCCAGACAGCACCTCCATATCGTGAACAAAAGTAGGTCTGAAGGACCAGTGCTTACCTCAGACAAAGGCGGCTGCTCATGTTGGTAGACACACAGGAGTGTGGCAATTTGTTAGGTAGTTATGGCAAAAGCATTTATGAGAATTGTGTAGATGGATTTAGTATTCACTGATAACCACTGTTTAATTAGGCCTCCGATGGTCCCCTCCTATATGTGAAAGAACCTTTTGAGATTCTTTGGGATGAAATGGGGATGCAGAAGTGTGACAAATTATCATCATTATTATTATTATTGTGAATTATCCCTCAGCTGTTGTTCAGTGCACATCTCCAGTGCTATCTGGAGCTGTCAGTATAGCCTGGCTTACTAACCACTCTCAATGGATTCAGCACAAAGTAAGCCACTCAAATCCTAAAAGGCTGATTACTTACTGATAGATTAACACAATCTACCTAAAATGATTCAAAAGTGATACAGAAAAAAACAGTTATGGGCAGATCTTCAGAAACAACTCTATTAATAATAATAATAATAATAATAATAATAATAATATTATTATTATTATTATAATATTGCTGTGTTTTACATAAGAGTGTTACTTTCACAGTAACACCCAACTGGGATTAACTAATATCCAGCTGGTGTTCAGGATACCAGTCTAAAGGAAATGCAATGAACTCTTTGCAATCAGAGAATGTGTAAAATGAAGGATCCAATTGGGTGGTCACTCAGTGAACTGTCAGAGTATAAAAAGCAGCAGAGTGCATCATTATTTGAAGGGCTAATGGGAGTTTGATGGGGTTTAATTATTCCCGGCTTCATTTTATATCACTGCATTTCATTGTCTAGCATAATGAGTTGGTGTTTTTTTTTAAGTTACTCATATACTGTAAAAACTATCCTTTTGCATTAATTGCCAGGTCTCCATGACCTACCCCCAGCAAAAGCATTTCTGATCACTGTGCCAACAGGTTTTCCTTTCTTTTCAGAAAAGTCCGATCTAAAATATGTTTATGTGTAACTGTCATTTATCTCCAATTCACAGAGCAAGTACATCACCACACACGTCTGCCGTAAGCAGAAATCTTAGCTTTCACAAAGCGTTTCATGTCACTTTTAAACTGAACCTGCTAATCCTGGTCCTCAGAGCTTTGTACTTTCTGGTTTTTGTCCAGATGTGTTAATAATTTCTTATTCTGGCTTTTAATTGAACCAATTACTCATACTCTTACTGTACCTTTAATTAGTTTTAGGCTCTAAAACCATTGGAAATTTCCACTCATCAAACGGAAAACATACCAGTAAAAATCTGCAATTTCTTATGAGCTGAGAACAGAAATGTGAAATTAAATCAGATCTCTTTGTTCTATTTATCTGGTGAGGTTTCCCCAATATTCCAGAAGACATACAAAGACCAGATTCGGAAGTCGCATTGTTAACCTACAAATAATTCACACATTATGTCATATAGTCAGTAGATGTTGTCAGTAAAATTTGTAATGGAAAGCTCATCCATTACATAGAACAGAAGCCTTTCTTAAACTAATCTGACTAGTTTGTGTGGCAGTCAAAACTGGCTGATCTTCATATAAGAATAAATGACTATGATTCAGAAGATTTACTGTAGAGCTGTCAACATTATAGCTTGTGAAAGCCTAGGAACTGTGTAACCAGCATTAAAACAGTCAGGCTTTTTTGCCACCTACACCTGATTTGTTTTGCTCTATTTTCCTTTTCCTCTATTTTAAATTCATCTACAGGGAATATTTTTGTTCTGCACATTCTATAAATCAGCCAAATTATTCAGGGCTGCTTGCTGACCAACAAAGCTTACCCTTTAAAAAGACTCTAAATATTAAGTCTTTTGAACATAAAGCACATGAGATTACTAAATGTACAAGGGTAATGGAAATATACTGCATTTCTCTATACATTTCACCAACTTCATTATTTCTTTCTGGAATCAGGAATTGTTGGATTATTGTAATGGCCTCCAATTCTTTCTTCTCCCCATGTTCTGCACATACTGAGCTGCCCCTTTGCTTATGTCTTTACGTGTGTTCTGGTTTCTATCTAGTCATGTTTGAGTGCTTCCCAATTATTAAGGCCCAGATTAAATAATTAATTGGATTAATAGAACGCTTTTCCCTTGAAAGGTCCCCCGTGTACTGGGCTTCACATAAAGGGGAGTCTAATTCATCCTCAGCCTTGGTTTGTTGCTGAATTCTAACTAGATCAAGCTAGAATGTTGCAACACTGCAGTCAATGAAGTCGTGGAACCACTCTCTGATCACAGAGTAGATGAAAGTTTTGTCTACTCTGGGTCCAAGTCAGAGGATATATATTAATGAATATCATCACATCACTTTCAACAGCTGCTTTATCCATAATTCAGGAACGCGGGGGGACACCAGAGCCTATCCTGGAAAGCAAGGAGCCACAAGGTGAATACACCCTGGACAGGATGCCAGTCCATCACAGAGCGCACACAGAAACAAACATGGACACACTCACAGCAGGGCCAGTTCTTACAGACGCCAATTAACCTACAACAATACCAGGAAGATATTCAAGTGAACACTAGGAGAATATACAAGCTCCATGAAGATAGCACCCCAGGAGCTGAACCTAGGGACACAGTGCTGTAAGGCAGCAATGCTAACAACTGTGCCACCATGTTACCCCTATATAATGAACAATACACAGTATACCACATTACAACACATCTTTGAGCTGGGACACTTCATCACTAAGGCCACATTTCCATATTCATTGCTCAAAAAGTCTAAAATTTATTTTCGGTTTCAATAGCTGAGCAATCATACTGTATGTGACAATACTTGCAAAACAGAGCTTTCCTCAGCGCACGCAAGCCAACAATTAATGGCACTCACCTGGCACAACCAAAGTGGTCATTCTGGACTAGGTCCCAGATTTAATTCTGTTTGTCTTTTTCTCAAATCATTTATCAATTCAGTTTTTTACAGACTTGCTATTACCAGTGGTCACAAACAAAAACTCCAAAATGCTCATAGATGAGAAACATGCTCCCTTTTCCCCCCACTTCAGGTTAAACAGAGAAATTGGTTGTTCATAAGTACAACAGTTTTTCCAGTATTGCTGAAATCTTGTGGAACAAGAGTAGGGATTATTATTTCCAAATGACAGAAAGCACAGACTTGCAAAACCAAAACCAACTACAGAAGCAGTGTTATTCCAGCGGTAAGAGCTTTCACTAGAATTCCTGATAATTACCTTGGCATTTTCACGTCATTGGAAGAATTCAGAGTTTGAAACAAAAGAACACGTAGATGAAATTGGGAAAAACAGTCAATCACTTAGAAAGACTAACACTCTCAGTACAATGTACAATACAACCTATTAATCAGAGTTTGCAATCCTCGTACCATACACTGCAGCTTATCAGAGTTTTAATACTGGAAAGCCACAGGTTTTATACATATAGTACAGTAGCTAACAGTGTTTACAGTAGATTTTACTAACAACAACAAAAGCCACAGAAAGGCACATTATAGTAATTCAGACCAATTATTCTCTGTTAATAATTGGTTTAATTCCCTTTGGCTCTCCTGCCCTTTTTGTGAGTATAATTGTCCTAAAAGCTACATGGACAACAAAAAGGAAGTCATAATCAATGAATACACCATAAATATATAAGGAACACAAAATATATTTTTCAACCTATCTCACTTATACACCTAAATGGGACATTTCTCGGATATCCAGACCTGTTTCATTATATATATATTGCTAAATATGATCATTAAAAAACTCTTGTGTTGACACAGTGTGTCTCAACCACTAAAGGCACTCATTCCAAATGCAGGTTGTGTTCTATTGTGCATCTGTTGCTGGTTTGAGCCTTTATCAAGTCACTAGCTTTCCTGTGATCAGTGAGTGCCCAGAATTCACAGAGCACGGCAAAGGTAAGGCGAGCATTTAGGAACTCGGGGCCCTTTCGGTTCTCAGCAAAAACAAGATTCCTGCTTCTCGCTGGGTATCCGCAGGAATCTAGTCATGTCAGCGATACTTCAGTCCTCCGTCCATTTTCTAACCACTGCTTGCAATTCAATGTTGCAGGGGAGCCAGAGCCTATCCCAGCATGCAGTGGGTGCGAGGTAGGACACACCCTGGAATGAACGCTGGTCCATCGCAGGCGAGACACACTCACACTCACACTCACACCAGGGCAAATTTCCCAGAAGCCAGTTAACCTACTGCACCAGTATGTTTCTGACTGTGGGAGGAAACTGGAGCACCCAGAGGAAACCCAGATGAACATGGGGAGAACATACAAACTCCACAGATGGCACCCCAGGTCCAGAACAAAATCCAAGGAGCCCAGTGCTGCAAAGCAGCTATGCTAGCCAGCGCACAACCATGCTGTTCGGTCCTCCAACTGGAGCCAATTGTCCCATTAAACGTTATGGAGCGTAAAAGGAAGGCCACATTCTTCCCTTGTGGGAACCGGAGCTGGTAGCGATTCTAATTTGGATGGATAAAATTATATTTTTTAAATTGGAAAGTCCCTTTTTAGGAAAAAAAATGACTGACTAAACGTTTTTTTTTAAAAAAGCTTTAAGTATTATTTCTCAAGATGCCAATTGCCTCAGGAAATTTGAGATTCTTTGTCCTCATGTACAGCAAAAGTTGTCTGACATTCTGAAACATTTTAAACTTGCTTGCAACACTGCCTTCATAATTTTGATAGGAATAGAGTTGTGCACAGCTTAGTAATAATGAAAGTTCATGGGGGGGGGGGGGGGACTTGTTTTCACATCGTTTTATAAAGCACCTGCAATTATGCATTTTTTGTAGAGGTTTGCATCTGTGAAGATGAAGATAGAAAGAAGCCAATTTGTAGAATGGCACATTTAGAGGAATCAAATGATCCTGCTAATTGGGAACCGTAAATGTTACAGTGATTAAAGAAATTACTGAAAATAAAAATGGGGAAAGAGCCCAAACTAAACACACATGCACAAAACAGTTTTAATATATTTGTTTTACATTTTTGTCAAAAACTCATGCTCTTCCAGGTCTTTCTAACTAACTTTCTACTAATCCAGCGCAACAAATATACAGGTATCTTCCACTGAACAGCAGTTTGATCAATGTCAGGCTTTGCAAGTTGTAGATTCTTGGATGTATCTTTTAAGACAGATTATGTTTTGTTGAAGTTTATACAGGCACGTGGACGTTTGTGTTTAAGAAAGTGCAGTTCACAAAATCTGAAATGAGCCAAACACCTAGCTGCTGTTTCCTCCTTACCGCATTCATAGGCTGTCTTAAAGTCCCTGCATTTTTGCTCAGACCAATCAGTGTGTGTAGACTCATTCAAGCATTTTTCTTGAGCTATAAATAATATTGTGCTTTCCTCACCCAATCACTGCTTCAGATTCAACTCAGTTGTGAGGAAGAACAAAATAAATCTCTTAATGCTACTTTTATAACATCCTATATATCCCCACTTCCTGTCTGTTGTCATAGCTACAGAAAGATGCTAAATTCCAAGCTTCAGGAGGTTGTTGATCAAGTAGCCAGTAAGAGAAGAGGATGCCCCCCATAGCAACAGCCTCAGAGCCAATCATTGCAGGCTCTATCTTTTCCTCAGCCTACTGTAAATCTTCAGCACCCAGAGCTGACACTACACAAACATATTAATTAACCCTTCAGGGATCACAGGCAGTAAAGTAAACAACAAATTACAAAAAGCTGTATTCCTTCTACTCTGCCAATCATTATCAGAAGGCAGAAGGTCATGTATTCATTTTATTCTTATCATTTTGGGGTTAAGTACAGAACTACAAAATCTTTATAAATCAGTATTAATATTGTGTGTTGAAATCCAGTACATTTGCTGGCATAAATATATTATATACATGCTGTGAAAACAACACTTCTTCCACAGAGTCTATAAATAATTCTGTCACAATACTAAATGAAATTGCTCTACAGCATTATATAATATAGAAATAAAGCTGGACGACATGATGGTCCAGTGGTTAGCATTGTTGCCTCACAGTCCTTGGGCCCTGGGTTCAATTCTGGACCTGAGGTGTAGTTTTTATGGTCTCCCTATATTCCCTTGGGTTTACTCCCACAGTCCAAAGACAAACTGGTAGGTTACTGGGCTTCTGGGAAAGCTGTGTTAAGTTTGTATGTTCTCCCTATTGTCACATGGGTTAGCTCCAAGCACTCCAATTTCCTCCTGCAGTCCAAACCACACTAAGGTTTCGGGTCCCATCCAGGGTGTACCCTGCCTTGTGCCCATTGCTTGTTGGAATAGGTTCCAGCTTCCCTGAACTGGAGGAAGCAGTTAGAAAATGGATGGATGGAAATAAGGCCATTTAAGTGCTCTTCTGAAATGATTTATAGCAGCAAAGGGGCTGGGACCAGTGTCTCAATTCTTTTTAAAAGGTAGCTTCATCTTGTGTCCTTATTTTTGCTGCTCCATTCTTTTCCCAGGAGCTAAGCTCAGACCCCATTGGTTCCCCACTAAATAATCCTGAGAGGGAAGTTTGCAAGTTGGATAAGCGCAGAGACACCTTTAGACTATGGATTTTTTATAATGCTGGGGTACTTCTCATCCTTTGGATGAGACATAAATCGAGGTCCTGACTCTCTGTGGTCATTAAAAATCCCAGGATGTTTCTCGAGATGAGTAGGGGTGTTCCCCTGGAGTCCTGGCCAAATTTCCCATTGGCCTTTTCCAATCATGGCTTCCTAATAATCCCCATCTATGAATTGGCTTCATCACTCTGTTCTCCTCCCCACTGATAGCTGGTGTGTGGTGAGTGTTCTGGCGCACTACGGCTACTGCTGCATCATCCAGTTGGGGGCTACATATTGGTGGTGGTGGAGTGGAGTCCCTATTACCTGTAAAGGTGATGGGGTGGGTTTGAGTGGAGTGTCGACAAAAGCACTATTTAAGTGTAAGGAATTATTATTATTTCAAATTTCTGCACAGTGCCTTCCAAAATCTGTTTTTATCTCTGCCACCCAATTCTCTTCTCAAGACGGCAGATTCTGTATTCATTATTCTGATTTTTTTTTAAAAACTAGAAAATTTGCCAACAACTTCTTAACCTTCATACAGCCCTTTTCCCCTCACCCACCAGTTTTGAATGCAGGATCATTCAAACCCACTCATCAGGTCTCCACCCCACACAGGTGGGAAAAATCATGAATATGATACAGTACATCCTCCAAAACTGCATCATCAGGCCATCTGCTTCTTACCACACCATGAGCTTGAAACACAAGTATTAGGGCTCTCAACTGTGTGGAAGAGTCCATGCACAGTCTTCTAACACATCCTGGACTAAAACTAGCAACCTTAAATTTATATACAGCTTCAATATTATAGTGTATGTTATTATGCACATTATATTAATATGCAGTATATAATATATAAACATTAGGTTTAACTATATCTAGCCTATAACGTCCTTTCAGCACTGTTTAAGTGAGTTAAAAATCAAGCATTTCAAGTACAGTACATCAAATTTTTCACAGAATGAATGTCTGATAAAGGCTTGGTAAAATAAGCCTGGTCACATTACGAGTTAAGTTTTAAAAGGATTTCACTGCCTAGGGTTTAATGCAATTTTGTTTATTCAGAGATAAGCCCAGCTTCTTGCAGTGGAGCATTGACTTTAAAAACGCTGTACTGTGGACTGAGTAGCTTCCACTTAAATAAAATGTAGCTTCGTTTTATGCTTCATGTACTCCATTAGGAAGTAATATTCAATTTCTGCAAAAACCCCAGCAAAATCAGTGCTAAACATATCAAAGATTAAAGTTTAAAATCTATTTTAGTCTTCACTACAACTAAAAAAAAAAAAGATTATTTTGCACAGCGAAAAAAATCAAACCTGTACTTTGCAATGGAAAAATGACATTTACAACATTTTACGACAGAGAATTTACAAAATTTTACAATGTAAAGAAATGTTCATCAGCAGCCAGGATTCACACTTTTTTATTGCTGAATTTAATCCTGATGTGCCCACTGATTGTTTGTGAATTTTAGCATTCTTTAACAAACATTGTACATACAATATATTGCACAACTCAGGTATTTAATCTGGCACCAAACTATAGAAATACATAGTGCACTTCATGAAAAAAAAAAGATTTCTCATCGTTTGTTTCTAGCACATTCACTAAAGTTTCCAGAATATTTTAGATTTTTTTAATTGAAGTGAGCTAGTTTAGCTAAACTTCCCTATTGTCACCATTAAGAAGGTTTATTCAGATCTAACCAGTTTGCTTCTAATGTGTCAAAAAGCAGAAGCAATAATGGATTAAAAGTAGAATATCTCAGACAAGTTTTCTATCATAGCAACTTCTTATGCCTAAAATGAAGACACCATAATAAAATGAAAAATGAATCACAGAACAATGTCTTAACAGGTCTGAGAGTTCTGAATAATTTGAACAAGCATTTGAATTAGAAACTGTTAAGCCTGTACATATATATGTTCTCTCTGGTGCTACTATAAAGGTGGTTTCAAAACCTCTACAGAGGAACATTATTGACATACATTCTCAAAGTTTTCAAAAGAATTTGCAGAATTTTATATAGAAGTCTCCCCTCTCCAGGTGCTCTCCAATGGCACTGTAGTGTTGTAATTAATCCATACATAATTCCATCCATCAATTTCTCCATCTTCTAACCACTTTATCCAATTCAGAGCTGTAGGGGAGCCAGAGTCTATCCCAGAAAGCAATGAGCACAAGGTGGGGTACACCTTGGATGGAACACCAGTCCATCACAGTGCACCCACAAACACACACACACCAGGGCCAATTTTCCCAGAAGCCAATTAACCTACCAGTATGCGTCTTTAAACAGAGAGAACATGCAAACTCCACGCAGACAGCAGCCCAGGAATTGACCGCAAGACACTATAAAGCAGCAAAGCTAACCACAGTGCCTCCAACATGCCCGATGGGAATTAATCCTGAACTTTATATGGAACTGGAAAAAAAAAAAACAGAACAGAAGCTGAACAATGTGTATGCCTCCACATTACACCCTTGGGAAAACTGCATCCACATCCTGTTTGCATGTTGTCTCTGACACCTGAATAGCACTTTTACAATAGCCCAACCAATTTATAAAGCCATTGGAAAGTGCACTGTAATCTTGAAATGGTCATGATAAAGAAAGGCTAAAATGACCTGTTGTGTTAATATACAGCAGGGAACAAACAAAAGGATTTTTGTATATGGAGAGAATATTGACAGAAAGTAATAGTAACGTAATGGATGTATTTATTTTATTATAGAAGACACTCATTTACCCATTGAAACAAAGCCCTTGCCAAACAGGCAGCTTAAATGAAAGGCCCTAATCCAATTTCAGTTTGAGAAGGCTTCGTCACTAAGCTGTGCGTTTTCTCTTATCCACGGCCTCTTGCTGAGAGCGCTAATCACTCTGCTCCAGCAGACCCCTCCACCTGCTCATTATTCATACCAGCAGATACCCATAAATTACACTCATTCAGCACATACAGTAGCACCGTCATACAGCTCCCCTTGTACGGACGCGAGAGGCGAAATATTTCACTAGACTCTCGCTGTAGAGAACAGAAATATGGATGTTTTTCATCGTTCTCTCTTGGTTTTTTTGAGACCCTGGGAAAAGGGTCTGAAGGCATTTTAAGAAACGAGGCTGCTCTTTCCCTAGTCATTCAGTTTTAGAAATGTTGCATTAGAACATTGGTTTAATTTCATTACGTCTTTATTAAAGCAGAATAAATCATATACATTAGATGCAGTTCAATCGTCTACAGTAGTTGTGTCCTTACTTATTCGAAATTCTACATAATTTACAAGTATAACACAGCATCAGATATAATAAATGCCAGTTACAATAACTATTCCTTTGATGCCCTGTTGTATGAGGAAATCAATTTATGGTGGCAGTTGAAAACAATATAATTTCTTGCATTACAACAAACACACCTGAAAATCAATAACGGAGCACTGTGGGCAAATATAACAATTTTCAAAATGCCTTCAAAAATGTCTTGTTTTAGAACAGGAAAATGCAAAATGTACTGGTCTGCTTTGAGTTTGCGAAAGTGTACAATTAATTCTTTCCATCTCATTTTTATAAACACAGTAAAAAAAAAACATTTATTTACATGTTTACAACTCTAATTCTCTGACTTGATGTGCAGTACAGATAGATCGAGAAACTTAATTAATTATAAGCGGGTAGAACAGACAAGCTAATTGTGGAATGGATCTGAAGGTTAGGAACAGAAATAAAGACATTTAGAAAGTGTGATAAACAACTGTCACAAACGTGTAAATGATGAAAAATACACAATAAAGTAATTGGATATTTCTACTTGGATATTCCTGTTTGAATGTCATTTTTTTACATTTTTTGATAATAAGGAAATAATGAATAAACAATTTAAGATCACAAACTCACTGACACAAAGTAGTGACCTGTTTATAAAACAATATCTTGCTACACAAATACAGATAAAAAAAACCTTGTGATTGAGGACTAAAAACTGTCAACCTATGATTAATAATTGGTGACATGTGACAGAAGTACTGTACTATACCCCCAAAAGCTTTAATTTACTGTAACAATCAGAATTTTTCTCCCAGTGTTTAATGCCCTTTTGCAACATTTAATTAATGAAGGTCATGCCTGTAATTATGTCTTTATGCCCTGACATTATGACAAGGCCCAGTCTTCAAACATTCAGAGGTTTTAAAAATACTGAACAATTTATAGGAGCATATTGGCGTTTATTCTATCACCAGTGGAACACTACTGTATTTTAATTGCTCAAACTGGAACAATAAGCGCACAAAAAATTAGTACATGTGTAATCTCAGTCAAACCGAGTAAAATAATTCCCTATAAAACAAACCCATAGTGAAGCACTCAATAATGGTCTTTATTTCATGTTGTATTTACTGTAGATGTTAGCACAACTAATTTTTCTTTCACATTCCCAGTGTGCTTTCTGGTTTTACCTAGGGCTTTTCATTGTTCTATTTTTTCAGTTCTGTTATGTAAATACAGGGTCAGGTTTACTCACTGCAGACAATATAAAATATGTATCTAACTTACTGTACTTCTCTTCTCTGTTAACTCCCCTCTCCTGACCTCCCCATCTCTATATCCTTTAATTGTCACGGTTTCTCCTTTCTCTGTGGCCACGAACCCTTGATCCTTCTCTCACACTCTGTTTTGCTCTTCCCTGGTAAGTTCCTGATAATTCTTTACCAAATATCCTTTCTTCCCAACCTGCTCTGCCCATTACCTGTTCTGAGCATAATGTCTTCCAGACATTTAGTCCTAGATGGATTCTTGGCATCATAGTCCCAGCCCTTTTTTCCATCTCTTTAGCTTAGATCCCTTTTCGGGTTTTCTGCTCATCTTCCACTAGTCCCATGCTGGTTATCCCTTTTTTTTCTGGGAAAACGGCTGCCTGCGACATGTTGCATTCTCAGAAGTCACTTATCCACATAACACCTGTAGATCCAGAGATCTCCCCGTCTTCCACACAGCCTTCTGAATGTTGTAAGCTACATGGTGCTCCTAGAACTCCCACTGAATGTCAGATCACAAGAAATCTTTCAAGTGCTCCATCCATCTAACCATTTCTTCCAATTCAGGCTTGTTGGGGGAGCTATCCCAGCAAACAGCACACACACACACCTTGGAAGGAATGCCAGTCCAGCACAGGGCACAAACAGACACAAACATCCAATTAATTATCAGCATGGGTTTGAACTGTGGGAGGAAACCACGGCACCTGGAGGAAACCCACACAAATAAGTTGGGGGGCGCTGGCTCTGTGGTTAAGGATCTGTGCCTGTGGCTGGATGGTTGCTGGTTAAAATCCCGCAGCCGGCAGAGGAATCCTACTCCGTTGGGCCCCTGAGCATGACCCTTAACCCCAACTGCTCCAGGGGCACCATATAAATGGCTGACCCTTCGCTCTGACTACAAGCTTCTCTCTCCCCATCTGTGTGTCTCATGGAGAGCAAGTTGGGGCATGCAAAAAAGTCAAATTCCTAATACAAGAAATTGTATACAGTATGGCCAATAAAGTGATCTTATCTTATCATGCTAATAGCAATCCAGATACTGAACCCAGGGCCCCAGCGCTGTGCTAAGCACAGCATCACTGTGCCACCCCATTTACTGTAAATGGCCCTGGCTCTCTTGAAATAATTCTTGCATTTTAATTTTGTACCTTATGCATTGCAGACGCCAAAGTATTAGAAACCCCCATCAAATTACGTTAAGTCTCAAAGAGAAGCAGGAATGCCTTAAACAGAAAGAGACAAGCACCCACATCAATGAAACAGATGTAGCACAGTCCCATCCTATTCATCTTGAGGTTGTGATGAGAATAATGCTTATGTGGAATTGTCCATTTCACCAGTTTTCATCAAAGGTGAGATCTGGGGATTGTTCCGGATAGATAAGGTAATGGGATTGGAAGTCTATTCATTTGATTGAGGGGTTCTAATACTGATGGACAGTGAATGTTAATAATAATTTATCATTATTATTTTAAGAAACTCACATTTCTGCCCAGCTGCATAAACAATACACAACAGACGAAAAACAAAAGTGAAAAAGTACAGAAAACATATTTAGTGGAACAAAGAGTAGGACTAAACCACAGATTAAAAGCTACAATAAAAAGATAGGCCTTTAAATAAGTTACAAAAATGACAACAGTCTCTGATACTCTTGGGTTTGCTCAATAGGTTCTACAGATGTAGTGTTGCACACAAAAAGACTCTATTGATTGGTCTTATCTTGTCTGCTAAGTAAGAATTCAAAATCACAACAACTAAGGTTAAAAAAGGACCATACTCATATAGAAAGTCCTTAAAATATTCTGACACTAGACCTTTTAGTGCCTTAACAGTTAACAAGAGAAGTCCACAAATTTCCTAGTACTGTACATGTTCACCTTAAAAAACACAGGGGTTATGTGCTGATACAGAGCAGTAGTACAGAGGTCACTGACTTCTGGACATAATGAAGCCTACTTGATACCTTAGAAATTAGCCCAGTAAGGCATTACAGTCATCTTAATTAACTAAAAGTCACGAATGGACATTTTATTAATATGAACAATGAACAGCATCACAATTAAAACAAAGAACATTTACTGTACAAATTGGCTCCTGGCAATCAAGCAGGAACCAAACCAAAGAAGGAAAGTCCTGTGATCCACAGATAATCTACACTGCAATGCAGTAGGAAGCTGTGATTGACGGTATCAAAAGCTGTACTTCAATTTCTATGTAATTTCTATAAGGCAGATATAAAAAGGTTAAGCAAGCCAGAGTCACAAGTCCTAACAAAGGCTGTTTAAGTGTTGCGTTCCTAACTGCTGTCTAAAAAGGGTGAAAGAATTAATTATGTACGAAATGAAATTGCAAAATAGAGACAACCATCTTGTTTAGAACTTCTGACAAAAAAGGCAAATAGGAAATAGAGTTGTAATTGTTAAGTAGGTGGGGTCTTGGCCATTTTTGTTTAGCCAAGCTGTTTAAGTATTAAAATATAACGACAGTATTTTCCCCCATCATTACTGTTTACATGTAGATACTATAGAATCCGTAAAATAGAATTCAGCAAAATGTAATTTACACAGCGAAAGGCAATACAAACCCCCCAGTCATTAGGCTACAACACAACTAGTTTGCAGCGGTCTGGCATTTCTGATACCACAAGCCACTTGTGTCTCATGTCCTCAGAAAGAATCTTATTTATAACTCTGCTCTGCTTTGATTAAACTGTGGTATTTCCGGTTTTTATTCATAAGCTGAAACAAACTGCCATGCAAAAGTATTCGGACCCTTTCTATGGTGTCAAATTTTGTGAAATGACAAAACGATGCATTTACACTTTTTAAACTTGGTATTTTATTCAAAACCTGAAGGCCTAAGCTAAGGATTTCTGAGGATAAAATGAGCTGAACTAATTAATCAACAAAAGACAAAAAAACAAAATCTGCTGTTTGAGTAACTATACAGACCCAATACTCTCTACAGCACTACAGTATATAACTAAACAGAACTCAATACTTCGGTAGAAGCAAGTCTTCTTTGGGTAGATCTCTACCAACTTTGCATGTCGATTTTTGTCCGTCTTTCTTGCCAGATTCACTCAAACACTCTCAAATTGCTTGGGAATTGCTTAGTGATGGCAGTCTTCGAGTCTTTCTGCAAGTTCTCAGTAGGATTCAAGTCAGGACATTGGCTGAGCCAATCAAGGACATTTACTTAATTATTCTTAAGCCACGCAGGTACAGCTCTGTTTCTGTGCTTTGGATGATTCTCCTGCTTGAAAGTGGACTTTCACTTTCTGCTTGAAAGTGGACTTTCACCTGAAAAAAGCAGGTTTTCCTCTAAGATTCCCCATTCTCAAGGACCCCAGTCATCCCAGTCACAAACTGTTTTCCCTCCTACCGTCCGGTAAACGGTACCAAAGCATGCGGTCCAAGTCCAACAGACTACGGAACAGCTTCTACCTCCAGGCAATAAGACTGCTAAATAGCCAACCTGCAGCTCCTTTAGCAAATCACCTGTAATGGCTACATGGACACACAGTTTTCACTGTATTTAGCATAACTGCACTACTTGTATATATTACATACACCATGGACACATAGCAGCTCTATTCATATTGAGTTTTATTCAATTTCAAAAAACGTAACCTCAATTTTGTGATTTTTGTGAATTTTGTGATTTTTGTGAGCTCGCAGAAAAGACATTTCATTGCCAGCAACAACTGCTGCACGCCGTATTGTTGTGCGTTTGATAAATAAACTTTGATTTGATTTGAAGATGTGCTTTGCTCCACCGACGTTCCCACCAGTCTTGATAAGCTACCCAATCCCAGTGTTTGATAAGCAGAACTATGACATGACGCTGCCACCATCATGCTTGACAGTAGGGACGATGCTGAGTGATTGATGCACTATGTTTGGTTTGCGTCAGATGTATTGATACGTAGGCCAAAAGGTTCCAGTTTTGTGGTGTCTAACCACAAAACCATTTGAAACATACAGTATCTGCAGTATTATTTACTAGAAGTCCTTTGTTGCAAATCTCATGTAGGATTTGAGATGGGTTTTGTTCCCTTTGTGGCTTGACTGGAATATTGTTGACTCCTGGACATTTTCTTCCATCTCAGCCTGAACTTTGTAACTTATCCAAGTAACTGTTGGTCTCGCAGTCACATTCCAAACTTGTTTCCCTGGGTGCTCAGTTTGGAGAGAAAGTCTGATCCACTTCTCCCGACCTGTGTCTTTATACAACAATTTCTGAGCCGATTTCAAAATTCCCTGGTCTTCATGGTTGAGTCTTTGCATGAAAGTCACTACCTGACTGAGACCTGGTGGACACAGGAGTATTTATGTGAAATCAATAGAACCACTGTTACTGGGCACAGACAAAAGGCCGCTCTATTAATTCTAAGGCTTTTAAGGTGTACTTAAATTAATTTAGGTTTTCTACAAGAAAGGGCTTCAGTACACATGCAATAATAACATTTCAATTTTTTTATGTTATCTATTTACTTCTTTTTTATTTTGCTTTGTAATTTCTGGAGTAGTTTGTGTATGCAACCAATATTAAAGTAACAAATATCGATTAGGCATCAAAGTAACATGTCTGTAAGCTTTAAACCAACAAAATGTGAAAACTGTGCAAGGTACTGCATACGGGCTATAAGAGAACTACCGTATAAATGTCATCCTAAAAGGTGTTAAAACATTATACTTAATATTAAGCTATATACCATTTTTACGGCTGTCTTTTAAGTGATACTGAATAAAGGTGTCTGTAAAAATAGTACTGCTGAGTATAATTACTATTATAAAGCTTGTACTTAGAATAATCTTCCAGATGGTAAGTATAAAATGAAAAGGCAGCAGAAACTGAAGCCAATGTATGATATTTTGAAAAAAAATGCACAGCAAAATGTCAGGCAAAGTTTAATTAAGGCAAAGCTAATCTTAACAAAAAGGGAGCAGGAGAGGTTAAATGTTTGGTTGACATGAATAATAATATGAGTGACCTGGGCTGAGTACAACACTGTTTAATTTCTGACTTAATACTTGTGCTACCCTGCGCATAATGCCACACACTTCTGGAAAATACAGAGGCCAATAAACGTGCTATCAAATTAAAGACCTTATAGACCAAAATAAAGATTTGTTCCTGTGAATAAATATTCCTGAGAACAAATATTTCTCATTTCAATTTAGGTCCGAGACTTGAAAATGTTCACCACAAATACTGGAAGACCTGAAATATTTTACGGTACTTTCACCGACAATTACAAAAAAATCAGATGGAATTCTGCTTTCAAAAAGAACTTGCGACTCAAATACGATACAATTGTATATTTCAGTCTTGGTTTTGGCCCGTTGCTTGTCAGGATAGAGTCCAGCTCCCCTCACAACTAGGAACTGCATATTGACTGCATTTCCTTTGACAGTCAGATAAATGTATCAAATTAAATTTATTAAGATACTATAGCACAACCTTCATGTTCTACACTACTCATACTCAAGGTCTACTTTAAAATCTAAGAAGAAGGAAAACATAGCCCAAAACATTTTTCTAAAAACTGATATTTTCTTTCAATTTTCTATTTTCTTTCTCTATGACAAAAGAAAGTGGAAAGGTGACACATGCTGGATTTGAAAATAATGGAAGTGCAAAGGAATGTCACCACCTTCAAGAACACAAGTCGCCACAGATCATGCTAAACGTTCAGATTGCGTGCCCATAAAACACACACACGCCAGAAAACAAATTACAACCCATCCATCCCAATTTACACTTCACTACTAAGTGCTTTTTTTTTTTACACAAAGGAAAACAAACACAATGGGCTGGATGATGTTTATTTTTTTAATGAACATCTGTCTCCCAACGGTATGCTAATTCCGCCACTATTTGTATTTCCAAATAGACGGATGAACATTTCACTCAAATCCAAAAGCACTCTATTCCAGTGGGAAGGTCCAGGTCTGTACGAAAATAAACCCTAAATGATGATAAAGGTTTGACCACAGAACCTGAATATTCTGTTAAAAAGTGAAACAAAACATGCATTGTCTATCTTTGTACTTCTTGTGTTATGTTAGTTAATCTCCTTAATTATATTTATTACCTTATTTATTGGTTATTTGTTACTGCAAACCTTGATGTTGTTAGCTACTGAATATTCTACTCTCTCTCTTCTCATACCACTTATGAAAATAACCATAGCTTGTTTAGACTTCTCGCAAAATAGGTTATTCTGTTGCCTTTTTATAGTCTCCATAGCAGCATGTATCATAAATTAATCACAAGGCTAAAAGCTTTAGATACTGTACAGTGCCTTCATCCATCTTCCAGTGATGTTCCATTTTATTTACTTACAAATGTGTGAAGAAGCCAAAAAAACATTCATTTTACTTTTCACATTACTTTTTAAAAATATTTTAAGTAAAAGTGGTTTTCAATGCTTAATTGCAGTTAAATTGTAGTTGTCTTCATGTCAACTTACTGTACACATGAGATTCACGTAGACTGTTTCTATACAATACTGAGTTTGCATGTTCAGTCACTTCCAAAATGTCTTATTGTTTAGGCTCATTTGTGAGTGATTACATCTATAAAAATACTTCCATTCTTCTCAAAGCTTGGCTGTATAGGATAACTGAATAAATGAAGTGTTAGGAGAAGACAGACCCAATATTTGTTTCCAAAATCCTTTAGACGCCTTAGGACAGGCATTACCTGCCTAATTGGAATATTTTCAAGGTTTTCATCTACTTGAAAGCTGATTTATAGTTGTTTACGAAATGTAAAGGTTAAAAGTCATCTTTTAACGTGAAAGAGCTGAAGACATGCTGACTGGGGTATTACAGTAGTTCTATCAAGGGTCTGATTATGTGATGCAGATCTCAGCTGGAACAAAACTCTGCAGCCTTGCAGCCCTGCTATAGCCAGCTCTAGGGTACTTCCATTAAGAGACGCAAGACGCAAAGGAGACACATATCGAATGCAAGGGATTGGCACCTATTGCCCCCAGCCCCAGAGCTGCAGGGTGACTGTCCCACTTTACCAACACCCATCGGGATAGTATAGTACACTTTTGTAGCTTTACTTTTCCAAGACGCAATATCAATTATGAAACACTTTATTTTGCCACAGTGAGCATTAACTGCGAGCCCACGAATCAAGACATTGGTATAGAAGTATAAATAGAAGTTACAGTACTACCATTACAGCAGTTACTAAAGGATTGTGGCTCTTTAACGGATGGAAAAAATGAGCCTGCAAGAGACCAACTGACCAAATCTATTGTGTGTGTAAGACAAATACATCTACTGTATGGCACAGCTGGTGACTGTCAGAACATGGCCTCTGATTGGCCAGTCAATATGTAACTATGTACAGACACAAATCTATAAAGGAATAATACTCATTACAATACTTGTACACTAGCAGTATTTTCTTGATTTCTGACTAAGGGTACCCATTTTCAGAGGTTTGTCTCTCTAAGCACTTTAATTTTCTTTCACGGTGTCAAATGTGTTAAAATTTGCAGTGTGTGCTGTTCTCCTATCTAAATGTATGGTGGGATTACATAGTGCTGCAGGGTCTGTTTATTTTAGAAAGTATTGAAATAACCCTGCCCAGAAGTTTCTGGCTACTGCCACCTTCCCTGCTGGAGTGTACAGCTGTTTATTTATATACAGATACAGTATATCCCAAAAGCCCTTTTTACACACACAACCATACTGCAGTTTCTAAAGAACAATACATTGAGATAAATGCAATATATGTCTCACTTACCCCTTAATGCTTTAAAAGAGAGAAAACACATATTTGATTGATACAGAGGATTTAATTTTTAAATTTTTAATTTTAATTCTGTTAATGCAGCCACTGCCAGTCACTATGATTTACTGAACTAAAGCAAAAACAAGCAGGGCAAGAGAGAATGGCGTCCTTTTTTGTGTTCATTCCGATTGGACTGCTTGTGCATCTGGGAGGCCGATGGCAGCAGATTAATCAATGCTATTTGAGGCAGCTGGTTTACAGGAGCAGATAACAACCCAGAGAGGTCAACCAGAGAGCTGGGTTAAAGACCTATGAGTACCTAAAGGCAGCTTGCCCGTTGCTTGAAATCCAATGCTACTCTTTCTCTCTTGGTCTCATAAATTACACCCCGTCTCAGAAGCAGCTTACAGGAGGCTCCGGAATTAAACAAATATGACCTTTGTGAACCTTACATCCTACATCAGAGAGACTGTAATTGTGATAGGGGAGGATGAGACGCAAACATCTGAGAACCAGGATCAGGAAACTAAACTAAATAATCTGCACACCCAGCCATTTTCCAACTGGTTCACCCAGTTCAGGGTCACTGGAGATCAGAAGCCTTTCCTCGCAAGCAACATACACGAGCTGGAATATACCCTGGACAGGAAGCCAGTCCACTACAGGGCACACACAAACACACACTTACACCACTTTTTCCAGAAGCCAATGAACCCATCAGTACGCTTTTGGATTGTGGGAAGAAACCAGCACACCAGGAGGTCACCCATAGAAGCATTGGGAGAACATACAAACTCCATGCAGACAGTACCCCAGGTCCACAACTGAACCCAGGACCCCACAGCTACGAGGCTGAAATGCCAATCACTGTGATCCAGTGCTGCCCCCAGAATCAGCACATGAAGGCTCATATTAATCTACACAGCTGGAGGGAATTTTACCAGTTATATCATTCCTGGGTCTTACTGATCTAGTGTGGAGTGGCCATCTGGCCCCACAGTAACTTTATACTCGCAGACACAATAAGTGTTTTTTTGTGCAGTCTTAAAATTAAATGTATTTGATATTTTGGTCATTCATGCATTGCTAAATTGATATTGGTCCTTAACTGTTATACAGTACGATTAAGCTAAAATGTATAGAACCATAATAGCTCTGCATATTTCATTTAATTTCATTAAAATTGTTAATCTCTTATTTAATACAGCTAATTCACTGTTTTGAATAGAATCTTAACAAACAGCCTATGCTGCACGTGCAAAGGGATATTTTGAGCCTGACTCAAAATGAACAAACCGAATCGATCGCATTCAGATTTCACATTAACTGTATGTTAGCATGTACAGTATGTACTGGAAGTACATTTCAGTTTAGACCCAGCTTGAAAAAGCTGCACAGTCCTGAAGTGTGTGATCAACCTAGTCACCATCATCTAGCAAAAAAAAAAAGAAAATGCATGACCTAAGCAAAGATCTTTCCCACATAAAATAAACTTTACATTAACAACAGTTCATTAGGGACAACAATATCCAAGAATTGAATGCTTTGTAAATGTCCGGAGTACCTGGTGAGATTTGGCTTAATCTGCTAGGTTAATGGGTAAACTCCAGCCCAAAGCAGGGAGGAGGCTCAAACCCCTTTCACAGAAGAGTGAACCAAGGGATAGAGGTAAGGTAAGGTAAAGTAAAAAGAAAGATAAAAAACCTCAGCATTTCAGCTTCAGGTGTGAAAGAACCAGTGTGACGTTTCAGGTGTGAAGAAGGTGAAAAGCTGTTTTTTTTTTCTTCATTTGACTTTCAGTGTAAAATTTCTTTCTGCAGTGCATATTGTTAAGTCCTTAAAAATCTGCACATTATCATATTAACCTACATCCACACATAATACAGTTTACCTACTGAAATAATGCTCATATGAATGAATTTAGAAATTATTTAAAAATTTAAGGGCTGGGTATTGGTGGTAGATCGGAATTATGCTATTTTTTTCCAATTTGTGTACCAAAAAAAATAATGGCTAAGAACAACTACATCAAATCTTCCTTTTCAATTATTTTAATATAGACTTTTGTCTACACTGTATTTTCCAATGTTTATATGCTGATTTAGCTGAATACATTTTTATCTCTCATATGTTTTGCAGCAAATGCTTTAGTTTTCAGTAAAGAAAACCATTATGTTGTGAATTTGTGTAAGACCGGTAATTTTGTTTCAACTTCAGCTGCTCATTTGGAGTAAATTCTAGAACCAATTTAAAGTCTTATTCTGCTGCTAAAAGATAAGGCAGTGAAGCCTTCCATTCATTCCACAGCTGCCTTTCAAACAGCACTCAACTGAAGCCATGGGTAATAAGCAGTTTCTTCAAAACATCAGATAAATTACAAGCTGGGAAGCATTACGTTGACTTATCCTAGGTAACGTATCTCCTTGCATGTGCAGAACAGGCTGTTGTTCAAATTCAATCAGAAGCGAAGTCAAAGAAGGTGACCAGATAGTGCATATCAGAGCCATTCGGATATATGTCTCATCGCCTCAATTATTTTGTGCATGGTGACATCCAAAAACAAGCAATCAGGCTGCTTGTGTCTCAGTTCATTTAAACCCTAAAAAATCCCCAAACATGTGACAAGATGAATGAGGAATTTGATACAGGACATGCCAATTCACATGGCAGGGAAACCAGAAAAGACCAATGTGATCAGCTAATGTTGAGTTACATTCTAAGGACAGTATACCCGAGTGTGGATTTTAATCACTATAAACACCTTTTTTTTTATTTCGCTGTGCCACTTCAATAATAAATGCAATAAGGCTCAACAGGGAGTCCTTATTAATCCAATATATATAGACTTCTCAAAGGGCACCCCAAGGGTTCTGTATACTGTATTTAACAAATGCAGACATCCTGCCGGGCCTTACTATATAAATAATTTATATTGAATCTGGGCTTTATTAAAAATTCAAACTCTTCCTTTTTTGAGAAAGTACATGTAGATAACAACAAAGTTCAGTAAGATACTGTATCTTTTCATTCGGCCTGGGTCTGTGCTACAGGTTTACATAACTAGGAGAGTGTGCCGAGTTCTGGGTGCATCACGGTAAGTGCCAAGCTGATTGGCCCTGGTCGTCCATTCTCTCAGCAAAAAAGACATAGTTACGTGCAAATTGAAATATTAAAAGTGAACTGCAGTCCCAATTTCTCAGACTGGTCATTACATTTCACTAACAAAATAAATTGACAATATCGCAAAACTTTACAAATTCCAAATTAAGCACAGAACTGTGAACTTTGTGAAAATACCGTAAGGTTGCCATTGGTGTTAAAAACCCCTGGTCTCGCCACAGGCGAGAGCGAGAGTTCATGCAATTTGCAACGTAAGGTGCCCTTCCTGCTCACTAGTCACTGTAGTGACTCATGGAACGTGACCTAGAGCAAATAAGTACAGCTTGTACAAGCAGACATTTTACTGCAGAAATGTACCAACGTGATCTGCATGGACAGTTAACAAGTAGTATTTGTCGGCAAAACCATCTCAAAGTCAAGAGCAATATTTCTATTGGAGATGTATTCACAAGCCTGCTTTACAATATAATGCGACCACTTCACGTCACCACAAGTTTTGTTGCCCCATTCTGAATCGCGGAATGTGGAGCTGGACATACCTTGAAACTTCTTCTGTTTTGTGATGTAAAGTGGAGGTTTTACATGTTACTGTGTGCAGTTCTAACCCCAAAATATGAAAATAGCATTGCAGTTCTCCTTGAAATACAGACAAAATTTGTCTAAATTTTTCCTACCTTGAAAGTGTCATATAAGTGTTGCCTGAAAGGACTTGTGCACTTCTTATTTTTTAATGGATGTTCTTTGAGGGAACTTTAGAAAAAGTGTTTACAATTTGAACCTTAGTGCCTCCTTTTAAGACGCCCTTCACATTCATTCAGCGAGTTACGAGGCAACTTTATCAAGAATAAAACTATGGCATCGTCACCTACTAATGGCTGATATGTTTTAAAGGAAGTCTTTGAAAAAAATCAAGGAAAAACTATCCATCCACTGTGCACCGTATACTGTACAAGAAATCCTCATCGCATCGTAAAATGTATGAAAAATAATAGTTCACCAACCTTAATAATAAGGATTCAACGCAAAACTGGCATTTGGATCTGCATTAATAGATTAATCTAGTGAAATAAGGACATTTATAATTCATTATGTAACTCAGCTGTTTTGCAAAGCTTTTTTCAATTGTTCTGGTTGAAATGAGATTAAAGAAATATGTATCAACACTTCAGCTGTGATTTACAGTATATTTGCACAACTCCCCAAGTCAAGAAGACCATTATCTAATTATAGAATCTAGCCTTGCAATTTTTAATTTAATCACTTTTCTGTTAATCTTGGTTACATGACAGGGTTTCACATTCCTGCTTCTCCCTGTTTGCCCAGGACTCTTTAGTCAGAGGTCATTTCAGGTTTAGCTTCTCCTGTCCATAACATCACTTGTGCACCTAGGGATTTGAAGGTGTACTGGGCAAGCTCAGGTCCAGAAAAACAGATTATGTGAATCAGATTATTTCCTGAGACAGTTTAGTTAGTCTTGCTTGAAAATCACTGCTCAAAGCCCACTTTTGGAAATGAGAAACCCCAGCAGGAAACACTGGTATCACAGCAAATCAAGTCAACGACAATGAAACCCACATGAAGTCAAAAATGTTATAAGTGAGTGGAATTTCATTTTCTTTGGGCACAGAGTACAATTTTTGAGTGGAGAGGTTTGTATGGACAAACATAGATTAAAGGCAAGTTCAACTGTTCTACATAGCTAGCCTGAAATTTATCTTTTACAAAATCCAGCCTAGAACACAGTAAAAGAGAGGTCAAAGCTGCCCTTTTTTTCCCCACTCCAGAGAATTTGTTTTTTAATAATAGCTGCTTTCATATAATCACTGTAGTAAACAAGAAGACTATAGCTACACATCCCCCACAATACTGAAAACTGAAATATTTATAAGGTGTATACAGTATATATTTTAAACTGCAATAGTTCTTGCAGCTGAATGATGTAATTAAGTTTCACTTCACCCAGAAGAGTCCACTCAGTTACGGAAACTACCAGAAGTCCCACCAGCCACAGCCACTGATGATTCCTATTACTTGCATTAATATTTGATTACTTTTTCCCCACCAGCTCCATTGTAATTTCACTGAAAGCCACCATTTTATTCAATAAATAAATAGAAAAACACAAATCATAATTCTATTACATTGGTTGTTGCAGAGAATATTACAATCAAGTGTGCTTGTTTGCAAAGTTCAGGGAAAAAGGATGAGGAAAACCAGTTTATAAAGTTGTGGGATTGGGAGGTTATCATTTCTACATACTGTAAGGTTTCCCAATCGTCATGGAGTTCTGAGGCAGCCCTCCCAAATTTTTCCCAACTTGGAACAGTGCTGTAGAAGACCAGTTGATGTTCCAAACTCTGGAAAGCCATGCGGTATTTCACTGGAATAGATTTTGGAGCACAGGAAATGACTGTTTTTTCAGTCTAAGGTAAGACAAAGAATCTGCTAGACTAATAACCTCATCAAAGGTTACAAAAGTGTCTCCTTTCTGGTGAATATGATGCACATTTTATGTTTTAAGAGAGGGACTGTCTTTGGCATGTTAAGATTCAGTTCCTGTCTGTGTCATGTATCCATACCTCTTTGGCGCATACAGTACCATTAACTTTGTTTTGCAGTACTTAACCACAAGGGGGAAATTCAGTCTGCAGAAGCAAGTGTTAATGGTAGTTGGCCTTAATGGTTGGTGACAACTCAAAAGATTCACACAAGGGGCACATATTCTGTACGTGCACCTTCAGATATCCTATTGTTTTGGAAGGATTCTCACATGATAAGCCATTTTGTGTCTGTAAAATCTTCATAGTTTAACATTTTTTATTCAAACAATAGAGCAGACAGTTTTTAATATGCATAATCCCTATTCCTTCCTGAAATACTATAATTCTCAACTTGAAGCCTGCCTTGTTAATTATACCGTTAATCACTGCACTTCTAATTACTGAACTAAGTGATCTGGCTTTCAAAAAAAAAGCAGATTTTCACGATGAAAAAGATGCAGTTCTGTGAGAATTTCCTAAATGCACCCTCACAGCCACATCGCAGCTCCAAGGCGATACACTCGGTAAAACATTGTGCATACAGAAAATTATTAGCGGGAAATGAATGAGCATGGATAGGAGACAGCTAACAAAATCATCTGACCATGAACTCGGTGAAAACGATACAGTGCGTTTAATATCGGGGGTGAAAAAAAAAAGAGTGGAAGTTTATTAAATAGAATCACTTCGACAAGACTGAGTGAATCCGGGAGGAAGGTTTAATGCAGCACAGTGGCATAGACAGCCAGGTTAAAAGCCATTAATCTTGTTGAGCACTCCCACACAAATGATATTGCCTCGGTCGTCTGACCCTCTTAAGCGCTCTGCACGAACAAGAGACGCCTATTCAGGTTGTGCCGCACAGCTGTCAGCAGGGCTGTAATAAATACATTTGTTCCTCCTGAAGTGCAGACGTTCCCATCAAGCTGCTCGCAGTATGGAAGACTGCTATTTACACGACAGGCTAAACATTCTGACAGACACGCTTCTGGTATGCGTGCTCAACAGTAATAAAGAAAAATAAATAAAAAAAAATTATACAGAACAGGCTATGAAACTGTTTTTCTGGAAATACTCCCTTTCCACTATAAACCAACCTGACACTACTGCAACATCCTGCAATTTTATTAGTATTACTAGTACTACAACCAAAAATAATAAATGATTATTAGGAATACAAATGATATTTTATTATTTGTAGTATTCATGTATTGCAACTATTATCCAAGGAGATACTGTTTAAAATTATTTCAGGATGTTTTTCCTCTTTTACAGTTTTTCCAGCAGACCCTTGAATTTAAGTACAGAATATATAGTCTTTGCTCAGCAGTTCCTAGTTTTCCCATTTCAGTTATTGCATTGGAATATTGTTCCAGGTTTAGTGGGGATGCACCAAAAAAGACAGAAGAGTTGATAATCCAGCGTCAAACCAAGACTGTCGATCTTCGATGAAAGTTTGGGAGGTCAAACCCTGATCTCACCCACCTAGAGTACTTCTGTATAAATACTGTATAAAGTTTTTACCTTATGTGCCTGCTTGTTTCCTTTGTTAGGGTTTGAGTGATACCACCTTGTTTACTACTACTTTAGGGTTCCCCTGACAACCCTGATATGTTGTAGGGTTTACATTTGTGTCAGAATGATGCATGACTGCATTTCGTAACTTATAACACTATATGCCTCTATATGTACTGTACATAGCACAAAGCATGCTTGGATTTCCATTCATTCTAGTGGTATCTTTGTATTGTATTTCATATACCAGGAAAAAATCGACAGCAATAACAGCTTTATCATTCCGATACTGGTGAATGAAACTGGATCACTAAAGCTGTATACTGTATTCTTTGAATCTGCCTGTACGCGCACATGTTACCTTTGCCTTGACTGATTTATTCCTAGTAGCCATAAAATACACCCTGAGTTTAATGTGCTTATTTCAAACTCTTAATAAATTTGAGCCATCAAAACACTACAATATATTACTGTAGGGCTGTACAGTAGATATTACATACAGAAACAGGACAGTCTTAAAGCTATTAAAATATGCAATTGATACAGGACATAAAAACAGTATAGCAATAACTAAGGAGTTATTAAGATAAATTATTAATTAAACTCATGGTAATATAAAAACACAGTATTGTAGTTACTCAAGAACTTCTACAAGTTATAAATATTATCAACCTAAAGCGTAAAATTGAGTGTGACTATCTAAATCTGTATCTCTGATGCTATCATTTTTAAAAATTTCAGAAGCAATGAATCATCAGAGAGAACACACTTTAAGAAGGGGGCTACAAGAAACCCCTTTGCAATGACATGCCCAAGTAGAGAAAACTTGCCTAAATTGCCTTGTTACAATTTACTTTTGCAAGTCGTGTATTGAAATCTGAACATAAAAATATATGCGTCGTATTCTGTGCTTCTATGAAAATACTACTCAGATGAAAATGTGTGCCTACACTTTTACAGTATTTGACCAATAAGAGTTTTTCTCTTTGGTAAATCTGAGTTATGCAATATCGGTGAAGTACAGCATTTCAACAGTCATCCATCAAATCACTTTCTTAAAAATACGTATCGCCTTATCACTACAACTTGCTTTAAAATGGCCAAGATTATGAATGAGAAACGTGTGCGTTAACAATGAATCATGTTGAAATGAATCGTGTTCAATTCTCTCGGCAATTCATCCTCTTTCCTTCCGCCTGATTAAGACTCTGCTGATGACTGATTAACACCCACATATCTGGCCGGAGTTATTAGTAAAGAGCCAATTAGGAATATGCCAGTAGCTTCCCTGTGTTCATCCTGTGCACGATCTTCGGCAGACAGCCATCGTTTTCTGGCATAATTGCAATGATATAAAAAGGAATCAATGCGCTCTATGTCAGCTGTTTTTTTCCTTACATGCTGTGCATGCGTCACTCATGTTAGATGCCTTATTTCCACTCCAGACCAGTGAACATTGGGGAATGTCCCCATCTGCGTATGGATGCAAAGCTCGCTATGTACTGTACATTCCTTTAAGTCACTCTCACGGCAACAAAACGAGTAAACATTTTCTGTGGTTCACACACTATGCAAGCGCACAAACTTTTTGCAAGGCAAAAAATGAGAAATGAAGGAAGTCGAGCATGATGCATCACTAATTCCTTGGATTACGTGTGTAAAGTTTAGACTTGCATGTGCATGTGTAATGGTCATGCAGGTGCTGATTTTAGAACATGTTTAGCTACCATAAAATAATAACAAGACTCATACATACTGTATACTATATACATTCATGAACAGAATTAAAAAACTGCTTCCGATGTCGCAGAACCAAAACTGGTGTCAATGTCAACGATTAGACACTTTTGGGATGTCCACTTTAGGACGCCTTAGAGTCCTGCCGCAGCATAGTCCCCTTCAAACAGCAGTTTCAACAGTCCAGACACAACCTTACATCCAAAGAATCCAAGAGGTATCAACAGGTTGCACCTGTTTTACAGCATTTGTCACCAATTTGCTTTGGGACTGGCCTCTGTGTGACCCCCTCGTGTAAGGCTATGGAGACATATGGACATGTATGTATTTTTATGACAGCTTCACCCATCGCAGGATTCATTTTCTATAGATCTTCGATCTGAGCCGTGCGTGACATCTCGCCATTCCTTTCACAGTTTGTTTTTGGGGGCAGTAAACTGGATGTTGACCTCATGGAGGTGGAACATGAACAGGACCTTATGGAGACAACATGAATGTCTTCTTCTGAGCTATCTTAAAGAAGCCAGTGAGGGTCAGAATCTTCCAATGAAAGTGAGGAGAGGCTCAGCAGATCAGTAGCTCAGGTCCTTGTACCGGATGGAGTGTAGCATTGCTGATGACATCTTGGGGAGTCAGAATCGTGTTGAGATGTTCACTCCGATATTTGTAGTACATTTTAACGATCTTTAGCACATCTCAAATTCATATAACTACTTCTTATATTCCTCCTTTTGCATGGGTTCCACAATCTTTTTGGGGGGGGGGGTTTACAACAGCAGACAAAAACAAAGTCTGTGACAGTAACTTGCTGCAGGCAGTATCTTTCCGGGCTCGAGTTTCTGGCTGTTCAAAGTGATTGCTGTCAAAACTACTGAGGTGCATTCTGGGCTACCTGCCCGTGCACTGGGAGAGTCGGAGGTTTGAAACAGAGCAGAAGGAACTGCGCAGCAGGAAAGTGTGAGTGGGCTTTGCCGACACAGTGCGTCTCTGGCAAGGAGAGACTTCACAGAGAAGACGCAGAAGAGGACTTGTGTGCTGGAGTTAGAAAAGAGGACAGAACAAAGATGGCGGAGCCTTGTTTAAGGCCTGTTCACATTGCTCAAAATCTCTAGAAGAACTCTTCTTGAAAAGGTGTTAACCTTCTGTGCTCAAAAGGTAAACTTGTTGCCTTATTCTTATTTATTAACGAATAATTATTACTAATTATTAAGGATTCCCAGAACCATTAGGCTCCTCTTACAAGACTGTCTATATGTAAAAAGCATTTGTTAAAAAAAACTAAATAATCCCCCCACTCAATAAAGTTAGTTGAAACACAGTAAAGGAAGTCACATCTTACAAATAAGATATACACTGGTTTTATTTTTTGGCAAGAAATGGAAAAATAAAAAGAAAATGTGTATTCAGCAAATCCCCCTCCCTTCACCAATACTATAAGTAATCCATACAAATCCAGACTACAAATATTCATTTTCAAACCCGTCTCGAAAATCTCTCTCAAAAGCCGAATTGTTCTGACAGAGTTCCTGCTGGGCTTTTTTTTTGCTACCTGCAGTATCTCTTATTGTGAATACAGTATGTGCAGTTTCTTGACCCTATAAGAACAATACATCTATCCATCCATTTTCTAACTCCTCTAAAGGTAATCAGTATCTGTATCAGCCACAACAAGCTGTTAATTAATCGGTTATCGTTATCTGCCAAGCAAATTCCATATCCGTGCATCCCTAGTAACACCCCTACTCTTTACAAGAAACACCTTGGGATTTTTAATGACCACAGAGAGTCAGGACTTCAGTTTTATGTCTCATCTGAAGGACAGTTCCTATTTTACATTCTAGTGTCCCTGTCACTATACTGGGGCATTAGGACCCACACAGACCTCAGGATGAGCCCCCCCCCTACTGGTCCCATTAAGAACTCTTCCTGCAACAACCTCAGCTTTTCCAGGAGGTCTCCCATCCAGGTACTGGCCAGGCTCACACCTGCCCTGTTTTCAGTAGGTTCCCAATTGTATGGTGCAGGGTGATGTACAGTAGTTGCGAGCAAATATATATTGTATATATTTTGATACAGTAAAGCAGAAGAAAAATAATTCCTTGTACTCACAGTGCCCTACAGATTTATAACATCGAAAATAACATCATATAATAGTATGAATTATGGGATGGTAAGCTGACTTACTTTTAAAAAAATCTCAAAATGTTGTACTGCAATCATGATAACATTAAACAGAGCAAAGTCTGATTTCTCGAAATTTAAATCTAGAAGGGTCTACTGTGCATCATGAGAAAAAAGTGCCTGAGGGCTGAGCACCCTGCCTGCGCTGTGTCACTCTTGCAAGCAGCGAGATCAGATGGTATGAATCAATACTGATGACTCCTGTGTGGAGCATTCGCTTCGAAGTCTCAAGGGTGAGTCACCTGTTGTACGTTCTCATGTGACATTGATTGGAAAAGAAGGAAATGTCGCAGCCAATCTTACGCCCACTGGCTGCAAAGGTGTGTGGTGGCAGAGGATTAAATAGATCTGACAAAATGTACCATTTTGTAGGAAAGTATGAAGAAGAATGGAAGTTGCCGAGACTTAATAGCATACCTGGCATGCTAAAACAACAATATTCCTCAGGCTATGGAGTATTCAGCAGGTGATGTTTAACCATAGTTAATCCATGTTCTTCACTGCAAAACACACTACAATACATCTTGAGAGGTAGGAGGAAAGTGTCCTTCCCAAAGAGTTGAGATTGTGTATGCAATGATAAAGACAAGAACGTGTGATTTCAAGTGTATTTATTTCAACTGTAGGAATCTAGTCCATCAGGAAATGCCCCTCCACAATAGAATTTAATATAAAGTATGCAATATACTGTATTGTTAATTACTTACAATAATAAGGTAATTTTAACCCTAGCATCTAAGGGGATGTGACCTTTTTATAAATCACCCTGCAAACTCTCATCCCACTGAAGCTAAGCAGGTGTGAGCTTGGCCAGTACCTGGATGGGAGACTTCCTGGGAAAGCTTTGGATGAGACGTAAAACCAAGGTCCTGACTCTCTATGGTCATTAAAAATCCCAGGGCATTTCTTGAGAAGAGTAGGGATGTTACCTCTGTGTCCTCGCCTGTCCTGGTGAGTGTACTGGCATGCTGCTGTTGCATCATCCAGGTGGGGCTACACATTGGTGGCATTAGTGGGATTCCCCATTACCTGTAAAGAGCTTTAGGTGAATGTCCAGAAAAGCACTACACAAGTGTAAGGAATTATGATGATGATGTCAATTTGGTGGGCCATTTTCCGATGAGCTATTTACTTAGTAGGATTCTCTTCTTCCCCGTTTAGCTTTTTTTCTTCAGAACAAATCAAATTCCCAAGGTCCAAGGACTGCTATGCTTTTCAAAAATGTACAAAGCAAGCCTGTGTGATCATGTTCAAGGAGGCTTAGCTCCATCCGATGATGCTGTTCAGCAAAGCACTTGAATGAACACTTAGAAACTTGAAAGGTTTGTACTGTAAATGATTTGCTTAAAAAGAGCCCTGGAGGAGAGCTATCTAATTAGAAAATGAGAGTGAATCTAGATGAAGCAGTAGCTTTTTAACATTCAGGCCTTCGTCGAGCCAACACTAGGAAGACAAATTTTGACATTTGAAGAAAAACAGTGCTACTGTACATCCATGATGGTCAACACACCCAGAAGAGTAACTGAAGAGGAATCCTGTTCAGACCATAGACAGCAGCTGTGCTGGCACACTTCCATGGCAAATATCCAGTGACAAGCAACGAAGTTCTGTTAAGTGCTTAGCAGGCTCTTTCCTTGAATGGCAGCGATCAACTGTGGTGCCAGTGCACAATTCAAGAATTGCTTAAGGCACAGATTTCTCATATAGGGGCCCTGGGATCCCTAAGGACATAATAATTGACAAGATTTTATAGCTGGTGAAATCAAACCTTGCTCAATTATGAGTTTTGCACTAATCAATGGAAATGCCTTGACTAATGTTATCTGAAAATGCTGCCCCACAGCACAGCTTTTAATATTTCATCATTAATACTAGCACTTGCTTTGATGGCATTTTAAACCAGGGATACCTATTTAAATATATATATATATAAATGAGTCCTCCTGCCATGTACACTTCAGATGGGTTAAGTATCTAATGAAGAAAAAGCCCTTGTGATGGGCATCTCAATGATTACCAGGGTCTTTGCTGAAGAAGTGGCCAGGAGAAATGTTGGAAAAATCAAATCATACAAAATGAATTATACACTGTATTGACATTGGAAAATGAGTACAAAACAGAAGAAATAAATCAAATTTTCAAAGCTTGGGTTACATGTAAACAGGCACACTAGAGGTGAATTTGATCATTGGTTGATTGGTTAAGGATAGGAATTGCAAATTCTCACATGGGGGTAATTAAGTCAGTACAATATATAAAGGGGTTCATGAGCATAGCAGCTAGGCTTTGAAACGGGAAGTCTTTGTTGGAATCAAACTAAAAGCCGGTTACAAAACCGAATCCTCTGCTGTATCTCATGAGTCACTGAGTTTGATGAGCTCAGGCCTTGTGAGCCTCATTATTAGGGGCTGGGCCTTCACTCATTTAATGTAATTAATTATAGTCACATTAATTGAGATATTAGAGGCCCACAGCTGATAGAAACTACAATATTCTATCAAGCTTGAGAGAAAGGGTATCACACGCAAAAAATAGTGTTTTAAAGGTTAAATTATTTGGGTTCCAATAAATAAATCTTCCTGGGGAAAACACTGGCTGAGTTTGAAAACCCCAGTTTAATTCCTTTCATATTGTGCTACAACATCAAGACTAGTATCATTCTTCACTGCAAGGAAAAAAAAAAACAAGGCTTCTTTTAAAATTAATCCGTGAAGATACAGATCCCAACAGCACCGATAAAAATCTAAAACCTGCTCAGCACTGATGCAAGAAAAGGACTTTCAGCATTCTCTACCCCAAATACATTTCAAACAGAATTTAACTGTTTACTACACTACTTTCATTTCTTAATTAAAGACCGCTGTAAAGTTTTGATAAGTCCCGTTCTGTCAAATAAAAGAATATTAATTTTAAAAAATAATATTGGCTTTAAAATACTTTACCCATTGTATAAAGTATACTTGAGAAGTAAAAAAGTATATTACACCTTACATTATTACACCTCACACCTGAAGAAAGCTCCACGGCCGAAACGTTGTGTTTTTTCCTCTCTTCTTTTTTTCAGCATGGAATAAACCTATTACTTGTTCCTTTGCAGCCTACGCATGCTGACGCAGCTACCCACCTGAACAAGTATATTATTAACTGTATAGTATATGTACACTTTTCTAAACTACTGTATATGTACTACATATATTATAAATAATAATATACTGTGTAATGGGATTGTGACAACACAGGCAGATAAGTGTAAAGGTATCTTATCAGCAAAATCTACTAAACAATAGATAGCTCAGGCAAATGTTTTGGAGTACAGACACAACTATATGTCATGGAAAGGGCTGTTTGAGGCCACTAGATCAATGGTAGATACAATCAGCTTCCAGCTACAGTATATCCAGTAAGCAAAAATCAATGGGCATCACAAGTTTACAGAAGACAACGAAAACGTGACCACCACTTCAAATTATACCCGAAACAATTAGCCTGCACTGTTTTTTTGATGTTCTTGCAAGATGGGGCCCAGCCATTCACTCGTTTGGATTCTACAGTTCTAATAATCCTTCTTATTGTCTTTGGAAGACAGAGTACAAACGGCATAGTTTTTATATGTTCAGGTGCAGAGAAGAAAAGCTCAAATTGGTATGGAGACAAATGAGGCTATGAACCATTTATCAGCTAGGTGCTGGTCAGGAACGTTGCTGAAAAAAATGGAACTCAAAAAGTTGAGACAGTAATGTGGTCTGTTCAGTATGATAAAGTGTAACAGGGTATTGTAAACCCCAGTGAACTGCTTAGCGTGTCATTTGTGTTGCCTATTGTAGGTTTGAAACAATAAGAGGATAATAGTTTCTTTCCGGGCTCTGCTACTGTTATGCTGAACTGTTCTGTGGTTTTTCTAAAGTGAACTGAGGAAGGACAAAGGCTGGCGGCACGGTATGTCACTGATACAGGTTCTGCCGTAAATCTGTCAAGGTAGATGGTCAAACTTTGAGTTGGAAAGTTTCGCTTGGAAGAATTCTGCGGCAGCCCATTTCCAATGTGTTTTTTTTTCTTCTCCAGACTGTCAAGAGCAACAAAAGCAAGGGCGTTCTAGCTCTTCTTGAAAAACAGAAATCCCACAGGTGACAAGGGTAAAAAAGAACGGCCTCATTTGTAATTGTCAGTCCGCCCAGCTGTGTCCAAGGACAGAAAGCATCTGTACTCTCTGGAGTACGGGCTGCAGGTTTTATTATCTAAAGTCACAGACGGCATTGAGCATGTGCTTATAGAATAAGGGCATCCGGCCTTATTTGAAATTTAGCCTTCATCTGTTCCCTGTTAACCCTTTGGGCTTTTTTCGTCCATTTTAGCACAAAGACAATCTTTATTGTAAGGGACACAAATGAACAGTTCCTAACAATGCTTTGAACCCAGCTTACATTACCCTTACAGATCATAAACACTCACAATTGACTTATATGGTTGCCTGGGACACCCTGAAAGCAGGAAGGAGTGGTAAATAAATATCAATAAGAAGTTACAGTATCGTACATGGAGGGCAGTCACTGTCTGACACCGCAATAGAACATGAGATGTGTGGACAGTTAGAATTGACAAAAACAACTGATGGCTTTGGTGTGGCTTAAGCCAGGAGGAACTAAGCTTCAGTCACCATTATGTTTCATGCTCAAAAAAGCATTCTCATTATGTCATGTCCTTATATGATGTTGCTGCTGGCGTTTTGAAAATAGGTAGCAATAATGCACTGTCGGCCTATTGTACTTTTTTTATTTTTGAAGGGACCTGGTGTCCCATCTTCAGCTCTGTCCTGCACCCCCATCTGATGCCTCTGGGATGAAATAATGTGTTGATGTCATGGCAACAATCTAACTTCACACCATCTTTCCTGACTGAGTACTCCTTGATAAAACATCATTTTGTTCTTAGCTGGGCTACATGGACGAGATGACTGACGTTTACTTCGTAGAAATTTGCTAATGCTACTGTACATTGTATATTGCTCTATTCTTTAGATTCAATTTGTGGTCTTAGTTATGTTTAGATGACTAAAAAAGAACCAATTCTATCCACCCTGTCATTTCACACATTCACAATGCTACATGACGCCTCTGGGTGCTTGCAATGGATAATTTTGTGAGGATAAATTTTAGGTACTCAGTGTCCATTGTATTAAATGAATATCGTGGGACAAATGGCATACGTCAAAACAGTTTGTCCCTGCATGAGCGAACCATAAGCAGAGAAAGAGTTAATACTCCAGCAGGGAGAAACTCAGCTCCCCAGGTCTCATACATCAGGCTGTATATCCTTAGCCTGACTCCTTGTGTAACCTGCCTCCAACTCCCAGATTGCTGTTTAAGCACATTTGTCCTTCTAATCTGGATTACCCACTGAGGATAACAGTCAGATCAGGGTCACTACAGCCGAGCATCTCAGCCCAGCATTGCAAATTTCCTTCGTCAAACTTCCTCACCTTAAAAGGCCTCACAATGATGCCTTCCTTTAAACCGAAATCTGACACAAAACTAAATTCCAAACGGAAAACACATCAAAGAGATGTTTGGAATGCATACACTGTAGTGGAATGATCGTCTTGAAAACATCTACTGTACATAATGCAACACTGTCAAACTAAAGAAACCCAGTGTAGCCTCTTGAGCTACAAAAGAAGACTTCCTCTGCGGTCTTCTTTTGTCACTCATTCAGAACATTCTATTCTGACATGATCACAATGGTCTGCATTTCTTTCATTCTCAGTGGAGAATGGTATTGTTCTACAGGGTAGAACGGTACAAGATATTCTACAGGGATAGTAGAAATTCACTGGCTATAATACATTATTTTCTCTATTCCAAAAACCTACTGTAATTGGAGGTTCACAGATCCTAAGAAACGTCATATCCACTTTCTATGGATGTGAAGTTGCTGAAGACTAAAAGCTATTAACAACAATAGCCAATGGCAACATTCTGATTTCTTTAAAGCATTACGTACTTTCTCTGCCAGGGCCCCTGTCCATCTCTCTTCTCCCCTTTTAAAGAAAGAAAAACCCTGACATCATCAAACATCTTAATGTACTACTAGATCAAAAGATAATATCTATAATTGAAAACTCTGTCACTAAGTATGCCAAAATATAGCGTATAATGCATATATTTCAATGGGTCCCCTGCTTTTCTTTTTGAACACTTCTCGCACTATTCCAGTTATTTTTCTTTACATACCAGTTATGAAAACCGGAATAGCCAGTTATCAATCGGAGCCAGTCCGTCGTGAATGTGCCCTTGCACCATTATCCTTCTTCAGAATTGTGGGCCCAGAATTGCTACAGGAGATTATCATCGAACGGATGGTCCTCTCAAACACAGCCCCGCAACCCTTCAGGTGTCTGGCAAGCTTTGTAAGTCACTACTGAGAGGCAGCCGAGAATACCCTGACAGACTCAAAACTCCCACAGCCTCAGAGGGGAATCCTGGTCACAGTTGGATGAGACTCAGCCTAGTATTGTCTCGACTGCATTGCTCAAACTAATGTAGTGTTCAACCTTCAAATGAATGCCTGAACTGCTTCAGCCTACTGGGACTCATTTCATCTCCTGTGCATTTCAAGGAGCAGATACGGTAGCCACCAAATCAGATAAGGTACTAGTGGATAAAACTGTTGTGACTAGTTCCGAGAGTACCGAAGGCAAACTTTCACATCTTCTCTATATATGCTAATGTGTCAAAACTTGTGGTCTCTGCCTGAATCATCACCTTGCCTAATTGCTCAACAGGATGGCAGGACCTCAGCGTAATGAGCTCTTTTAACTACAGGGTGCCTGATCTCAGGTGAAGCGTCACAGCTGGGAGGTAATGATGCTTATATAAGAGTGCCAGAAATCAGAAGGAAGAAATATAGAAGTCTGTCATCACAGTTACAATATAACATAACGCTTTGGAGGTTCAAGTTTAAACTGCACAAAATAAACGGTTCAGTGGTTTAAAATGGAATGAACCCAGGTTTAAACGATTAAAACATCGCTTGTTTCAGGTTCAGCCTACAACAGAGGAGATTTGATCCAAGTGTACAAAATCCTAAAGCGTATAGATAGGTTCAAACAAGGGACTGCTTCACACGCAGTAGTGAAAGAAGGACACCGGGTCACAACTGTAATCCCAAGGGGAGTTAATTCTGGACTGAGAATAAGAAATACTACTCAAAGAGCAGTGGGAATCAGGAACAGACTTCACAGCCTGATGGTTGAAGGCCAAACTCTGGGAACCTTTAAAAAAAGGGACAGGAAAGGCAAGTTTTTGATTCACTTAGCTCCTAAACAACCAAATGAGCAAGATGGACTGAATGTCCCACCTGTTTTTCCTCATTTGCAGACCTTTCTTATGTTCTTATATCATGAACAAAAATACTGAAGTATATGAAAGGTTGTTAAAAAAGTATTCATTACAAATATGTAAAACTGATACACATGACTGGCAACAATTCAGCTTCATCACAAACTTGATCTACCACAATCACAGTCTTTCACAATGTATTATTATTATTATGTATGGAAATGTAGTAGGAGAATCCTGAATGCTGACACAGTGTCGGCACCCAGCTGTGCCCTGCAAGAAGAAACGCAAAGTCATCTTTCGCAGGTTTAAAGGCTGTTAGGGAGGTGCTTAGGTGTAGGACCGTTATCCATTCTGTCTTACGATACTCTGCCTACAGCACTAAAAACCTTGTCTTAGTCGGTGAAGTGAGCTGTGATAAACCAGGCTTTATCTGCGACTACATCTAGGTAATTTGGGACTGATCAAGCAGCTGTGGCTGGGAGGAGTCTGGCTCAGACCACAGGAGCCAAAAGTCTATGAAAGTGGAGTAACACTGTTTACAGAGAAATAACCTCATGCTGTACATTTTCAATCAGAAGTGGTATAAGACGTATTTCCAGCCATTTTCATTCCACATGTCCTGGTGAGGGTCATGGAGACAGATATATTTAACAAAGAAATCAATAGCCCAAATATGACTTTCCTCCGATAATCACCCAAAGGAATGCAAGCTTGAACAGTGGATCAATAGCTCATTTTAACCACTGGAAGTTACAGGGAAACGATAAACAGTGATCATCCAGCCCACAAAACATTGTCCAAGCAAACACAAAAAGCAGAAAGATGTTTTCGTTTTGTACCTCTTTGACACTGTGCATCACTGAAACAGCCACGACATCACTTGGAATCCTGTCAGAACTACCGATGATGGGTTTCTTGAAGGAGCCCAACAAACTGGCTGGGTAGCTTGTTCCATACTCCTACCACCCTTTGGGTAAACAAGAGGCTCATGTTCTCAGTTTTAAGAGCACTGCCACATAGTTCCCAGATTGTTTTCTCTGGTTCATGTTTCACTGTTCCCTCTGAAGCACAGTGAAATTTTATTATGTTTAACGGAAATACAAACCGATTCAGATTTCGGTAACAACCCTAACACAAACAAATGTTACCGAAACCTTCCTTGTCACAGGTCAGGTACACACAAACACACAAACAAATCTTCATTAAAGCTGCACGTTCTTCCAACTTAATATACTTACTGTTTATACACTGAGAACTTAACGGTTCTCAATATCCAAATGCTTTTCTATTTTAATTAGAAAACATTAGATCAAAACAGCTGGCTGTAAGAGTGAAAAAGAGAATTTCAAGGCATTTAAATTAACACGTGCAAATCCCAACTCTGATTAAACTTCACTTCATGGCTTTTGGAGACTAATACAAAGTTCACCACTCGGATTCCTGACTAAAGGAAATGGAACAAGGTCAAACTGTCTACCACAGCTTCACAAAATTTTTAGTGCATGAGAGGCTTGTGACATTTTCATCTGACAGTGTTTCTGTGGCTGTCTTGTGTCACGGTCAGAAACATATCTCCTGTGCCCACTCTCTTTCGTGTTTAAGACAATAATGTGCAAGCAGGGTTGGTCAGTCATAACACTACTCTTTACTAAAATCTCAGAATTAAATTAAAGTACCAAACAAACCATACTGGAACCAAATACATAAAAACGTAGAAAGAACATATTTAGCCAAGTGACAAATCGCTTTCAAATATGTATTGCAAATGAAATATTGAAAGCAATTTTCAGCAGAAGTATAACATTGCCTCATCTATAGTACTGTATATGGTTTTAGTATATGATTTAACCAGCAAGCAGTTTTTGTTGTGTTCAGTAGATAAACCCAAATACAACATAAATAAAACAAACAAAACCCTTTCATTTGTGTAAAAATGTCATTCTTGTGCTCTGATGTTTTCTGGGAAATCAGAGTAATGTGGGAATTCACTTTTTAAAAAATGAGGTAGGACGCAGTGCATACATTTAAAAAATAAGGTCTAATAATTGTAGCATGTCTATTTTATGTTACATTTATCACCAGTATGTATTAACGATTTGTAGTTCTCTGTCAGGTGCAGTGCCAAAACAAGATCATTAAAAACCCATTATGTGGTGTGTCTAATGATTTCTTCACATATAGGCTTCAACTGAAGTGACCTAATTCTACAAAGGAAGTAATAATCCAAACACATTATTCCAAATTAGCCAGAGGTAAATAACTGTTACACAGAAATGCCATAGCTACAGTATGATAAACTATAAACATGTATGGAGTTCTCAAATGGTTAAAATGTACTAGGGAAAAAAAGACTCAATATTAGAAAACTACATCATTCCATTTTCAATTATATTTCAATTATAGGCCAACGGTTTTAATGTTTTAAAGTGGTCATTGGTTTCCTTTATTAAATCCTACAAACATTTGGATTTTTCAAATCACCTCACTTTTCATAGTGCTAATAAGAGCACAGAGGTCATTCACATACTTTCTGATCGCATTGACTACAACCACACCAACAGCACTCATTGTGCACAGAGAACAGATGTTGGCCTCACTGAAAAACAAAAAACACCACAAGGCACAAGGTAGCATTTGTTCATGAAGTCTAGGAAAACCCCATTGGCTCCACTTCCAACCTCCAATTATGGATCACTACTTGGAAATCCCAGTGACAGTCAACTGATAGAAGAGCCCAGATTCAAACCAGTGATTTCTGGAGTTCAGTAAACTCACACACCATGGACAGTGGATTTTGCCTGTATAGCACATTCAAAGCCCATAGCAATTATTTTATAACAGAGGACCAAACAGTTCTACATTAGAATCACTGCCTCAAACTGACAGACGAAACAGGACAATCCTTCCCCCCCACACTGAAAACTTCAGAATTACTTCAATCTAAAGTATTCTTACATCTGCATTTCAGCCTGGTGAGAAGGTTGTTTTACCAAACTAGATACAGCTTCCACTAATCCTTAGAAGTTTACCAAACATAACTGGCTTCCGGGAGTAAGCAGAACAACAAAGTGAAAATGTGCTTCATCTGTCATCCTGATCTCACATTAATGTTCTGTTTATCAAGTCGCTAACTGGTCCTAAAAAAAGGGCTATAGATTTTTTACTGAATTGATGTAAAAAAAAACATGCAGCACAGCATTAAAGTTCAACAAAATACTATTGCTTTAGACTGCTGTTTCCTGAAGAGAAGATGACAGGAGGATGAAACAGTCTGGTATATTTGCAACAGAAAATATACAGTTTGCTTCCCAGTGTAAGATGGAAACTTGCTGCTGTCATAAAAGAGAATGATAGTTGTGCACATAAAATAACATATTCCCACACCATTTTTATGTGAAATGTCACAATGTGCTCTTCGCCTGATCCTTTGCGATTCCTTTAAAAGGTAAAAACCCAGAGTACCAACCAGTGTCCTTCCTTATCTCTGTCACAGCTGGTAAAGGTACAGTATGGTTCTTTTTTATTTCTATGACTTGCGCTAAAGACAGGTTTACAACACAATGCTGACTGCTTTCCTTAAAAGGCACTATAAAAGAAACTGTCTTGAAGAAGTTCTATGAGTGAGTCTACAAACAGAACGTACTGTGAAGTTACGAATAGGCATTTGAAAACTCCCCTAAGACCGAAAAAAAAACTACAGATGACAGAAACCATAAAATGTGAATGCTTATATAATATTTTGATGTCTTCTCAACATCACAGTTGGGATGTTCTAGTCTTTTGAGTTTTTGGAAAACATTAATAATGAAACACAGCCCCGTCAGCTTTGTAGAATGATAAACAAGATACGAAGTGTCCTAAATAACTATGCTTTAGAAAAATCTAACTTTAATATTAATCAAGTTTTTTTTGTTGTTGTTGTTGTTGTTGTTTTTCTGACTGGCCTTGCCTTCTTATTACATAGTTTCAATGTAAGAAAAGGTCTGATATTCTTTTTCCCTCAAAGTTATTTAATTCTGCTCCAGTCACTTAAAAGCCCAGGAGGTGACAATTATCCAATGGGAAAGTGGTACATCTCTGTTCTGGGATACAACTTCTTGCAGCAAAAAGTGCATCTCCCAAAAACAAAAACAACACACACAGCCCTGACAAGTGGATAACGGGCTGACACTTGTGCATCTGTCGCTTGATTTAACTTGTTACATCAAAACAGGAGAGCCAGGACACTGACAACATAAACAGAGGCTGCAATTACAGTACAGCTACTCCAAGGAGCATGAAATTCAGTCACTCTGGATCACTGCCACAGCACAAATGTTTTTTTTCTCATAAATAGAAACCAGTTCTATTTGGATAGATGGGAAAGGATGGGAAATTCAGATTAGAATACACCACAATGAAAACAAGTTGCAGGCAAACGCACAAATTATTATAAAAGACACCTTACTGCAACAATTCAGATCTCTTCTTCAGAATGTATTATTAGCATAATCAATGCCAACATATACTGATCCAGAACATGACATATACAATACTGATCCAGAAGCAGTAGGAATGTGTTACTGAGGAATAGGAGACGAAGGAGGTCAAGGATGATATAAAAGTCCTTGGGCAGAAAAAGAAGGTAAATGAGGTGATTTTGTGGTGTTAAGAGAAAAAGATGTATCCCCAGTGGGGAGTGGGGTAGGGAAAGAATCTCAGGAATCTTAGAGACTCAGCTTAAAGGGCTGAGAGACAGGCAGATATATGGGATGAAACAATATCAGCTGGAGGAAAAGAGGTATTTGAGCATCATTAACATAAAAATGATTCACAGAGCAGTGGGAGGAGATGAGAGAACCCAGGCAGTGGATGTAGAAAAAGCACAGTAGGGGACCCAGGACAGACCTTGGGGGACACCACTGGAGAAGGAGGAAGAAACAGAGCCGAGTCTCTCCAGGAGAACTGGTATGTTTGTAGCCCTGGAGCAAGGAGGAAATGTCTGAGTTGGAGAGGGAAGATAATTGGCAAAGTAGGAGATGAAGTGCTGAACAACTTATGACCTGGAGATTTTCTGGAGCAGAAAGGAGACAAGTGACAAGATGAGAAAGTGGAAGGGAGAAGAGGAGCAGGGGGATTGAAAAAGTGGAGAAGAGCTTACAAGGATTGCTTGTAGAAGCATGATAAACTGAATATAAGAACATCGGAGGCATAGGACAATTTAGATCTCCTGTTTCTTTTGAATGCAGCTTAGTTCTGGTCGAGTCAAGCATAGAGGAGACCCAGGCATTGGGAAGTGAAGTTAAGAGTCCGAAAAAAAAACTCCACGCATTTATATAGTCCCAAAGTATTCAAATATATGTGGAAACCCACTTCACCCACCACAAAAGAACACCAGCCACCATCATGCACCACTACACAGTAGATGAAGTGAAGAAATGAGAAATTGCCTCATTAACCGAATTAGGGGGAAACTTTAGGGAGAGTACTGTACAATTTCAGAGTGGAATCTTTAATGGCCAAACAAGACCTCAGTAAGAGAACATCACAATAGGTGGAAAGAGAGAATGGGTGATTAAACACTTAGGAACAAAAAACAATAAATAGAAGCTACTGCATGAGCAGGTGATTACAATGTAATTGGAAATCACTGAACCATGCCAAATGAGTGGTGGTGATGAATATATAGCATTAGTGGAAATTTAGCATTCTGAAGAGGAAGGAAAGATGTTGCATTAGATATCAAAAACAGCAACATTCAAGCATGGAAACATAACTTTTATGAATTAGGGGTTTCAGTCTATATGGGCCAGACCTATAAAAAGCAGGAGTATGCAACAGATCATCAGATTCAGATACTAATTAATAATTCAGTCTTATGTAATGAAATCAGGGACATATGTAAAGGGAAAACAAAGTTTTCAAACCAGGAAAAACTGCCAGGAATGTCAGAAGCTGAAATCAAGATGGTAGACACTGCTAAACGATTGCTTCCTTACTCAGTTTGTCAGAACAAAATACTAAAGGGAATGCTCTTATTGATCGAATGTTTTCAAACAATCAAGACGCACTGAGGAAAACAGAGGTGAGAAAAACATGAGGGAATTGAGATCTTAACGTGGTACAGTCCAAAAATACAAACAACTATACACTTTGAAGAGTACTTCTCAATCAAAAGTTCAGCGCTTATAAGTGAAAAAAGGTACAAGTTAACAAAACCTGCAAACCAACTTCTTAACAGTCAGATTCACCGTGCTCAATGGGATGTTCAGTGTTTTTGAAGTGTTTCAGTGTTTTTATTATACCCTATCCCTGATCTATGCCATTCTATGACATTATCCCCGATTTGTTTTGAAAATTCCTCGGTCTTCATGGTACCATCTACCGTATGTTTCCTTCTACTACATGAAAGAAAAGCTTACAGACAAGTCTGTACTTTCTGATTTGTTTGGGGTTTTGCACTTTGCAGTTCTTGCTGACATTTACTTTCTGCCTTCTGTAAAAGTCTTCAGTTCGAGCATTCATAGTTCTGACTAAGAACACAATTAAAACTATTTGAAATGTCTCTTTCTCCAAGTTATGTTTTACTAATTTGTTTAATCCTTTTAAATATGTTTAGTTTTTTTCCTGAGGCTTCAAGCATTTCTAAAACCATTTCAACAGTAATTTTATTTCACATGTCCAATTGATTAAACCTTCGTTCTCTAACAACCGATTAAAACTTGTTCCTAAAATATACCGTCTACTCCAGCGATGAGTTTTTGTTTACTGTTAACGAATTCTTGTCTGGACACATAACCATTTGATAAATCGAAGGGCCTTAGTTCTTTAAAATATACAGAACGTGTTTGATTCCTACAGTAGATTTTCAGAACAGAAACTGAAAAGAACCTACAGTACGCTTTCAACTGATTCGATTCATTCTAGAGAGCATTTAATGTTTATATTTTGGGTAACATCTATCAATTTTCTAACTGCTTTATCCAATTCAGGGAGCCTAACACACCGAACAAGGCAGGATATGCCCTGGATGGGATACCAGCCCATCACAGATGTTAGGTAACTGTTTTTTCAAATGGAGGAGTTTCTAGTTTGTCTTTATATAGTATGTTTTTATTATATTAGACTTATTGTAAAAGACTCATCATCCAAGTGGGGGCTACACATTGGTGGTGGTGGTGGAGGGGTGACCCCACACCGCTCCTTGGGGCGGAGCAGTGGCTCTGTGGCTAAGGATCTGCGCCTGTGACTGGAAGGTTGCCGGTTCAAATCCCGCAGCCGGCAGAGGAATCCTACTCCGTTGGGCTCCTGAGCAAGGTCCTTAACCCCAACTGCTCCAGGGGCGCCGTACAATGGCAGACCCTGCGCTCTGACCCCAGGCTCTCTCCCTGTCTGTGTGTCTCATGGAGAGCAAGCTGGTGTATGCGAAAAGATCATTCCTAATGCAAGAAATTGTAAAGGGTTAATAAAGTAATATTAAAGCGCTTTGAGTGGAGTGTCCAGAAAAGCGTGTAAGAGTTATTTATTTATTGTTTACTGGATGTTATACTTGAAATACGGCAGATATGGTTTTCCCTTTGCTAAGAAATAAAAACAGAAGCTTGGGACTGCATTGTACTGCCCAAAAAAGAGACTTGGACTCGAGCTTTCTGGTCAAGAGTATTAAGCTTCTAAGCACTTCACCTGAACAAAATAAGGTTCCCCACATCCTCCTTTGAGAATTGGATAATCTTTCCCAGTCATTCCCTGCAGCCAAGTCTCAAGTGATACTTGAAGGGTTTAGTTGAAAGCTTGGCAGCTGGTACTTTACACCCTGTGGCCATACGAGGGGTCAGCTCAGCTTGCACACTGAAATAAACTGCCACAAGCAAGCGAGTGAAAGCCATCTGCTTGAAAACGGGGGAGAAGAGGGAGCTGTAGGAACGGCGATACCGATGAGCAAGAGGGATGCTCTTGACCTTTTAAAAAACAAACATGTTCTGGGGCTTTGGAACGAGGAAGGCGGTGCTGACAGCAAAACGCTAGTGAAGGCCCGAATGAACTGCAGCAGACCATGTCAATGAAAATATCTGCCATAGTACCACTGCACGCCAGTAATAAGATTCTCAAAACTGGCTCCCTAGGAGACATAAGGTTAAAGAGGCTTTTACCGAGATTAACTTTAACTTTTTTTTACCTTGAGTAGATCACGTCAAGGACCAATGCACTGTTCTGATAATGGCAAGTGACTGTGAACAATGCTACACACAGTACCTAGCATACCCAGAAGTTTATAAATGCTGTCCATGGGGGACTTATTCTACCAATTTTACATAGGAAAAACTAGAAGCAATGCTAAAGCATTTCCCCATCAACAATTATAGAAACATATACAGTACATAATATTAATTATCTAGCAGTCATTTTGTTCAGGGCAGATATTTATCTGGAAATACTGCAGCATATTACACTTAATGATTCAAATATTTTTCAATGTCTGAAGAAAAGGATGTAGGTTTTCGGAAAAGTAAATGTTTCATTTATATTTGGCCAAAGCTAACAAAGAGGAACATATTTCTTCCAACACCGTAAATATAACATGAAGGAGGACGGGAATTATAATTAATGTTACAAAACAAGGAGCCCTGCTTTATTATTTCACACTCTGGCTCCAGGAGCTTTAAATCCAATGGGTGCCAAACACCATTTTTGCTTTTAATTAAATCTAATTCCTCCGTCTTCAGCAGGTGTGTAAATCACTTCTGAAATCAAACATGTTAAACCATGCACTCTCCTGCTTTACAGAATTTATGAAACCCCAATTTTATGAAAGATTTCACAAGTAGCAATTTAAAAAGGAATTCGACCTCCACTTTCTAAAACTGCCAGGTGTTTCAACTTGTTTATACACACAATTCTGGGACAACTAATTGCTCATCCCAGCCCACTCCTCCTAACCCACACACCAGCCATTGAGAGTAGAGGAGAGCTCCCATGTGGGCTCTGAAGCAAGCCCCAGCATTGCTTTGGCTCGTTCGTCACATGAATAGTCAGGGACAAAGTCAGCGAGCTGGTCATGTCAGCTCTACAGTGAACAGCACCACTTCTGAAGCACCTGACCTGCTTGCAGAGTCACCCAAAGACCCTCTGACCACCTCTTCACACAGGCTCAGCAGGACTTCTGGCTTAACAATTACAGTATGTGTAACTCTGCTGAGTTTGACTAAAGCCTGGATTTGAACAGACAACCAGACTGTTACACTTCATAGGCTGCTGTGTTTCAGTTCAGGTAAGACAAAAACCAATGGAATTACTATACACCCCAAGATTACAGTTTACATTTTGTCATCCTTTTTAATAGAATATACGCTTCCTACTTGCCACGCTGCTGAGTATAATATTTTGAAAAGCAGATTATGTGCAGTTTGGCAATGAAGGGTATTAATAAAATTAGCACTGATGTTTTTTTTTCCCCTTTTCCATCCAACGCAATGCCTACAGAGAACAATCAAATTTAATAGTCTCTTCAGCGGAGTCAGTGACTTCTTTTAATCGTGGTTACATAATCGCCATTGCAATGCCATTGCACACTGCTGATAGATCGCTCGTATGGTACAGTACCACTGCGCTGCCTCACCCCTGTAATGCACTCTCTTGCAGCAAGACTGGAGTCAAAGCCTGTCACATTTCAAATTCATGTCGCTGTAAGAGAGAGTCCCCCAGCAGGTATCGATGCCAGCCCCGACACTCTTCAAGTCCTTCAGAGCAGAGGGCCTGAATATTTGATGATGTTGTTATTGTAAGAAGAATGTTCCTCTTTAAAGCGTTGCTAGGGAGACAGGCACTGACCTTCTACACACAGCGAGACTGTGGTTTTGTTCCTTCTTTCTTCTACAAATTTGACCAGAAGGATTCAGATCCAAGAGCTGAGGCTATAGAACAGCAGTGCATTTCTTTTTTTCCAAAGACATGGTTGCGAATCTAGATTTTTGTTGTAAGGGAATTTTCAGCATGTTAGACTCCGGTTCCCCCTCAGTTACAACGGCTTCATTGAAATTCTTCTCATTGTACACTCACACCAAATGATGATATAATTATAGACTATTATTAGGAAGGAAGCATTCTAAAAAAAAAGCATCACAGGCACCATTGCTATGTCTAACGTCATCTGTTTATATACAAACAAAAATGAGCTCACACACTATTGTTCCTGTTGATATTTTGCAAAGCAACATGTATCTCTTGGGCCTAGAATATGATCAGCTTTTCAGAAGTTTTTAAAATACAGATGGTTATATCCATTATCAATATTTATTTGAATAATCGTGTTGATAGAATACCTAACAACATTTCTCATTAAGCACTTTTAATACTATGCTATTATTTAAACGTAAAATTCTTTTGATGTATTTTAAATTTAGAATCAGCAAGGATTTATAGCCACCAGATGTAGCACAGCCTCTTGAGGATGTTGCACATTTCCTCTTGTAGCAGTGGTTCCCACAACCACACACTGGGAAGAATGAGGAAGTAGGCAGATGCCTACAGCCCACCCACCTCTGAGACCATCGTCTTTTAAGACATCACATGGGCGGAGCGGCAGCATTGTGGCTAAGGATCTGCGCCTGTAGCTGGAAGGTTGCCGGTTTAAATCCCGCGGCCGGCAGAGGAATCCTACTCTGTTGGGCCCTTGAGCAAGGCCCTTAACCCCAGCTGCTCCAGGGGTGCTGTACAATGACTGACCCTGCGCTCTGACCCCAAGCTTCTCTCACTGTCTGTGTGTCTCATGGAGAGCTTATGTTATCACAGGCTGCACAACCCCATACCAGAGACTCAGCACTGGAGAAGTGCATCCCTCATCGAGTGGGAGGCCAACAGAGGTCACCATGTCGCTTAGAGCTGGGAGAATCTGGACTGATCCCAACTTGCTCTTGGGCAGAGCTATATAGTGAACCAGCACTTGGAAAACCAAAAGCAGAGACAACACACCTAATCCAGGATCAAACTCACGATCACAGGGATAATCCTACACTTGGGAAAACACCTTCACCAACTGAGTCACGTGGGAGACCCTATATGTAAAAGTCCATCCATCCATCATTTTCTAACTGCTTTATCCAATTCAGGTTCGTGGGGATAGCCAGAGCCTATCCTGGTATGCGATAGGAGTGAGGCGGGACATACCCTGGATAGCAGTCCATCTCAGGGCACACAGACATAAACACACACACTTACATCGGAGCCAATTAACAAACCAGTATGAGGGAGAAGACTGTAGCACCCAGAGGAAGCAAACCTGGGGAGAACATGCAAACTCCACACAGACAGCACCCCAGGTCTGGAACTGAACCCAGGGCCCCAGCACTGTGAGGCATCAATACTAACCACTGTGCCACCATTCCACCCTCTGTAGTCCCTATCACAAGTCCACATCTGTAAAATGTTCTTTATAGTTCATCTCATGTTTTGCATGTGCAAATACATTTGAGTTTATAGATATTTGATTCAGTTAAGATGTAAAGACCCAGGTGCAAATATAGAAAGTTGGCACTCAGGTTTGAAAATATTTGTGTCCTCCTCTTTCACAAAACGGATCTTTAGAGTTCTTCAGATCTTCCATCTGTAGTTTTTAAGTTACCCAAATTCATTCTCACAACATCCTTACTTTTTAAGCCCAGGACTAATAATTAATGATGGGAAAAATCAGGTCACAAGTTTTTTTAATTAAAGTTTTAAAATAATGTACCAAATATTATATGCTGCCAGAAAAAAAAAACACTGGAGCAGATCTTGGATAAGAGTAAAACATAACACAAATTCTACCCATTTTTATGGCCAAACACAAAGTAAAAGCAGCAACTGAAGCAAAGAAACAGCAGAAATGCGATGTCTTTATAATGGCTGTGGTATCCTCCTCTACACAGAATTACATTTAGAAATTATAATTAAAACTCACTTTTATCTAAAGCCAATACATTTTTACAGTCTTGGTGCTTCCAAAAACAACTTCCACAATCTTCCAGAGACATTACTATATATGTGCGGCAAATTTTATCACTTATGATGTAGTCTACGCCATTTAATTTAAAAGGTATATTTTTGGAACTTGTTCATCTCTATAGTTCCTGACTTCTTTTAACTAACAAATGGTTAATGAGTGCATTTTCTCCTATGCCCAGAAGTCACTTTTAGTTGCGAATGTATTATTTCCTCACATCACAGGCATTAGTACCATACTGTAATTAATTTCTGCCATCCATGTCAACATTTAATTGCATTTTAAAAGCTATTATTGTCATCGTCAAATTACTGGCAATTATCTCAGAATGAATTCGAAAGTGATTACTTTCTGAGAACATTTCAATAGAAGTGTACCATAGCAGCTCTAGAAATCTAGAAATCACTAGAGACGTTTGCACAGAAAAAAGGTTGAGCCCTGGTACCCTGATTTTGTCCTGTGCATAAACTGACTGAATAGGACTCCCAAATACTGGTGTGGTTGGGTGGACTTCAGTCTTCAGTCATACAGGGATTCCTAAGCTTTTTTTAGATAAAAAGACTAGCGAGATCTGCTTGGCAACTGACCACCTGCAATGACATCAGAGAGTAATACTCTGTTCCTCCAATCAATGCAAACTCACCTGCAAGGCACTATGAAACTCACAGGATATGAGATAATTACGGATTCTAACAGTATTCAGAAGATAACATGCAGAGGTCCTAAGTTGAGTAAATAAACTATGTTAAACTTATTTGTCAATTCCAAATAAAAAGAAAACAATAAAAACAGTATTTATACAGTACGTCTCTGCAAAACTGTATTTTGAGTCATTTTCATTTAATTCACCTACTTCTCTCTTCTGTGTCATTATTTTCTTCTACAACCCTCATTGCAAAATGACAAATTCTGTGATGCAAGGAACACTTTGTACTCATTTCATTTCAAATTATACTTGCATTTCTACAGTATATATACACATCAACAGAAACATATCCGATCTATGTACTGTATGGATTTCTTGTATGTTTTTATAAAGAATAAAATATTGTTAGAATACTATTGAAGTTTTGGAAACAAATCAAAATTACACCAAAGACATTAAATCAATTGATCATTCACTACTGTCCACGATCGACTCAGGTGACCTTGACTGTAGCACTAAATCACCTCAGTGATTAATGAAATTTGATTGGTTACAGGTGATGAGGTGATTGAGCCTGGCGAATGTCAAGTCTGATGTAAATCAAGAAAGAAAAACACAGAATGGAATGGATATGCTCTAATCCTCAGACAACATTGCCTTTATGCCACCAGTATGTTACAGGCTGAGAGCACTGTCATTTTCGATCTGCGATATTCACAGCCAGCAATTTCTAACCTGCCATAATTGCTAGCTACAAACAGCCCACCTCCCAAGATCTGGGAGACCACAAGTCCCAACACCTCTTCAGGATGGCCAAAATATGAAGATCTGGCCAGGAGAGTCTAGCGCCTTCTGTGGGCTCATTCTGGTGTGACAGAGCTGGTCTTCATGCTACTGCTGTACAGTAACAATAACAGTAGTTTATGTGCAAGACGAGATTATGATAGTTATGTCCTATGAGACTATTAGCCTGTAACTTTCACAGTAGACTCCCTGTTGATGACAAATATTAATCAGAATGAAGAAGTTACCGATTGCATATCTTTTCAGCAAAATGTCAGTGCACCTGGAACAAAAATGATTTAGTCATTAAAACAGAAAGCATGAATTAATTAAGCTAAAATAATAACAACACAGGAAAATGTCTTCCATGACTTAATGAAACCTATTAAAAACCGAGCTTGTATTCTGCTACTGCTGAACCTGCATGAATAAAAAAAACTCTTGACAGAGTGTTTGGGGCTCAAACCCCACGTTACAGTGATGCTGTACCCTTGAGTAAGTTATTTTACACAGATTTCTCTAGCAAACCCAACAATATAATTTTTTTCCTGCAATTCATTTTGGACAAAAGCTCCAACAACTGTACAAAAAATTTAAATATAAATAATAAAAAATACTAAATGATATAAACAAAGGAGATTAAACTGCTGACTCTGCTTCAAATTTATTAGAAAAATGTAAATATATTTTGTACTTTCCACAGTGTTCAACTCTCTTAAATTCATTTCTTAAACGTACAATTAAATCACATTTTACAAAGCTGAGTAAAATTTTGGTACAAAAGTCACAGATTCTTTTCTACCCAATTTAACAGAGGTTGGCGACTTTCCGAAAACCCAAATGAGAACACTAGATTTCTTTGCATTTTAGCTAAGAAAGCTCTTTGCAAAACCAGTGCTCAAATTCAAGCCTTTAATTAAAGCCTACCAACCCAATTTAACACAGGTTATGCCCATCTTGGGCTCAAGGATCTCAGCAGATGGTGATTGTAGCCATGAAATCAAAAGACGCTTGCTTCTTGGGAGGAAAGCTATGGCAAATCTGGATAAGATATTAAAGTGCCAAGATATTACATTGTCAACAAAGATCCATATAGTGAGAGCTATGGTCTTCCCTGTAGTAATATATGGATGTGAGAGTTGGACTATAAGTGAGGCTGAGAGTCAGAAAATCAATGCTTTTGAACTGTGGTGTTGGAGAAAATTATTGAGAGTTCCTTGGACTGCACGAAGACCAAATCGGTTAATACTCAAGGAAATCAACACAGATTGTTCATTGGAAGGACGGATAGTAAAACTAAAACTCAAAATACTTTGGCCATATAATGCGAAGACGGGATTCACTGGAGAAGACTCTGATGTTGGGGAAAGATCGAAGGGAAAAGAAGAAGGGGGCAGCAGAAGTTAAGATGGATAGATAGTATTCCTGAAGTAATGAATATGAATTCGCAAGAGCTCAGAGAAGCAGTTGTTGACAGACAGGTCTGGCATGCTAAAGTCCATGAGGTCACGAAGAGTCGGACTCGACTAAACACACACATGCCCATGTTTGAAGACATTGCATTTGCAAAAGCTTAGTCTAGTACTGTAGCTACTGTACAACGCTTCATTTTCTGAAATTAAGTGAAATAATGTTTTGGGGGCAAGGTTATTCATCAGATATGAATGTAATAGCTGTGAGAAGTTTATCTTTGACAGCGTAGACTGTGAGAGATTGTTTTCATTTGTACGTATGAAGATATCTTGAGATGACAGATGTAAGGACTATGGGCCATTTCAAAGTCATTGAAACTATGGTTTAAATTTCCATTTGACATTCTTATCAGTAGTCAAAATGCATATAATATTAATAAACATTTATGTCAAATTTTATACTGACAACTAATTTTCTCACATCTTTTTCATAACACGTAATAACAGTTTGTTAGAAACTGCACTGTGTGTACACCTGCAATATGTTGTTTGCCTACTTCTTCTGAACTTTCATTAAAACTGTCATTCAGCCAAGTACATTGCTTTGATAGTGCAGTTATCATATAAACATCTCCACCTTGCTTCTCTTGTTAAGAAAACATGTTATTTTTTTCAAATTTATTCTCGTGAAGTAAATTTGGAGTACTTCATAAAACTACTCTGTATTTGAAAAATATAGAACACTGTGACAAAATGTCAATCTTTGAGCAATTTGAAAATGTTCACCTTCCAAATGTGCATCGCACGCATCTTTCGAACCTGTTTTGCGATGAGACATTTTTTCTTCTCTCTTCCAAAGTAATCAAGAAGTATAACATGGTCTGACAAGACTAATATGCAGAAAAGCTTGCATCTGTTGGAGCGCTGTATAGTAAATGTCAGAGACTGTTTACTTTCATCTAGTTCAATAAAAATGTTTTTGTATCCTTTGAAATAAATTATTATGACCGAAAAGACATTGATGAAGTACTTAGTAGGACCCATACGCTTGTTTTCACGTGGATACCGAGTGTGATCGATTGCATCCATGTGCAAGCAACCTGACCAATTCCAACAGCAGGCATGCTCTAGGGCAACCAACCACTGACAGCCTGCCCTGCTTCAACAACATCCCTTACAGATATTGTTAGCTAGCTGCTAATGGAGAATGCACAAAGGACAGCAATTCTAAATCAACTACAAGCAAAGCCAATGCTTGGAACGGGTGCAATATTACAGTAAATACTTTTCAAATAATAATCAGTGCATGGAAGAAAGGGGAGCAGTACCAGCTACAGTAAATCAAGGTTTAAGATTTCAGAGTCTAGTCTGTTCAAAGTTATGATGTTTCCAATCACCTTCAATGCAGTACCTGCATTGCACAACTAGAATCATTTAGCTTATTTTGCTTTTTACTTAATGTGCACCACCTCTGCTGTTCTGAAACATTGGTATACGGTTGGCATTCCACTGAAACCATTTGAAAGACACCTGTTTAATATAGACATTTAGTGCTTTAATGACTAAAGCACTGATTTTATCCTGCACAGGGATGAAGTGTGGGGTAAAAGTATTGATATCTGAAAACGGATAAATGAAGATTCTTTAATGACGGAAATTCGACTGAGACCTTCCCCGCGTTTAAACACCTTTACTCATTAAAAAGTGAAACTTAAACATGCCTTCCTAACCGATTAAATATTAATTAAAGAAAATCTACAGTTTTGGGGGTTAAAAAAAGTGTATTGAACAAAATGATGGTAAACAGATACAATTCCTCCGAGAAACCGTCTCTGATCTAAAGAGCTAATTGGAGTTATTTTGTGTGGTTTGTTTTTTCCTCAGTCTGGTGCCACATAAAGGAAATGAAGCAGTGATAAAATGATTTGAATAAGAACATTATGCTCTGCCTGCTACCACATACTGTACATCAGCTTCAATTTTATTCCAAAAACATCCGTCATGTTTCCTTGTTTTCTTCTTTAGAGATTATTTTTATCAATGAGCTAATATTTCATCTGCTTTTCTAAACTGGTTTTTGAAGTAGCTATCCCTTCCTTCAGTTTACACAATCACAAACACTTACAGGCTCTTTTCCAAGGAGGTTCAGCATAATGTTCATTATAATCTTTCCAACATTGCTTCAAAATTCTCCTCATAGGATTTCTAATAAGCAGATCTAAAGTATAAAGGTATGTGAGGAAGGTTCATCAGCAATTTTGTTTTCTTCACTAATGACTCACTCAGTCTATGCACACAGCCCATACTGGACCGCACACAATTATAGACCACTGCCATCTCACACAGGCCCCAGTGCATTGCTAACTCTTCTCTACCTGCAGTAACAAGACACAGAGGCAGAGATTTTGTGCTGCCTGATTCATTGTAATTAAATGACCACAGCTAGGAAGCTAAAAAGACACTGTTCAGTCGCATCAATGTTAAGATCTTTAGAATAATTTCTGATTTCAGCACATTTTCAGAAACTGATAGGTGTGAACAGGCTCTGTTACTTAGTTTCGTGCCACTGACAAAATGGAAAACAAAGAACCTATTAAAAGTCTTAGTCTGTAGGATGTTAACATCTTACATTTTGCTTTTAAAGGACACAGTGGATGAAGTCTAATATCTATTGCTTCCTTACGAGTGAACACATTTTAAGAGACTTCCACACAGGACTCAAGAGTTCAAAGTCAATGTGAATATTGATATAATAAAGAGTGAGGGGCTGCGTTAGTGTCACTGAAAATTAACCTCTACTTGTTCTTAATACATATTTAATGCAAAAACAAAATATTTTGTAGAATTCATGAACAAAAAGAAGGGCAAAAATAGAAAGAACAGAATGCAGTTAAACAGGTACAACACAGTGATGTGAAGAACTTTTTGACATGATTGAATAATTGACTTATCTTTGATAAAGAAATACAAAGTTTGGGTGTCCCAGACAACCTCAAATACAATACCAGCAACACATATTGTTAACGTGTCATGCAGCACAGTACAAATCACATGAGCATCACTTGTAAAAAAATCTAAAGCAAAGCACGGCTTATATTTGCCTGAATTATCTGCCCGCTTGCTCATAATACCTCTCATATTAAGATAACATCCAGATGTAACGGGCCAAGAAAATTTCATTTGCAAAACATAACATGTTCCTATTGTCAGAGAATTCAGATATACTGTGAAATTATACCAGATTGTAGGCTTAAATACATGAAAACTAAAATATTGCGGGCATAGATTTTGCAAACTATTGGGCTGATCACAGCAGAACCCTTGGATTGTCATATATCGTGAGTACATTTTGTAGGAAATCATTTTTTAAAATGAGCTCCGAGAAATCCATAGGCTTATGGAAAGTAGCAGAATGAATATGGCCAGAGGGCTAGAAAATTGTTACTCTGCTCCATCCTGCTGGAAAATGGAAATGGAGCACATGTGAATTCATGTTAATCAGAATTCCCTCAAGCTCCACCTTCCACCTACAGGCAACTTTGCATAGAAGACCCTTTCCCGGCCACGTGCTGTCCTGTTTCAACATACCATGAAACATGCTGCTTACAAGACAGAAACGTGTTAGCCTAGATAAGACATTATCTTCTTTTTTCCTCTCAGTAGCAGGAATAATGTCTTACTCGAACATGTCTATTTCATACATGTGTATTCTAAAAAAAAAGGACATTTCTCAGCAAAGACAAACGTGTACCTGAAAAGTGACATGTCCTCAAGTTTCTGAAGTGCATTTGTTGGCCAAAATACAAGGAATCAGCTGTCAAAGATCAGCAGAGTTACCCCCCTACAGCCTGCTCTTGTTAGACAGGGAAGGTTAGACCTGGTGAGAAATGACACAGATCACTAAGGAAAACTAAGTTGCTGTGGCGTTAGTGGACCAGTAGATGGCGCTCTTACCTCTGAAAGAGAAAAGAGTTCACGCTAATTGACTTTTCACTTGCCAGTCTCAGTAAAGTGCAGAAATAAGACAACTGGCAGCTCTCAAGTGGTGGGTCATGTCCTTAAATGAACCCCTTTGAGTAGGCAGTTCCCTTGCACTGTCAATAAGCCTTTAAAGTCCAAGTGTGTCCAAGGTCATGGGGTAGCCGGAGCCTATCCAGACAGGGAACGGGCACAAGGCAGTGTATACTCTGGACGGGACACTTGTCCATTGCAACACACACACACTCACACCAGGGCCAATTTTCCCAGAAGCCAATTGGATCGTGGCAGGAAACAGGAGCAGCTGATGGACCGCAGGAAGACCATACAAACTCCACACATAGCACCCCAGGTCAAGACTTGAACCCAGGGCCCCAGCAAAGTGAGGCAGCAATACTAACCACTGCACCGCCATGTCACCCAAAACAAAAGTGAGAAGATGGTATACAAACATCCCTGATTACATTAGAACAATCCTATACCAAGAAAGGAATCCAATACTTAAAATATACATGTTATATATTGAAAGTTTAAAAGCATGCAATACGGGACTCTAGAATTGACATTGGGTATTGAAAGGATTTAAAGAAATGCATTGAGTACGTGTAAACAAACAGTTTAAGCGTTATGCAAAACAGTACTTACAGTGTATCCAATGTCAGCCGTTTGTCTTTCTACATTTTGATTGTCAAAACATTGTGCATTGTAAAAAAACAAACGTTTAACAAACAGTTCCCTTTTCTTTCTTTCTGACTTTAATGAAAGGTACTGTCACTTTACCCCTGGAGCTGCATTCAGGCTGACTTCCCAAAATCACAGACACACCAAATAAATGACAGTAGAAATGACATTGCATTCAATGGCTTCAAATTAGCTCTAAAATAGGGTATTTAAGTATTCTACTTTGCAAAGCAATGAAAAATTCAAAGTGTTCCTCATTTTTAACCAGCCTTAAATTTAGACTACCGTTTTCTAAACAAGATTCTTCCCTGAAGCTTCCTCCAGCCTTTAATATTTACAGTATATTATATAACAAATCCGCATAATTGATCATAACCTATTATAATGTTCCTATCATTTCTGCACTGTTTCATTTTTTACTTTTTTTACCCCCACCTGTGCACACTTCACAAATGCTGCACTGCAAACTTGGAAGATAATGCTACTTCCACAAGAAACGGTACTCTTCCACTGTAGTGAAACACAAAGTTGCTCCAAAACACAGGGTTTTTGTTAGTTGGGCTACTGTTAGATAGAAGTTATAAACTGAAGAAAGGAGAGCAACCAGAAGTCAATCTTACAAAGCTGCACCTACTGTAATCATCATCACCACCAAATGATCTATGTAATCTGAACTCAAAAGTCTCCCTTCTTATTTGTCTCAAGCGCCCCTATTCCACCCATGTTTATTCCTCTCTGAATGTATTCCGTTATTCTTCTCTGAATGGGGCTCGAGTCTCCTCATCCTGTGGCCAGGAGGCTACCCATTAAGCAAGCAGGTTAAACCAAACACTTCTCACCAGGTATGCCAAGCATTCACGAAGCATTCAATCCTTAGATGTTGTTGCCCCTAGTGAACTACAGATTTTACAAGGTTTTGTATTATTACTTGCGAGGATTTGCTCCGTGTTCCAAAAAGCCCTTCGTCAACTTTTAAAATCTACACCAAAACAGTAAATATCCGTCTCTTGGACACACAAAATCGTCTCACCTTTAATTTTATTTTACAGGCTTGAGGCTCCAACAACAATAGAGATGTCAACATGCAGATCAGGGGTTACTGAAGCGCTTAACTACAGCAGTTTTAGACTTACAGTACAACACCTAGGAATGCACAAACAGAAGGAAAGCACAAGTACAAAAACCAGCAGCGTAAACCTACAAAACAAATATGATGGCAATTTAATTTTAACATATTTTCAACGTTGCTTATTTCAATAACATGCCGTAATAGACGTTTGTCTATTTTTTGTTTGCAAAAAAAAAAGTTTCCAAACGACGTATCAGCTTTTACAGACCTGTAAATATGGTTTCTTATTCAAAATATATTTTTGGACAACAGCTTTTGTATGGAGGTAAACTACATTAGATCTTTGAAGTTCACAAACGTACCAACGCGTATCATTCAGCTTAGTCCTGTACTTATGACAGTCCCTTTTTCCCTTATGACAGTCCCTTTTTCTCAACTTTTAGCTTTCTGTGACAGTTCACCTTGGAGTTTGATAATCTTAAACTGCTGTTAGATTGTATCTAATCCGAAAATTGAAAAACCAAGCTGTTTTAGTGTGAGGGTATCTTTCAGGCGACGTAAATAACCTCGATTTGTCCAACTTCCGAGAACACGTGACTTGGCTCGGTTGGCATTTATTTGAAAAGAGCAAGAACTGGTTTATTCAACTGTTTATATATAACTAAAAGCATTATATATACATACTTGCATGTATGCCTATATATGAGATTAAGAAAAAGCTTACTTCCATTATCCTAGCGTAAACGCGACTGCAATTAATTTAGTTGTTCCCCAAATCAGAAATTTTCACGGAACAAAAGACAGGTCAAGAACAATAGCACGCAAAGCACCTAGGTATTTATGTTAACATTATAAATAAACGTGTCTATAAATATAAATAACGTTTATAAATTATATTTTTAAAAGGTGCAACCTTTATAAAATATAAATAAACACGTTTATAAATAAACGTGTAGGAATCTAAAAAAAACGCGCAACTGTTTTAAAACATTTAAAATGACATGTAAAGCAAAAAAAAAAAACAACCTATATTGTTTCAATCTATTCAAGTTTATAAACATAACCACACAAAACAAACAATACTACGTGTTTCCTTACAACAGAAAAACTAAATAATTAGAAATAACTGTAGGGCAGCACAACAGTATTTGCTAACTGGAAGGCTTATAGAGAAGATCGGTTAATATTTTATACTGTGTGGAATATGAACATACATATTTAAACAAATGAGGGTACGAGCCCTTGGTTTCTATATATAACTTTGCTGCTCACACACAGCCCTGCGAGTGAAAACTGTGCTTTGCACGAAATCGGCGCTCCATCATTCCACATCAAGGCTCCCCAACAATGAAACAAAGAATGGACCGCTGCCCGTTACTCACCCTCGTCACACCGCAGCATCCTATATCAATGCATTCACAGCTCCGCTGTGCCAGCCAGCTGCCGTCCAGTCCCGCATCTTCCCCGGCAGAATTCGCTTTCCATTCTCCTCGAACCCAACTCTCCGTCCCCCCCCCGCCCCCCCTCCAAGAAACGCGAGCGTTTACACAAAGCCCCCTGGCTTCAACATTTATTTTTTTGATTAGCACGGCAAACCAATCAATGTCCGCGCACGCCCCTGCTCTCAATCCAGCTGCTTCGTTTCTCTTTCTTTCTTTTTTTTTTGGGCCAGTTAGTGTAGCAACTCCCCGTCTAACCGGGGGGATGCTCTCCACTCGCTCCAGGAAGGATGGAGATTACCTCACTGAGTTGGAACATACCACCTCGCTACAAACGTGGGGCTGACAGATTTATACTGCATGCACCTGTGCAGTTATTTCTTGAACGTGTGCTAACTTGAATTGTTGGACCTGTTCATTAAGGACGTGTTTAACAGTCTGTTAAGAGAGATGCGAAGAAGTGTTTATTTGCAGACGCGACTAGGGTGGGATCTGAAGATGCATACAGCATTTTCGGGGTTTTTTTTTGCGTGTTCTTTGACTTCACTCCAGAGAAAAGCAAACTATTTCCTCAGCGTCGCTCGAACAGTTTTGAGTGTTGCGCGAATTTTCATGGGAAGCTTATTCACCTCGCCTTTCAAGAGCTTCCTCGGACGGACTAACTTCGTGATTTAAAAAAAAAAAGTCGCAAATGATCTGAATGCGGAGAAGTTCCAGTACTATTGCCTGGGAAAAAAAAATGTTTGCAACGGGTGTTTGAAATGCAATGAAGCCGCAATTCCCAGAAGAGCCGTTAAGACCTTCAGAGACAGTAGCTAGAGCTGAGATAGTTGAAGAAAAGCAAATACGTCTGGAATCCCATCGTATCTAGGCTATTAACTTAGCAGAGAATCCCTTTGTTTGAGGTGTGTTTGGGGGGGGGAGAGCATACAGTAAGAGGCACAAAAAGCAAGAGATGAAGCCATTTGAAATATCTTGTGTGGTTCGGATCAGATGGGATTAATTCCAACAGCAAACTTGCTCCAAACACCCACCACTCTTTGCGTAAAGAAGTGCTTCATGTTCACCTTTCCAACCTAACAGCACTATTTATCGATTAGAATTTGTGTTCCCAGGTCCTCGTCTTACTTTTTGATCCTGGAGTAACTTTTTGGATTTACTTGATGGCTTAACTTAGATTAACGTCTTGACCTTTGTCAAGATCATTCCGAATCTTATGTAGTTGGATCAAGCCCCCTCATAATTTCATTCATGAATGAAATGTACGAAAGACCCGTATGTAAATGCCAGGTAAAGTGTTATGACCCACACTGAGCCCTACAATGGACCAGCTTTCTGTTCAGCGTGTATCCCAGCTTGCTCCCATTGCTTGCTGGGATAGTCTCCAGCTCCCTCATGACCCTGAATTGGTTGAAGCAGTTAGAAAATGAATGAATGGGTGGATTTCGGTCACTTTGGATGGTTGAGTCACAGGGGGTTGGAAACAGAACTGTGTAGGCAAGGTTCCCAGAATTAACCAGAACACGGCTCACCAAGCACAAGGTCTTTAAAGTCAGAGTGGCTTTCAAGAATAGGCTGATATCTGTATTTGTAAAGTACTGGAACATCTCTTTGAGGATACATTACAAAAGAAGTAACCTCACAATCCACTAATATGTTTAGTAATTTCCAATTAACTGGCAGAGGTCTATAAAGGCTCAACAACATTTATACAGTACATACAATAACGTTACAGTGCATGCATACTTACTGTATACAGTATGTAAGGTCAATATGCTTTTCACTACCTTTTAATATTGTTTCAGGCCAAATTGTTCGCCTGCTTGTTGTACTGTAACAATTTAATGGATTCAAATAAACAGCCAGTCAGGATGTACAGTATGTCCCAACCCTTTTTGCAAATTAAGAAATCAGATGATCGGTTTTGCTCAGATGAACAAAATAAATTAGCAAGAACTAGCCGAACCAGGTGCAAGACATGCAGGTAGATATTTGATCAAAATCAAACTTTATTTTAGTTACTACAGAGGAAAATGTTAAAATAATAACCTTTAACGACTGATTGCCTGCAAGAGGGAATATTACCCCTTTTCCATATACATGTAGAACTAAAGAGAGATCTTGGAGTTTACACGGCAATTATGCTTGTGTTGAGGAGTTAAACTGCAGATGGGAATGGTAGAATTTATCAAGGTCTTTCCTGGTAGCACACTAGGCGTAATGTTCTTTCTCTATAACTCACCCTACTGTCCTCATTTCCTGCTTTCCAATGACCAAAACTAAAACTAAATTCAACCACAGCTGAGTGGCATCTATGCTGTTCAACATTACAGCATCTGAAATAAATCCAGTTTGCTTGATGTGTGTTAGGAAATGATCTCCTAATTACAGCTCTAACAATACCATCAGAGGAGGAGATACATTCTTTATGATTGTCCATCACCAGATGTTTGTCACATAAAGGAGAAATAAAGAGGAAAACATTAATTTTCTGACATGGTCCCCTGTGTTGTCATTGTCACGTTTGTCGTCCCTCCCCCTTAAGGGCGCTCCGGTTCGTTCACTTTTTTAGTTGATTTTGTGCTCCTGCTCCCTGTTCCAGCCCACCATTAAAAGTCAAGACGTTCACTCTGTTCCGGGCTCTGCTCTGGAACACGGACGCCCGGAGGCTCGCCTATCACGGAGTCGCCCTACATCCGCGGCTCGGGAGGCATTCGTCTCCTAGGTGTCCTGAACCAGCCGAGCCCGGGACCTGGAGTGCCTGATTCCGTTCCCCCTTCTTCCCCCCGACCCTTCGCCGGATCCAGCTACGGTTTTTAACTTTGTCTCATCTGTCTACGACCCCTTGCCGGATTCTGCTCCGGCTTTTAACTTTGTTTTGTTCGTCTTGGATTTATCACCGGGCTCTGGACCTTCGCCTGCACTGGACTTCCCTTTGGACTCCCTTTTGGACCGTTCGCCTGGACCACGCCCCCCGGACCACCTTCGTCACGCCCCCCCCCCGGTTCCTCTACCAGCCCAGTTCCTCGTCTCCCCCCTGTGTGTGTTCACTCCCTTCCGGATTGTGTTGTCTGCAGAGGGTCCTGAAAGACGCTTCATAACAGTTATATGGATCCTTATGATTCGAGATAGCTCTCCGGTCCAGCACACTGAACCAAGAAAGTTAGTGAGAAAATACACCTGCATCTTCCAGCCATGAGGCAAAGAGAAAAGGACACAAACACACAATGTAAACAGCTTATTGATCATTTATGCTAATATTTACGACCAGAAAATACAGGCTGCCATTGATTAGCTGGGTGCAATCGTCTAAATCACAGAAACTCCCCATCACCCACCTTTATTCCCATGGTCTTTTTAAAAGCATAGCAATATAAGTGGATTGCCTACTCAATAATGCTGATGATGTAATTGTTGGGACTGCTGTATAACTCGTATGTGTGTTTGACCTCATTAAAGCAGAAATGACTCAATTATCTTTAGGGCTGGGGTTAGGATTAGCTTTACAGTTGGAATTAATGCTGATATACAAATAGTCACATAAACGTCACTAGTACTGACACTAATCCCATAATGATATAAATGTCCAGAATTAAACTATACTCAACTGGGAATCAATTTTTCAGTGAAAGCTTTTTTTTATCTAAAGGCAAATTGAGGACATGACTGCTACAATCTACAATATATCCTTTGTGTATGCTGACTGAAAGTGTTGCACCATGATTCCTCTCCTGTATTGTTGTAACGAAGCGTAGTTCTGGACCCTATGCATACAGTATAATCCGGAAGTAAGTGGAAAAGGACAATGGGGAGGAGAGGACAAGGAACTGGGCAGGTTGACAGACAGGGGGGCATGACGACAGTGAGCTGGTGCTCGGGGGGCGTGGCCATGGCGAACAAGTCCAAGGGAATCCAAGGTCCAAATCCAGTTGATCCATCCGAGATGAAAACAAGACACCAGGATCAAGTACAGGGATGGGGAATAAAAACGGGATGACGAGGCCAGGCACTCCGAGCCCCGGACTCAGCTGGGTCAGGATGCCAATAGGTGGCCTATGCCCTCAAGCCGCAGACGTAGGGCGACTTGATGGTAGGCGGGCCTCCGGGCGTCCATCTTCCAATGCAGAGCCGGGAATAGGGAGAGTGCCCGGCTTAAATAAGGAGGGGCAGGATTGGGGGCAGGTGCAGGGAATCAGCAAAATGTGAAAGAGCCGGAGCACCCTTAAGAGGAGGGATTACGATCGAGGCAATTGTGAAGAATCATCAGAAAACGGTACAGACACATAGTCAAATCAAATCAAATCAAATCAAAGTTTATTTATCAAATGCACAACAATACGGGTTGCAGCAGTAGTTGCTGGCAATGAAATGTCTTTTCTGCAAGCTCACAAAAATCACAAGAATCACAAGAATCACAAAAATCACAAATCACAAAAATCACAAAATTGAGGTTACGTTTTTTTAAATTGAATAAAACTCAATATGAGTAGAGCTGCTATGTGTCTATGTGCTATGTGTCCATGGTGTATGCAATATATACAAGTAGTGCAGTTACGCTGAGTACAATGAAAACTGTGTGTCCATGTAGCCATTACAGGTGATTTGCTAAAGGAGTTGCAGGTTGGCTATTTAGCAGTCTTATTGCCTGGAGGTAGAAGCTGTTCCGTAATCTGTTGGACTTGGACCGAATGCTTTGGTACCGTTTACCAGACGGTAGGAGGGAAAACAGTTTGTGACTGGGATGACTGGGGTCCTTGAGAATGGACCTGGCCTTCTTCAGACATCTAGCTGAGTAGATATCCTGGATGTTTGGTAGCTCACAGCCGGTAATGAGCTGCGCTGACTTCACCACCCTCTGCAGCACTTTGCGATCTCGGGCGGAGCAGTTCCCATACCAGGCTGTGATGCAACCAGTCAGGATGCTGTGTGGGCCAATGTCAATTTAAGAACCTAAGAACATTTACAAATGAAAAGAGGCCCATCTAGCCTGTTTGGTAGCTAGTTGTTAAATGTGCCACAGATCTCATTCAGCTGTTTCCTGCAAGAAACCCTGGTTTCAGTTTTAACAACATGGCTTGAATTATGCTGTACAAACACAGTCTGGATAAAAGCCTCCTTTTGGTTTTATAACGGTTTTACAAAATTAAAATGAAAGCACGAAGCAACGTCAAATTTGCATCAAGACCTCACCATCTCAGCAGTAAAATCTTGTCTGCAATAACCTCACCACTGGAAATAAGCTCTGCTGATTCATTGACTATTGTCACATTAAACACATCTGTGAGATGTGTGGCTCCAGGAAAGATGTTTTACCATAGAATGAAGATCTACCATGTTAAACCAAACATTAATCATGTAATTTGTCAATTAATTTTAGAACTAGCATACTCTGCGTACTTTACACAGGTTAAATTATTACAGCAGGTCTAGGCTTGCATCTGCTGTTCTGATATAATCAATTTAGCAGAAAATGCCTGCTTTGATCTTCAATGTTCAAGAATTAATGCTATCGTCAACTTTTATGTTCACATTAATTGTTACATTTGATTTTTGTTCACCTAACATGCTACTGATGTTTTAATTGCTATAAATTGAGTGGAAAAGATTACAGCCCACTCTAAAAAAGCCTAGCAAAAAATGAATGCGGATTACAGTAGCTGGTAATGCACTACAATGCACAGTGCCATGTACTGTCAGGAACATCTGTTGTCCAATATAATACATACAGATAAAGACATAACTGATAAGGATTTGTTAATGTTATTTACAGTATAACAGAGTAACAGAATCACTGATAAAGTGTCCAGCCATAATAGGTGTGACCATGTAATTATAGACCAATAAGTGTGACTTCTGTTATCTGTAAGGCTTTGGTAACTATAATTAGAACAAAACTAGAGGATTCCTTATACAGAAATTAGATCCTAGAGGTTAGGCCAGCATGGATTTGACTACCTTGTTTAACTACAACAGTAATGAACACACAGAGCATGAAACAATACAGATATTAAGACTTTCAGAAGGCATAAAAGATTATATATCAAGTGGCAGACAGATTATGGTGTATTTGGCTAGAGAAGTATGTGGTCAAGTACAGATAAGGGGTGAGTGCTAAAATTGGGATGATGCAAATAGTGGAGTACCACAGGGATTTATACTAGGACTGCCTCTTCCTAATTGATATCAATGATCTAGAATCCAGTATAGTCAGTAAACTATTCATGTTTGCAGATGATACCAAATTAGGAGCATTAGCAAACCCCATAGAGGCAGCAGAGGAATTGAAAAAGGTTTAGATAAGATTCAAGACTGGTCAAACACCTGGTAGATGATATTTAATGTTAATAAGGTTTTACATGCTTTTAGCAAAAACGTAAACTGCAAACACAAAGTGGGAAACAGGTAGGTTTTGTAATGACACACCATTTACATCTTCGGGACAATTTGGGGAAGCAATAAAAAAGGAAGACCAAATGTAAGGATATAGAGGAAGTGCAGAATTAGATTCAAGGGGTGTTACAGTATGTTAGGGCAGCACAGTGATGCAGGGGTTTGCTTGGCTTCTCAGAAATGATGGGTTTCCTCTGGGCGCTCTGGTTTCCTCCCACCACGGTCCAAAGACATACTGATAGGTTAAAAGGTTTTTGGGAAAATTGCCCCTAGGTGTGAGTGTGTGTACAGTATATCTGCCCTGCCATGTACAGGGATATCATTACCAGTGGCTTGCTGGGATAGGCTCCAGCTCCCCCTCAAGCCTGAATTGGAGGAAGTGGTTAGAAAATGGATGTATAGGTGATGGGATGTCTGTAAAACTGCCAGCATCCCGCCGCCAGAGGGCACCCAAACTGATAGTACGTACCTCATCCACTCTGGGGAGGCGTAGGTTAATCAGACCTCATTAACCCATCACCACACCTCCCCTCCAGCCTACTTAAACCCTGCTCCCTTTTTCAACCTTGCTCAGTATTCACTTTGAGAGCTACAGTACATGCCTTGTTTTCCATGAGATACTCTCTGCTTTCCCTTTTTGGCCCATGGACTTTTGCCTTATCTTTCTACCATGATTTCTGGAATCTCTCTCGGATACTTATTGTAACGGGAGCCAGTCAGAATGGCTGAGTGATCAAAGGCACTGTGATTAGGTCACACAAATGAAAGCCGTCTGGAAAAGCATAGACTTACTATCAAATGAAATAACACTTCATTTATGCATGTATGCTCATAGAGCAAGGACTATGAGAGAAACAATAACTAATCATTCTGAACAATCATTCATGACTGACAGATACACTTGTGTGATTCTGACAGTTGCTAATAGCACTAAATCACCTCCTATCTATAACCCATTAACATTCTCAATAATGAGGCGATTTAGCCTGTTGAACGTCAAGCAAGGTGAAAATCAAGAAAGAAAAACAGAAAGGAGTTGTGGTGTTTTGTACGATCAGTTATAGTGGTACAACAGCTCAGGTGGGCTTTTCAGCAGTGCAGTCGAGCCCTCTCCAATGAGTCAAGGGTTCGTGTAGACCAGTGTGATGGATGACAGCACACGAGGCACAGATTTGCAGAACAATACGCAAACTGTTGTGACAACAGACCAGTCAATGTTCAGTCACTTCAGAATTCCCATCCCACTTGTAGGGATCGATGGCGACCTGACTTCACGGCTTTATGATGATCAGGTCCTCTGAAATATTCCCTACATTATACCACACAACAGTAATGCTGGAGACATGTTGCATATTGTTTTGGGGCAAAATAACGAGATCAATAAACATTAAGACCCATCACAAAACTACAAGAGACAAACATTTCCTCGTGAATGCCACATTTTGCAAATCCAGTTCTGCAACCTATTCTGTTTTTGTTCCTTTTCGTGTACTGTAGATAATGTCTGCTTACTTTGGCAAGCAGTCTTCCAAGGTTTTTTTTACAGATGATGATTGAACGGATTGCATTTTTTTTGAGGTACAGTAAAGTGAAAGTTTAGGTGGAACAAAGAACAGAAGAATATTGTTCAAGAAAATTAATTTAAGAACAAGCCCCTGGAATACCTTTTTTTCTCATTGAGCACTCAGGAAAGAGAACAGAAGAATTCTGTAAGTGTATAGTGCCATCTACAGTTGGAATGAGATCCTTTCTCTCATTTGTTTCCCGTTTCAGCAAATTGAAAAGCCTGGTGTTATACAAAGGAAAAATAAAACTCATTTCTGGTTTTCTTTCATTGTAAGTTGTTGGTGTGCAAATGCTGATATATTTTCATTTTTGTCCGAGTTTCTGCCTGATGCAAACAATGGAAAAATGCTGCATTGACCCCTGACCTATTCTAAACAACCCAGAAAAACTACTGTGTACTGTAGATTTATACTGTAGATAGGACAAAGCCAAGTTAGATTAAGGGGGATTTCACATCACCCAAACTTTGCTTTTTGGTGCTGTTCTTTAATGATACTATGATTACACAAAATAGACTCAATCATTTCTAAAGGTAGTAAGGCAAAGATTTCATCAAAGCTAAGTCAGGACCTCGGTTTTACGTCTCATCCGAAGGACGGCGCCTTTTTACAGTATAGTGTCCCCGTCACTATACTGGGGCATTAGGACCCACACAGACCAAAGGGTGAGCACCCCCTGTTGGTCCCACTAACATCTCTTCCAAAAGAAACATTGTTTTTTCTCCAGGAGGTCTCCCATCCAGGTACTGGCCAGGCTCACACCTGCTGAGCTTCAGTGGTCTTCCAGTTGTGAGTTGCAGGGTGATATGGTTGCTGTCTTAATCCTAATTTCCCATTTTATAATTGTACCATATTCTCTTAGAGAGAAAGTAGCCTTCTACACTTAAAAAAGAGCTCTTACACATTTATATTTCACATGTTAATTTTTAATATCAGCTTTATATAGATGACAAAACATTGTATTGATGGCAAGAAGTAGGCTCAAAACAAACTAAACAACTACTTGCATTTGCACTCCCGAAATGCAGTACATGTGCAAAAAATAACACAAAAACATGACTCAACAAGCCAGACTTAATACCAATAATAAAATAAAAGGAAGGAACCAAAAACAGTTTTTTCAGGATTCTGTACAAAATAGTTATGTACTGTATATGAACATGAAAACAAATCCAAAAGGAAACAAAACGCCCGATCCTTCAGTCGTCTTCAAAGTCTAATTTAAGAGAAACACCAAAAAATATAGTCAGCTATACCAGGCACTTTCCCTTGCAACAGAGCTCGCTGTATCACCTGCAAGTACACATCTAACACCACACTCATTCAAGGCCCCTCAGGACAATTCCAGATCACCCAGATGCCACCCTGTACCTCCAGCAACCTTATTTACTGTATCTCTTGCAGTAAATGCCCAGCCATCTACATTGGAGAAACAGGAAGGAGACTCAGGGACCGCTTCAGAGAACACGTCAGGGCTGTGAAGATTAAAGATCTCTCCAAGCCCACTGTTTCTCATTTCACCGCTGACAGCCATGACCACTCTAATCTCTCCATCTGTGTCCTCAAAGATGGTTTTCCGAACTCCTACATCAGAAAGACTACAGAAACTAAAATTATCCTGCAGCTAGGATCACACCTTCCCCCTTCTCTCAGCGACAGGCTACTTTTCTTCTAAATTCTCTCTATTCATTGTAGGTTTCATTTCACACCTCTCTTCACCTATCCTGACTTCACATGACCTGATTGGCCACTCTGTCTGTCCCCTGCTCCCACCTCTCACTCCTCCTCTCTCCCAGCTTTTGTTCTCCTGCTGCATTACCTTTGCTTACTGCCCTGTCTTTCTCACACCTGAAGAAGGCTCCACGGCTGAAACATTGTGTTTTGTTTTCTTCTCTTTTCAGCGTGGAATAAACCTATTACTTGTTCCTCTGCAGCTTATGCATGCTGATGCAGCTACCCACCTGAACTACTACAAAAAATATAGTCTTCCACTAACTACAGCTCACACATTGACTAGGGCTAACTGAAGTGCAGATGATTCTACACTGTCAAAGTATATTTCTAACCCTACTGCCCAGAGAGATAATGTACCTTGACAGGAGGTTAGAGTCCAATTTCCTGAGCTCCCTGCACTGGGCTCTACACTAGGAATGCAGCCAAGATCTGCATCATGGGAAACGGCATAATTCACAGTAACTGCGATAAATGTGAAGGCAATCATCACATAACAATAAAAAGTAGTTTGTTTATGCATATTGTAGGAGTGGTAAAGGAATAGCTTTCAGCTATCTATAATATAAATAAAAAGCTAAGTATTGATCAATTTCTATCTGAAATAAAGAAACTAAAATCGTGAGCAAAAATTCCACAAACAACAGACACAAAGTATGACAAAGAGAATAAAAGTACAAGCTAAAGCAAAGCATAGACAGAAAATATTCAAAGGTACACCAACACTTCCAAAGTTTAAAATCATGTGGTATTCTGTGTTTCTGTTTTTTAAAAATGTTGCATTGGTTTATGAAACCCGAACTCTGCAGCTCACTGGATGATTGATGTTTTACACATGATTGGATGGACAATTCATCATTTAGAACAGCAGCCACCTTATATGAAATCCACTTAACTGTGTAACAATTTTTTTCTTCAAAATTGTGACAAATATTTGAATGCATTTTATTTTTTTCTATTGTTTAATTATTCAACGTTCATATTCTTTCATGTATCCTACAGTTTTAAGGAGAAAACCCAGGCAGAGAATATTTAACGTGACTTCTTCTCCTGTACTGTATTACTAGCTAGATGGGATCCTAGAATCGTTATATGATTGTAACAATGGGAATGGCATACTGTACCATCATGGAGGTTTGCCCTGCTGCCTCACAGCTCTTGATGCCTGGAGATCTTTCTGTGTGCAGCTTGCATTTTATGCCCTGGTTTATGCCTAGGTACTATGTTTTCCCCCCACTTTCCACAGACACACTGACCCTTACTTTGACTCTAAAGTAATTGTTAGACATCACTAGATGGGAATCAAACCATCAAGGAAAATCTTTCTTACTTTTCCTGACCTGATGTTCTGCTCTTAGTAAACAAAAGTTTTGGTGGTCTGTGTGTTTTAGGTTAAAACATTTAATTAAATGTGCTGAAAACCTCTTTATAGTGTAGATTAAAAATCGGTAAAAGCTTGGTAAACTTTAAAACCACATTCGTCAACATTAAGACTACATGTGTGTGTTCAAGTTAATATCTGCTTTGATACTTATTACTGTCCTTTTACTTTATGGAAATTGTGTTTTTAGATTGCTTTGCCAGCACTCATTGCATTGCTATATACAACAATTTGTCCTAATTAACTGCTTTCAAACTGGTTTTAGTTAAAAACTGAATTGACTCAGATATACAGGACATGTATGTCTTGAACTACACAGTGATGAAAATGAAACAGAAATAAAATCCAGCAGCCAAAACTCCTAATCAATTCCTAGTAACCTTAAAAAGCTGATAAGACTGTTCCCAAGTATGAAAGTTCTAAATACAGGTATTATATGTCAATTAGCAAATGATAGTTTAATCTACTGTAGTCACTGCAAATATGCTTAACAAAGCAACTGTATCAGAACATCAGCCTTTTGCTCCACACAAATCCAATTTCCGCATTTAATTGTACTTTGTACTTTAGCATCAGTTGGGTTTTGCTAAAGTTGAGGTTTTAAGAACAAAACCTATCACAAAAGTGTTGACTGGAGATGAAAGAATGTGTGGATACTTGGATTACAATTTACAGTTCTGCTGTAATCTGTAATCTGTAAAGTTAACAGTAATGTCCCATTACATGTCCCTCTCTTACCCACCATTTCCCATGTCTTTTGCATACAGAAGAGCTCTACAGCTGCTCTCACGCTCTTCCTTTACTTCCTGGAAACAAAGTGCAGGTTGATGGAACCCCCAGGGATCATGAGCGTGCGGGTTTTGGGCTCCAGGACGCCCGACCCCACTTCCGGTTGAACCTCAAAGTGCTGCATCAGCTGGCGAGATAAGAGTTGTGTCACCAAACCACAGCCATCAGCTAGAACACGATACGCGCATAGTTGGCATACCTTGCAGTTAACCATATAAAAAAAAACTCTTGTTCAAGCTTAAATAACAAATCACTAATGAACGTCGAGGGTTTGTTTCTGATTTCTCATGCCTGGCGAACAGTAAAAACTAGAAGTGTCAAACTAAATAACTGTACTGTGCAAGCTCTTTATTAATATCAAATTAATAGTACTAAACTATGACAAAACTATTTTGGCAACGGCATTTGTATTTAACACACCCATTCCAGCGAACTGTAATTATGGTCTAATGAATCAATGTAACAGACAAACACCAATCTGCAATTCTGCAACAGAAGGCTTTTGCAAAAGCAATAAATCCTTTAAAGCTTTTTTTTTTACTGCTCTCTTCTGCAAGTTCGTTTCCTTGCAATGAACTCTTTTAACCTTGACTTATCTGGTATGTGTCTTTAGGCCAACAAGTGTTATATAACTTTCAGTTAAATAACCTACCCGTGACAGTGCAAAGTACATCTCCAGCTCGGCCACCCTCTTGCCCACGCAGGCCCGGACTCCCACCCCAAACGGGATGGAGCTGTAAGGGTGGTGCTGGTACCTCTCTCCTCCCCTCAACCAGCGCTCGGGCAGGAACCTCTCGGGATCCGGGAATTCGGTCTCATCATGGCTGGCAGCATAGTGGCAAAGGTGAAACTGTGTCTGTTGCCAAAAGGCAGATATACAGTTAGATAAGCACCTGCAGGTGCATTATAATGCACAGGAAGGGCAAACAACCGCTGAAATTAACAGCAGCACAAGGACAGAAAGGAAAGAAGCCTCTCAGCAGTCAAGTGACAGGTTTACAGCAGGGTGAGAATGAATAAAGTCACGATCACGCACACAGAATAGCACACACTGACACTTCAAGAAATACAGTCCAACTGACACATGCCAAACATCCCAATGGACAGCAATGTGCAGTACTAGGGCTTTCATTCAGGGAATTCAGGGATAAAGCTGTAGAAAGACACAGGCCAAGAAATTGCGTAAAACAGTTCAAAGACCCTTAATATCTCTTTAAACATGGTAAAGGATGTGGAAGGCATCCAGACACTGCCTAGATCAGGTTACCCCTCCAACATAAGCAGTCTGGCAAAGAGAAAACTGATGTTATGCCACTATAAGCCCAACAGCAACTTCACAAGATTTACAGAGCAGAGGCTGAGATGGGAGAAAATGGTCACGAGTCAGAAATATTCTGGACACGTCCATACATCTTGTATGAAATCGGGGGGAAAAAAAAACCCATCTCAAATCGTGCATGGGCCAGACAAGTCAAAACTGGAAACTTCTGTTACATCTGATGCAAGCCCAACACAGTTCATCACTCTGTCAAAACATTCCCTGTTGTCAAGCACAACGATGGCAGCATTATGGTATAATTGTATTTGTCATCAGCAGGGACTGAGAAGCTGGTCAAGACTGATGGGTAACCCAGACAGAGCAAAGAACTGGCAAACCTGCTCCCAGTCAAAAACTAGGACAAAAAAATCACCTCTCAGCACGACAACAATCCAAAGTACAAGGCCAAAGCAACACTAGAGTGGCTTAAGAATAAGAAAGAACTGTCTTTGAGTGGCCAAACCTCCCCAACCTGAATCCTGAACCTATGAAAAGACTTGAAAACTGCAATCCCAAAAAGTTAATGGGCTTGAATACTACGATCAACATTTTAATTTTTTCTCTTTAGTTTTTCTGACATTTGCTGTAGCTTATCCTACCCTAAGAAGCTTCCAGTTTGAGCATTTGAGTTTTGAACAAAATATAAAGTTTTGAAAGAACTGCATATACAGTATATATACATCATTGGTAATTTCTCAAAATGGGACATCATAGGAAGTGTCTGAAAACTTTTGCAAGGCACTGTACAGTATTTACATGGGGAGCTATAAGCCCGTATGAACTGGGAACTCAGGTGCAGGTTAGAATTATACAGAGTCAAATCAATTCTGATGCAATAACTTCTCTACTCACTGCTAAAGACTGGAGGGGGTTGTGCCCCCTGGTTACTGAGGAAACATGATGTTCCATCACCAGGGTGTCACACTGGCGAATCTGCAGTATGGAAATGGCGACCGCTATATTAGTCAGGTTATTGGTATGAATGGTGTCATGGATCACTAACACATTAGATCAAAATCAAAAACTGACATTTTCCCGTCAGAATGAATCCGCAATATTTCTGATCTGTGACAGATTTATGGTTTGTGTTCAACCAGACAAAAATCATACTCCAGAACTAACTATGTTTGCTTTTGAAACCTCAGGCTCAGGTTATTCATCAACACCTCGTTCTACCTCAAATTCCAAATTGCAAATGATTTTGCATTCTGTCGTGTCTGTGGTTGGCTTGACTTTGCTACATTTTTCTCCTCGTTGTAGACCAGAACAAAACTGAGTGTGTGTGTGAGAGATCTGGCTGCTTTTGAATTGCCCCTGTAAACTATTTTAAGAGGAAAAAACTGCTGCAGTTTAACCACAAAAAAGTAAAAGTCATCTTGGGGTTGTAGCTTCTACAATAGGAAGATTTTCTTCTCTTTACAAGGTTGCATACGGGATGTTTGTATATCTATATAAAAGTGGTCTCCCAGCTCTTAAATAACCCTTTCGAACTCCTTTTCACCTCAGAATCATTGTCTGATTAATTCGACTCCTAACAGGAGATCTTCCCATCTCCAAAGACTTCAGCTTTAATGTCTGATTTACACTGGGACTTAGATATCATAGACTGCATTTATGGCCCCATAATTCAGTGGAAATGCTGTTTTAATCAAGAAACATTCTCAAAAACCTCCCTTGTCATCAATGATGTGGCTGTACGAGTGGTGAAGTCCTCTACATTTTTGGGAATTATAATCTGCAATATCCTTAAATGGGATATGAATATCACCAGTATCACAAAGAATGCACCAACAGTAAAATTTTGGTTATTCTTAATCAATCCTGATACAGGTTTACAGAGCTATCAATGAGAGAATGATTTGTACAATTCCAGAGCAAAGAAGTGGGCAGGAATGATTGCTAATGACGCCCTCCCCCCCTACCCAGGTTACCACCTGTTTCATAAACTTCCCCCAGGAAGACGCTACCAGTCTATTAAAACCAGAACTACTGATATTTGAACTTAATCTTAATCTTAATTCTTTCCTATGCTCATTTTTGTTTAATCAGAATTCCTAGTCATATGTGTGCTGTCTTAATGATGTCTATTGTCTTGTTTGTATATGGTACAGTATATGTAAAATGTTTCTGCAGCATCAAATATACCAGAGTAAATTTCTTGTTCATGAAATGTTTGGTGCATATTCTGATCTGATTCTGATCAGCTATTTATTGGCTTTGATCCTTCTGTTAATGCTAACAGACATTTTCAATGAGGATGATCTTAGCTCGTTCAGTCACAACATGAGCCTCCAGGCTTTCCTGAGGGCATCCCCCAAGAGGTGAAGTTTACCGAGGTCTGCTCTGTTTGATACAAGGGGTAATACAAGGGACTGGTTTCTTTGTAACGCAAGCTTAATATGGTCCCTTAGCTACTAACAAACTTGAATGTTTCAGATGAGACCATTTTCAAAGACAGTATTTCGGATAAATCATAAACTGCCTCCTACTGTGTGAATGATTCACTTACATTTTCTCCACAGAACATTTCTCCTTGTTCTCCAAGTACACCCTGTTCACAAGGTGCACTGAACATTTTATCTGTTCTTCATTACAAAGAGATATTACCAGTTCTCACTTGGCACTCTTGCTAGATGGTCTCTGATCTTGGCATCCCACACTGTAAACCCCTCTTCAAAACCTAACATCAACCTCAAATTTGGTAGGCATCATTCTACTGACAAGAGAAAAAGCCTCCAAATGGGACTCCTGCTTTAAACCAAATGACTGCCCTCATTGTTTTTCTAGAACCTTCTGCCTAGTGCTGTAGTAAGAACTTATTTTGGAAGTTTACATGTTACAGTTTCAGTTTAAAATGGGTCAGAACCTACTTGGTAAAACATGTGCTAAACTGTATCAATAATTACTTTGCACTCTCTAAACTGCTAAAATGAGGAAGGCCTTATCGAAATGGAATGCAAAGTTTCAGAACTGCTAACAACTTTCTGCTTTTGTACAGTGTTTAAAGAAGCAAAGCAGTAGAATCTGAATCTGAATCTGTGATGGCTATTTTTTTAATTTTGTGCTCAAAGTACTGTACAGTAACTGTGAATAGGATTAATGGAAAACAGTATTTCTACTTCAGATATTTTTACTAATTGACATATCAAAAAGACTTCACCTTTTAGAATCTGACCTTTTGTATTATAGAAAAAAAAGAAATATGTACTCATATTGCAGGAATACCTCCCTGTTATATAACAATATTTACCGTCTACACCTGTGTTGAATGTACCCATGTTGAATATTCTGATGTTATTAGCTTGTCAAATGATTGTATTATACAAGGTGGGCATATACTGTTTTATTAGACACAAACTAATCAGTTTTATGCATCTCAACATGTGATATACAGGGGGTCTCCATTTAACATTTTTAATTGGGGACTGTAAAACGGGAACTTTAAGCAGGGAATAATTTCCCCGTAAGAAATAACAAATAGGGATTAATGGGGTTTGATAGGATGGGAAAATTCCCTTGAGGATGTTAGTTGCAACATATTTCTTTCAACAATAATAGGAACCAGGACATGATGACATAAATCTACAGCAGTGTACACCTTTTCCGTGTGTAAACTGAATAATTACCATAATGACCCATTAAGTTAATGACAGACTTACACTTAATGTTAAATTAAAATTAGCCTTGTCTGAAATGTTTTAACAACACTTAGAATGTGAAAAATAACAATGAATGACAAAGAGCTAGTGTGAGAGAGTGTGAGTAACAGACATTAAAAATGATGTTCTTTTAAACTTTTAAGAATTTAATGCATAGTGTATAGATAGCACAAGAGAAGTTGTCTCTGCCTGCAGTCTTAATAGCAGTGTAGGTCTGTATTGTTTAAGGAGGATTATGAAAAAATTGCAGTGATTTTGTTATGGATTGGATTTAATTCACGAAAGACAGATCCCGAGTAGATATTAGCATTTTTACTCAAGTATGTATTTTTGCATTTAGTTTTGATACTCCGGAGTCATTGTGGGGTTGTTTTACAGTGTTGTATAGTGTTGCTTAAAGTTGGAAGCTGGGCACAAGAGGTTAAGTCTTGTAAGGTACACCAGTAGGTGTCCAAGGACACATGGGTCATATTTCTTCCCATTAAAGGCAAAGCCTGGCCATATACAGTGCGAATGGATGAGCCCCGTTAAGTGTGTAAGGGTGTCCAGGTGAAATAAATGGACAGTTTTAGACAATAAAGAGAAGTGGAGTCTTCAACAAGAATTCGTTTGTTCCGGCTCTTTCCGTTGGATTTGATCCACAGGAGACAAAGAGGAACTGAAGAGACTATTGCCTCTGTGTGACGAACTGGCGTTTCGGACTGAGTAGGCGTCTCTGAAAGGGGACCACCAGCACATCACAGGAGCCCAGAGGGGATCCGCAAGCAAACCGTGAGAGACCACCCAAACACATGTAATCAGGTGATATGCTGGCTGAGAGACACAATATGTAACTCGGTTGTCAGCATTCGCCACACCGATTCACACCAAAGAAAAACCTGAACGGGCCTAAGATTTTTTTTCCCAGTGGCGCCCAGTTCCCATCTGGCTCTTCGAGAAACTGGGGAGTGCACCCTGATTCTTCAGTCTGATGAAAATCTCTTTGCAGGTGGCTGGGAGCCCAGATTCAGAGTTCAAAAACAGTTTTTTACTGACCAACTTTCACGTCACAACAGGCCATAAAGAAATTGTTGTTCAAGGAATATCCTTGAATCAATAACTTAGTACTAACTGCATGGGCGCTAATAGCATATTTAATTTATTACGGACTTTAAGAAAATACTTGATTACACATATTCAGAACAGAAACATTTTGTATATAATGTCTTGATATAAGCTAAGCTTCATCACGCATTTTTCTGTGATCTATCTGTTTATGGCCTTAGTTTGAAAAGGAAGTCTAAAAAACTGTGTCGGCACTCTGAAGCTATTACAGACATTGGTGCAATGTTCAGGCATGAAATGAACTGAAAAAACCCCGTGTGGATTCCCAATGTTAGCTTAGGGCATAATGGCAAGAGTACAGTGAAGCTGTTAAACTCTAAGTCATTAGCCAACTGCATCAATTTCATCACATCATGTAAAATATCTGAAGCATCCGAAATGCCAAAATAATTCAGTTTTCAAGTCCATTTTGTTTTCTTTTCACATGCTTCTGCTGCAATGGATAGTGCAAATCTTCTGCAAAAAGTTAGTTTCCACTATTTTAAAACATACCTGTTTGCCTAGGCCTGCCAGCACAGTTTATTTTACAGGCAGCAAGATGGTGTCCCAGCGCACCCTAAATTAATATATATCAAGGTGTCTCCCACTCAAAACAATGGGAAGGTAATACTGTCTAAGCTTTCAAATGTCCAATCTTAACATTGCTTTGCTACATCTAAATATGGATAATAGGAAAATTTAGACAATTCGCTGTCCTTTATTTATTATAAAGTAAATCGTTACTAATCCTAATTTCTCCTCAGGTAAAGGAGAACGTCTTACTTTTGCATTATCTGGGCCAGTTCAAAACATTTCAGAGAACACCCCCCAGGACCCTACCTTCTTAGGGAACCAGTAGTCATCCACAATAACTTCATTTTCTACGGTTAGTCGACCATTTCCTGGAACCACGGGGTACAACCTGAAAAAAAAAATAGCTATCATCACCAAAAATGTTTAAAAATCACAGTAGTGTAACTCGCACTACAGTACATTTAGTGGTCCGTCATCAAAAGTGTTAGGCATTCCGGAAAGGAGTTCATGTACCAGAGGTCTCACAGCCCTGCAGCTGTTCGCCGTTTTCACAGGAATTTGAGAAAAGTTAAATGCTGCTGGTATGGAAAGAACTGGTGAATTTTCATCCCAATTCTAGGTCAAGAGAAAGTTTTCCTTAAAAGAACTCTTCCTCTGGGAGGCAGAACTACATGTCTAACAATGCTGCTACCACCATGCTTGACGGTAGAGATGGAGTTGACTGACTATAGTACAGTTTGTTGAGTTTGCGTCAGATATGACATTTTGCATTTAATTTAGAAATTTCCAGATTAGTTCTGGTTGACCACAAAATCTTTTGGCACATTTGCAGTATCAATTTGATGCTTTATTGCAAATCCCCATGCGGGATTTGAGATTTTTTTTCAGTCCCATACAAGAACCCATTGTGAAGTTACCAGGATGTTGTCGACCTATGGCTATTTTCTCCCATCTCAGCCACTGAACTCTCTGACACTTTCAAAGTTGCCATTGGCTTCACAATGTCATACGTACTGTTTCCTTCTTGCCCAGCTGCTAAATTTGGAGGGACAGTCTAAACTAGGCAGTCTATGTGCTGTCAGTTCTATATACTAAGAGTATATCTTTGAAATATTTGTATATTTATTGTAAACCATTACTAACCCTAGCCCTGCTCTTGATGTGTGCCTTTTTACAACTTGATCCCTTAATTGTTAAAAAAAAACAAAACAATTTGGTCTTCATGGTTGAGTGATTGAAAATCACTTCCTTACCGAGAGACTCGATAGAGATAGATGTTGTGAAATCATGAGAATCACTGTTATTGCACACAGACATGTACTGTGTTGCCCCAGAGCAAAACAGTGTAATGCACAATGGAAGAGTGTTATTTTCTAAAGTAAAAATGTTTCTGATGATGGTCATGCAAGAGAAAGGATACAAATAGGCTACCGGGAGCAATTTATTGCATAAACTGAGGAATACAAGCAGAGAGGGAAGAAAACAAAAACACTCTAAATAAAACCGCCAGCAGTTTTGACAGATCTCAAACAAGTCCTACTGTCAAGGAATAGCATATTAAAGCATTAATATGGGATTCAAAGGGTACTCAATGAATCTTAATAGAAAAGAAAGATATATCCATTTACCTGATACAGATGTATCAGGTTCTAAGACTAAAAAAAAACAGCATCTAAATATTACAGGAAAGTTCCTTTACAACAAGAGAGCAATACATATCTATTACTGTCTACAGACTTTTTTACTCCTGCTATTATCAAACATTAGATCATACATATCAATCATCAGATTGTATTCAGTCTTGATACCGGAGTCAACTGTGGATGCCAAAAAGACAATACATTTCTAATATTCCAAATTATAGAAAAAGGTCCTTCTGTTATTGATAAAGGAAACTATGAGATTGGGAAAAAGCTCCTGGAGTTCTGGATTTACTTGGAAAATACACTATCTTCTTGCTCAACAATCTGACTACCTCTGCTAATTACAGTACATAGCATCTAATGGTCCTGGGTCTTTTTGCTGGCACACAGAACAGTGAGTGGTGGACTGCCTTTACAAGACTCACAAGAAGTGTGTGATGTTCAGATATTCCTGTTCTCCCCCTTACTTCACCTTCTCCTGTATGCCACTCACCCCTCCCTCATGGGAGGTATGGTTTATGAAAGGGTCACTAGCAGATGTGAGTTAGTGACAACTTGTAACAAATGAACCCCGTTAACCTTCTTTGATCATTTGGAGTTTCATATTACTCTGAGGAAATGTTGCTGCTAAATTCAGCTAAATCCACTCTGCTGTATGAATGAGGACCAGTGTGTGCTGGAATAAAGTAAATTACATTTAATTGAGTTACTAGTTTAACCACATATCTGTAAAAACAAACACAGAGGCTAATACAGCAACTAATAAGAAAATCCCATTACACGATAGCAACTTCTAAACATAGTCTGATATAAATAGACCCTGGTTGTTTCATGTGTACAATTAAGACCTCTTAAGAAAAGGTTCAAGTGATTTTTCTCCGTGGCCTACCTCAGGATCTCCTTAATGATGGCCTTCAAATATGGCATTTTGGAAAGGTCATCTGTAGTGGGAACCTGGAGCCCAGGGCAAACAGAGGTGATTTCTTGGTACAGACGATCTTGAACGCGCTGGTCTCTGGCCAGGTGGTACAGAGTCCAGGACATGGTGTTTGATGTCTGCAAGTCAGAATAAAAGTAAAAAAAAAAACATTTCCATTAATAGGAGGAATTGTAGGAAAAGAGAAACACTAGTTTAAGACACTATCACCCATTTAAGGCCACATCCGAAAATACGATCCCATATAATGTTTTGTCTGACAACCCACACTCAACTTAAAAATAACAAATATTGCAAAGACCAGCTGAAAGTCACATGGAATTGCAAATCACATGCAATCATAGACATGACTCATGGCAGCTTCACCTAAGCTTCTGGCACTGTTACAAAAATCTGTTGATCCCTTCTATTAATGGTAAAAGATTGATTTGGAACGACATGTCACCTGATGCGATTTTATGTGGTTTTTACCTGCAGGGATACCCAAAAGACAGAATATTGCAGGCTAACCCATGTGTTACTGAGAATTAAAAGATTAGTACACTTCTGAAATCTGAAATGCGTTAATACCTAAAACGGAATTCAACAGTACCCTCGAGGGACATGGGTGCACGTAAAGGAATACTTAGGTCATTTTAAAATTGTGAGATTTTTTTTAATTTAAATACAATTTACAAGTAGCAGGTTGAGCTGTCTTTATTAAAATGCTTCCACATGAATATCAAAATGTTTTAACTTCTTAGGATGGTTTAAAAAAAAAGGTTCCAAAACATATGAAACACGAGATTGAACAGGTAGGGAAGACAGACGAAAGACAGGAGGAGAAGGTTGAAGAAACTGTCCTCTTTTGAAAGAGCAGACTGCAGAATACATTCAGGTAATCTGAGCACTGAAGAGATCAACTTTAGGATTTATGGCAAGAGAATGTTGCCTTATAGTTGTGCAAGGATCTATGTCCAATTTCTGGTATCTGCCAGGTTAAAGAAATATCTCACTTGTTCACTATTCACCATCTGGAATAGGAAGAAAGGTTCTTGCTTGTTTCGTATCCATTTTAGGTAGATTTCTGCATGGGGCCCCTTATAAGGAGCAGGTCCTCTCTTTTTGCACTGGAGTGTTTGTGCCTCAGTTGAGGGTTCCATTTCCCAGTTCTATAAAAGACAGGGTCCTGGTACTCATAATCTTTGCGAATATCTATACATAATAGTGCTGTGTGTTTTGCAAATAATTGTAAAGAAATATTGCCTCGCCTTTGGACAGGTTGCTGCCTTGTTCATTATTCTGTTACATTACTGCGCCAAAAAAGAAAGAAAACGTGTACTTGTAAGGGATCTGCTTTACAAATCTCTTGCACCATAAACTGGTAAGGAGTTAATTTTAATATTTGAAATTTAACCTACTCTATGATTCATACCGCCAGGTTTTTTTTACAAATGCGTCCCCTGCAGAGACTGCTGTCCTACCCCTGAGCGTGTTTATGTCACGATTGTAGTCCCTCCCCCTTAAGGGCACTCTGGCTCTTTCACTTCTGAGTTGATTTTGTGCACCTGCCCTCTGTTCCAGCCTCCTATCCAGCCCACCTTAAAAGCCAGACGCTCACTCTGTTCCGGGCTCTGCATTGGTTCCTGTACCAGGTGAGTCCAGGACCTGTAGCGTCTGGTCCCATTCCCCCCTTGTTCCCCCCGACCCTCCACCAGACCCTGCTCCGGTTTTTAATCCCGTTTGTCTTCGTCTCTGATGGACCGCCCAGCTCTGGACATTTGCCTCGTCTTGGATTTCCCTTTGGACACCCTTTAGGACAGTTTGCCTTGGATTCACCCCCCAGAACACCTGCGCACCATGGACATGCCCCCTGTTTTCATTCCCAACACCTGCATGCTTTTTTCCCCCATGTTTTCCTCACTCTAGCCCAGGTTGTGTCGTCTGCATAGGGTCCGGAAAGAACGCCTCCATTACAGTTTATTTGATCCATATCTCTCCAGTTCACTCAGCTGTATAAACAAGGACCAGTGTGTGCTGGCAAGAGGCCCTCTGGTGGACAGGGGAATGCTGAGTGTTCAGATCGCTTCACACCTAGAAGCCAGGATAAGTTCTGGCCCGAGGAGCCACTGGGTGTGGCATGAATGGAATTTCCTTTTTCTTAATTTTTTCATCACATTGAGTAAGAATAAAATATAGTTTCACTAGAAACAAGACTGCACTCACCGTGTCCACTCCTCCCAGCAGCAGTTCTGTGATGCTGACATAGATTTCGTCCAGCGACAGTTTTTTGGAGGACAGCAGGTAGGTGAGGTACATCCCCTCTACAGTTTCACCTTTTTCAATTTTCTCGTTCATCTCCTTCACCTTCTTATCAATCAGCCTCTTTGCTGCAACAACAACAGCCAGATGTAAGAACAAGTCACTGTTCGTTCGCCTCCTGCTGCCTTCAGCAGGTGATGGAGACGTCATTGCTTGGATGACAACTCTTTGTTCTGGAGGAAAGCTCTCATCTGAGTGAAATGCACATTCATTTCAGGAGACAATCATAATTCCAGCAACAAAAAGTAGGTTCCTTTAGAGACAAGCAGAGATCTGTAGGCTTTGGCCTTCAGCTGGGAGATGTCTCATGGAGGAGGGTGTTCAACCCAGGGGGACGTCAGTGATAACTGTTCCTCTCCAGGGGAGAAGTTGTGGCAAGTTGGCTTAATAAGGGGCTGCAGTTACAGCTGACCTGCCTCAAGAGAGGTAGCTAAAGACAACACAAAATAAGAAGGGGAGGAATTGGTTCCTGGTTAAACAAAAATACTGGGTGGTTCTGGTTTTAATAGACTGGTGTAATTGACTCCTGAATGTACTTGAAGGCAGCTGGTGTTGACAGAAGAAGGGTGGTGCTGAGCTCAGGAAAGACGTAAGAATGTAAGACAGGCAGCCAGGCAGCCACAAAGTGGTCTCAAAACTATGGGTGTGCTATGGAAAGGAAATGAGCAAAGGCACAAAGGCACAATCCAGGTGGACAGGTCAAGCAGGCGAGAGGTCTAAGCGCTGGAGAGTTTAGACACTGTCAGGTGGTCCAGGTCAAACACGGGAGACACAATCAAAGCCAAAAGGGAAATCCAGGAATCAAGGTAGCAAGCAGAAAGTTGATCAGGAGAAACTCGCTAAGCATGGAGAATCATGCAGAGCTCAAGAGGCACAAGCACAAAGAGACAAATAACAGGTCACAGAGCCAAGGCTAAGAACGAGGGCTGCCATGTCACTGGAGTGGGCATTAATACCATCTCAGTAATGAGATAAGTGCCATTTAATTATGGGAAGGTGGTAGTGACAACCTGCCTGATCATGTTGTCATGTGAATGGGTAGATGGGGTGAATGATGGGTAATTGACCTCCTTGTGGGAACTAGAAAACAGCACTCACACCAGCACGATCATTACAACCGATAGCCTCTTCCTGAGGGAAGTTTATGAAACCGGTGGTAACCTGTGAGGGAGGGGTCATCAGAAAAGATGACATCCAATGAACCTCTTCGCAGTGTGAACACACCACAGTGTCCCCTTTGTCACGCCCTCTGCAGCCAGAGGGCGCTCCTTCTCTGTCCTGTCTCTTCTTTCCGGTGCTGTGCTGTTCTTCCAGTGTTTCTCTCTCTCTGGGGCTATATATTTCCGGGTCTTTCATTCTGCCTTTGTCAGCATTGACGTTCGGATGTCCTGAAACCCACCTAGCACCAGGTCGCCCCACATCCGCTACCTGAGGGCATAGGTTTCTATACGGCATTTCCTGAACAGCTGAGCCCGGGCTATCCCCCGTCTCGCTTTCCTGTCATTCCACGGTTCGTCATCAGACACACCAAAGATTTTCAGTTGGTGCAAAAAGTACCATCTCTGCTTCATTTTCTTTGTGATACTGGTGGCACAGTAAATGTTCCATTTAAGGGTATTGGAGATCATAATTCCCCAAAAATTAAAGGTCCCCACCACACCACACACAAAAAGGCTTTGGAGAATGTGAGAGTTAGAGACCTCACACCGAGGACTAACACTGGCTCCCACTGATCATGCATCAAGCGTGCACAAAGCCAGCCAATTACAGTACACCCATTCCTGTACATACATGTAGGTAATTGGTCCCTCCAAAACTTTTCACAATGGGAAATTTCACATAATGAAAAGTAAATTGTCTTTACATTACAGGTAAAAACTAATTTCAGATGTCTAGCAAATCACCCAGTATTTCTCATTGACACCATCTTAAGAGTAGTGACTTGAAAGAACAAGCACACCATTGTATGTTTATGATCATTAGCCTATTTAACAGCACTTAACAAGCTGAAATCGAAAGCTGTCAATTATTCAGGCACAGCGCTGCCAAGTTCAAGACAAAGCAAATGTCTTTCGAGCTCAGGTATTTTTCTGTCCCTCCCATCTCTTCACATTTTACCGTCTGGGGGAATGCTTTTCTTATTAACCACTGGCACATGTGTTGCAAATACAGTGTATCAAAACTAAAGAGGACATTACATGGTAAAAATCACCAAAGAAGTAAAATTAAAAGGGAAGTGCTTTTGTTGTAGTAAAATAGGCTATTGAAATATCTGCTGGGACCCAAAGAATAATGGATTAAGAAGCTAAAAAAGCTAAAAAATTAGCCAGATGGGCCCAATGCCCACTCATAGTCCTATGATTACATTTTCAATCTACCAAAACCAAAATCAAGCAGCACTGTACCCAGGTACTCAAACAGTGGCACAAAACTGCAAACAGGTTTAACGTTTCATGGAGAGTTTCCTTATGCACTATACTGTGCTGTCACAATAATAGAATAATAGACAATGCAAAGGTGTTTTAGATTAATGAAATTAATTTAGTGAAATGATTGATTAACGATTAATGAGCGGCCCATGATAGCCCTCCAGCCCCACTGTCAGCACCCTTACCAACATCATAGAGGTCGTCCCAGGAGCTCACAAACTTCTCCCAGAAAGGCAGAAAGGATCGGGTCCACCTGGGGAAGAACAGGACAGGCTCCGAGAGGCGGAGCATCTCCCCCACAGCCTGAATGAACCTCTGCGTGTCGGGGGGAATCTCCTCGTTCAAGCAGCCCAGGCGTGTCTCAAACAGGATGGAGGAGATACCTGAAACACAGAGACGGGACAAGTCTGTGAAAATCCACAGATGTGCAGCCCCTACGGCTTCAACAACTGTCCCGGTGTTTAACAGGCTATGATCAGGTGTCCCCTGCTGGTGGCTTTCTTTGTGACCAGCTTGAAATTGCATGCATTGCATGCGCAGCTTCGGTTCAGGTTATTTAAATACTTTAATAAACACCGAGGAACACATGGACTGCAACCCAGAACGTCAAGAGATCCACCACCTATATTGCCAAGCAGCACTTGCCCCCCCTTCTTCAGAAACTAGTGACACACGATAATGTTTTGCATGGGTTTTGTCTATGTGCTCTGGTTTCCTCTCCCAGATCAAAAGACATACTGGTAGGTTAATTGGCTTCTGGAAAAACTGGCCCTGGTGTGTGGATGTGTTTATGTCTGGGTATGTGTGTGTTTGCCCAGAGATGGACTGGCGTCCTGTCCAGGGTGTACCCTGCCTTGTGCCCATTACTAGCCAGGTTAGGCTCCAGCTTCCCCACGACCCTGATTTAGATAAAGCAGTTAGAAAATGGATGGATGGATAATGGTTCGTACCCTAGTAATAAGGAGTTCAGTTCTTGGAGAGATGAAGGATCTTTTGACTTTCATTCTCACAAGTCTGTCTTTAGTTGGTCCAATTATTTAATTTCTGTGTTGTAATCGTGAAAAAAGTACAATGACTATGGCACAAAAACCAGCTGATATCTCTATATCTCTATAATAGCTGCACAAAAGACTATTGTCTGTTTGAACTGGAGCATCAAAATTAGGTTAAGATATCAAAGGAGAAATGACGCACTAAAAAAGACTGGGGAACTTTAAAAATGATTTGCGCGGCTTAATAAACCGTTTTGACGCCGTTAATGGAAGCTCGTTCATACCTTCAAACCCAAATCTATAAAGCTCGTCCGTCAGGTTGCTGACCCTAGTGCCGTCTGGACTGCGCTGGCGGAGACTGTAGATTCGTTGTAGAAGGTCCGAGACCACCTTGTTGATCACAGGAGCATAAGCTGATGCCTCGTGCAGCTTCAGCATCTTGGGATTCAAGACGCTGCGGATTCTGTACCACTCTGGTCCTGTACTGTGAGTCAGGCAGAAAGTCTGAGTGACAGTGAGTCGTGGAGACTTACCCGCTCAGTTCCGCAGATGCAGTAGCAAAACCCTATTGTTGTAGTTCTTGGAAGTGACTGTTGAACTACAGGATCTCAAGGATCTGGAGCCAATCATTAAAATTTGGCTAGCATCGGCATTGACAGTTCTCAGCTTCAAAGCAAGAAAGGACCTAGGGAATTTACAAAGTCATACTGGGTCAGAAACCTAATGCTTAGTGGTGTCGTTAGGGTTTTTTTAAATGTTAAAATTTGTTTAACCCAGTGTGCCTGACTTATTACCCTGACAAGCCTTCTGTGAAAATAGAACAACAAATTTGAGTGCCTCTAACTAAACCAACAGCTCTGGTATATTGGCAAATTTACCATTTCAGGGGGTATGATTATTATTGTCTTAACTCCTATTTGTCTCACTATTTTAGCTGGTTTAATGAGAAAAGGAATTATCAATAGCTTGGTTAGCAAGGACAGTTAGAAAGCAGTAAACGTGACTATTTGGAACGGATATGTTTGTTTTTCCCCCCATTTGGAACAATCTGTAACTAATTTGCTGGAAGAAAGGGACTTGTTCGATGGCAGTGGGGTCTTCACACAGGGAATATTCCCCTAAGAAACAGAATAGTTGATTTTCTCTTACATGTGACCTCAATTCAAGGTTCAAGGTCCACTTTATTGTCTTTCTACACTTATACAGTATACAAGAGAGAACGAAATCTAGTTCCTCCTGGGCCATGGTGCACAATACACTAGAACAATCAGAATAATGTCACAGAACAACACAGGAGGGGGGGTTTATAGTATAGGTAAATAAATAAGAATAAAATAGTGTAATGAGCAGATAAATACATTGATAAATGGGTATTTACAGTAGTAATGTGCAAATAAGCATTTTGAAATACAGGGGTGGTGTAGGGGGGAACAGGAGACAAGTGCAGACAATGGTGTTATGTCTATGCCCTGCGCAATACGACAGGGCAAACATTTCAGGGCATACAGTCATTGAGACAGTAGTAATAGTACAGCAGTGGGTGGGTGGTCAGTCCATGTGCTGTCTAGAATTCAGTAATCTAACAGTCTGTGGGGACAAAAAAGCTATTTCTGAGCCTGGTGGTGCTGGCTCACAGGCTGCGATACCATCTTCCAGAAGGCAGGAGTGTAAAGAGACTGTGAAAAGGGTGAGAGGGGTCTTTGATGATGGTCCTCTCCTGGCACACCGCTTGTTGTAAGTGCACTGGATGGTGGGCAGTGAAGTCCTGGTGATGGACTGGGCTGTCTTCACCACACGCTGCAGAGCTCCCCAGGCAGAGACAGTGCAGTTCCCATACCAGATGGTGATGCAGCATGTCAGGATACTCTCGATGGCGCACCTATAGAAGCTTGTGAGAATGAGGAGGGGGGGGGGGTGCTAGTCCGGCTGTTTTCAATCCCCTCAAGAAGTGGAGACGCTGTTGTGTCTTTTTAACCAAGTATGATGTATTGTGGGTCCAAGAGAGGTCTTTTGTGATGTGCACTCCCAGAAACTTGAAGCTGTGCACTAACTCCACCGGCAGGAGTCCTTCTGAGGTCCATCATCTTTGATTGACCACTGAGAGACAGATTGTTGGCCTTACACCAGGCTGCAAGCCGTTCCACTTCATCCTTGTGGGCTGATTCATCGCTGTTAGTGATGAGGCACACGACTGTGGTGTCATCAGCATACTTGATGATACGATTACTGCTGTATTTGGCAACACAGTCATGGGTCAGCAAGGCATACAGCAGTGGGCTGAGCACACAGCTTTGCGGGCACCACTGTTCAGAACGATGGTGTGGGAAGTGTTACCATGGATCCTGACAGCCTGTGACCTGTTGCACAGTGGAGTTTTCAGACCCAGTGAGGACAGCTTGTGTACCATTCGTTGGGGGATTGAATGCTGAACTAAAGTCTATGAACAGCATTCAGTCTTTGGCCTCCAGATGGGTCAGGGCCAGATGTACTGCAGCGGCGATGGCATCTTCAGTAAATCTATTGTGGCGATAGGCATACTGGTGCAGGTCTAGTGTGGCCAAGATAGAGGTCTTGATGTGTGACATGACTAGTCTCTCAAAGCACTTCATGATGACTGGGGCGATAGTCATTGAGGCTGGATACTGGTGATTCTTGGGACAGCCTGAGCCAGGGAGGTGTTAAAGATCTCGGGGAGGAACTCCACTAACTCACTAGCGCACAGGGGATGCCGTCTGGACCTGCGGCTTTACCTGTGTTAACTCTTGCCAGAGTCCTCCTTACGTCAGCTAGGGAGACAGACAGCACCTGTTTGCCTGGGGGAGGCGCTGCTTTCATGACTGGGGTTATGTTCAGTGCCTCGAACCGGACGTAGAATTCGTTCAGCATATTGGGCAGGGACACATTCCCCATCATCAACACTGTTGTTTCTTCTCTTGTAGTCAGTGAAGGTCTGTATGCCCTGCCACATCCGCCTCGGGTTCTTGTCCACAAACTGCCAGCAGATCTCCCCCCAACTCATCTCAGGAAGGGAAGACTTTTGCTTTGCTTCTGTACTTAAGATTTCGGGGAATAAACCTTTGTTAACCAATGCTTTTGATTCTCAGGGGAAGCTGGAAAATGCTAACAAGTCAACTGGGCCATCAGTTTTACTGCATTAAAGCAAATGATTCTGACACAGCCGTACAGCTTAAGGCATTTTTTAAGGATAAAGAACATTTTCGTGACCTTTTATCACTTCTACTGTCCCATTACTTTGCTTTCATTTTTCAGTTGCAATGAAACTACGCCGCCACGTATGAGAATGTAGATTAAAATAAAAAAAATACCTACTCCACATGCAGGCCGTATGCTTGCCCTCTCAGGTCACGGTATTCCTTCCAATGTGGCATGTCGGTACGAACTGGGTACCTACCCTCCTGTCGAATCACTTGGGCTATCAGGTCTGCAGTCGCCACATTAACTACTTCAAAGGGACCGAACCGGGAACGCCAGATCGGCCCGTACAGCTTCTTGTGCTCGACCTTGAGGAGCGAATCACATAACACAGGTGACGGACCTTCACACATTTGCTTTCAAAACCAAGTACACCATGAAAAAAAGAAACAAGGAAAAGTTTGTTGCCTCCTCTAATAAAAGAGCTTGTATTACTGTAGGGCCTGTTCTACATGCTTCTGGTTGTCGTGGTGCGCTAATTGTTTGTTTAACATTTCAGTCTGCTTAAGTTTCAGCTCATCTTTTTCAGACGGAAAAAACAAACTTTCCAAACCAACATTTAAACCTGGAGCTCAAAACTCCTGTTACTTTTAAACCAAGGAGAATCCGTCTGGTCCATTGAATATGGAACACCATAACAGCAGATCACTTGAAAAAAAAAAATTTATTTATATACAGCATATATCTGGTTAATTTTAACATTCATAGTTTATCTTCCCAAAGACATAAAAGGAGCTTATACCACTCTGAGCTGAAGCACTGTGGGTGTAAATTCATGTTACAACAACAATATGCTGCCTTATTGTCCATATTTAGTTGCATTTGAGTATGTCGGTTAATATATTGGCATCTGAATGGAGCATTGTTCATCATTTCCAATTCAATAACCATATAAAAACATGTAGTAACCTGAGTTTTAATAACCTACACACGTTAGGAATGTAAGCACATTTACCTTTTGAAGAGCATCTATGATATTTCTGTCCAAAAACCAGGCCGCCTACACATCTCGATAAATCCTTATTGCATTCCAAACTTTTTCATTGCAGGGAAGAATTAAGTTCTAATTAAGTTGCAAATTCACTATGCCCAAAGGTTAAAGCTCAGCGTTTTGGATTTTTTTATGCCCTTTTCCTGACCTCTGCCTTTCGACAACTTTATCCCAGAGATGTTTTATAAGCTTCTTGGTCTCCATGGTTGAATTTGTGCTTGCAATTCATGACTACCCTGAGAAGGGCAAGACCGGTTCTATAGAGACAGGCGTTATTTATTCTGAAATCATGTGAACTATTATTAATGTGCACAAAGACCATTCATTTAATTGTATGACTTGTCAAAGCAACTTTGTACTTAGGGACTATTTTAGGTATAGTATGTCATAGCAAAGGGGATAAATAGTTAGGCAATTAACATTTTAGCGTTTTATTTTACTTTGCAGTTTTCAGTGAGATTTTGTTTTTCATCCTTAAGAATGTTAAGCTGGGGCATTCACTTTTTGAGTAAATATTTACTTTAAAAAATTGTGTATACATTACACACAGGATAGAGAGAGAGTTTTGAGTGAATAGCTGCATAAGTCTGCAAAGGTACAAGCAGAGTTAATTCCATGCTGAAAATTAGACCAAAAAAAACGTCATGTCTTAAATCCCTGCACCTTTTCTCAGTCTTCCTTATATTGTACCTAAATCATTTTTTTTTAACTTTAAGCATTGCGTTAACCTCTACTTGTTCATACTTTGACTCTACCAATGATACCATGCATTTTAATACACATTTTATTCAAAATACCTGAATGCTAAATGAAGACTTCAAAGGCTATAAGAAATATATTTTGCCTGGTCTCTCCAAAATACCTTTTGGCAAATGTCTGCAGTATCATTTACATACTCTATTATAAATCCCCTGTGGGACCTGAGATACTCAGTTTCATACAAATCCCATTACACAAGTCTTATTATTGACTTATGAACATTTTCTCCCATCTCAGTCACTGAACAAAGGTGCCACTGACCTCACAGTGGCATCCCTAACCAGTTTCCTCCTTACCCACTGCTCAGCCTGATCTAGACAGTGTCTGGGTGTCTTGTGCTTCACAAAGATTCGAGTCACCATACTCATCGAGATATTAAAGGTCTTTGAAATGTTTTAATACTCTTTGTCAGGGTTGACATCCTTTCTTTAGAGGGTGCTCTAACCTTTCCTGAAATCTCTGTAAGTCTGATGTCTGTATTAGCTCCTGGTGTGTATTGTACATTGACTTCTGTATATAAGCCTAGGGGATCCCGTGCTCAGGGCTCAGCATTGGAACATGGATGTCCGAAGGCCTGCCTATTACCAGGCTACGGAGATGCCTGAGGGCATAGGCCTTACCAGAGACAAGTAATAGGTTTATTCCATGCTGAAAAGAGAAGAAAGAAAACACAATGTTTCGGCCGTGGAGCCTTCTTCAGGTGTGACCTGGTGCTAGGCGGATCCCAGGACATCCGAACCCTCAATGCTGGGCAAGGAAGAAAGGGTGACCCGGAAATATATAGCCCCACACAAAGACACACCGGAAGGACAAGCAAAGCACAGGGAAACTAGGAACAGAACAGAGTAGGAGCGCCCTCTAGCTGTAGAGGGCGTGACAGTCACCCCCCCTTCACGGGCGGCTACTGACGCCCAAAAAACAAATGAGCTGCACAGCACTGGGGGGAGGAAAAACCTCATTTAACTGAAAGGAAACCTCCGGGGGTCCACGGCTGAGAGCTACCCCCTCCTCCAGGGTAAAAACCTTAATTGAGTAGAGGAAGTGGGGGGGGCCAGCGAGACAAAAAAACAGACAAAACACGTTAAAAAGCACGTACAGATGCAGCCATTCAAAATGCGCGGGCGATACCGCATTATTTTGCGGTACGCTGTACGCAGTCTACCGCAAGCTACCGGTAAATACCGCGAGTTACTGTAAATTCTCCTATAATACGACAAGCAAAATAATAGTATCCGGAATTTCCGCAAGGTGGAGCTAATAAAGCTCAACCTCTCATGTTTGAGCTGTGGCCATCAAAGTCTTTAACGAAGATATTACTAATAGTATTAATAATGAATGACCTTGGACAAGCTGTAAGTGTAAACTCAAAGTATTGCCCTGGTCAACATTCTTTTTTTCATTGACCATCTTTGTAAAAGTAACACCACAACATTTCGCAATCACGCATTTGTTTCCAATCATGCAAAGTACAGTGATTCACCATGCCTTTCACATGCTCATAAAAGAGATTGATTTAGGAACATAAACATATTACCGTATGCAAACTGTACTGTATACAGTATGTATATGTATATTTAATGTCTTAACTGTGCCCGTTTAAGTATTGAATATTCATATCTAATTTTACCACTGAAGGGAAACCTTAGTAGCTGAGCATAAAAAGAATAGGGGCATACTGCAACGCGTGTGAAGGCCATAAACGATATTAATTTTGGAACATAAACATACAGTATATGGCTGGTCTCGGTACTTTAAAGAAAACATACACGAAACATGGTTTCATTATGACCAGAATCGATCTTGAGATATTTTTAACTTGATTTACAGTATTTGAGAGGTATGTCTTAACACCGATACTACAGTGCTTAAGTACTGCTCACGTATATGTTTCTAGGTTTATATTATGCATTTCATACGGTCAAATTACTTTTGAGCAACTAATAAGAAGCGCGAAACGGTATGCGTTTTACTTTCGTTTCGTGCTGGGACCCGTGGATTGATTAGAGATATCAAGTACATACAAGTCATTTTTTAAATGTTGTAGTTCGTCTTGAAAAAATGTTACGAGTACATCATCTATCAACAATTACACAGGTTCTGTTTCCATATTGCGGATTTTGGTTACGTAATATTATTTTCTAGATTTCACGTTGTGAATATATGATTTGGGCAAACAGAGCCGCAAAGAAGTACATTATGGGTTGTTGTTTTTTTTTTGCAGTTTTATCTAGAACAAGCGATGCTTAAACCTTTGTCTGATTCTTGTGAAACTATCCACACGACAGTTACAGTACCTAGGAGTTGACTTCAGTGATGTCACTGATGGGATGTTTCTAAAAATCCATCCTCTGTAAAACGTCTTCTCTAGTTGTCCTGCATATGTATTCGCTAATGAAGCTGTGTGTTCTGAGCCTGGATCTCTACATTTCTGTATGAACCAGCTTAGAGGGCTAAAGACAGCTTGTGTTTAAATTGAGTGTAAGGCAATTTATGCTTCTAAAGTCATGGTCAGCATTTATTATTGTACTGTGCTGTAAACTTGTTCTGTGCCAAGTCACATTATTTATAGCGTTTTTATAGCGATATCAAATCTGGTGGCGCTGTGTGTTAGTTTCCTGACTCCCATGTCACATGGTCTGTGATTGAAACTTGTAAAACCGGTTTAATTCGTCACAGCCAGCACTCCGGTTGTAAAGTAGAAGCAGGCGAGATTTCCAGCGAAAAACACCTCCCCCTTCTTCAGGTGTGAGGGTCTTCTGCTCAGGATGAAACGCTAAAATGTAATTTAGGCTCTGAATGGGTTCAATTATGATTTGGGCTTGATTAAGGTCGCTGCCTTTCATCTAAAACCCTACTTGAATCCTTCTAAACTAAAAATCAGTGTTAGTGAGTTCTAAATAAAGAGGTATCCAGGTAACAGTGAAACGGGCGGACAGTCTGGGGAGATCGCCCGTTTTCCATGTAAATAGCTCCCTGGTTCCGCACCCCTTAGTGTTTCTCTCGCTCTCTCTCGGGTCACCTGACCATTAGCTCGAAAGATTTGAGTGCTTTGTGTATATTCTAATGGTAGTGAGGGCAGGGTGTGTGGGAACAGGTTTGGTTGAAATTGCATTGGAGATCTATGTTCTTCACACCTGAAACATTTTCTCTGAAAGCATTTTCTTCGCAGTTTAACCGATCTTGTTACAGCATGTTACAGTTTACTATTATTAACCATATTAATTTTAAGTGCTTAATGTAAAATCTTGTAAAAATATATTTTCATTGTTCAAATATACATTAAGTCTGACTATCATATAATAAGTTAAATACAAAACTAAAGAAAAAATAGGGTTAAATATAATTCAAAATATTTTGCTAACAATGTTAACTGTTTATGAATAATAAAATGTATTAACTAAGGAGTAGGATGGCACAGTTGTTAGTATGTTTTTTGTTTTGTTTCTTTTTCATAAATACAACAGTAGTACCTGATGTCTCAGTGGCTTTCAAAATTAAATTATGCATGCAAACCTGTGAACTAGAAAGATAACTAAGATATCCATCCATTATATTCCATAATATCCATGAAATATATGGCACTGAAATATGTGTGACGCAGTGGCGGCCTGACACGGTGAGGTGCCCTGGCAGCTGTATGATGCAGTGGTGGCCTGGCACGGTGAGGTGCGCTTGCAGCTATGTGACGCAGTGGTGGCCTGGCACGGTGAGGTGCGCTGGCAGCTGTGTGATGCAGTGGTGGTCGGGTATGTAGAGGTACACTGGCAGCTGTGTGTTGTGACGCAGTGGTGGCCTGGCACGGTGAGGTGCACTGGCAGCTGTGTGATGCAGTGGTGGCCTGGCACGGTGAGGTGCGCTGACAGCTGTGTGGTGTGGCGCAGTTGTGGCCTGGCACGGTGAAGTGCGCTGGCAGCTGTGTGGTGTTACGCAGTGGTGGCCTGGTACGGTGAGGTGCGCTGGCAGCTGTGTGGTGTGACGCAGTGGTGGCCTGGCACGGTGAAGTGCGCTGGCAGCTGTGTGGTGTGACGCAGTGGTGGCCTGGTACGGTGAGGTGCGCTGGCAGCTATGTGGTGTTACGCAGTGGTGGCCTGACACGGTGAGGTGCCCTGGCAGCTGTATGATGCAGTGGTGGCCTGGCACGGTGAGGTGCGCTTGCAGCTATGTGACGCAGTGGTGGCCTGGCACGGTGAGGTGCGCTGGCAGCTGTGTGATGCAGTGGTGGTCGGGTATGTAGAGGTACACTGGCAGCTGTGTGTTGTGACGCAGTGGTGGCCTGGCACGGTGAGGTGCACTGGCAGCTGTGTGATGCAGTGGTGGCCTGGCACGGTGAGGTGCGCTGACAGCTGTGTGGTGTGGCGCAGTGGTGGCCTGGCACGGTGAAGTGCGCTGGCAGCTGTGTGGTGTGACGCAGTGGTGGCCTGGCACGGTGAGGTGCACTGGCAGCTGTGTGATGCAGTGGTGGCCTGGCACGGTGAGGTGCGCTGACAGCTGTGTGGTGTGGCGCAGTTGTGGCCTGGCACGGTGAAGTGCGCTGGCAGCTGTGTGGTGTGACGCAGTGGTGGCCTGGTACGGTGAAGTGCACTGGCAGCTGTGTGGTGTGACGCAGTGGTGGCCTGGCACGGTGAAGTGCGCTGGCAGCTGTGTGGTGTGACGCAGTGGTGGCCTGGTACGGTGAGGTGCGCTGGCAGCTGTGTGGTGTGACGCAGTGGTGGCCTGGCACGGTGAAGTGCGCTGGCAGCTGTGTGGTGTGACGCAGTGGTGGCCTGGTACGGTGAGGTGCGCTGGCAGCTGTGTGGTGTGACGCAGTGGTGGCCTGGCACGGTGAAGTGCGCTGGCAGCTGTGTGGTGTGACGCAGTGGTGGCCTGGTACGGTGAGGTGCGCTGGCAGCTGTGTGGTGTGACGCAGTGGTGACCTGGTATGGTGAGGTGCGCTGGCAGCTGTGTGGTGTGACGCTGTGGTGGCCTGGCATGGTTACATGCGCTGGCAGCTGTGTGGTGTGACGCAGTGATGGCCTGGCATGGTGAGGTGCGCTGGCAGCTATGTGGTGTTACGCAGTGGTGGCCTGACACGGTGAGGTGCCCTGGCAGCTGTATGATGCAGTGGTGGCCTGGCACGGTGAGGTGCGCTTGCAGCTATGTGACGCAGTGGTGGCCTGGCACGGTGAGGTGCGCTGGCAGCTGTGTGATGCAGTGGTGGTCGGGTATGTAGAGGTGCACTGGCAGCTGTGTGTTGTGACGCAGTGGTGGCCTGGCACGGTGAGGTGCGCTGGCATATAATGAATATATTCATGTGCATCCAACACACAGTTCAACGCTAGCAACTACACAAAATCTAAAATATGAGCTCTACTTGCCACTTACAATACCAACAGTACCAGCTAACTTTAGTAGTGACATTTTCATGGATCTTTTTAACAATAAAATTTACAATTTACAATATACTTTTTTTAGAAAAAAAAGTATATTTCTAAATATCACAACATGATCGAATTTAAGTCATTTTAATAACAATGAATAGTCACCTATGCGTTACAATATAAACATTTATATTGATTTAAATCGCGTTTAAATCACCTTTATTTAAAACCCATAAATAAAGCTGATACTGTTTAGACTTTTAATTATTAAAAACTGTATTAAAGCAGCACGATACACAATGCAACATAAATCGCTATCTTTGTCTTCTGTGTAATAATGTTCACCTCTCTGTCCAGCAAATTTACAATAGTAATAATAATGAACTTTATTGTATATGGCGCCTTTAAAGGTGGCTCCTCAAAGCGCTTTACAGGTTAAAAACAATACTGTTAGGCTGGGAAAACGATTTTTTTTTAAGAAATACAAAATGAGATATAATGATATGTTCCGGCTTAGACATTAACGAAGAGCATAACGCGTATACTGTATACACTGCAAGTACAACCCCCCTCTCTGCAGGAGTGCTGGCTGTGACGAATTGAACCGGTTTCACGGGTATTTTCAAAGTAGGAGGCGAGATTTCCAGCGAAAGACACCTCCCCCCCCCCCTCAAAAACCCAGTAAGTACAGTACTTACTAGTTAAAGGCTAGGCTCCTCAATGAAATCGCTTTAACATGCTAATGCGTTGGTGTAACAGTCCGGGCGTGGCAAGCTTCCAATTTCAACCCGACTACGGCGAAAGGAACCCTTCTTTCATTAGAAGACAATGAACATATTTTAGCCCGGAATGAATTAATAGCAAACATGGTTTACATAAAAGACATTTTTCCAAGAAAGTTTAGCCTTTGTCACTAATGAAACCACTAAATAAAGACATAAATATAAAAATCTTAAGATTTTTAAAATACATGACTTTGCTAAAATTTATTTGAAAATAAAAACAATTACAACCGCCAGGGGAGAGAGAGAACAGGGGAGGGATGTTGGTTTTGCATAAGGGGCGGGGCTATGGAAATTAGGTCTGTTTGGGAATGTGGAGTTACATGTTCTGGCTGTTTGTGAATTATCGTTGTTGAGTATGGAGTGTTGAGGTATTGATTTTGTGTAATGCTTTATGTTGAAAATTGAGGTGGATTTTGTTTATGATAAACAGGATAAACTGGGATGGGAGGAAGGTTTGGTTTTGCATAAGGGGCGGGATTATTATAATTGGAGGACTTTGCGAGAGTAAAATGGTTTGATATATTTGATTTTGTATTGTGGTTGTTATCTATGTTTTTGGTTGGTATTATGTTTATATGGTTGTTTTTGTTGGTTGGTTGTTATTATGGTTATTAATAATACGATCTATAGTTGAAAACTGAGCCTAAATAAAAAGAAAAAGCAAGTGATTAGGTTTATGAGCAATCTAATTACTTATTCGTTTAAAACGCTATATAAAATAAAGTTTATTATTAATTTGCTGGACAGAGCGGTGAACATTATTATGCATAAGACAAAGATAACGATCCTGATCAGTTTAGAAATCTGTGTACGCTGTAAGGTTTTTACTTCTTAAACTTTTAAAATACACGTTTTGAATAGAAAGAAATCCTCTTCCTGGTACAGTATGTATAGCAAACCAGCACGTCTTTTTTCTCCAATCAGAGGGGTGTCAGATGGTGTCAGCCAATCACCATTCTGAAGCCCTACCATAATCTCTGGTATGGGGAGACCCCAGAATTCTGTCCCATAGTTTAGACAGATGATAGATACTTTTATTGATCCCGTGAGGGAAATAAAGTAAATCATTTTCATTTTAGGAAATTATTAAACGCTCGGTTAAAAGCAAAGGAGATTGTCTGTTATAGTGGACATAAAAACAAGAGTTCGCTGGCATTATATCCTGGAAGACACAGACCGGCGCCAGACCGGTAAAATGCCTGATGAACTAGGGATTGGACAGTTTCCAAGTGCTTGTACAATCGATGGAAATGTTCAAATAAATGTGCAAAAGAAATAAACAAAATAATCATTTATTTCTTTATCATATTGGGTAGCTAATGTCCTCTCTTTGCTAGTTAGTGGCTGTGTTTCTGCATTGGGTAGCAACGGGTGACTGTTCTCAGGCGGAAGATGTAAACAGCTTAATGTTCGTGTTAAATAATTTTTTTAAATTAAAATTCATTCTATACAGCAATCGCATATTTGGGTACCGTTTCATAAAACTTTCATGCTTAAAATGTTTAGGGAGAAATGGAAGACTGGTGTGTATTTTTTCTTTAAACTACCAAGACCAGCCATACACAGTACAGTTTACATACATACAGTAATGTTTATGTTCCTAAATTAATATCGTTTATGACCTTCAGATGCGTTATGCTCCTCTTCTTTTTATGCTCAGCTACTAAAATTTCCCTTTAGTGGTAAAATCCATATAAATATTCAAAACTAAGCGGATTAAAATGTGCACAGTAAAGACATTAAATGATTAAATCTTTGCACTACCAACCAATGCACCACGAGTGCCCCTGTCGGTCATTTTGGCCAGCCAATCACTTACCGCGGTGCCCTCCGGTGCCCTGCGGTGGCTTGTGGGTAGGTTACTGTACCGCGGGTTTTTACCGCGCATTTTGAATGGCTGCATCTGTACAACAAAAATAAACCTGGGAGAACCGGGCAACAAACCACATGAGAAAGACTCACAACAGATAGGAAACAAGAGTCCAGGGAACACGGAAACCAGGAAGCAGGAAGTGAGGAAACCAAACACCAAGAGTAAAATAAAAAAGTAACAACAAAAAACCCGGGAACAAAAAAATAGAAAAACTGCACACAGGGCAAAAAATAAGTTTAACATTCTGTCACGGATGCCAGGAGTGACTTCCCGTGGAAAGCCAGGTATTTGTACGCTGATGTTGGGAAGGCATACTGCTGAATGACCCGCTCACAGGCACGGAAGTCGGAGGTGACATCCCGCAACAAGAATAGGAGAAGTGAAAATTAAAGGCCCAAAGCGATGCAGGAAACCAAAAAACGCCTCTCGAAGGGTCAAAGTATGGCTCAGCATCCTGTCACAGATGTCAGAAAGGGCATGCCGTGGAATGACAAGGAGAGCAGTAAAGACCCTATGCGTAGCGGCAAAACGGGGGTTAGCACGAGGTCAGGAGGTCAGACGATGTTGGGTAGAAACCTTTGCCCTCAGGCCGCGGAGGAGACAACCTGGTGATAGGCAGGTCCCAGGACATCCAAACCCTCAATGCTGAGTGAGGAGGAAAGGGTGACCTGGAAATATATAGCCCCACACAAAGACACACCGGAAGGACAAGCAAAGCACAGGAAAACTAGGAACAGGACAGAGTAGGAGTGCCATCTAGCTGTAGAGGTCATGACAATCGCAGAGGTGTTTTGAAAGCTCCTTGGTCTTCACAGTTGAATATTTGAAATTCACTACCTGTCTTACAGAGACTTGTGCATTTATTCTGAAATCATGCGAACCACTGTTATTGCACCCAGAGGCATCTCAAGTGTTAGCAATGTGCACCCAAATTCATCTAGGTCCGCAATAGCCTTGGGATTGAATACTTATTCACTACTGCATTTCTCATTTTTCTTTCCTATTATGGACATCTATGATTAAACTCCTTGTTAGTCATGTGGAATTTTATCCTTGAAACTTTATCTTATCTAAAGGCTATGATAGGAGCAGGGCACCATGATCTCTGGAACTCTTCTGTTACAACAACTGCAAAGTAAAATTTAATGCTTTCATTTCTCTCATATTATGGACGTTTTACTTCCTTTTTGGTCTTTTGGCCATCAATGGGCAGAGTTGGTAGTGTATATAACAAATATTCCAGGGTCTTATAATATTTGTTATATTAAAGGGCTGTGACTACAACCTTTAAAGCAATAAAATGTGAAAACTCTGACAACTAAGTCTAGCTTTAGGTGGATTTCAGCTGTTCGGGTTAATGATTTTCCATGGCTCTCTGACCATCGGTGGTCTCTCTGTTCTCTGTACAGGCCCAGCTCATCCATATAAACAAAATAGGCAGTTGCCTAGGGTGCCAAATTTGAGAAGAAAAAGATTGTTTTGTAAATTAAATTAAATAAATATATTGTGTATAAGTAGGCATAAGAATTATAAATCCTTTCGATGCCTTTTCTAAGAACTTACAAATACAGCAAATACAGTTATACGACTTTCAGTCTCACCCTGTTGTCACTGTTCTCCGCAACTGAGCCGCTCTTGTTCTTCGTACTGCTACCTGCGTTACTACCATCGAGCGGCGACATCGCGACTTGGCGTCTTTTCGATTCGTAATTCCAGACTGTATCTTCAAGCGTTTTTTAAATTTAACTATACGGACAGCATAATTATGAACTTCCTTCGTATAACAGACCTACATATAAGGAATAAGCGCTAAAAACTGCTTTTTGTCATTTGTCAGGATGCATTTGATAATATTGCAGAGACTTAAGAGGTCATAAAACTGGAAAAAAAAACAACAGGTAGAAACTGAACTATTTAACTAACTGGGTGGGGTGTGAGAGAGGCACACCCATTACTCTGGTTATTTTGGGTTGCATTCTGTTCATTTTTGATGCTGGGCATCTCGGTTGTTGGCCTGCTGAGGTATTATAACGATTTCCGGTTACAGGGTTAGCATTCTGTGTTTCTGGGTCTCTAGAAGGTAGGCCTCCGAGATGCCTTGTTTTGTAAATGATGCTCTAATTGAAATTTCTGATGACACAATATTTACTGCGGCAGTACAGCACGTTCTGTTGCTGAAGCCCTTAGCAAACATCCTTTGCAAAGTCCAATTTGTGATTTCACGCGTTTTGTGGTCAATTATCCGTTACAAGATTAACCTAACTGCTAAGCAGCTTTGGGAAAACCACTTGAACCTACATGCTGCTGTTAAAGAAAGCAGAGCACAACAAAAAACATTCTGGAGAAATTCACAAGTGATGAAGGGGGTTTGAGGGAAAATAAAGGACAACACAAACCCATTCAGAGCAGAGTTTCAAAGTGAATTTATCATGGGATTTCCAATGGAAGATTTCAACAGCAGCCAGAGTCCACATTTGGCTTTTTATACCACTGTCTACCCACAGCTTGCAAAAGAAAACAGCAAAACATAAGGGAAGCATGTGGAAAACATGTGGAAATTCAAAAAGATATTGATGCCGCAGTTTTAATGGAATGAGCTTCAGGCTTTTTCAAAACTCCAGGCACATTACATTCCTGAATAAGTACTGTAGTTTGTGAACTTGCCCATTTCTATAGCTAGTGGGGAGCATAGCTATTCAAATCTATAATTAAGAATACATCTGTCTTTAACAATGGTGCAAGAGAGGCTTGTTAAACTTGCCACAGTGTCAACAGAACATGAAATCACTGGAACACTGGATCTAAAAAAGAAAAACTAGCAACTGAGTTTGCACAACTCAACAGATGGTTGGACAGAAGGACAAACTGAATGACTAAACCTCAGAACTTCGGCTCTAAAAAAAAAGTGGAAAAAAAAGGTTTTACCAACCAGTTTGTAAACCTTAGGGGAGTGTGGATTGCATGGTTCACCTAGAGCACCAGCTGCTGGAAGCTTTTCTAGGGTGGCCCCCGTCTCTGTCAGTACTATATGTTGTCTTTCATGCAAACTGATCTAGTGCAGAAACTATTGGACCAATCAACTCTAAGCGTTACGGGAAAATACAGCCATAATACGGAAACAAACTGAAAGGTAAGACCATATTAGTAATTTCCTCAGGTATCCTGCCCGTACCAAATAACGGTGAATAACCGGAAACTTTGATCCATAAACACAATGGAAGGCTGAACACATGGTGTTCTGAAAAGCTTTCCCCATGTCCCAACATATATTCCTTCGAGTGGATCACAGCTGAAGGAGAAGGCACGTCGGCCTGGGGAAGACATTCAAAAACCATTTCAACTAAAAACAAAAAGAGGAGGATTCCGAGACAACCTGCAAGTGACCTCCGTCAGAAAGAGAATGCTGCTATAAAAGAACACAATGGGGAAACCCGAAAAATAGATTAGGTAGAATAAAGACGGAGAGATGTGATAGGAGCATATGTCACGATCATAATCCCTCCTCTTAAGGGCGCTCTGGCCCTTTCGTATTTTAGTTGATTACACGCACCTGCCCCCTGTTTTGTCCGTCTTTATTTAAGCCGGGCTCTTCCGCTATGCATTGGAAGACGGACGCCCGGAGGCCCGCCTACCATCAAGTCGCCCTACGTCCGCGGCTTGAGGGCATAGGCTTCCTAACGGCGTCCTGACCCAGCTGAGTCCGGGGCTCGGAGCGTCCTGGCCTCGTCACCCCGTTTTAATCTCCTTGTTCCATGTTCCTGTTTTTTTTTTAATCGTTCCGTCTTGGAACGACCTCCCGGTTTTGGTCCTTGGACCGCGCCCCGGATACCCTCTTTTGGACTGATCTGGACCTGTTCGCCTGCGCCACGCCCCCTCAAGCACCGGACCGCCACAGTCACGCCCCCCTGTCTGCCATCCCGTCCTGCTCCTACTGCGTTTCTCTTTAAGTCTTATTCCAGTCACTTCCGGATTATACCGTCTACATAGGGTCCAGAACTATGCATTGTGACAGCACAATACTGTCCATCCATACTGAAATCCTGAATGTTTGTTTTCCCCAAGTTGTAGCATTACATGTACATCGGGAATGTCAAGCTGAAACAGAGATGTCAAACATGATGAATAATTGCTTCCTTACTCATTTTGCCTGGGAGGCTACTAGAATGAATGCCTGCACTGATCTAAACCTTTTTCCTAACAACACAAAATGTTAGAAAAACATGAGTAAGAAAAGCATTAGGGGACATGATGATTCCTAATCAAATCATAATCTGATCGGCCTTAAGGTATGGTTTCTGACCTTCTCAGAACCAGAGGTTTTTACCACTTCAGGAACGCAGACTGAGAAATCACAACAAGATCAGGAAACTGAAGTTCTGTTCTATTTTTTCTTACAGTCCTTACATCCAAACTATACTTATTAGTGATATGAAATCTCTATGATTCCGTCAAAACATTCAACATTTTATCCATTAAAAAAGTGGTTGGATAGCAGTTACACTGGAAAGTTATGGAAAAAATAAACAGAATTGAAAGTACAGTGCCTTGCAAAAGTATTCACCAACTACCAAAGATGTCCCATTTTGTTAAATTTCCACATATACAGTACTCACATTAAAATGTTTCTATCGATACATTTCAATGTTCAAATTGACATGTTCAAACTTAAATATCAGCAAAAACGGCAAATAACATTCAAAAACTAAAACCTAAAGGGCCAGATCTTCAAGACATTTGCAAAATGCTAACCTCGAACAATTTTAGACTAGGAATACATCAGCCAATAGAGACTTCAGACAAAACTACAACAGTGGGCACTGTAATCCACTTTAACAATCAGACCACAAATGGCACAATTAACATGCCTTACTGTGATCAACCTGTGACGACTGATTCCTTACTAAAATATCTCAGGTATGCCCTCATTCAGAATTCACTTAGACAAGCTCTCGTTAAGGACCAACCACCTAAAACATTCCAAGTCCCAAGTGCTTTTCAGTCTTGAATTATAGCAGAGTATCTTTAAATAGTTGCCAAACATTCTCTGCTGATTTTGTATCCAAGCTGTCACACTCAACTTTGGGAAACTCAACTCTCACCCTTCACAGCCTGCATTCCTGAAACTGTTCTAGATTCAGGCGGCATGGTGGTGTAGTGGCTAGCATTCCTGCCTCACAGCTTATACATTTTCCCCATCTTCATGTGGGTTTCCTCTGGGTGCTACAATTTCCTCCCGAGTCCACAGACATACTGGTACATTAATTGGCTTCTGTGAAAATTGGTCCTGGTGTGAGTGTGTGTATGTTTTTGGTCTGTGTGTGCCCAGCAATGGACTGGCATCCTGTCCAGGGTGTATCCTGCCTTATACCCAATCGCCTGCTGGTATAGACACCACCCCCCTGACCCTATATTGGATAAAGCAGTTAGAAAATGGATGCTTTAGACTCTATCTATGCACTTATAGGTCATAGGTCATAGTCGCAGACCGCTGAATTACAATAATTGATTTGTTTAATAATTGATTAACAGAGGCTGTCACCAATCTTTAAACGGATGATCCGGAAGACTAAATGGATTTGGGCTCTCTGGGATCACCGATAGGCCCTGATCCTAACAGAATCTCCCAATTCAGTTTCCAATTCAGTTTCCAGTGGCTTTAGATCGTGCAACTTCCTTGCTTTATGAAAATGTCAACAGAAACAGAAACTCTTTCTGCAGTCTATATTGCTTTCTGTATATATGACTTAATAAATCATCATAATAAATTAGCTCCAGCCCAGAGTTGAACTGCGGTGCTGTAACAAACAAAAAAGCAAATTGCATTGTTATAAGAATCTGGTAAAAAAAAAACTTTACTTTCAATGTTCCCTTTGGCTGTAGCAGCATGGATTATTATTAAAATTCTAATTGTTCTAATCTACTCAATATTATTAAAAATCTTTCTGAATATCATCCTTAGAGCCTCTGAATCAGCTCCTGAAGAATGTGGCCAAGATGGGGCTCTCTGATAAACACGTCCACACCAGGGCATTGTAAATTAAGTCATTCATTGACACCTCCAGTGGTAAAGAGAGAGTCAGTGCCTCCTCTGCAAACTCAATAATGTACCATAAAAATGTAAAAAGATCTGGACCTGCATAAAATCTCTCAAAAGGGAAATGGTCAAGTTGCTTTCCAACACTGGTGGAAACCTGTATGGTTTCTCAATAACAGGAATCCTATATATAAACTGGGTTTTTTGTTTAAACGCCAAATTAATTCAATGAATGTGCCATTTGCAAACGCTGCAATGACAGCAATAAAAGAAGAAAACTTTCTTCTTTAGGAGTACTAAATCTTCTTCGACCTAAAAATAAAAAGCCAGTTGTAGAAAAGCAAACTGCAATATGAGAGACTACAAGAGAAAAGATCGGGGCAGATAACATTTCGAAGTTACGGAACTCGTGTAAACAGAAATTTATCAAATCAAAATAGATGCGTGATTAATTTCCAACCGCGCTTCACCAGTGACACTGAGCAGAGGGATGCTCCACTGAGAAACAGAAATCACCACAGGAGGTTTTGGGCGCGTCCTACACAAGAGCAGGCCCGGTTACCGCACAACGCTTGGTTGTCATAACACTGCAGGGCAATTCGCTGCCTATGGTTTCATGTTGACCCTACATCGTGAACTCACAGAAGACACAGCTTGTTACTGAGAATCAAAGAAATATCAGCCTTGCTGCCGTTAACTTTAGACACTACAATATTCTTCGCCTGGCTGTGCTCCTGCTGTCCTAGGTTTCCATTACCCATAATGCCTAACCCTCCCTGCTGTCCATATCGCAGGTGTAATCAGATGAACAGGATGCGACAGTTGTTCTGTACAGCTTGATGTTCTCCCTCATCTGCCAGTAGCATTCCTGTATACGGAACAAGTTCTTAGGGAGGACTCTGTTGCAAGGAAGTCTTAGAGTTGCCAGGGCAGAGCTCAAAGCTGCTGTCCTGTTCTGGTCCAACTGTAACCAAGGCCATTTGCTATTTTCCTCCAGCACCAGATCGTTGGTCAAACTGGTGGACAGAGATACCTGCCAATACTGTCAACCATTGCCGGATGTCTGTGTCACTGCGAGCAGTCATTTGTGCACTGCTAAGACTTCACTGCAGGCTGTTCTTGTCCTGCATTCTGAGCAATAGCACGGAGCAGGGACTGTTTCAACTCCCAAACAAAACACCTCTCTCTGTAATGGCTAACCAAACAAGCCATTTCCTGTTCAGTGGCTGACAATAAGCTAAATTGTATCAAACTTTTTAAACCCTATTGTAATTAGTGCTATTTGCTGGTATCGTTTGGGAGGGGGGTGCTCTAGTAGTTCCTCTAAATCAATTTCCCTTGGAAGAGTGATTTGGAATAGTTGCAGATGTAATGTATTAAAATAAATGCAAGCCTCAAAAGGCTGAAAACCCGTGAGGCGTGCTGAATCTATATATAAACAGCACTGTAAACTTGCTTGGAGGGATTTGAAAAAGACCCGATATTTTTGAAATTGTGGGTATTTGAAAGAAGCTACACAGGAGAGAGAGAGCTTCTGGGATTAGCTACAAGCAACTGAATGGCCCGTCGTTTGTAACCTCTCTAAAAACAAAATTATAAGAAAAATAGCTCATGTTCCTGCGTACATACATATGTAACTTTCAACAGCAGGCAAAATAAAATATCAGCATTTACAAGTCAAAAACTCTTGAAAAGGGGTTCAGCGGTCTGGGAATGTAGCGAGCTACTAACATAACGGACAATAAGAGTCTCTGAACTGAACTGAACTGAACTGAACACATTTACCAATGGCATTTTAAAAAGCATGCGGATCTTACATGATGCCAAGAAATAAAAATATATAGTTAACAACTGAAAATAATTAATGCAAATCCTGTGAATGCGAGTTATTTGTAGTTTGGCAAGGCTGATCAGCGGTTAGACGTATTCTACATGCTACAAACTAAAATATTATCCCAATTGTGTTAGTTAGGCACAAACTCTAATTCAAAGTTCACCTTTGACGTTGCTAGTTATCAGTCAGAAAAGGTCAATCCTAAAACTGTGACCATTTTTAACCTTCCTCGTTATACTGCTGGTCCAGTACGTCAAACTGCAAATTATTTCCATGTTTAATTTAAATGTTATGGACGCGTTTTAAAAAAACATACCACTTAAGAATCAAATCTTAGTTCTTAGTCAGATAAGTCAAATACTGTACTATACCTTTAATTTTAATTCACGAACTGTACAATTAGTCAATAAAAAGCAATCAGCTTTTATATACAGATTAACTGTTACAGCTACAGATATACAGTAGTACTACATTGAATGATTGTTTTTTCTAACAAGGAAGAAAAGAAGGAAACAATTCAAGCAGAAAAATTCACTTTTAAAAGTTTAGTAGCGTTTTTGTGAACAGTTTTTTTCTTTAAAGGAACAGTCCGATTAAAACCTACATCTAAAAGTAGCCTAATACATTGTTACCGTTCAATTTTACCACTTGCAACTACTGTAGCAGATCTCCAGTAAGGATAATGCTAAACTTTAAAATTGATTTTTAAAAAAAAAAACAACAAAAAAACAACAACTCCCAATTACATTCGTGTAAAATTCATATTGCAAGAATGTGTGTCACGTTTAAATCTTTCGTTACCTGCATTGCGTGACTCTTGTCCGAATACCCCTTTCCGAAAAGCCAGTACACTGTAGTTGCCAAGCTTGGTCCTGGAAGATTTTCAATTCCCTTGTATTTACCATGGCTGGTTGTTTGTTCCAAGTTGATCTTTCCTATGTCTGATTTCAGCCTGTTTGTAGTCTGAAAAGCCCCTGCAACAAACAAATTGTGAAAGCGAAGTGATACCGGTCTCCACACCACACTGGCCATGATGATGGCTTATATACTTCGAAGTGTCTTTGAATTGACTCGTAAAGACTCCTCAGATGAGTTTAGTCAACTTGCGACAGCAACACAAGTCTTAATTCCACTGAACACGCCCCCCATTTTCCTATCCTATACAGTACAGTGTCGGTACGTGGAGGCTGTGCAGACTCCTGAAGAAAATTAGACTAACCCCCATCAAGATAAGACGAACACGCATTTTTTTTGTTGTTTTCAAGTAGTTGTTTACGTGACGTGACCTCAGATTCTTTAAAATCATTTAGCTAAGGTGACTCAACTTTCTTAATTATTTATAATCATAATAACAACTGCTGACCACGGTTATTACTGTGTCTGCTAGTAGCCAGAAATGCATACAGTAGGTTACATGTGCAAGGTGAATTTTGGTTAATAACATAGGATTATATGAAACATACAAATTATCCAGAGCATCACTTTAATTAAACTCAGTAGTCAGTAGTTTAATACAAGAATATGGATTCAAATTTCTATGCCATTGCTGCCGTGTGCCAAAAAAATCATTTAATTCACTTTTAGTGTGAAAATTTAACGTTAATGTCCTGTCAGAATGTAATACTGTGTTATATGATAATTTTTCAAAAATAATTCTGATATAATATTTTCTGTAATTTCATAATATTATTCCGAAATACAGAGTTAAATGTTACCCAAAATCGATAGTTCACCCACAGTATAATATGCGATATATTTTAATCGCCCTTTTACAGTGACTTTCCATTCATCCACATTAACGATTTTTTAATACTTATAAGGCTTTAAATGTGTGTTTTTTAAAAACAAAAGAGTGTTCTGAAGAGTGAACAATCACTGAGCTCAAAGTAAAAAGTACAGTCCCTTACAGACAAGGACAGAATTACAGAGAGTGACGGTGGGGATTCTGAGAGGAAAAAAATATATATATATATATTACTGTATGCTACAACTATCAGTTTTCAAATAATTTAAAACATCGAGTATTCAAATACTGGTGTTCTTGTAAATCTGTTAAATGATCTACTTAGGTTAAACTGCTCACCAGTGCAAGATTCAATAAAGACAACAGTTTCTTAATGTTTAACTATATAATTATGTATCATTAAAAAGAAAATAACGATAATTCCTAAATTAATGTTATTTTCAGGCATTTACTTATGGTGGAAGAATGGTTCTGTTACCTTATGATCTAAAAATAAGTACATGATAGGTGTAGTAGTATGTATGATGTATCAAAAACCTTTTTACTCATCAGTAAATGTGTCTTAAGAATACAAATGGTTCAAAGTAATTAATTTGCACGTGTCCTTTTTTACTTTGCTTTTTAGAAGGCTGCTTTCCCATCTTTCCCATTTTTAGTGTTATCATGGAGTGCTTTAGATCTCACTTACGTGATAATATCACCCTTACGTGATATTACTTAACATGTTTTTGAAACATCTGTATTGACGAGTTAAGACGTATTTGTTTGGGTTTACATCCGATAATTGAAGATACTTTTTTTAGTTGTACTTGAAACAAAAAGATCCCGAGTTTTTATGTACAGCATTTTTGTGGTAGAATGATCAATGTTATTTCCTACATATTGTATTATTCACATACTCTTTGAAGAAAAAGTGAGTCACCCTTCCCTTTTACACATGTAGCTTCCAAAATATGAATCATCTTTTATTCAAAAGCTCTCCATTTGAAACAAAAATAACATTTAAAAGGCACACCACAAGTCAAACTAGCTTGACAAGGAATATACAGTACTAGGGAATAAGCTGTTACCTGACCTATTATTTTATATTTTTTATAAGTCTTAACCTGCCTGATTCTATATAGAAGTGGGGGCAGACAGCAGAATGTAATTATAATAAAGGATTTCCAGGTTAAAACATTTACTTTTGTCAAAGTGATACTGCTTTAAACTTACTGTGAATGTACATGGCCAAGTCCACAGGAATCGAAATAATGAAACATGAAATGAAATGAAACGCTGGCTGGACGAAAAAGATAACTAAAACTAAAAGATATCAAAGTTCCTCCCACCGTCCACAGAGGTACTTTTTTTTAAATCAAAATAAACTTTAATTCAAAGAGCAACATTCTCGCAACCTGCACATGATTAATGCTGACACATTATGAAACCGCCGTCAAATAAAGACTTTCCGAAAGAGGCGATTGTCCATTTTCAATCAGTGCAAGTGGATGATGGGTGCAGATTTGCGCCATTATAGAGTCCCTCCAGGCCCTACCACTTGCTCTACTCCATCAGTCCCTTTACAGGGGCCCAAAGTCCCTTCCAGCGCTCCCTCGCATGTCATGCTTCATCCTCCCTCTGAGGTCCGCCAGGATCCTCTCCTCCAGCTCCCTCGCTCCCCCCTCTGTGTCGTGCCGGATTAGAGAGTGCTCCTCGTGTTCCAGTCCTTATTTTACATGGGATAGCAGCAGCCAAAGCACGTACTGTGCCCCTTTGTCCAATCCAGTTGGTGTGACCTCTGGCAGGATGCGCTGGTAACCGAGCACCACCCCCACTCTCAGAGGTTGAAACGTTTTGTGCCAGTTAACTGTAAGTATGTGGAAATTCCATTCATCCTGTTTTTAGTAACCACTTTATCCTTAGAGGGAACAGAATAGGGTGGATTTATAGGTCACTGCCAGTGCATCACTAGGAACACACACATGCCTACACAGGGCAGTACAATAACCTGGACAGGATATCTTTGGAAAGTGAAAGGAAACCCAGGAGACCTTTAAAAAACATTGCACAGGGAAAACTCCACACAGACAAAATACAGTAGGGGAGTATGTAGGGCCGAAAACTGGAGACACGTTTTTACACAGAGAATCACGGGGTCTGGAAGAAACTCCAAGGCAACAATTATAACCTTATTGGAGGAGTCTGAACCAACTTTATATAAAAAATAGTCACTTTACATACACTATTTACACTGTAAATCAGCAAAATGGGACATCTTTGGTAGGGGGTGAATACTTTTACAAAGCACTGTATTTTCCATTCTCTTTATTTTTTTCCATACATTTCCAGTGAAACAGCTATTGTATCTCATTTTTAATTAATAATATGTTAAGTGTTTCGATGGTATTGTACTGATAAGCATATTTTATCACAGATGATAAACTGTATTGATCATATCATGGCCACGTAATATCTTTTGGATGTAACAGTTAATCTTGTCAAGGTGTAGTCTGGCCGACCTCGCATTACTGATATGAACTTTCACAAACACAAAGTCCAGGGACACAGCAAACCAGCTGCTGCTACAGTTCTGCTTTCACAGGGATGCATTAACTTCACCCAACACAAATATAACAGTCATTCACAGGTTCTCTACGAAGCCAAACAAACAGCAGGAGTGATCTTCACCAATAAAACTAAAGTGTTGTCTAGTCCCGGGTGGAATTCAGTCTGGTTCCATTGACGAAGTGGTTCATATGCTTTTTCAAGATTCTGTTCAGTACAACCAGGCCTGAAACTTGCAATTCTTAGGACACATGACAGTTCTCAGGATCCATTCTTTTTTAGGTTAGGGGAAGAGAGCTTAAAGTAGAGGGAATAATAGAACTCTTAGAAGATGATGCCAGAACAATGTGCTGCAAAACCACACAGGATGGAGAACACATCAGTGGAAGAGAACAAAGATAGTTCAGATGGGTTGCTTCGGCCGTGGAGCCTTCATTGTGTTTTCTTTCTTCTCTTTTCAGCATGGAATAAACCTATCACTTGTTCCTTTGCAGAACAAAGATAGACAGTACTGTTGGAGTTACCATGCCGACTGTGACCCAGTATTGGTATTGGAATGGTGTCAAGACTCCTGGCAGGCAACCAAAGTGGAAGTAGAAAAGTGGTGCCTTTTCTTAGAAGGGTATGGGGAAAAGGGGCTTAGTGATACTTTGCTCCCAGGACGAAGGAGAGAATTAACTCCTCAAATAAGTACTAAATACTGAGGTATAATCCTCAGTTTCCGCAATATATCATATAGAAATATTACCTTTGTACAGTTCAGACAAACATAAACTAATACAGAGGTGTCTATGATGTCTAATGGCAGATTAATAAGGTGTCATTCAACTATGAACAGCATATGATAAAATACTAAAACTTTCACAATAGGTACAGCAGCTTTCATTCTGCAGTGGATGATATATCTTTGAAGGAGAATGCATTTATTCCAACTCTTAATTACACACTTCAGCAGTATGTTGTACATTGGTGGAGGAGGTGAAAAATAGAGTTTACTTCAAGGCACAACCCTGTATCTCATTTTCTTAGCCTTCAGACCATTCTCAGCCTTTATTCCCAATTTCCATACATTTCAATGTTATTTGCATAGTTAAGGAATGATGCAGCGCTGAAAGTTAGCAGTACTCCTGACGTGCAGAATTTTTAACAGTTCCTGATGTCCATGCTTCTGCTGTTTTAGCAAGAAAAGTAGGTCAGGATTCTGGTAGTGGCATACTGCCTTGTGCCTGTTGCTTGCCAGGATGGACTTGGGCTCCCCTGTGACTCTGAATTGCATGTAGTGGTTCGAAAATGAATGGAAATGAATAATTGTACCACCTTGATTATCATGAATAACAAGCAATCAATCAATTACAAACAGTGAACATTTTTCTCTCCACTTCTTGGGACTGATAAATAAAAGAGGAAGATGTTGAGATAAAAATGTTGTTGTTTTTTTTCTCTGATTAAAAAGGTGAGATTTGGAACACATTCCATTCAGCCAAAAACACCATGGCTTATTCCATCAGACATGGAATACTTAGATTTGCCTTCTCATTTAATATGTTTGACCATTTTGAAAGTGCTGTTAAACGCATTTAGAAGAAATCAGTAAGATGATGTCAATACAGGGTTTTTTTTCACACCAAGGAGCCCTTAACCTTGGAAATAAATGCTGATTTTCTCAGACCGCGTTCTCATCAGAACACTGAAGTTCACAAGCTCCTTCCAGAGATTTTCCGTCTCTGTGGTCCGCAATTGATCCACAAGTCTGTTTGTCATTTTCACATGCGCTGAGTACCTCACTGATCATAGACTTACACACCATAGTTGAAGTAGTAGGAATGTCTACAGCGGTTCATCTTGCTCTTTTGGGGGAAACAGACTATGTTAACAGAGACCAATAGCGAGCACCCATGTTGGTAGCTATGATAATCAGCCATAACTGACCAAGGCTGAAACTTTGTCTTCTCTTCTTCAATTTGCCAATCTTTGCAGATTGTTTTTGAAAGGCTCAGACTTTCAGCTTCTTTACTTTACCTTCTTTCTATACTCTGTGAGTAATGTGGATCTGAAGTGGTGTGCTCCACCCCATTTAATTGCTGCAAAAGCCTGGCAAAATTCAGCAGACATAAAGTTATGACCATTGTCTGATAAAATTTAATCTGATAAGCCCATAAGGACACTATGAGTGATTGTAGCTCCTCAGTAGTTTGCTGGTGGTGGTGTTTTTCGTCTTAAATACTTCTGCCCGCCTTGAGTAAACATCTAACAAGACAAAAACCATCTCTGCTCTTTTCAGAAAACTCTATGTGAAGTCTCTTGACATGGATATAATGGCACTTTCTCTGGTATGTTCTGATTCGGGTGCTACTGTATGCTGAGCATGATTTTACTGCATTCCCATTGTCCTTATGAAGCCCAGCCACCAAAAACACCTTTTCATTTTCACAATTCCCAAGTGGCTCCTGTCTAACTCCTTTAACAATGTGCTTTGTAATGCTTGTGAAATAGTCACTCTTAAACATTCACTCTGAAGCATTCATGCATACATCATCATCAACCATTAGCCAACTATAAGTTTGAATGATTTCAGATTTTGTACGTTACCATAGTTAACACTCTATTTAGTATTTACTGTCTCCTTTGATATTTCGGCTGCCATTATTAAACATAAGAACATAATGGTTACAAAACAGGAACGAGGAAGCCATACAGCCCATCTAGCCCACTTGATAGTAGATAAAGTTGAAAGAAGACAGTATCGGCTTCGACAACATGGCTCAGTACTGTAGCATGTTCTAGAATCCCACAATTCTTGTTGTGTCAAGAAAAGACACCCTCCACAGGATTGCTCTTGGATGACTCACACAATGGTAACCCTAACAACACATTGACATGTCGGGCTGAGGATTTGTGACTAATCTCATATTGAAAGTAAAGCCCACAATGCAATTGTGTTACTAATAAAGATGGCACTCCTATTTATGAGACTCAGGAATTTCAGTAATGACTTGCGTTAAGTAACAAGTACAATTTTTTTCTCCATGAAAAGTAATCATGAAAGTTTGTGAACCCAAAGCAATTCCTAAATAATCTTTCTCTAATTGTTGTGTTCTACTTTTCCTAACATTATGGAAGCATGAGCTATAGATCAGACATTAGACATTCCTGCTCCTACACTGAACGGAGATGCATCCCTACCAGTACGATTGATCATTTTGAGTCCAAATTAATCGCCACACATTCTGTACAAGGCTGTTTATGAATTTTCTCAAAGGCAATCTGAAGTTTCCCTTTTATCTCTCTAACAAGCCTGTCAAAGACTAGTAGTCAGACTTTGTGTGAAATTTCTATAGTAAATTACCAAAACAAGGAATGATGTCAGCTCTGGGACCCCAGACACATTTATTTGTTTCATTTGTCTCCCTTAAAGGTGAATTCCCTCAAATGAATAAGGTGATCAAAGTCGAAAATGCACATTTATTTTGGCATACCTTAAACTCATAAAGCTGTAACCTTAAAATTATTGATTATAAATGTCTCAAATGTTTTGCCTTAACTCTGCCAGTCATTGGTGCATCATCTATGCAGATTCCTAGATGGAACCCTTGCAGACCTTACAGTACAGAATTGCCCCAAGGAAATCAGTTATATTAAATAATTCTTTCTGGAACGATTCTGATATAAGTGATTTATTGCTTATTGTCAAGTACATTTCAATAAAACACCTCAGTTTTTTATCGTGTTCATAAGCTCAGTTTAGCTGAACTGCTGTCCTTTTGCTAATTTTGCATATACAGTAAGTCTTCAGGCTTTGGTATGTAATAAATACTCTCTGACCAAGGGCTTATTTCATTTTATAATCCCCGCAGAACTTTTTATTCTCATGATTCTTTGGCAGACATATGAGCAGTTTTGCCCATTCTGAATGAAGTACTGGAAACATAATACCTTTCTATACAAATTCCTCCAGTGGCTGATGTACTGCGTTCTCAGTTCCTGGGGAGATTTTGAAGAATTTCTGTACTATGCTGTCTGCTTTGTATAATTTTGCTTTGATTTCCTTAACACAGCTCATTTCACAATCAAAAACACATACAAATTTGTGACATCAGCTCTCTACAGGGCAGAAGTTAGGGTCCCTGTCCATCCTAAATGCAAATGCAGTGTCCGAATGTAAATTCTGCAGGTTCACACCTTTTACCCCCCACTACCAGCAATGTGAACAGGACCAGTTAACCTTGATTCTCCAGTTTCACGTTAAATTTTGCCCATACTCTCGAATTTCCATGAATACCTCTTTCATACCTCTTAAATTTCCAGTTGTACAGCTTTTTTTATATTATTGACACCAGTGTCTGTCTAAATTCTTCATTTTAACCCTGTTAACCTTAAGTAACACATAGTTATATATTCCTATATGTTTGCTTGCTTTCACATACAGTAATACTGGAAAAGATACAGTGAAGATTAACATGTCACCTGTACAAGAATAAATATGATGCATTCCATATTTTGGAATGGAATGGAATCTGGAATGAGCCACCAAACTATATTGTGAAAGCCGATACCTTGATTCTTGCAAGAAACAGATGGATGAGATCTTCATATCAATGAATTACTTTCTACCTTTCTCATGTATTTCCTTATTTATAACACCTTTGTCAGTGTGCATCTTCATTTTAACCCCAAAACCCCAAGCACCACATGCTTACATTTTTCTGATGCTCCCCTTATATTAGCCTTTTCACCAAGATCTTCTCAAAATGCCCTTATCTGCAATACTCCAGCTGTCTCGATGACCCTTCCTGAGCAAATGGGTCCTCCATTGATATTATACACCCAGAAGCAATGGCCTGCAGCCCTAATTATGTAACTTTAAAGTTCTCCGCTCTCTAGTCCCTAATCTAGCTGGTAAAAGGTCTTGCTGGTGACCAGTTTGAGGTATGTTTTGGACATCTGGTAGCTGGTTGCAGCTGGTAGCTAGTTTGGCCATCTAATACCATTTTGAGTTGACATCATCCCATCTTGCACCAGCATCAGATGGTTTTGGCCAGTAGACAGTGTGTCTAAAACCATTAAGGATTTTAGGATTGTTTTTTGGTATTAGCTGTGATTACCTATCTTGCTACAGCAAATAAATTCATTTTGTTGTGATGTTAGTGGAATCGTCACTGCATCTGATTGAACTGATCATATGTTATTGATGTTAACATGAGTGAATGCACTCAACTTGTATTTCTGCTCAATAGTAGTCTCAAATAACTGAAGTAACTATGATGGACAACATTGCTGTACTAAACCATGGTGTAAGATAAGATCACCTTTATTAACCATATACAATTTCTTGCATTAGGAATTTGTCTTTTCACATACCCCAGCTTGCTCTCCATGAGACACACAGGGAATAGCACAGGGTCAGCCATTTATATGGTGCCCCTGGAGCAGTTGGGGTTAAGGGCCTTGCTCAGGGGCCCAACAGAGTAGGATTCCTCTGTCAGCCGTGGGATTTGAACCAGCAACCTTCCAGCCACAGGCGCAGATCCTTAGCCACAGAGCCACCATCTTCTAGCTTGTGGTCTAGGTGTTACTGTATGTGACAATACATTCATAACAACACGGGATTGCATCTAGCGCATCTAATAAGTGCTTTGCAATAAGCTCTTAAGTGCTTTGAGAAGCCACCTTTAAAGGCGCTATATAAAATAAAGTTTATTATTATTATTAATAAGCACATAACACTTACTTAAACATATCGTTCATTTTTCCTTGCCATCAGCTTCAGTTTTTCAGTTCCATAAACCATATGCAGTCACAAAGCCATCCCAGCTATCAACTTGCTTAGATGATTACCAACTTGACCAGCTGACTTCCAGCCTATCCACCAGCTCGATTAGATAATGACCATCTTGACCAGTTGCTTTCCAGCCCACTGACGGGCTTGACCAGCTAGTTTCCATCATGGGTTCCAGCTTGACCATCTCTGCAACCAGCCAGACCAGCAACAAACCAGCTTTGATCGGCTCAGGATCCAAGATGGTCAATGCTGGATTTTCACTGGGAAGGTCATCTAATCCCTCAGAATTTCTGAGTCCTGCTCAAGTGTTTCAGGAAGTCTTCAGTCTCAATTCCATCAAGCACACAAAACGATTATCAAGACCACAGCAAAGTAGTATGTTTCTACTATCTTGGCATTCAGCTTTTTCCTTAAAAAAATCAGTTTGTCCCTGAAGTGGCGTTGATCAGACACCGTCTCTCATCAATGTTTCTGATCTGTTGTCCAAATTTTTTCTACCCCCCACCCCCCATCCTTCTTGGATCCTGTCTTCTAGGTTCTCCATAGTGTTTTTCACCTTTCCTTCTTCTGTGATTCACCCTCTGTTAGCCAGGCTCTCACTAACAGCAGAAATTAGAAAAGATCATTAGTGTATTTCCTGTTCCACCCTAATGTCATTACAGGTCTAGTCCACTAGGTGTCCCCACCTTCACGTTTTTAGGAAAAATGCTCCTTACAACTGATCATTCAGATCGTAGTACTGGGATTAGGAGTATCAACAACCTAATTCCCAGTTCATATAACCATCTGTATTACTGATATTCTATAGATCCTGTTAATTCTTTGATCAAAACAATATGGCAGGACTTGACCTTTTAAAATGCACCTTAATGCCTTTACAATACCATAGTTAAACTTTTCTCTATCTCTTCTTTGGAATCCATAGGTATATACAGTAATAATACACTTTATTTGGGAATTTAAAATAATCACTATTCATTTGTGCATAGTACAGTGAAAGGTGTTTCTAATTAGTCTCTCAGGTGCAGCATATAAATAGAACAGCAGACAAGACAGTAGGATAGACAGTAATACAATAACAATAACAGTGTAAACAACAGTATGGTGCCAGTGCAAAATTGTCAAAAACTGTGCAAATATGCAAATAGAGAAAAGTATACAAACAGGACAAAAAGAGTGCAAAAATAATACGCCGATTAATAAATAGTACAACTAGTACAGTTGTACTATTTCTTGTTTGTGATAGGTCACTCTTGTTTATAGGGATGCATTTTCAAGTGGAGTTATTTCAGAAAAGCTCTGCTATTTGATTTTAAAACGATTTATCACTTACGCGTGTATCATTAGTATGGGATTTAGCGGAGAGTACATACTGTATATGCTGTTGTGTTCAAATAATACCCCTAAGATATACTGTATGTTTTAGTCTAGAGATATTAGTGATGTTATTGGTGTCTTCTATGCTTGCTTTTTGTGTTTTAAAAATACTTGTCTTTCAAGCTTCTGCCTGTTTATTTCTCCACCACCAAACTGTCTGCATAAAAGTAAAGGACACCATTAGACATTGCTTGGTATTCAATAACTATGGATGCCGGTGAGTAAATGTTAATCGCTTGTACTGATATCAGAACTGCTTTAAATAATTTCCAAAATATTCTATATAAAATTCTCACTGAATTTCTCCCGTCACAATGACATCATTCGTGCGCAAACATTCCATTATTTTTTATTATTTATTTTATTTTTATCTTTTGTTTGGGACAGTCTTTTGAAAACAAAAACTGTAGTAAAGAATATGGCAAAACAAATTCCGACATGATGAAAAATGAAAATGTGTTTTCCTACTGGTCTAGCCAATCGTTGTTTTTTTTAAACTTGTCTTCAGCGTCTCGGAGAAATTAATCTCTCGTTAATTTGGAAGTCGGCCGGCAAGGAGGCTGTCCATAAGGAATTGTGGACAGCTTATGTGAGCACACCAGCCGCCATCATTATGAGAGAACCACATGTCTGGATAAGACATGCCTCTGTAAGCAAGCAGAACCTGCCAAGCAGTGAGATTATTTAATGGCTGTGACCTGATGGTCAGTTTTTCACTTCACATTGACATATTTCTATAAGGATCTTACTTCGTTTTCTCTAAAATTAAACAATTAAACAGGAAAGATGCCAAATGCAGTTTTTCACAACACATGTAGGATCCAAAACGTCTCCATGTGTATTTTAGCCTGTCCACAGATGTTGCAGGTAGCAATAATTCCAGTGCAAGCCCTGGTACTTTGGGAAGAGTCTTTAAAAGGATTTGGAAACAACTGAAACAGCAGTGTGACACTAGAGAAATGATTTGGAACATATACAATGTGACCACATTCTGTGTTGCAATTTTTTACTGTTTATGTATGATTTTTGTTTTGCACCAAATTTGCTCTCTGTATCGCTTATCACATAAACTCCTGTATTTACCTGTTGACAAGCCCGGTTCCTCTAGTATACAACTGCAATGTCAGCATGAGACCCCTAGGGGGCGTTATACACTTCCAGTACGTGTGGTTCTTCGGTATAGAAAGGCAAAAAAAAACGAGAAACTTTTTGTTGGTTTATTACGTTGAAGTATATACTGAAGGAGAATATAATTGTGCTTTTCCATCCTGTGTCACTGATTCTTGTGCATAGGGAACAGAATGAAAGGAAGAGGAAAAGGTCAAACCCAAGTTCAAGATAAAACTGAGGCAAGAGTCAAACATTTCTACAAAGTTAGTAGAGAACAATTAAACTTGTAGAAATATTATTCCGATAAATAATAATAGCTTCAGTAACCAAGACAGCTCACCCTGTTGATGTTTCACAAGCAACAGGGTCAAAAAAGATGTCTTGGAAATGGACCGCACAAGTAGAACAAGTTAGAACATTACCTGTGAAGTATGTTACAACAGGTGACATTAATACATTACAAAATGTATGACATTGATATCTTTATATCTCTTGTTTCATGTTGCATTTGGTTTGAATTCAACATTTGTTAATAGATGTTAAAATCTAGGGCAAAATGTTGTTTGTATTTTGTAACCAATTGATTGTACTCATTTCCAACTTTTGAACGAATGGTAAGAATTATATGGCAATACATTGTATAAATCCAAGATGATCATTTATGTCTGAATATTTCAGTGTAATATATGCTGTGGCAATGGCTCTGTGGAAAGATGGGTTGGCACAGGTGAAGCAGGCTCACACTGGTTGATTATGCTTTTTCGTTCACAGAGGGGGATGCTGGTCATGGAGCAAAATAACAGGATTAAAAACAGAGAGACGGGCACACAGCCTAAATGGGAAAGGAGAGAGGTCATGGGACAGTCCAACACTGAGGTTGTGGAACTCCGCCAATAATTTTGAATTCCCTGCGAAAAAAAACTGGTGTATAGAAGTGAAGACGACAGTGAACAAAAAATCAGAATAAATATATCTTCCTTTAAGTATTCCGCATCTTCTGAATAGCATCTTAGGAGCAGGGCGATCTTTTTTTTGCCTTGCGGTGCTTCTTTTCTGTCTCGTTCTATAGGACAGGAGAAAGCTGCCAAGCTCACACGCTGCTTTTTCATTTGTGAAAAGCTACAAAAGGCACAGACCAGTAAATCCTATCCTGTCCTGCACTGCGTTATGAAATAAACAAGACCAGGTCCATGACAAATGAAGAGTAATTACTATTCTGTTTAGTCTGTTGTGTTTCATTGATTCGGGGTGCTTTTGAATTACTTGTCTTGCTTCATTTGTTTAAATATACTATTAGCCGTTACCTGATTTAAAACATTGCTTTTTTGGTGACATTATTTGTGTAAGAGATTGTGTGACTCCACCTAATTCAGTTCCACCGGAAGCTGGACTATACTAGGTTGGTAGCACAGCCTGAATTTGAACCAGGAATTTTCCGGATCCTTGTTTTAATTTCTAACAGCAGATTCTAATGTACAGTATAAAACATTTTGTTTTGTATGTAGAAACCATGCAAATGTCTTAAGGTATATCGTAATATTTATTACCTGTTGCATTCGAAATGTCAGAACTACAGTATGTAAATTTAGAAACAAACACAACACAAACTGCCAAAAATGTCGATACTTTTTATTCTTAAAGATTCTATTGCAAAACACATAAAAGAAGGATAACGCATACAAAAGCAAAGTCTCAGTCATGTTATCTGAACTTGCAATTCATTTAATATTTTTAAATTGAAGGATTGTACAGCAAATTAAGATAATCTTGAAAATACAAGGATTTAAAATCACTTTTGCCCCACAAAATTACAAAGCTGTTTATTCAGCTTTTTGCCCATTATATTCCACACAGAATTAATTTTTAAGTATAAAGTTTGGTTAATCTCAGGATACCCTCTAAACGTTTCATTTTGCAGCATTATATGATCATAATTAGCAAATACAATTGCAGAACCTCCAACGCACCCCAAATGTTTAAAGCTAAAAATATACCTTGTCGATTTTCTGAAATGTGAATCCTCACGTTACAAATTACTTTCAGAGGCTTTTCCTATTTTTGTTATTTGCACACAAAATGAAAGAAAAGGCAAGACTAAACCATTGTTTCACACTTGCTTCAGAAGCAGGCCATACGGACGAATGGAGTCTCTCATGACATATCCTTCTGGTATGAGCCAGTAATCACCAACATCGTTCGCAGCGCTGGCAGGTATGATCTTTCTGTTCCGCGGATTCACTCTGTTCTGCAGAACGATCTTGTATTTATTTCCATTGCTGGCCGTGAACTCCGTGGCGTACCCAGTGGCCACTCGGATGTCGGGAGAGGAATAGACTCCGCGTCCGTGAACTGCACCGGGCCCTGGTTTGTACTCTCCGGAGATGATGCCTTCAGATCCTTTCTCGCTTGTGCCATGGTAGGACACTGGCCACTCTCCACTCGCAGAGGTAAGACGATACTCGGGGTCTCCAACTCCCAGCCACCTGTCTCCATCGGCATACTTGCTGAGAACTTTGACGGCGTATCGATACCATCCGCAGGGACGCCTGTATTCTTCTCCACCTCGGTAGAAGGTTGTTCCATTGTCGTTAATGTGGGTCAGGTCGTAGTCATACGGGGGATCAAAAAACTGGGATTCGTCGATGAAGACCTGACTCCCCACTATGTAGTACGGTCCGTCAGAACGATTGATGCTATATGCCTTGGTTTTGGTCCTGGAGGACAGCACTTGCACTGCATCAGAGAAGCGAAAGCTGGACTGGAGTTGAGGCATCAGCAGTTCTGCTGTTGTCTCCTCGGGGAGATCGATGTACTGCTTATTGCCCGAAAAATCACGGAAGCAGACAGCGCCGTCCCTGCTGCGAAACGGTGCCGTTTGTCCGTCTTCATTGCTTTGCAAAGAGAATTTGTGAAGGGCCTTGATGTCTAGCATCTGGTGGGCCGGAGCCGTGAAGTTTGGATTGCCGGCTTTCTGTTGCCCATATGATTTCACTGGGACTCCCAGCACAGCAGAGAGAGCCTGAAGGCAGAGATCCTGATTAAACATGATGCTTTTCTTGCAGAATGGCAAAGATCGGTTCTGGGAAGTAACTCGAAAGAGTCCGTGGCCCTCTCTCAGTGATAGGAGTGCAGCTGTCTGGGAAGGACGGCAGAAGGGGAGTGTATCCAACGCTGAAGCCGTCTCAGCTTTATAGACGAAAGCAACTGATGACGATGCAAATTTCAAAGTTTCATATTGTGGGGGAGTGCACAAAAAATATGCCCTGAAGAAAATGTCTTAAAAGGAAACTGCAATTGAATTAATTTCCCTTATTTCACTAGTTTGCTTTGAGTGTAAATAATTTACTAACTATCCTGCTAGAATTCTGGGAAATTACTAACTGCAACTAGAGTGTGAGCTGGCTGCGCACCCAGAACATGAAGCAGAACCGAGAGTGCCTGATATCTGCTTAAGCCATGATTAACAAAATACAGAATACTTAATGTCTGCTTAAATAATGATTAAAGGAACCCTAGAATATTCTTATAATTCTTACAGTTTATCACACACCAAGGCAAGCAGCCTTGGCTTTACACCATAGATGGCATGGAATTGTACTGGAACTGTTCTGGGTGGGTTTTCTGTTTGTGATTTTGCATAAAAAGCGTCCTTTTGTATCAAGGAGTTGAGTCAGTGCTTCATCGGCTTTGGCTCCTGCGTGCATACGTAATAAAGGAAATTCCGGCGTCATACACACCCGGATCGTGTCTCCTTTTGGTGGACACAACTCTATCTAGGTCAGATAGTGTCAAAACTTCCAAGTTACAGAGCTGATAGAAGTCAATGTGCATGATATTGTCTTATTTGGTTTGTTATCAGAGAACTTTAACCAAGGCCATTAGATAAATTTTATTACAAGGTTGTGCAGTATTACTTGCCAAAAGCTGGTGACTAACCTCACGTATTGATTTGCCACTTACTGTAATTACCTGGTCCTTTTGTCTTGTCTTCATCTTGGGTTCCCCCTTTGAGTTTGCTCCACCATTTAACCCAATTTGGGATTTTCCATTGCCTTTTCTCTCTTTTATTCTACTTTCATATTTGTGGATTTCTTTCTGGATACTTTTACAGGAGAAAATTTAATAGATATTTGTATTGAACGTGATACAAGCACTCTCCAGTTCTCCCTGAGCTGGCCATCTTACAATTTTGTCCCTCTTACATTATGAATCAAATTGTTAAGTACTGCAGTACTTGTATATCTGTGTCACATTGCTTATAAAATCCTTTTTGCTTACACAGGAAGTGTAGCAAATTCCAGTCACTCTGTTCTTGGAAGCAGAACAAGAAAGTAAAAACACAAACGTCTGTTGTAACAGAGAATTGCAAAATGCATGACCTCTTGATACCTCTTGTTTAGTGTTGAATTTACCAAGAATTATTCCTTTTTTAACTAATGTTACAATTTAGAGGATCTTGTTCCAAGTCCGGTTCCAGGCTGTTCAGCACCCCCACACAATCTGAGGTGTCACTGCCTACTGTGTGGAAATTGATGGACATAGAGGCCAACAGTTTGTCACTCAGTCTTTGTCGATTGTCCCCTGCTACAGTTTTTGAGCTGGGATGGCTCGAAGACCTCGAGAAAAGAGGAAAGCAGACAAAAAGAAAAAACACACCAAATCCTGACAGAAACGCTGGCCATTATCCACGTATTTAATGTAAATAAATCCCCAAGTCACTGTCCTACACCCACTTTTTGTCACTCCATGACATTTACTTACTGTACATGTCAAAACAGAAGACAAACCCTCTCTTCTTAGAAGTGGAGCAAACCAGTAAAAACATGTTAGCTGGTTAGTTGGAAAGTGTGATGCATCGGGAAATTACTATGAAATTAGAGGAGAGTCAGAAAAGCCGTTAAAAACGAAAACATGCAGTTTATGCTGTGACTTGTTACATTGGGACACACAGAGCCTTAGAAAGAACCGATTCCACACTGAAAATAAACATTGTCACAGAGTGAGCTGCGTTTCTTGCCAATTATATGTTTAAAAAACATTGTATATATTTAAGGTGATACAGCCAGTTTCCAGCTTTCCTCTTACAACAGTATGAGAGAATCTGTGAAGTATAGCAGTAGGTTTGAATGTGCATTTAAAATCTCTTATCTGCTTTATTATATCTTACTGCTGTTACATCTGCTAACAGAATTATCAGTTTCAGTCCTATTATTCTTGGAAATAGATCAAGAAAGTGAAAATGTGCTTGAATGTTAGAAAGTATGTTATAACAGGAAATTGCAATATACATGACTACTCCATATCTCTTGTTTACTGTTGCAACTCCTCTGAAGCATTTGTTAAGAGAGGTTGCAATTTAGTGGCAAATTCAGTTGTTTGTTTATTTCTTTCATGACAAAATGTATGTAACTAAAATTATTTCAAACTATTACTGGGATTTCAAAAGCAGAGTTCATTTTCTAATAGGAAGCATTTAACTTAAAAATATAAAGTTTGTCCATGTGCCTGACGTCTCAGGCACACAAAGTAAGAAGCACTTTAAGGAAAAGGAGTGGAAGGTTTAACATTTGCTTCTTGTTACTTCCATTGTGACCTTTTCTGATTACTGTGCCAGTAACTACATTGCAAACCTTAAAAAGAGCTGATGCCACACTGAAAAAGAAAAACGAAAGAAGAGGTTGGGTGTGTTAAGGCTCTTCAGACAGAAATGTTTTTGCTTCCTTCTCTTTACACTCAGAGTGGAAATAACCACTTCTTGACCTTTGCAGTACTCGCTCTCACACAGCTCAGCCTATCAAACGTTTACCTACAGTGTGTGCCAAAAATAAACATTCTCTGTTAGCCAGATTAAGATTTCTATCATTAAACAACAATGTAAATGGAAATTATTGATTTACACAGCAATTCAATAACCTTCTCAAAACCTTGCAGTGGAGTATGTTTTATTAGCATTATGATGACGTAAGATCACTTATAAAAGAGAGGAGGCTGTTCAAACATCTAGCCCCGTTGGCAGTTAGTAGCTAATTGAGCCAAGTATCTAATCCTGCAGTTAGTTGAAGGAAACCAGGGTACCAACTTCTAACATGCCTGGGGTGGCTTGTACCACACTACCAGAAACACTTTGGTTAAAGAACTTTGTTTTAAATGCACATCCATGTAGTTTCCACTAAGTTGTGTTTCTCTGTTTATTCTGAAGGAGTCCACTGAGTTCACTGCATCAGTGCCTTTGAGGATTTTACATATTTGCATCAAGTGCCCTTATAGTCAAAACCTAAAAGTGTCAGTTCCTTCCGTCGGAACTTCCCTTAAGCACTGGAATTTATCTGCTTACTGTTCTAAAGACCTGTTCCAGAGTAGCAATATATTTTGCTTAGCATGATGAAAAGAATTATGTACAGTAATCTCAACGAGGCCTTACTTCTGCATAAAACAGTTTTAATATAAAATATGCCTTTAACTATATACTGCAATATCACATTGCAAGATTTTCTTTGTGTTCGTGTTGCATTCTTAGGGAACATGAAGAATAATTTCAGATCATGAAACCTGAAAGTGTCTCCTTTCTTCTTTATTTTTTTATTTTCTTGTAAGAAGAACCTTGAACTGCAAGGCAACACTATTGAGATTGTACAAAATGATTAGCAGTAAAAAAAGCAGAAGTGAAATACTCAGTTAAATATCACATCTTGACATATATATTTAAGTTGAATATTTAATAATATTTTGTATATATAAATGAGATGAAATAGGCACTTTCCAGATCTCCTCTTAAACTGGTATCAGTGAAGTACAGTGGTAGGTTTACATCTGCATTGCATTGAATTTAAATTATCTTATCTGATTACATAGGAATTTGAATCATTCATAGTCCAAACATTCTTGGAAGTAGAACAAAAAAGTAAAAAGAAAATATGGTAGCAGAAAAATATGTTACAACACGAAATTGCAAAATACATGACACTTTGACATCCTGTTTAGTGTTGCACTTACCCTGAATTCATTTTAAAAAGATAAAATTTTAAATACTAATTCAGCCTTTCCTTTATTTATTTTCTAATATAATAAATGTAACTAAACTGATCTCAACCTCTCCATTGCTTGGTTGTGTTAGGTGGAGTAATATCCCGAAAAAAGTCTTTTGGCCTCTGAATATCCTTTCCCCGTGTCTGACATCACAACCTTAAATTAAAATATAATAATAATAATAATAATACTTGCTTACACTTATATAGCACTTTTCTGGACACTCCACTCAAAGCGCTTTACTGGTAATGGGGACTCCAGATGGAGTGTCCAGAAAAGTGCTATATAAGTGTAAGCAATTATTAATTATTATAATTCTTACTTGTCTGTAACAGAGGATTGGAATGCTCTCATTTGCTATTTTACAGCAGGGTTACAGTATTACAGCCTGATCTCATTCTATCTCAAAAGTCAAGCAAGGCTTATTCTGGTCTTTACTGAAATGGGAGAGCTGTAATGAAAATCAATGGCCTTTTTCACCATGACCAGATGTATTCACTCTAGCATGACAGAGATGCCGCAACATTCAGGACCATTAAGTATTGATTAATATTGGCCTTGCCTTTTAAGGGGAATGTACATGTGTCCAAACCAGGCCAGCAAAATGTGTCCCACAACATTAGAGACCCACCAGAGCACTTCCCTGCTAGAGCTAAGCACCGAATGTTGTAGAGTTATTTAAATTGAGGTGCCGCGCATACTGTACACTCATCCTTTTGTTGACAACTTAGGGAAAGCTGTTTCATCAGACCAGATCACAATTCTCCACTGCTCACTAGTCGATTGCCTGTGCTCTTTGCACCACTGGACTCATATGCTCCCTCTCCAGACTGGCTCTAGAGCTAATAGAAACTCTCTGCTTTATATGCTGCTATACCAGCCAGAATTTGGTGGCTGATTAGAGATATACAAAATGTAGAAATAGTTTGAATAACAGGAAATGCATGCTTCAAATTATTTTAAAATTACATTTGGTGAGTTTAAAACCTTGTGTGTGCTTACAGGAGGGCTAAGAGATAGCAGCAGTTGTTTTAAATCTCTTTTGCTTTCATAAGAAAATGTAATCAACCACCATTCTTGGAAATGGAGAAAACATGAAAACACATGTTAGCGTGGCACTTGGAATGTGTTACAACAGGAAACTGCACCATGTTCAAGATAAACTATTTGGAAATAAAATCTGTTTTCAGCTGTACCCTGCTCATACATACTGTAGGCATCTCCTGTTATTTGTACACGGATTTTAAAGTACAAATACCTGTCAGGTGAAAGTCAGGGATACATGCTGTATAATAACTAAGGATTTAATTCTGATTTATTATGCATGTAAACACTGCTGAGGGGGAAGCAGAAATTCACTGTGCTGAAGGTGGAAACAAGAAATGCAAGTTCTGTATAAGGAGTCTTTCGTAGCTTCAGTTCAGAGAACATTTCAACGTGATTTAAGAGCTCTGAGAGAGAGGATGTCTGTGCTGTAAGAATGAATCACATCATGGCAGATGCATCATTAATTGACAGCAGGTATTGTGAAAGATTTGTCCTGTGGGTTTCAAATTTTAGATAATCCTTAAGGAATGCCTAGGAAGAGCCAAAGAAACTAAATCAAGAAAAACGGACCTGTTTAACTTATGATGTATTGTAAAGCAAGGCTGGTGCACTGCTGTCTCAGAATGGTAACTATGCATCACCCATGCATGGAATAATGGGAGAAGATCAGGTCAAGAAGTGGAAAATTCCGTCATAAATCAATTATGAGAGAATGTTCCATAGGCAATGTTGTGCAATCCCAGAATGGAATTTAGTCAGTATCAAGCAGGTGTTTTTTTCAAATATAAAACATGATGTGTTAATGTACTGGAACAGCTTTACATTTTCTTTTGCTTTGATTTTTGTGCAATTAACTCAAACTACTGTACATTAACTAAAATCGCACATATTGGAATGTAAAAGAATTGAAACGATTGTGTATTGGTGTTGGTGGGTTTAATATACCACCAAAACCAGTTCATTAAAAGAAATGGCAAACTGCTTATTTCTGAAGAGTTGGCGATTCTCACAGACCCGATTCAGGCTTCTGTTAATGCTGGGAACAAGCTGGGAAGACCTTCACATTTCAAAAACACAGTGACCCTCACACAGACTCTTCCAAAAATGTCAGATTGGTTTTTAATTTTGTTTTCATAAAACAAATATGCAAACGTTAACAAAACCCATATTTCTGTAGTAAATCAATTTTTTTTCCTGATTTTCACAAAATAAATGAAAAATCCTGAGATGTTCAATTGGATCAGCATGCCACTGCAGTTTAATAAGAGGCAACTCATACTTCCAGATGCCACTGCAAAGCTGTGCCTTCTTCTATTTTTTAGATCATTTTAAGAACATTGAAGCAGGCTGCATTTATTTACACAACAGAAAGAATCTATACAAAAAATAAGAAAATAGCCATTTTTCCTACGATTTTCTCAAGCCAAACATTTGATGATAGAGCTCTGTTTTTCCTGCACCAGCACCACAGTCGCTTTCACTTCATGTGCTTGTCGACTGAGCAGAGATTAAATGTACATTTTCAGCCATAAAGCTCTGTGGAGATGTGGCGTGCTTGGATACCTCAATCTCATGTCCAGCCCAACTACATTAAGATGATTTTACAAAGCCTTACTACAACATGATCAGACACCACAAAGAGTATCCTGAAATGGGATTTATTGTCATTAAGAAAAAAACGAACTTAAAATCATCCCATCCTACTCCCTAAGCTTCAATACAAGCTGGTAATACAGAAGTACGTGACAAACCTACATTTTGTCATTAAAGTACAAAATATTTTGTTTGTAGCATCTTTAAGCAAACTGTTTATGATTGATTCTTGTTGTTAACATTTATGTACATTTTACATAAAAAACTAAATTCCTATTAATCAACTGCTACTTTTGCCGTTTGATCTCTAATGACTATTAGGGTACAAAATTAACTGGCACCTGGAAACCAGTCAGTTACTTGTTTTCGTTTGTCAAATTGTGTTGGAAAACTGCTCAGCATGTTAACACTAGGCTTAATTAAGCACATGATAAATACTTATAATAGCACTTCATAACCACAGATTGTACTACGACTTTAATTGCATAGTTATAGTATGTTCGAGCAGGGAGTTAATTTAAAAGCTGCTTAAGTGTAGTTGAGTGACCAACCAGAAGAGTCCTGAAGCCAAGTCTAAACTGTCCCTGCATCAACAGGTATGTCCCTTTACAATTTTTGCTACCTGTAAATGTTAGGCCTTGCTTATATTTATGTCTCCAGCCCTGGCCCTAGGGAGTCCCTAAGCAGCAATTTTCATTAGTAATCATTAAATCATCAGTTCCTTAAGACCTGAAATAGTCATCAGTTAAACACATCAGCCCCTAAAGACCAATTTCTCTTAACTGAACAAATTACTGTACTTGCCCGGCTTGTCGATAACGTCCATGTGTCCTTAACCTAAAAACACAAGTGGTTTAGGGTGACCCAGAAGACTAACCGCTCTGCTACACCATCTGGACGTCCGCAATGGTTGGCGCCATTTCACCTCTTCAGGCAAACTGCACAATCGACCAAAGCCAGGCACAAACCAGGTAGAGAGTGTGGAAAATATTGTTGCTTGACACAGGAAAAGCGACCAAAGGAAGATTTAAAAAAAAACAACCCCAAACAAACATCATATGCGTCGACACATTAACAGATGAGAGGTCACTGCTATCTGAAAACTCCAACGTTGATGGAAAGGGCAACTTCGGGTTTCCTGTTGCGTCCAGACGGCTTCCTCTCTGGGTAAGACTCTGCGTTCTGAAAGCTGACCCTCTTCCCACTGCTGTAAAGAGATAACAATGAGCTAAGAAAAGACTGGAGCATATTTGTTCTAGGATTTGTGCAGTTTCATTTTTTTTTAATTATTCCAATCAGTGTTTTATAGTCTCAGCTTACAGTTACAAGAAGATAAGAAAGGTTACAAATGCGAAGAGGCAGTTCAGCACATTCAGTGGGCAAGCTGGAGGAGTCTGCCTACATATCCTCCAATCTCTCCTGTGTGATGTGGCACAGTTTTTCAAGGTCCTCATTGGCACTGATAAAACCAACCCAGTGGATGTCTTCAGAATGAAGAGGGCCCACTTGGAAACTATGTGGACGTGCATTTAAAACCGAGAGCACAAAGCATGTTGTGACGCATAGAGTTGTGGGAGTATGGAACAAGCTACCCAGCCATGTTGTGGGGTAAGCTGCCACTCAAGATTCCTTTCTGAAAATCCTGGATGAGATGCAGAGATTGATAAGCTACCAACTACCAAACAGCCTGGACAGGCTAAATGACCTCTTCCTGTTTGAAAAGCACATGAATTTTAGAAAAGCTTAGGAGCACCAAATCACTTAAAAAAATATTGTGGGCCTGTTATCGGTGAAGAATACTTGGATATTTGGACATTAGAGTGGCAAAAGACTACAATGGGAGAGGATCAATCATGAATAACCTACTTCCTCTTGTTTTCCACTTCCTGCCTGAGCTGCTGCTTCCCAATGTCATCTCGCAGCGTGCTGAAGTCTTTATTGTGGTCTATAAGAAGGTTCTGTTACGTGAAAAGACACTTGTTACTTTTAACCACTATTCCGCACCCTAGGGGTCAATGCAGGTTAAAAAAAACAACAAGAACAAGTAATTATTATAAAGAACCGCTGATGTAAAACCTACATTAAAATACAAATTAAGCAACCACTCAGAAGACAATTTAGTTGAATAACCTCAAAGTGACCTTAATGCATAACTATTGAATATACATATAAAGTAGTATGTATAGCAGGTTTGCTTTCATTAAGTTTTGGAGTTAGCATACCTCATACATAATTTTTGAATATACAAAGTAAGTTTAGCACACAAAGTCAAAATGAAAACCACAGGTAACCTGTTAAAATGATGTGTCACTTAAAAACTATTTCCAAAACTGTTTAGGGTAAAACAATGCAGTTCAAGTAACAGAAATGTAAAAAAATCAACAGTTATTGGAGAACACTTAGAAATATGAAGAATCGTTTAAATTGTAAAGCTTTATTGCAACTGCTAGATCTACTGCACTTCCCTAACAAAGATGTGAAACAGGTGACATCACGCTAATTCACGGATGGCACGCACGCAGTTTCACAATTTCACAGGAGCCAGTTAACCCACCAGCACGTCTTTGGACTGTGGGAGGAAACCAGAGCACCTGGAGGAAACCCATGCAAACAACGGCAGACCATGCAAACTCCATGCATATGGCACCACAGATCCAAAATTGAACCCAGGGCCCATTACTGTGAGGCAGCAATGCTAACCACTGTGCCACCATGCCACCAGAAAGAAGAGTTATGAGCAGGAATGACAACAGAAAAATAAATGCTATTGCAGTTTCTAACAAAGAACTGAAAATAGAAGTTTAAAAAATAGTACAGCTAAATTACATCATTACCCATAGCTTTGTCCCTGGACACATTCATAATGCTTCTGGCTGAATTTCAAACAGAACATTACCTTGACCCCTATGACATCCCCATCTTTTAGGTGAAAAGGTGCCCCCTGTAAATTCTCTATCTTTTTCTTCTTTTTACGTTTGGATACCTGCTGGCTCTGAAAAAAACAAAACAAGCACCTAATTAAAGGCAATTGGTGCACAACGTGATTTTTTCACTGTGCGTGTGCAGCCTGTGGACTTTGATTTCGTAAACGCTTTCAAACCTTTGTTTCCCCAGAGGTAACCTGTACATTATAAATTAAAAGAATTTGTTTCTGGCCATACAGCTACAAAAGAATGTGTAATAATGAAGTGTAAGTTTGGAAGTTTCAAATACAGTATGTGAAAAGCCACAAAGTCAATCAAAAAGCTCGCAAAGTAACTTAACAGACGTAAGCTGGAAGCTGTTGGTTAGAATCACAGATAAAAGCAGCTGAGGCTGGGAAAAGAGAATGCTGGGATAAGAGGTCACTGACAGGAGTCCTGCGTCTGTGTTTCCAAGTTTAAAACAAATACAGTCGATTCATAGCCCACGAAGTGTCAACTTAAATGGTGGCTCCGGAAAATAAAAAAAAAATGAAGAAAATGCTTTATTCTGTGAAACATTTGTCATGCACACGTATGATAGCAAGTTAGTAAGCCTATACAGTCGTCTTATTTACTTTTATTCACTATTTTTATACTTAAATATCTTCCATAAGAGATTAAAAGGGTTTTTTTTTTTATAAGGGTTATAGGGTAAAATCTGACTATTGTGAATTTGGGTTTATGTCCTTCTCAAAATCCCTAATTTGTCAGTGCCAGATCTAGCCTTGACCCATTCTCTGCAGCTTTCCTTCTCCATACTGACCCACAAAGCTGTCCCAAACCTGTTACTAAGACTTATTCTTCTAGTTTCAAGACCAGTCACCTAGGTCCCAAAGTTTCGACAGCGGTGCTGAGCAGTGATTAGGGGGTTCTGGGGGCTGTTCGTTCTCACCTGAAGCCTCTTTGAAAATAAAGGTCTAAATAAAAAAAACTGAACAGCAGTAAGATCACAAATGGGAGAAGGTCACTTGGCCTGTTTGGTTATATTTCTCCCAGCCAATACTGGGACCAAAACTCACCATGTGTGAAGCACCCCTGCATTAAAAGACAATTTTAAAGCACCGGTAGGTGTCGATGGCCCGACTGAGGGGATGGAGGCTTCGGTGTGAGGTTAGCAAGAACCGAAAATAACACAAAAAAGGGGGCAAAAACAATAATTAAAAGGAAAAAGAAAAATGTGTCGCTGTACACCCCGAGTCCAGTCTGGGGGGGGGGGGGGGGAAGAACCGCTTAGCGCCTCGGTGACCAGACTGGACTTAACAGGGTTCCAGCCTGGAAGAGCAGGGAGCGCGGGGCCAAACACAAAATCAAAACTCGACGTGTGAAAAGGGTCAGCCTGACACATGACGGGACGGGCAAAAAGAAAAAAGAAAAACGATGGAAAAACAGCGGCCTTACGCCCGAGTACAATCCCCTCCGGGACTGCCGGTGGACGTTCCTCCCCTTCCTGGGGGGTGGCCCTGCTCGTCCCTCCTGGAGGGGGGGGTGTCCAGTGTGCTTTTAAAGAGCCCTCACAGCTGTGGCTCGTCCCCAGGCAGCCGGAACAGCTGGGACAACACAGGCTAACGCTGAACATGCCCCCCCCCGTGTAGTGCTATACAATCAAATGGAATAGTGATGCGCGGTTTGGTGTTTTTTTGGGGGGGACCCGCACCCACCCGGCCCCCCGAGTAAACCCACCCCCGCCCCCATGGGTGCGACTCAACCCGCGCATCACTAAAATGTAGTCTGTGTAAAAAAAACTGGAGCATCAGAGAGAACCCAGGGGGAACAGAAGGAGATCATGCAGACTAGATACAGACAGGCAGGCCTGCATGCATGGAAGAAATCAAATGGATATGGAATTAACAGATGGGCTCAGGAGCATCTCACCTGCTTTCCGTGCACAGTCTAAATGTGAGAATATTGAGAAGACAGGCTGGCCTAATCTCACAATGTAAGGGGCAGAAGCAGTTGACCGACGCCTTACATTGGAAACCAGAACCGCCGGTCTCGTCTTACCCAGCTGGACACCACCATCCACTCGTACTTGTCTGGGAAGTATTTGGCCACTTCCACCTTGTCGAGGGGCAGCGAGTAATGGCTGGCAATGGCCTGGCGCAGTGCCCGGGCTGTGCACTCCTTGGCCGTGTCCCATACCAGCTCCTCAGCCGGGTAGTATTGGCGCTGGGCTGGCACGCCCATTTGCACTCTCAGAAGCAGCTCCTTAAGACTACCACAGGGCACTCGTTAATAACACTGGCTTTACGAATACAACCTAACTGTGATGCTATGCAAAACAAACACATATCATCCAACCACGTTCAAACCTCTTTATCCAATACAGGTTTCCTGGCAAGCAATGGGCGCAAGACAGGGTACACCCTGGACTGGACACATGCCCATCGCAGGGCAGAGACACAGAATCAGACCTACAGTACACACACCCACACACCAGGGCCAATTCTCCCAGATGATAATTAACCTACTAGCATGTCTTTGGACTGGGGGGAAAAACCAAAGCGCATGGAGAAAACACCTCATTAACACAGGGATGAACATGCAAACTCCACACAGAGAGCACCCCAGGTCTGGAATTGAACCCGGAATCTCATTTTACAGCAGCTTAGTTCGGCATGACCACACACTCCTAGTGATACAGTTAAGAAAAATCTTTAGATGAAGGTAAGATCATAGTATAAAGGTAACCTGCATGAATGGAGAAAGCTTAATTTGGTTTCACAAAAATGTGTTTCCATCAGGAGAACTCAGTGCTCTATTATACAATACCACCACTAAAAAGTAATTGTTGGGTTCAGGATATTTATTCTAAATAAAGTATTAGTTTTGTGTTATGCTAGCAACACAGAGATGGCCAAGTAACCTGTGAAATACAGGTGCGCCAAAAAAGAAAAAAGAAGGTGCATTTAATTCTTTTTGTGTTGATCACATCTCTGCAACATCCTGACCAAAAGTGGAAAATAGTGCTACCTCTCATGAGCTAAAAAAAAATAGCTGTTTTATGTATAATAAAAATGAGGACATCTTAAAAGTATCAATTTTACATACAAAAATGATATTTACCAGCACGGTAGATCAAAAACAGAACCTAGAAAAGTGGTTAGTTTTCAAGGACAATTTCATAAATATAATTGTGATAATATTCTTGTATACTGAGTACATGCAAATACACAAATACTCTAACAAAATATTAAGCCTGGGTCTAGACCAACAATTTTATAGCTCTTAGTTTAATGAAAGCAGCTTTTTAAAAATGTTTACAACTTACCCAAGGTTTTCTTCTTTGCAAAGACGCTGGACACAGATTTCAGTCCCACTTCCTAATTTTAAAGTGCTGTTTAATTAAAAAAAGGGAGAAGAAACCTTCAATCAAAGGCTGTTTTAGATTCACCTATGTGTACCATCTTGGGCTCATATTGTATCTTGCTGGAGGAAAAAAGAAAATATAACCACAAGATATAACCACAAGAAAGGCACTAAATTAGCTTCAAGACTTTATTAAGATACTGGCTGGTCAAGTGGAATGAAAACTAGCTGGTTTGGGATACTGGTCCTGGCCCAGAGGATGATGAAAAAACAAAGAATGCCATCTTCCATTTGGATATAAGTGACTTACAGCAATTTCAGGACGTGTTATTGAAACACAGGACAATCTCTGAAGATGGAAAATAGTGAATTCAGGAACTGTAGGAGGCTAGCATTGAAAGTTTCAACGTGCAAGTTATATTCGCTAGGCAAAATGGCATCAAACTAAATAAGGGCAATAATTATGTGTATTTAAATCACCAGATGAAAACCAGATGTCTTAATTCAAGAGAAAAACAATCTTCCTGCAGCACTGAGCAATATTAAGATAACAATAATAAACTTTATTTATATAGCGCTTTACAGAATGACAACAACAATAAATAAAAAGAATACACAAGATAAAACACAATTACAATACAGAGGAGACTATGGATGGTGGTACAAAGTAAAATAGGAGCAGAGGGATAAAGAATGGAACCAGTTAAGAAAAGGCTTTTCTGAAGAGGGTTTTGAGTCCGGATTTGAAGGAGTTTAGAGAAGCTGACTCTCTGGTATCCTTGGTGAGAGAGTTCCAGAGCTTGGGGGCATAACAGGAGAAGGCCCTGTCACCCATACAATGTAGGCGGGCTTGGGGGACAGTTAGGAGACCAGAATTAGAAGAATTAGAAGATGGGAAACTGCCTGTTTCCATAAATAAAAAGCATCTGACTATTGTGCTCTGCCTTTACTATAGTATGGATTATTATTACTACTAACGTATTTGCTTATTACTAATGCTTTCATCCACATTAACTCACATTTATACCCATTTAGACATCTGCAGATATTCCTGCAGAAATCTGGCTGACGTATTTGCTCAAGGGTACAACAGCAGTTCTGCCCTGCCTGGGATTTGAACCTGCAAATCTGAACCTTTCAGTTCGAGTCTAGAACCCTAACCACTGCTCCTCAGTGCCACCTCCATTCCACGGTACTGCTGTGACACGCTTGGAACAATAAAACGAAGAAGGAAGTGATAAAGTAGCGTCTGACAACATTGTACAGCCTATATTAAACTTTAAAAAAAGATGTGGTCTTTTAATCAAACTATGGCCGGTGTTGTGTGTGCACACTATAACATGACCAAGGGCCAAAAAAATACTACAAGAGGAGGGCATTCAACCCCTCTAGATCTTTTGACTTTCTTGTAGTTGACTCATCCAGGTGTTTCCTGAAAAAGCCACTTACTTGATCGGCTGCTGGTTTCCCCTGAGGATCTTGGCTGGTCGTTTGCCTTCCAGCACCCAGACTCTGAGAAATTCGGACGATGGCACACACAGATCCTGGAAGTTTGGCAAGGTCATGACCTGCGACATACCCAAACAAAGCAAGGAAATACAATTTGGGGAACTTATTTCACTTCAGCCACTGGTTTGCAATAGTTTTTGCACACACATCACAGGATCCACATATAAACTAAAAATAAAATGGATGCTACAAGCATGCAGTTTTCTATCATGTGTGTACCTTGAAATGGTTGGTTAAATGCCAAATTAATAGTTTGCTACCGACCAGACAATTCTTTTGTGCTTTTTTCACCAGGAAAGTTGAAAAGTGTGCAAAAGGCTAACTGCCACTTAAAAAAAGTAACAGTGAGGTCTGTTTGTTTAATGATGTACTTGATAGGCTTGTACTCTATATAGATCTCCATGAGCTTCAAAGTAAGATATACCTGCATTTTGAGATCTTCCAGGCTGGCTTCTCCTGAGATCTCAACAAGTCCCATAAACTGAAGATGCAATTCCGATGCGTCTACAGACCAAAGAAAATCTCATCACAGTTCTGACCAACACTCCTCAATTAGACCACCATAGATCCCCAAGAGCATAGTTATTCACTCCTGTTCCTAGAGGCCACAATCCACTAGGTTTTAAAGGTAACTTAAAATCCTCAATGAATAACAACCTGGAAACACAATTTAAATTGCTTTCTTATTTAAAAACACTTAATTCACAGCTTCAAGCACTTTCAGGATACAGATGTTCTAAAAGTTTCAACAGGAGCTCCTGAAGGGAGTTCTCACCTGCAGTGGAAGTGTCCAACGACAATTCTCCTATTTGCTCCGCAACATGATTTATCTGAGGGTCTTGCTGGCTTAAGGAAATGCTCGGCTCTCCATACAGCCAGACCGGTAACCTCAAGAAGCCCTGCAGCATGGGAGAGGAGGAGAAGGCGACAGGGATTTGGGAATCCTGTCCCTACAATCCACAGATGGCCGATTCCACCTAAGCTATTTCGTTAGCTGGCTTTGTTCAGCATTTCCCGAAATGTGGCGCACGGATCATTGAGCAACGCTCAGGCTGGATAGTTCGGGCACTGAACATAGGTAACTAAGACCTACGGGGCACTTGCAAACTGGCAAGTGATGCCACTGAGAAACATGCTGGTCACAATTAGTGCCCAACGTATCCACTGTCAAAAGGTGGATCGGTGGCGCAGAACCACAGTACAGCGGTTGTAGCAGTAAGTCAAACAGATAGAGATTCCAAACAGGAAAGTTTTTAAATGAAGAATACCACTGTCTCCCTAAGATCAAGGATAAGAAATAGAAAATGGCACTGCTTGTGAAAGAAATTGGGTTTCCATCTTCCTGTGGAATCATCTCAATGACGTTTTCAGAAAGATCACTGTTAACATGTTATAATAGCAAAACTAGGGCCTTACAGAACCACAAGCTTAACTCCTCGTCATGTAGAGGCCCATCAATTTTTTCCATTTTTTTTCTTCCATTTGATCACTCAGGTGTTCTTCACTATAATGGATCGTGTATTGACTTCATTGAATAAACCAGTCCTTAACAGGGGGAATCCTATTCAGAAAAGCATGACAACCTTGTCATATTTAAATGTATACAGAGCTTGATCTGGAGGTCGGTCCAGGCTATGGTCTAAACTTAGGCAGCTTCTAAATAAGTACAGGACGAGTGCAGACCACGGTACTGGAATCCTTATTTAGACTAACAAAGGTATGAGCTACATTCTCATATAGCTGGGTATCAGAATTCATACTTCATGTTGATGTTTAAATTAGTCTTTTGCCACAAAACCCCCTTTCGGTTCTGTATGTAAATATATGCCGTGTTCATGTCCTAAACGCAACACTGAGAGGAACATAATTTATGGGAAGTCTTTCAACGTGGAACTGACTCGCGCTGCAACTTCCTGTGTTACTCATTTAGAAAAGGAGAGGACTAAGCGCTGCTAAAGTGAGGCCGATGAGGAACTTATTTTCCCCGGGGAATTTATCTACCTTCGGTGGGAGGCGGCCCTCTGTGACCACCAAGGTGTCTCCACTTCTGACCTTCAGTTTGGCGAGTGTGGTGTCCTGGAAAAGAGGAGGAAATACACCTGATGACAGGTGGGACAGAGGCCAAGACACCCGTGTGCTTCACAGCCTGTACCGGATTTGCCTTATCCACTAGTACATTGTATGGACACCCTAGTCTTCCTTTCTGTTTTACTATTTATTAATTATGGCGACACTTAAAGCAGGGTAAAAAGAGAACGAGTCTTAATTTTTTTCAAGTGGCATCTGGAAGAATTAATCATGCATGCTGGGCTGAATGTGAAAACTATACATTGCCCCCAAAGCAGTTTGCGTATTCCAAGAAATTTTTAAAAGAACAAACTGCCTGAGCTAAAATATTTCTCAAGATTAGTTCGCTGAACATGGGGCCAGGGAGAGTGAGTGTTAATGCATTAAGTTTGCCCTAGTCATCAGAATAAACTAAAAAGTGAAAAGGCTTAATCTCTTTCTCTCCATCTAATGAAGGATATAAAGAATAAAACAGCTACGTCAGCAATCCATGACATATGTACTCACCTCTTCATTAAGTGGATCACCAATTTCATAGCACCAATCTACCTTTCTGAGGTGCCAACATTCCCCTGCAAAGAATAAGACCTTTCATACACACAGGCACATCAACATCGGTATTTTAGAATAAGTGAAGAATGCTGAGGCATAAGACATCACACAATCCTTTTAAATCACATAATCTGTTTTTGCATTATAAATACGAAAGTGTCTGTGGAAAAGCTACAGAAGACCTTGTGAAACAAGTCATAATATATTACTACTTTGGCCCTGTGGAGAATTATGTTGAGAAGCCCATATGAAGGCATTCTTAGCCGACTGATATCTTTTGGGAAGAAGAAAACTAAGGGCTAGAAATCACACACAAAAAAACCAAACTCTTGACTCATTTCAACGCATTTGAATTGCACATCAGAAACAGTTTTCTTTTTACCTTCCAGTCCTGCCCTCTTCAACATGAGCTTCAGGCACTGCAATAAGAAGAGTTTTATGTCAAGAAAGCTTGGCCAGTTTTTTTCGCCCGTCAAAATGCTGGGAATGGTGAGGTATAGTTTTTGCCCCCTACCTCTTTAACAGTGACTGTGTCCTCGACGATTATCTCCATCTCTGGCCCAGCTGGAGGATCTGTGCCAACAGTGAAGTAGAGAAACAGCTGCAACACAAGCAAGGAGAGCATATCACAGCAACAAGCCCTGGTGAGACTATCCTACCCTCCTTCACACACACACACGTGGACTGGGTAATTTATCTATAATTGTCATATATATTTACACTTATACTATGCTTGTGAATTGTGCCATACATCTATACAGTGCGATACATTTTCTTTGTGCACTGTACATTCTGGTTTATTTTGTATTGTGTGCAATTCTTCACACACACGCACATTTTTTATTGCATTTCTTACTGACTGTATTTTTGTGTTTTGTACTTGTATAAATGTATTATTGCATTAGTAAGTTGTACTGTGCTGTGTTGATTGTGCCTAGTTGCTGATGCACTGCAAGTTCCCTTACCGGATTAATAAAGTATGTATCTATTTAGCTATGTAGCTATCACAGGGGTACAGTGCTGCCAGGTGTGTTCTTTGGGTGTTAAAAGAGAAGCTTTTAAATTAAACATCTTAAAAATCAACAGTCTGTAACTCATGTTAAGAACTCTGATCTTCACACCTGACTGCACAGGCTTATTAAAAGCGCCCCCTTTTCAAGATCTTTATTAGGAAGATCCTGAAGTCTTACTCTAGTGTGAAACTACATAAAAGAAAAACAATTGAAAACATCCACAAGAGAGACCTACCTAGTTTATACTGCGTCCAACAACTGCCACATTGACTAGCGCCAAGTGTTTTTTCGCTAATTTATTCGGGTGATTAGTAGTTTCTTTGAAATTCGTGTCATTTGATGTTATTAATTTTCCCCACTTTCTATTCTATTTTAACAAAATCGTTGGGGTTCAATACCAGGAGACGGAGTTGTGTTGGACAATACCACATTGTTTGGCACTTTTGTTTAACTGAAATTATTTGCAGTGCCTCAAACCAAATTATATACCTTATAAAGTCACTGCTGTTCCTACAGTTTAAAAAGCTTAAACTCTTAAATGTGTAATGTTTTATGCTAAATGTGGTGAAATCTGAATAGCAGTGCCCAATATTATTTTTACATGGACAGCTTTTATTAACTGAACTATAAAAGGTTCTGTTAAAATTTCTCTGGTCTTGTTGCAAAAGAGCATCCTATTCTCTACTAATATTCTTCCAGAATCTAACTGGCAAAAAACAAAATCAAGCCCTCCTTGGGCTCAAGAAAAAGGCTTACTTTCTGTTATCTTTAGCCATCTGTGCTATGTAAATCTTTCAAATTATTTCAGATTCTGCAAACTTCGTATTCAATCCGCATGGGGAGACCCACCTGTTGTGGTCCAGGTGCTGGGCCTGGGCAAAGGGACAAAGTGCTCATCAGTTTCACCCCTGCCTCACGGATACTCATATCCTCCCGCACTGTAGGGGACAACAGAACAGCATGCGACACATCACAACAATCGCAATCATTTTCCATCCATTCCTCCATTTTCTAACCGATTTCTGCAATACAAGGTAACAGGGGGAGCCAGAACCTATCCAGACATGCAATAGGCACAAGGCAGGATACACCCTGGACAGGACGTCAGTCCAGCACTTGGCACACAGACACACTCACACCGGGGACAATTTTCCCAGGAGCCAATTCATCTACCTGTGCGTCTTTGGACTGTGGGAGGAAACCAGAGCACCAGGAGGAAACCCACATGAACATGGGGAGAACATACAAACTCCACACAGACAGCACCACAGGTTCGGAACAGAACCTGAGGCTACAGCACTGTGATTTTCAGCTACTTTAATTCTGTGCCGCTTCTCAGCCTGTTGCAACTATAGTAGTTCAGGTGGGTAGCTGCGTCAGCATGCATAGGCTGCAAAGAAACAAGTAGTAGGTTTATTCCATGCTGAAAAAAAGAAGAAAGAGAACACAACGTTTTGGCCGTGGAGCCTTCTTCAGGTGTGACCTGGTGCTAGGCGGGTCCCAGGACATCCGAACCCTCAATGCTGGGCGAGGAGGAAAGGGCAGTACCATTCGGGCTTGGTTGGGTCAGGTCTCGGGTATGGGCCGGGTTCAGGCTTCAATTTCATGCCTGTGCAGAACTCAACTCAGAAGTAAGAGTGAGCCCACTGATGGGGCACCCTGTTTTCTTAGTATTAGCGGAGCGGTGGCTCTGTGGCTAAGGATCTGCACCTGTGACTGGAAGGTTGCTGGTTCAAATCCCACAGTTGGAAGAGGAATCCTACTCTGTTGGGCCCCTGAGCAAGACCCTTAACCCCAACTGCTCCAGGGGCACCATATAAATGACTGACCCTGCGCTCTGACCCCAAGCTTCTCTCCCTGACTATGTGTCTCATGGAGAGCAAGCCGGGGTATGCGAAAAGACAAATTCCTAATGCAAGAAATTGTATATGACTAATAAAGTGATCTTAGCTGTGCAGGCATACCTGGGGGCAGGAGCCTGCCGCTGTTGTCAGCCTGTCTCAGACAGCACTCGCTTCCTAGAGAGAAGAGGAAGCAGTTTTTGAGGAAGGGTGAACAAAACAACAAGGCGCACAAGCTCAGATGGAGAACGAAGGTCAGACAGCATGTGTTCTGAAAATGCTGCAATCATAAAACTGTTTTTCACATAGAGGTCACAGTCACTTTGACGGGAAATCTGGTGCGAGGCAAATATCAAAACTAACCATACTGTAGATCAGACTTACATCACTCTGTGGCAATTGTATGCCCAAAAGCATTGCTACAATGCAACACTGCCAATGTTGGAAAACTAAAAACCTGGTTTTGGTCATCTAAGGAATTTCATTTGAAGCGAGATTTGGGTTTGAATTTTTGGCATACGTTTCAGTTTTAATTACTGAAGCTGAAATAAATGTGCTATCACGCAGATCCCCCTTCCTGCTAGAAAATCCACATCCAAACACACTTTTAAGGGTTTTGCACCTTATTTTGAACTGAACAAAGAGCTAGTAATAACATGCTCTTCTTCACTCTATCACTCACCTTGCCACTGCTGAGAACGGAATACATTTATGCATTCACCAAAATTACAGTGTCGGCACTGGGATTCTGTACAGAATTTTCAAGCAGTGGGTTTGTGACTTAGATCAGACTTGACATTATTTCAATAAATCACTACTTTCACAGTCACATTGACAGAAAAGGGTTCTTGTGTTTCATTCATTATCACAGAATTGTGAATTGTGTATTATTCTTTAATTGTATTACAATCAGATTTACCAATGTTAAATAAGTGATATTATCTACTGCTGAGACACGCTGTGCTGTCTTCACAGATGTTTTCTCCAGTCTTACCTAATAATTGGTCCTGTAAACACAGTTCCTCCATGGCCTTCAGTTTAACCTCTGACAGCAGCTTCAACACAAAGCCAAATATGACTTTACAAATTGAGCATCCTGTTACACTCCATCCGTCTCTCTTAAGCAAATAATTCACCAACAAGTTATCACCTATAAAACTAGACTACCGAACGCTTAGCAAAGTATTAGGTAAAGCAAAATATTTCTTTACCTAGCGTTCTGTACAACTGCATCATTCACTTTTTAGTTCTAATCATAAAGCTCAATTCAAAGGCACATCTTCATTTTTATTAAGAGTTAAACAGAATGAATAAACAGATCAAATCACGTTGTTCAGCATTCCTATGAACATGTAAGAAAGATAATAATAATAATAATAAGCAAATAATCCTGAAATGTCTAAATGGCTAGGTGGCTCTTATTTTTCATAGGTACATGTATTATAAATAAGAGGAAGGCATTAGGCCATCTTTCTCATGTGGCTGACTCAATTCACCCATCTTGTCTAGTCATTTCTTGAAGTCATAAAAGCATTAAAAAAATGGAAGCCATTTCGCCCGTCTTTCTCATTCGGTCAAAATGCCAGAGCGAACTTCGATGGCTAGCCTACAAGTCCGCTAACCGTTTTCTACGTCCAGGACCTAGAGACCTAAAAGACACATACTGCGCCAAATGTCACATCTCGAACGCGAGGCAAGACAAGATGGCGTACACTTTCAAAAGGAGAGTTAAGTACAATATTGTTTTTGGGGAAACTGCTAATTCACTGTTGCTAAGAGAAACTGTAACTCCCATGAAGGGAGGCTCACCATGTCTCCCGAGGCTGGGACCTTAACCGCTTTGCCATCCACCTCTCCTGCTGCTTCCCCTGTCCAGGGAGGGAACTCCACCTGCAGCCACCTGCACTCTGAGGGGGTCGTCACGGCGACTATGTCCCCATTGAGAGTGAACTGGCTGCGGACAAAACAACACACTTTTTTGTTATGACAGGAAGCAGCTTTCCTCAGTTAGACAGAACCTTGCCTAGTGGCGTCCAAAAGAAATCCCGCTTTTAACATAGGGCTGACCGTAACTGAGAACGAGCCATAGCTGATGAGAGATGATGTACAGTGTCAGCAGTCAAGGCAGAGAGCATACATTATTATTGCTCCACTTAAACTGAATTAAAATACACCATTTAGTTGCAGGCAAGCTGTAGATTTATCAATGCAATATAAATTGCATATTGCAAGACACAGAAGACTGATTATTATTCCTTTATGGTTTATAACCATACCATTAATAGTCCGGTCAGTATTACACACTTTGGGTACTAACTACCTTGGCTTGTTAAGCTATCCTTTTGCCTTCTTAACGAAGGTGCTCAGTTGTAACCCTGGCCAGTACCAGGATGGGAGACCTCCTAGGAAAGCGAAGGTTGTTGCTGGAAGACTTGTTAGTGGGACCAGTAGGGGGCGCTCACCATGCAGTCTGTGTATGTCCTAATGCCCCAGTATAGTGACAGGGACACGGTACTGTAAAAAAGGCTCCATCCTTTGGGTGCGATGTAAAACCAAGGTCCTAACTCTCTGTGATAATTAAAAATCCCAGAGAGTTCCTCAAAAAGAGTACAGGTGTTAAACCTGGTGTCCTGGCCATATTTCCTGCTGGTCTTTACCAATCGCAGCCTCCTAATAATCCCCATCTATGAATTGGCTTCAATATTCTGTTCTCCTCCCCACTGATAGCTGATGTGTGAGGAGCGTACTGGCGCACCATCACCCAGGTGGGGGCTACACATTGGTGGAGGTAGTGGGATTCCCCATTACATGTAAAGTGCCTTGAGTGGAGTGTCCAGAAAAGTGCTATATAAGTGTAAGAAATTCTTATTGAATCAGCTTGTTACTTGTCACCATCAGCTGGTGTCACAGCAGTTGATGGAAGATGAAGAACAGATACTGATGAGAGGCCATTTGGCCCATGAAGCCCCTTTGGTCATTAGCAGTTAATTGAACAATCCAGCTGTTTTGCAACACTGGATTAGAAACGAAAGGTAGTGTGACAGGAAGGGGGGTCAAACCTCAGGTCCAAGGCCTGGGGCTCCAGCACCAGTATGGAGTCTCCGTCCCTCAGGGCCAGCTCTTTAATGGTCTTGTGCATGTCTGCCGGTGGAAACACCCTCCAGCCTGAGCCATGAGTGCCAAGCCCCTTCTCTTCCTGGCACAGCAGGAGCTCCTCTTTACCCAGGGCCTGGCACACTGCTCCCAGCTCGAGGCCCCCAGAGAAGCCCTGGGGTGCCTCCGATAGCCCAGGGTCGTCACCGCCAACAGAGGGCCGCACCAGGTTCAGCAGCACCGGTTCCCAGTCCACACCCGTCTGGACATTCACGCCACCCACCTGGGGAAGACAGGGGAACAGCCCGTTTCCAAAACGCAGAATTCCTGGAGGGCTTTTATGGGGCAGAGGGGTGGCACTGTGGCTAAGGAAGGTTGCCGGCTCAAATCCCGCGGCCGGCAGAGGAATCCTACTCCGTTGGGCCCCTGAGCCAGGCCCTTAACCCCAACTGCTCCAGGGGCGCCGTATAAATGGCTGACCCGGCTCTCTGACCCCAAGCTTCTCTCTCCCCGTCTGTGTGTCTCATGGAGAGCAAGCTGGGGTATGAGAAAAGACAAATTCCCAATACAAGAAATTGTATATGGCCAATAAAGTGATCTTATCTGATCTTGGACACCTTGGGGTGCTACAGAAATTGTTGATGTGGGATTATACTTTCAAAACAATAGTTGCACATTTATAACAAGCATCGTTCACAAGATTATCAATTGGATCTTTAAAAAAGTGGCGCAGTGGTCTCCATCACTGCCTTAAGGGCTGGGGCTCTGGTTCAATTCCGGCAGTGGGGTGCTGTCCGCATGGAGTTTGTATGTTTTCCTCATGTTCCGCGTCGGTTTCCTCCAGGTGCTCTGGGTTTCCTTCCACAGTCCAAAGACATACTGGTAGGTTAACTGGCTTCTGGAAAATTGGCCCTGGTGTGAGTGTGTGTTTGTGTCTGTCTGCCCTGTAATGAACAGGCGTCCTGTCCAGGTTGTATCCTGCCTTGTGCCTGTTGCTTGCTGGGATAGGCTTCAGCTTCAATGAATGGCTTGAAAATGGATGAATGGATCATTCAAACACAGCACGATCCTTGGGTCAGCATGGTACTAGCAATTATGCACTTCTCCTCTCTGTAACCTTTCTTAAATTATCTAAACACTATTTGTCTTGGAAAGCATTCATCCTGGTCAAAGAAGAGATATGTCACATTATGGAAATAAAGGTAACAGGGATATTAACAAATGAAAAACAAAATCAAGCCAGATGAGCCAGTATTAAACAAAATCTCCCATTGCTCCTACCTCTCGCCCATTCCACACAAACAGATCCATCCCATCTGTGATACCAGAGCTGTACAGAGACAGCTGGTCATCTGTAAGAGAACAATGTCAAGCTGTTTCCCCAGAAAAAAAAGCAAACTTTAAGACAGAAAATGTTTTACTTGAAGTAGGTAAAAATAAGTCACTGTAATGTTATAACCAGACTTAAAAGCATTGCTGTTGGATTCAACAGTCAAAGAGCCCAAAGGGAAAATAAAGACAAAATACTTCATACTGAATCTTTAAATCTGCCAGGAGAACTTAAGAATATTTCCACAAAAGGTTTACATTTATAATTTAAACCAAATTCTGTTTTTATTTTGTCATGTTACAGAAATATTGAAGTAGGTGTATGACATAGCAAGTGACACCAAGTTCAGTGTCTGAAAATCAAAGTTTAAAGAGAAAAAACAGACAAAAACATTATGAGTTCAGGTCAACTGAGTACAATGGAGAATGGCGTTGCTGAGAATTCAGTTTATCAAAATTAAAATTAAAATTTAATTCCTAAAGTTAGAAAATCCCCAATGATATTCTACCAATGGTGCTAAATGAAATGAGGGACATAGCTTATACACCATTAACAAAACTCAATGTAGAAACCAAGAGATTCAAGCCTGAAGTGTCCATTCATCAAGCCAAGCTTTATTGTATGCATACTGTACATGGAACCACAATAAGGACCATAGTAGTTCTAGTAGTTCAAGGGGGATATGGCTCTACACAGCTTATATATACACGTTCCTCTACATCCTCCCCCTCCCGTCTTTGAGGTAGCTCTCTCAAGAAACGCCAGGACTCAGAAAGCCCTTAAAACATTCCTTTCTTATCAGGGAGTTTAGTATAAACATTCCCCCATCAGGGAGTTTAGTATAAACATTCCCCCATCAGGGAGTTTAGTACAGAAGATGGGAGTTCAGTACAGGGAGGGAGAAGCATCTGTGCTACAGCAAGCGTGAAGGTGAGAGTTTAGCATGTGGATTCAGCAGGAGCCTGTGGGGATCCAAAGTAATAAGTAATAAGTAATGAGTGCTCAAATTAAGGTAATGTAATTAGTGGAATACCACAGGCAACAATAATAGGACACCTGCTCTTCTTAAGATTGAGCTATATTACCTAGCCATATCCAATCATATACAGTACTATTGACACTGTACATTTATCAATTTCACCAGATGATACCAGAACAGGTTAATTAACAAATACTGAAAATTTGTTATATGCTAATAGATCATTTTCCTCCTCCTCAGGACTTGAAAGTAAGAATGTAAATCAAGGAATATTTTATTTTTTTCCAATGCTTTAAGTTAAAGAAATTTCCAGTACGGACCAGCTTCTCTGTTTAAGACAAGATAGGCAACCAGTTTAAATTATTCAAAACCCTCAAAGGCATTAGCAAAGTCAGCTGCAAATGAACTTCGGCAGGATCAACAGGGACAAGACAATAAAAAAAACTACTTTGAACTGTAATTTAAATTAAAAACAGGAGGCATCTTTTTATACAAAGGGTTGTCAGTGTGTAGAACAAACTACACATCCATTGTGTTAAAGATGACACCTTGGTTTCAATCAAGATATGTTTAGGTGAGAACCTCCCATCAATAAGCTACTCATTACAAACTGGCTTCCTCTTGTTTGAAGCCTCAATGTTCTTAAAATGTAAAAATACTAGTGTAGTGACTGACATAGAGAAATCTATATGGTTATTCTGATCTTAAGAATTGTCAAACTCAGATGAGTCTGCATTTCTACAGTACATACCTGATCAGGTTCATCATTAATCTTAGCTGACTGTCTTACCTATTAGGGTGTCATACAGATGGAGGCCTGCTGGTAAACTCTTAACAACTGTAAGAGCCATATCTCCTTCCCAGGAATGCATCTGAAATGCAAGGGAAAACAAGAATGAGGCAGTGCATCTGAATGAATACACCTTCTCATTAAACTTACTGTATAAGGCTCACACAGATTCTCTTGAATGACTTGGACAAAAAATAAGACTGCAATATGCAATGAGTTCAAGGAATTGCATTCTATAAGTTATTTAAAACACATTATTAGTTTATTATGGGGTTCTATCTGTGTGGAGTTTGCATGTTCTCCCTGGGTTTGTGGGGGCTTTCTCTGGGTGCTCAGGTTTCCTCCCACAGTCCTAAGACATACTGGTAGGTTAGTTGTCTTCTGGTGAAATTGGTCCTGGTGTGAGTGTCTGTTTGTGTCTGTCTGTGCCGTGAGACAGACTGACGTCCTGTCCTGGGTGTACCCTGCCTTACGCTCGCTCTTGCCGGAAGAGTTTACAGCACCCCCACAACCCTGAATTGGATGAAGTGGTTAGGAATCGGGTGGATGAATGAATGTTACCTGGTAGATGGCCTGTCGAAGGTCCCCCACAGTCTTGCGCCGGTCGAAAGCCAACGGCAGCACGCTGTCCTGAGGTGACGAACTCGGGTGCAAAGCCCCGTTTTCCACCTTGTAATGTGGGGCCAGATGCAGACGCACCTCAATGGTGTTGCTGGACTCTTCAAACTCTGACCTATAGAGAGAACTATGCAAGTTCATATCACACTCTTCACCGCACAGTAATGACGGTCTACGTCTCAACACCTCTTGCAGCCATTCTTTTAAATATGATTGCACTGAACATATTAAACGCATAAACATCAAACAATTTGACAAATGATATTTTGTGCAAAGAGGTTCTGAAGCCTTGCAGGTTACAGCACTGTCACTGTCAGGCTATAATATTTAAACACATTTTAATGCCCTGGTTTGAGCGCGTGTGTGTGTTTGTGTCAGTGTGTGCCCTGCGATGGACTGGCGTTCCATCCAGGGAGTATCCTGCCTTGCACCCGTTGCTTGCCGGGATAGGGTGGATGAAGCAGTTATGGAATGTATGGATGGAAACGAGGTAAAATTGCATTATACAACACACAGTTATAAGGGAATCTAGTATACTTTGAAATGGAACTCATTGTTTTCCTCAACAGCTCTCCACACACCAGACCAGGAGCAGGGAGCGATACAGAGGAGGTTCATAAAAGCCCTTTTAGTCACGTTTTCATGGCAACAGCTGCTACCTCATCCGCTGCAGTTTCTTGTTTTCTTCCTCAGTTTCCTGAAGCAAATGGACAGGAACTTTGTATCTTGGGTTCTTTCTGGCTGTGGAAAATACAAACCCCAGCGTAAATTGATCAGTTACAAAATCTGTAGAGCCCCCACGGACACAAAAACGGGTTTTCTACCTCTACTGCTGGAACAAATTTAGCACAGGTGTACAATGTCAGGCCATACCTTCCGCAGGCCTCTGGAGCTCGGCTTTCCTGTAGAACAGCATGTAGGCACTCTCCTTGCCCTGAAACTGCTTTTCAATGTCCTGCTCTCTGATGGGCTGCACAGAGGTGTCGTTCAGGTCGAACCAGTGGTGCTCATCACCCGGTACTGGCACCTCTGTCCTTTCTGGTGTGACCGGGTCGGCCTTCTGGCTCGGTTCTACAGCCTCCAGTCCACTGGGCTTGAGGTGAACTCGGGTGCCATTTGAAACCAACAAAAATACATCCGCATGGCTCTGGAGAAACTGGAATAGAAATGGGAGGCACAGTAAGAGATGGGCATTTGTAACACCAGAGGCTGTATTCATAAAACATTTCTACCAACAGAGATCCGGGTTTGGAGTTTGGAGCCTTCCTCTAAGTCTCAGAACTCTGGTTTCATAACCCAAGTTTGAAAACAAAGGCTCACCTTTCCGATTGGTCCGTGCTGTTTGCGAAATTTTTTGTTCCAGGACACCCCAATTTTATCTAGTAGCTTTTGGCCCAACTGGTCGACAAGGATGCTCTTTGATTCTTCCTGCAGAGAATAACAAAAATCTTCAAGAACGCAGCGACCGTGAGAGTACATCGGAAATAGAGGAAGAAGAAAACAAAATTTATTCTGGCATCTTGATGCAGCACGAAAAAAATGGAAACAAGTGAAACAGGTGCTACTGGGTTGATTTCCTGCAGAGGGGAAGACTACCAGGCAAGCAACTGATGGATTCCTTTCCCACACAGGGATACATTCAGTTTAGCCATAATGAGAATTCAGGAAAGGTGGTCATAGAGGTTCATTAGGCCTAGTGATAGCATAACACAGCAGTAGTTCAGGTGGGTAGCTGTGTCAGCATGCGTAGGCTGCAAAGGAACAAGCAATAGGTTTATTCCATGCTGAAAAAAAGACGAAAGAAAACAAGTTTCGGCCGTGGAGCCTTCTTCAGGTGTGAGGGTGTGTGCCCTCACACCTCAGATGTGGACAGATGTGGTGTGAGGGTGTCAGGTGTGTGCTCAGGTATGTTTTGGTTCCACGGCTAACGTTGTTTTCTTTCTTCTTTTTTCAGCATAAAATAGACCTATTACTTGTTCCATAACACAGCAGTGCCTAGTTATCTTCCTAGGCTTATCCACTCAGACCCCAGTGGGTATTTTCATCAATGTCAGGGTCAGGAAACACCTAGCCTCAGCCTCTGAATCTCTTACATGGGACAATGATGAAATCACACTACCAAGCAGCGTTCTCGACCACAAAAAGTAGAAAATGCACCCATCAGATCCTAACATACAAAGTTTCAGAAATGCTAAAGTCTGAAAATGAGCTGGTTTTCTTTGCTTTGGTGCATTTTAGCCAGCAGACATGAGCCACGCAGTGAGCCCTGTTGGAAAACGTTTCTGCAAAGGGGACTGCAGAGTGGAGCACGGGATGAGCTCGTGTATTTTAGGCACGGCTAATTCAAAGCGAGGCAATGAGACTAGCATGGGGCTCAAAGCAGCAGCTATAGTGCCATGGTTTAAAATGACACAACAGTGAGTGCACCACAGAAAAGATGTATAAAAATAAAGAAGAGAAAAATAACTTTAAAATATCCCATCAGTTAACTTATACTCGAGAGAGGCTAAAAAGGACAGAGCAGAACAGGCCCCTTTTCCTCAAGCACAAACAGGAACACAGACTGCTCTGTGGAGGTCTAAGGAGCTGAGCTGTACTGTACAGTCAGTGAGACAGTGCAAAGCAGTACTGACCTGAGACAATATGGCTTTCAGCACTGCCAGCGGGTCCTCTACTTCCAGCTCAGAATCAGGAGCTTTCACGTCTTTTTTTGGCAATTTCGGCTTGGCTTCTTCTTCCTGAACCTGCCACCAGCGGCAACAACAAGAAAAAAAAGACGATGGGCCGACAATGAGCTTGCTTTTTAAAACTGAAGCCATCTTGCGCTTGAAATGATTAGGCGGGCTTAGTCAAATTACAGTTTTCACAGTGGCAGCATATTTTCCCAGCAAAAAATAAAGGGTGGGATTTTTTTTTAAAACTGCAGGCGATTCTTTGAAAATGGTAACCGTAGGATATTCTCACTGCTCTTGTCAAGCTGTCAACAGGGGAGGAATAATAAAGTTTCTTCATGAGCAAGGGTGTGGGTTCTTGTCATTTCTGAGTTAAACTGTCTGTTTTGTACAGCCACAGGGCCAGGCACGAGTCAATACTCCTGACTGTAAAACCAACCAAACGCAACGTGATTCTTGCCGATGTGCAAAGATTACATTACAAAGCTTAAAATGACGTATTAAACAAAACTAGTTTTAGCTCAAGATGAGGAATATTCTCACCTCCAGGTCTGCAAGCTGTAACGGCTAAACCCTTTGCTAGCAAGTTTCTTTTATTCCTCATTACCCAAATAATCATGATGTCATTATTGCCGTTATTTTTATAAGTTTGCGTTCAATTTTTCAAACTTCCCATATCTATCTGAACGTAATCTGCGTAGAGCCTACAGCAAAAAAACTTTTGATTTTGAATAAATATGAAAACTCTACGAAATACAAAGTCCAAAAAACGTTCTCTAGACAGCCGTTTTCCTGCTTTTTGACATTATAACCTAGCAGATAATATATACTGTATTTGTTAAAACTCTGAAGGGGTGATTATAGAGGGCAATGCAAAGTTTATGTTTAATCAATGATTTTATTTTGTGTAGCTATAACAAAAATCGAACAAGTTCCAAACATTTTAGCATACTGAATTATGTACACGTCCCCGTACGATTAATATCATCTGCTTGAGTAACAATACGATCATCTTGAAAATCGGTCATGAATTCTTCCCGTTTTGACCATTTTCAATACAGTAACTTCATTGCACAAGTACTCCAAACTACAGAACCAGTAGGGTGATCCAAACCCGGGTCCTGTTGAACTGCTGCCTCTTCTGCGTTTTGCTCCAGCTGCGATCTCAATCACAGATTAAGTGATTTTCGTTTACTTATCGATACACTGTCACTCCCTCCTGTGCCTGTCAGACATTGATCACTTATAAATGACTGTTTAGTCAGAAATAAGATTAAGTGGAAGAGAGACTAATTAAAAGTCTGTAAGCTGATGTTTGAGGGCATTTTTGAAATGAGGAAATTAGACATCTAAACAAGCAAGCAAATGAAGGTACTGGAAATCATTAGTGAACAGTTAACCCAGGTGGAACAAAAACTAATGATCCCTCATAACCTGAGCTGGGGACACCTGTTCCAATGTATCTGTGCAAAAACACAGAGTCAACAGTAGCTTTGATGGACAACTGAAATCTGATGTAACATGCCTGAAAGAATTAGAGCAGAGCAAAGCATGAACAAAACGAACTGCACCTCAACAGGATGGCCCTTTCACAATAATGAAGAAAACCATCTTAAAACAAAGCTGTTGTGCCGGACAGTTATCCCCGTCATGGAAATGATTTCTAAACTCACCGAGGTGTCTGTAAAGAAAGGAAAACTTGGGGAACCGAGACAATTTTGCCCCAAGGATGGTGGGTAGGAATTGGGCAATATGTTCCCTTTGACAGTAAACACTCCCCCATGCTATGACAAGTCTCTTTCATAATATTTTACGAATAAACTTCAAGTGGGAAAGTGACTGGAATGAACAACTAGTAATAATGCCTTCTCAGCTCTTTTTGATCATGCAATGTAAAGCTACTGCAAAGGACAGAACAGCAAGCACATCGTCCTTTTAAACAAAACAAACGCATGAGTGATGGGGAAAAAAAGGTAACACCATCGTGTTCAATGCCGGACCCCTTGTCATACTTACGGGAGACTCCCAGTTGCCCAGTTGGTCGAGATCTTTGATATACACGTGGTAGTGTCCCCCATAACAGCCACCTTTGTGTATAATAACAGAAAAGAGTTCATATTCATACTCTGAGTCTGCCCGCTCTGCCTGTACAGAAGAAACAGAATGGGTTACAGGCATGCCAGCTGGTAAACAGGAGAATAACAACCACACAGTCTGGCTGCAGAGAAACATGAACTTGAGCTACCGAATTTGTGCCACGAACATCAGCCACCTCAACCGAGAAGACGGAAAAACACTACTTCAGATCTTCCTATTTTGAATTTTCACGGGAAAGGCACAAAAATATTTCTTACTACATTGTTTGCACTTTCAAAATGATTTCACAATTATCTAGAACTGTTTAATGTCACCACCCGGTGGAAGAATGGGCTGATCACAGCTTAAATGTCTCAATTTTAGTTTCATGGGATTCTTACTCAATATTTTTCTGATTCACTTTTTTAGGACATGACTATACAGTTCTAATTAAATTCAAATTAATATAAATAAGCTCTATAATGATATAAACTATAATGATAAAAAGACATCAGAAAATGAAGGGGCATTAATGACATTAGACATCAAATGACAAACAAAAATTCAACCGCAGTTTTGATATGCTGTTTTGAATAAAGGGCGGTCAATAAAAAAAACACAATAAAATAATGAGAAATGTCATTTAAACCCAAGGGGAGTCAAGATCTATTCACAACAGAGGCTGAAGTCCACACAGTTCTTGACTCCTAGTGTTGACCATGAGGTTTTTCAGAGACTGACCAGTGTGCAAGTTTAATCTAGGTTGTGGCTGGTGATGTGTGCTGAACACTGATGAGTTCACGTGCAGAAGCAGCGACGATGTGCCACTGACGTTTGGAGAGGGTTGGGGGAAAAAAATATTTAAAACCCAACTTCAAAATGATGCATTCTGCTTGACAACGCCTCAGTGTTTCAAAGTTCTAAACATACTCAAACAGATCCACCTGATGGAGGGCTGAACAATGTGGGTTATGATACAGTACTTTTACCCCACAGCATACTAAAGGAATCAAAGGAGATCCCAGAATATGAAGTCTATCGCAAAACACATTGACAAGTAATTCAAAACCTGGACATTACTGGAAGACTCATCTCAGTTTAAAGTATTACAGCCTTTTACTGACCTATTACTCTATATTAACATATTAATAAAGCTTTATAAATATAATATTCTATATCTATCTGTATTATACAGACCTAATATTCTATAACTCTAACATTATATTTTTGATTAATACATTTTATGCACACATAACCCTCCGGTCTGCTTTGGCCTGCTCACCAAACCTGTTACACAGGTAAAGTGAAGGGAGAGTCAATGTGTATTCAAGTCATTAGTGTGACGTATCTTTTGTGTCTCTGTTTTGCTAGGTGAGCACGGAACGAAACCCAGATGCATTACTGCAAAATTCATAAATGTGTTCCAGAACAACCACTGAGAAAACCGGGCTGATTCTGAAATGACTGAAACTGGGAAAATGGCAGATTGTTTCTATTTACACTAGACTCATTCCATTCAGCCATTTTACTCCTGTTTCGTGCTTCATTGGTATCCATGTTTTTCGACAACGTTCCAGGCAGTCTGCGGTCTCCTACCTGCTCACAGAAAGGCCGGAGGTTCATTCTGACGGGGAACGTGTATCGGCCTGTTTCCTTGTACCGCTCACATTTGGTAAAGTCAAAGCTGAACCTCAGCAGGGAGATAGTTAGAAAGGGAGGCAGCTTCCTCAGTTTGGCCGACTGCAAGAACAGGCACAAAGGAAGTGACAGGAAATGGGGAGGGAAGAAAAACTAAAAACTCAGCAGCTGGTTGAACGCAACATTCCAACAATCTCCATCCACCTATTTTCAAAACCCAAAGTGCTTTATCCGGTACAAAGTCTCGAGGGAAGTCGGAGCCTATCCTGGCAAGCTAATTCCTCCCGTGGAATTGTTTTCAGCCTCAACTTTGGTTAGCAGGGGACTTTTGGAAACAAACATTTAATGGGAAAAGGCAAAACGTAATTAAAGTGGCATTCTGCTCCACTCTGCAATCACCCTTATTCTCTATAGTGGGTGAATCTAACCCTACTCCTAGTGAGTCCCAGTACACAGCAAGCTTAGTATGTGGCCACTAAACCACCAATTTCTAAAGATCTCGGACACTTTAACTGATATCAATTAAACCAAAGATGTGTGAAATTTATTAGAGACCATTCGGAACAAAAATCAAAATACCAGACCCTTCATCTGAACAATATGTGAGTGAACTACCTGCACACCTGCACTACCTGGATACCTGGGGCGGTGCAGTGGCTCCGTGGCTAAGGATCTGCACCGGTTGCCGGTTCAAATCCAGCGAACGGCAGAGGAATCCTACTCTGTTGGGCCCCTGAGCGAGGCCCTTAACCCCAACTGCTCCAGGGCCGTCATATAAATGGCTGACCCTGCGCTCTGACCCCAGGCTTCTCTCCCTGTCTGTGTGACTCATGGAGAGCAAGCTGGGGTATTCGAAAAGACAAATTCCTAATGCAAGAAATTGTATATGGCCAATAAAGTGATCTTATTGTCTCTCTATAGACTAAGGGGACTGGGGCGCTCCAACTCCAACTTTATAAAGTGCACACATGACCAACGGATACAATTTACCGTTTTAGATCTCCATCAACCAGGCATGAGTTGAACTAGTCTTAATTGATCACGGGTATTTATAAATGAAAAGAGTAAAATCAGATGAGTATTGATTCTAACTAGCATTTCCTCTAAATCTCAGCAGCTCATGCCCCCGTTGGTGGGATACGGTCAACTAAAGTCAATCTAATACAAGCTCTGGCCCCTCTTACCTTGGCCGCCGTGACCAAGTTGCCACAGCAGCTACAGCGATACAGGTTATTGCCCTCAAAGAACTCCTCCTCCACAAACATGCTCCACAGCGCCTCCAACAGGCCACTCAAGCCTTTCACCGACACCGTCAGGTCCAGAATGTCCTCCTGTAACACCCCAAAAGTTACATGAGGACACGAGCTGAATGTCTTGATCCACTCACCTCTCCGTTCACACATTTCTGAAAAACCATGCAGGAAGGAAAAGGTGTAATACCAGCAGATACAGCGTTTTAGAAGAGAGGCTTACAGCGTTCCAACACATGCCTGAAGAAAAAGATCTACAGACACGTGGAAGGTTGGCCAAGGTCAACAACACTTCTCTTAAAAGGCCAGAGGCATCATTGTTCGTGACAGCCCTTGAATGTGTGCTGGACAGACCTGTCGCTCGCTGACATTGCCACACTCCTTGCAGACAATCTGATTGACGACTGTGCCGTGGTAGAGACGGCTTATGATATCACTCCCTGACGTGCCGACCAGAGAGCTTTCCAGGGCACTGAACAGGATCCGGTTCAGCTCCTGCACATCCTGCTGGCTTGTCTCCTGTGAGAGAAATTCCACGGATTCAGGAAAAAAAAAAACAGGACAGAGCAGTGGATTGGAAAGAGACGAGCAGGAGTTTTAAACAAGGCACTTCATGCTTCATTCGATCCGACTACACAACCTGTATAGAACCATTTACTGTATTTAAGGCTGCTTACAATTTATCTAACAATTTTCAACTTTGAACACCATAGAAACCAGAAATTTTCCCTCTACTATACACCTAGTTTTGTTAAAGACTTGAACCAGCCAGAGGGGGAAACAATCTCTCATAAGCCTTTTCCAAAAAAATATTCTCTTTAAAATGTTCTCATTATGCTCAATTTAATTAAAGTTTCATGCAGTTCAAAAATGCAATCTCTGTTAAGCATGTCAGATGGGCAAAGGACATCCTTTCCTTACAACCTAATCATGTCACAATTATTTTAATTTTTTTCCTGTAATTATAAGATAGTAACAAACAAAGATTTAATCTTTATTCCTGGTCATAGAAAGTCAAATTTAATTCTGTTTTGCATGCGTCCCAAGCTCTCAGTGGCTTAATTAAATCAATTACTGACTGAAATGGGTCGGTCCAAAAGGAGGTTCCGTACATGCTGAAATATTGTGGACAAGGAGAGAGAATTCCCATTTAAGATGATTAAAGATGATTTCTTTTCAAGAAACGCCCTGGGATTTTTAATGACCACAGAGAGTCAGGACCTCGGTTTTACGTCTCATCCGAAGGACGGCACCTGTTTACAGTATAGTGTCCCCGTCACCATACTGGGGCATTAGGACCCACATGGACAACATGGTGAGCGCCCCCTGCTGGCCCCACTAACACCTCTTCCAGCAGCAACCTTAGTTTTTACCAGGAGGTCTACCATCCAGGTACTGACCAGGCTCACACCTGCTGAGCTTCAGTGGGTTGCCAGCTGTGAGTTGCAGAGTGATATGGCTGCTGGCCATTCAAGTAGGTAGCTGTGTCACTGTGTCAGCATGTGTAGGCTGCAAAGGAACAAGTAAAGGTTCATTCCATGCAGAAAGGAGAAAAAAAGAAGCACAACGCTTCAGCTGTGGAGTCTTCTTCAGGTGTGAAGACCTTCAGGAGCTGAAGAAGGCTCTACAGCCGAAACATTGTGTTTCTTTTCTTCTCCTTTCAGCGCGGAATAAACTTTCACTTGCTCCTAATGCATACATGGATGTGAAATGCTGAAGGAAAACTAGGCAACTCCACTCTACAGGAAGGGTTTATATAGCAATGTGCAAGGATTCCATTGGAACATTCATAACAGCAGCCAGCAGCCATATCACCCTGCAACTCACAGCTGGCAACCCACTGAAGCTCAGCAGGTGTGAGCCTGGTCAGTACCTGGATGGGAGACTCCTGGGAAAAACTAAGGTTGCTGCTGGAAGAGGTGTTAGTGGGACCTAATACCCCAGTATAGTGATGGGGATACTATACTTTATAAAGGTGTCATCCTTCGAATGAGGTCCTGACTCTCTGTGGTCATTAAAATTCCCAGGGTGTTTCTCGAAAAGACTAGGGGTGTAACCCCAGCGTCCTGGCCAAATTTTCCATTGGCCCTTACCAATCATGGCCTCCTAATAATCTCCGTTTCTGAATTGGCTTCATTACTCTGCTCTCCTCCTCACTGATAGCTGATGTGTGGTGAGCGTTCTGGCGCACTATGGCTGCCGTCGCATCATCCAGGTGGATGCTGCACATTGGTGGTGGTGGAGGGGAGTCCCCATTACCTGTAAAGCTCTTTGAGTGGAGTGTCCAGAAAAGCGCTATAGAAGTGTAAGCAATTATTATTATTATTATTATTATTAACAGCCAACGGTAAGAGTAGAGGAATAGGGCTTCCTGCAGTGCTTTACTGTACCTCATTACTGGTCCATCCAAAGCTATCAGTGAGGTCTGCTGTAGAGGCAGCCTGCTGATCCACCAACAAGAGGTAAGCAAACAGCCGCTGCAGCTCCAAGGGGATCACTCTCACCTGGAGACAAGAACCAAGAGCATGAGAGCTGTATGGGAACAGATGCAAAACGTATAAGGAAGGAAAAGTTAATTCCACGCTGATAGAACAAAACTGATGTTTTGGCCGCAAAGTTTTCTTTGAGTGCGTCAGAAAACCCTTTTAAGCATGGAATTAACCGACTCGTTCCATTGCAGTTCCCCTTTCTTAACTCCAGAAGACAGAAGTCCGCCAAACGTGCCTGAACAAGCACTCCTGGAGTCAACAAGTCTGAGCTTCGCAATGCAGGGGGTGTAATGGTTTAAACTTCATTTTGTAGTGTAGAAAATGATAGGGTGACATTAAGGCAACCTGAGCAGCATAGTGGTTCAGTGGTTAGCATTGCTGCCTCACGGCGCTGGCGTCCAGGGTTTAATTTAAAAAACTGGGGTGTTGTCTGCGTGGAGTTTGTAGGCTCTCCCCGTTTTTGTGTGGGGTTTTTCGCCACATACTCTGGTGTCCTCCCACAGTCCAAAGTCATGCTGCCAGGTGAACTGGTTTCTGGGAAAACTGGCCCTGTTGTGAGTGTGTGTCTGTGTTTGCCCTGCGATGGACTGGTGTCCCATCCAGAGCGTATCCTGCCTTGCGTCCGCTGCTGGCCAGGATAGGCTCTGGCACTTCCACAATGCTCAACTGGATGAAGCAGTTAGAAAATAGAGAGACAAAAGGCAACCCTGACTAGACTAAGAAGCTCTTTACCCTTTACAGTCTATGGACATAAAACCAAGATCCTGACTCACCACGGTCACTAAAAATCCCAGGACATTTCTCGAAAAGAGTAGGGGTGTTACCCCGGTACACTAGCCAAATTTCCCCCTGGCCCTTACCAATCATGGCCTCCTAATAACCCCCCCCATCTATGAACTGGCTTCATTACTCTGCTCTCCTCCCCACTGGTGATAGCTAGTGTGTGGTGAGTGTACTGGCGCACTATGGCTGCCATCACATCATCCAAGTGGGGGCTGAGAAGAGTGTATTAATAAGTGTATTATTATTACTGCTTCTCCTACTACCTTGGCCTCAGGCTTGTCCTTGTCTGACAGATAACCCAGCTCTTCTGGTCCCAGACTGAACAGCACCTCTGTAAGAAGTACAAAAAAAAACTGAGAACGAAACATGACAAAAACCAAAGTGAATTCAAACAAGACATGGTGTACTATGACTGGTGAAAAAAACAGGTAGGACCCCTTTCTCTTTTCATATGTTTGATGTATCAACATATGTTTATATTTGGTGTGTGATATGATATTTAATATTATATTTTAAATATCACATCATAATTTTACATTGCTAGTTTTGTATTATTGACCACAGAGAAGAGATTCAGTGCAGTGGTGCCTCAATACTCCTGAACACTGACATTCTGAAAAAAATCAAGAACTCAAAAGCAGAACAAAGCAGAAATATTAGGACACGCCAACTAAAAGCAGAACCAACCTGAGAAAATCAGACGAGTCAGTAACTTGAAATGAAGACTACTGATTGACCATCTGCTCTCTGAAAGATCCGCCGTTATCAGTTAAGGGAATCGGGTGTCGAATGACAGCCGGGCGTGAAATGAAAAACTCAGGAAGGCGTGTCAAGTCAGTCACTACATTTTTACCCACCACAAAACAGAAGTGTCATAGCTCACCTCTGAACTCGGGTGTGAAGAGCAGCGTCTGTAGCAGGGAATTGAGGTAGCAGGTTCCGCCTTGATTCCTGATTCCAGACAGATTGACCATTCCCCTCGGCGGTGGGGGCTCACTGTTTTTCCCCTGACATTTCGTGCCATCGGAACTAGTGCTTTGGGGCACAAATGCTACGTCGTCTTCTTCGAACAGGTTCCCGAACATGCCCGGCAGTGCGAAACTCAACGCCCCACGCCAAAAAAAATAATAATCTGATATTCAATTTAAAACAAATCAAGTTTCTTCCGCAAATACCTTATCTTATACTTGTTTGTGCACACTGCTCTGAAGATTCAGTGACAACGGTTTGCACTGAAGTAGGGCTCATAAAACTTAACATTGAAACCGCCGAGTTAATTTTTATACAAAGAAAAGCCGACTGCTGTGAAGTCAAAATAAAAGGTTTTGGTGCAAAAATGCCATATTTCACCAAAAGACATTAATAATTTTATTGTCACGCATAATTTTATTCCACGTGCGATGCTCAAACGCCCCTTTTTTGTCTATAACCTCATATTTAGCATGTCGGTTTTTTAAACGGTCAAGAATTTTGATGAAAATTACGAAAAAGAATCAAACATAACATAAACACACACTTTATTCCTAACTAAAATCATACGCAACTTCTAATCTAAAAATATGTTAAGTATTTTATTTACAGTATTTTGAGGCAATATTTAATAAATCACGTCCATCTCTTTACAAATTATTAAAATAAAAAGCATAATTCAAAAATGATTTGCAATGCTTCCTAGTAGTGCTTCCAACAGTGCCTAGTTGACTACAGTTCAATCGTGCTGGTGAGCAATTCTCCGGGGTTTGAAAAAACCTTCGAATTTGCTTCATTTAAATCTTTCCAAGTTGCACGTTTACCTTTCAACAGCTGCTTTGCACGATAGTTAGTTTTTAAAATGCGGATTGAAAATCGAGGAGGTAAAAAAACAGCAGTGGATTTCAACAGCGTTCAGCTCACTCTCACAGCTGTCGGTTCCTAGACCAAACAAATCTCAACTACTTTCATTTCCACTGAAACGAAGCACAGAACGTAAATAAAGACACCCATCGTGTGTGCGGCCATGTTTTTTAGGCAGAAGCGGACGGCATCATGATGCCCTCTGGTACTTGTAGTCTGGGGGGGGGCTATCTGAACCACCAAATCAATCTGAAGCGCTTTGTTCAAGCAACTACAAATCCCAGCTGTCTCTCTTAAAACCGACCATGTGTGCCATGCGTGTCGGTGTGTGTAGTGTTCTCTTTCAACTTAATGAAGACTGAGTGCCGTTTTCTTAAAGTCATGTTTACACTGTTAATTTAAATAACCATTCATACAAGCTGTCAACTGAAACGGAAACAAAAATGTTGATACCGCTGGCCATAGTGACATCAAATATGTACTGTGTCCGTGAGAATTCATTGTCCATGGTCTCATTTTTACGTGTAACAAATTCCAATTGTAATTGTTCCATAGTGCAGTTTTTTTTTCAAATAAACTGATCTAGCAAAACGCCTTCGTGAACTCCCTGTAGGTACTGTATACATACAAAGAAAAAGAAGCACACAGAAGGACTGGTTAAAGTCTGACACGAGCGAATTCAAAATGCCGCAGGTTCAAATGGTCATTTTCAATCACAAAATAAGTACAGCACACGAGTGCTTGATGAAAGATAGGCTAAGCATACACAGACATCAATTTCATGCAGATTGGCTCTCTGCCTTGCATTACAGACTCGCAATACTGGGGCTCTGGGTTCAATTCCTGAGGTGGTATCTCCATGTGTTTTTTGTGGGTTTCCTTTGGGTGCTATGATTTTAATCCCACAGTCCAAAGTCATGCTGATGTGTTTGTCTCTGCTCTGTGATGGACTCTCGTATTCTGCCTTGTGCCCATTGCTAGCCAGGATAGGCTCTGGCGACACTGTGACCCTGTATTAGACAAAGTGGTTAGAAAATGGATGTATGTAGCCATTGTATGTCATCTTGAATATAGCCATCACCTATATTAAATACACAAACAGGACGCAAGCTTACATCAATGGAACTCTTTCAAAGCAACAATCCAGAAAACAGACTTCTATGCATCTCCTGACATTTTTTCCTCCCGTCCACTAAGCGGCGCTGTTTAGATTTAAGACGTGTTCCATGCATGTATTTCTCTTTTTTTTCTGTTTTCGATGGAGGTCAAGGGTTGAGTCGGTGAATTTGAATCCGGTTAAAAATGGTTTTGTAGGCAATAGTGAAATAGTTTGGAAAAGTTGTTTTTAATAGTATGCGTTCCTCGGGGAAAAAAAAAACTGCACCAGGAAATCGGACATGTCACGTCCATTTTTCTGTTTTACATTTCGTACGTTAGGGGATAATGTCAGCGATCCGTCACGTCTGCAGATTGAGCCATAGTTGTTAGCCGTGGTAAGTCACAGTTTAGCCTTTTGTATAAGTAAAACTATCCAGGGAAATAAAATCCCTTCAGTGACACCGTAAGTTGTAGGAGTATGTTCTGTAATGACATCCTTGCAAAACAAAACCAGGACACAAGTCTTAACGTAGTGTATCATGTTTGTTGTTTTATTTTTTTTTCACTATTCGGACATTTAAGTTGTAGTACCTTTAAGTACCTCCGTTGATAGACGAGGTTAAATTAATTTTATAGGTTTCAGGATTTTACTGATCTTTACTTGCACTAAGTGAGATGCGCTTAGAGAGTGACCTTTTATTTAAGGTTAGTAGTTCTTATTGGAGTTTTTTCCATCTCTAATTCATTCTGCTATGTCACCTGCTACCCACATTTCCTGGCTCGGAATCCAAGGTAATGTGCGCACATTGATTGAAAACTGCAGACTAATAGGGGGCATTTCATTTCATGGGCTTAACTTCTCAGTGGGTAGGCGCGATGTACTGTACCTTAGGAATCCGTTGCCTTTCATGGTCTACATCAACAATTTAGAGTCTGGAATGGTCAGTGTAATTAATCATGCAGATGCAAGTGAGTAACTGGCAAAAAAACTGACAAGGGACTTATAAAAAGACGTGGATTCCATTAAATTGACAAAATCGTGGCAAGTTTAATGTACTACTTAGGGACTTGTGTGCTGTTATTTACTATGCCTTCATCAATGGGTCAATTCAGATTAAATCTGCCAAAAAATGACCCGTTTGTGACGTAATCCCGGTTTGATTTTAACAAGCAGTTCCCTAAATGTTTGCCCTTGGGAGAAAGAGACCATTCGGCATTCAGGAGACACGTGTGCTCTAAAGATTACCATAGAAGGGTGATTTTGATACTGTTTTAAAGCCTATGATCAGGCATGTAAAAATGTTTAATAATTTGTTAAAATTAGTTATGAAAACGGGGTTATTTGACCTTTCATGTCAATAATCTCAATTTATCAACTCATTTTTATGTAATTTTCAGATATATTATACTTTAGACCCTTGCTCTCATCTCATGAAGTTTTTGTTGTATCCACCATTGAGTCACAACATACACTTGAATACAGTTTGCAAGGTCAGGTGTGTTCAAACAGATCAAGAGAGGCCATGTGGCTGTGAGGTTCTCTTTGTAACCAGTGTTCTGGGGCTTCTGCTGCTTTGCTCATCTCTTCTGGACTCAGTGTGTATATTCTGTCAGTTGCTGTCTTAAGTGAACTTGATCAGCTAGGTTAGGGAACGTAAATGATCTAGAACATCCCTTTGGGCAAAGGAAAGTCTCTGTAGGAAATCCTCCTAGTCATTTGGATCATCAGACAAGACAAACCCAAGGCAAAGCTGTGAGCCAGGGCCTGGGCTTCTGCTTCAACTGCAGCAGCCATGTCACCCTGCAACTCACAACTGGCAGCCCACTGAAGCTCAGCAGGTGTGAGCCTGGTCAGTACCTGGATGGGAGACCCCCTGGGAAAAACTAAGGTTGCTGCTGGAAGAGGTGTTAGTGGGGCCTAATACCCCAGTATAGTGATGGGGATACTATACTTTATAAAGGTGCCGTCCTTCGGATGAGGTCCTGACTCTCTGTGGTCATTAAAAATCCTAGGGAGCTTCTCGAAAAGACTAGGGGTGTAACCCCGGCATCCTGGCCAAATTTCCCATTGGCCTTTACCAATCACGGCCTCCTAATAATCTCCGTTTCTGAACTGGCTTCATCACTCTGCTCTCCTCCCTACTGATAGCTGGTGTGTGGTGAGCGTACTGGTGCACTAGGGCTGCCAGGTGGGGGCTACACATTGGTGGTGGTAGTGGGATTCCCTATTACCTGTGAAGTGCTTTAAGTGGAGTGTCCAGAAAAGCGCTATATAAGTGTATCAATTATTATTATTAACTGTGGTCAGTTCTCCAGTTTGATTTATCTGACTGAACCATGACGTGAAAAGCTTGTTCTCTGCAAGCCTTTGGGCAGTCAGGGGTTCAGGGATATGGGATATCTCCCTTGTTGTGGAATTTGGTTCTGCTCTGCATTGCAACCCAGTTCTTGTAGCTGTTAATTAATTGTTTCTCCATCCCAAAGTCATTTCCCATGTGCCGTTGCAAAGAACTTTGCTAAAACTAAGTTTTATGTGGTGTGGTGTCTCAGAGAAGTGAGACGCACTGAGGCCTGCCATTCTGTTGGTTTCAGCTCCTGCTAAATAGCATGGATACCAGCCAGCTGATTGGATGGGGAGAGGAGAAGCAGGAGCTGAAGGCCGAGCTCTCCAAGCTGCAGAATCTGTTAGCTGAGAGCCGGGCAGAGAGAGACGAACTGGAGGCGAGGAACCAGATTCTGAAAGACAGAGTGAGTGATTCTTGGGTGTTTGTCCGATACCAAACCATGGACAGGGCAGTCTTAGTCTTTTCATGCTCTGATCTTTGGAGTCTGAGAACGTGTTTTCAACCCTTCCTTGGTTGGCCCAGTGCTTTTGCTGTCCTTCATGAACAAACTAGATCAAGCTCCTATGGAAGTCTTGAATCGGCACGCGATGGTCTGTATTCATTAATATGCTATTCTATAATATAAGTGAATATTCATATTTATTAATAACAATGTCCTTTTCTGCTGTGCTACGTTTTACCACTGTTTACCGCTGTTCTTTTGGGGCATAACACAAAAACATGTTGGAAAGTATCACAGCCATTTTCCAATGTATTAAGAAATATTACAATATATTTTTAAAGCATTTCTCTTGGAATTTGTAACATTAAGGGTTTTGTCTTTGTCTTTTTAGAGTAAACCTAAAGTGAAGGATTTATGAATATGGTCTGATGCCTTTGCTTAACTCTGTTCACCAAAATAATTTGTGTTTTGCCAGCTCACTTCCTGTTCCTCAGATACACTTTATGTATTCTACCTCTTATGTTCTGTGTGATTTATCTAATGGTGCACAAAAAAAATTAGTTTTATTCTTTTGACTTGGAGGAGTTATAATTACTAGTGGTGAGTTATTGCATATTGTTTTCTCTGCAGTAGTTATCAGGTCATTCCAATTACTCAGCCCTTTGTGAATAGCTCTTTTGTTTTGTACCTTGTCGTAGTCCTTCGTAAGTAATAAAATGCCATTTTCTTTTACATTCCTTCCAGAAAGGGCACGTAAATCAGCCAGGGTTGGAATTTGTTTTCATCATTGAGACTAAAGTCATCTTCCATTTAAAAAAAAAAAGCAATGTTGTCATTGGTCCACTGGAGCTCTGTGGGGCCTCACAGTTACACATTGACGTGCTCTCTCTCCTCAGCTCTCTGTCTCTCTGGACCCGTCTCTTTCTCTGTCCCTCCGACACCGGCTGGACTGTGACCAGCGGGAATTCAGGAGGAAACTGCGAGAATGTCAGGAGAGGGAGGGGAGGCAGGCCGTGCTTGTGCAGAAGCTCCAGAATAAAGTAAGTGTGGGTGACGTGGAGAATGATTGCAGTCGGTGCTGCTCGGTTTCTCAGAGCTCCTACAAGAGACATTTCTCGTGTTGATCTGGTCTTTTGAAACAATTAGAGATAGAATGAGGAAAGCAGAGCTGAGAGAAACATACAGGCAACTGTGATCACAAAGTGTTATGCTTTGCAATTTGAGATAGTGAAGAAAAGATTCTGCTTGAAGCTCAAGACTGGTGTGTCCTAACATTAATTATAAATAAATATTGAACTGTAAATGATATGAAATCACTGTTTAAAATCAACAAAGAAGAAAGCAACTTGCCTTTATATTCTGTCCTAAATATTATTAGCATAGAAGAGGCAAAAGTGTTTCCTGCACTAGAAACACTCAGGATCTCCAGAGCCTGATGGTATCCTGCAAATTGTACTCAAGGAAATGAGAGATGTTATTCATAAGCCATTGACACAACTCTTTCAATAGTCAATCAAGACAGGGGCAGTACCTACAGTATAGATGGGAGAATTAGTAATGTAGTGCCCAACCATAAGAAGGGTAAGGTGAGTCAAGCAGAGATAAATAAATATATCTGACATCGATTCCACTTAAGGTAATTTAAACTATAATGAAAGTTAAGTTAGAGAATCATTTACATGAAGATAAGATCCTAGGTTATAGTCAACACGGATTTAGAAAAGGCAGGTCTTGCTTAACTAGCTAGTTAGAGTTCTTTGAACAAGCACAACGAGTTTCTCTTTGAAGCCTAGAGCTTGAACATAATTAAGACCTCACGCAAAACTGTAAAAACTTGAGATAGAATGAGGTGGAATTCGGAAATGAGATAGAAAAATATAAAGGATAGAAATGAGATGGAAATCTGATAGAATGAAATAGGAAAAACTTGATTCAAGAAGAGAGTCTTGATACACATTGATACAGGGGGTTGGTTCTCCCTGCTAGATCAATACCCTTTTGCAAGTTGTTGAATGCGGTTATGCCTCTGTCTTTTAGCGTGAATGTATGTATGTTACTAAGGAGTATCTGCTAATATGGGCAATTTTTAATCACTTGCAGCCTGCATGGTTAAAGAAGGGTTATACAGGTATGTTAAGTGGTCTGATTAACGGAGAAAGAGGGAGAGATCAGTACAGGAAGGGAGAGTCAGTCATTTTCCTCCATCAAGACTATTTGAGGTTAGCAGTTTCAAGAAGTATGTCTACTGCGATCCCCCTCATTGGGTAAAAGAATTGGGTCTTGGTTGTCCAATCGCGGAAAGTCTCCGATCAGCTCAATCCGCACAACGGTGTCGATACATTGTATTGCTCCAGCGTGCAACAGGGGGTGTCTGAGTTGTTCCCTTTCTCCCAGGTGTGCGAGTATCGAGCCCGTTGCCAGCAGCTGGAGCAGCAGCTGATGACCAAGGACAGCGAGCTACGCCACAAAGAGGTGCCTTGAGACTGGGAAGGGGCCATCCAGTGCCCTTCTGAGACCGACACGTTTCTAACGGGCCCACGTTCGATTGCACACAGAGCTGTGGCAGCAGCAGAGCATTTTCCACGAGTGTGTGTTTCATTTCGGATGTGGATTTCTTCGCTGCTTTTGTCTGTGCGTGCTGTATAAAGACGGCCTGTTGAAAATTCACCCTCCCTGAGCCCTTTCAAATCAAGACTCAAAACTTTCGTTAGAATGCTCTTCTTTTAATTGCTTTACTTTTCTGCTGTATTCCAAACTCTTTTTGTAACTGTGTAATTCTTCTGCTGTTAGAGAAGCCACTTTTAAAGGCGCCATATATTAATAATAATAATAATATTTTAGAAACTGCTGTAGTTCCAGGATACTGCCATGTTAAACCCCCTTTTCTTTTGCTTAGGCATATGTAAGTCACTGTTATGTGCTTGGAAAGTGTTGGGTTTTGGACAACAGTGTGCCTTGGTCTTGGCCTCACACTCGTCTTTCTGATCTTGTTCATGTTACTTTCTGGAGCCTGTAGGAAGATCACTGAACCTGGAAATGCACTTACACCCCTGAGTCAAAGAAAAAGAAGAATCGACTGATTGAGATAGTTACCTATTCAAGCAAAGTTGTTTTCTAAGTCTAAAGAAACATGGTATTGTAATTTTAAGCTATTACCAAGACACCTTTTTTCATTTTTTTTTAACAAAAGGATGTTCTGTAGAATGTTTGCGGATGATAACACATGCTTGATTTTGTTTTAATTATGGTGGATCTGGAAAAAGAAAAAAAACTGGAGGCTTCCAAATTGGCATAACTCTTTGTCCTTTGACATTGTTTCACTTTCCCCGACAGTTGCCTGACTGTACATTCTCTCATTGCTAAACAACACTCCTTCTCTTGTTGTAGATGAGAATTCGAGATGAGCACAGTGACAGTTTAGAGAGTGCCCTCATCAGGTTGGAAGAGGAACAGCAGAGGTGAGTAGGATTTCTTCATAAAGGGTTGATGGAATACAAAAGATGGAATTCTGAACCCTCAGTGCTGAATCCTCTAAAAACAGAACCGTGGCCCTTTGTAGTGTCCAGTAGCTCTTTGATAACTCGGCAATAAATGAGCAGTGTGTAACTGAGACTAGAGGTGAAAGACTTCAGGATATCCTGCCTTCCTGGCTCTCTCTCTGCAGGTCTCTGGGGCTTGCTGAGCTGAACGCACTCCTGCGCGGTCAGCTCAACCAATCGTGCGAAGTGAATGAAGCCCTGAGAGAGGATCTGGGGAAGCTGACAGCTGATTGGACAAGAGCAGTAGAGGAAGTGGGACTGAAAGAAGCCGACTGGCAGAAAGAGAGGGAGGTAAAGAGCACAAATGCATCAGGGAAAACATAATTCAGTCTCCGATTTCCGTGAGTCAATCCCCAAGCCAATCCGAAGCAGAAAGATTGTGTCTGAAACGGGTTTTTCAAAAGCCAGAAAGTCGACCTTCATAGATTTAACTAAATGAAATTATTTTGCACGTCACTCTATTTGTATGTCATAATGAAGGAATATGTATTTTTCACTAGAATTATTTTTTTTGCAGTCTGTAGAAATGATTGTTTTCTCGAATGAATTGATATATATAAATTTAGTTGCCCTAGTACAGCTCAAATACTGCTGTGTGAGTGTGTATACTTGTCATTGCTGGAGACTTGAACCTCTTGAGTCTTATTGGGGAAGAGCCCACATTGATCTGTCCATGGAAGTTTTGAATCAAATTCTTTTAGAGGTGAAAGGACTTGTCTGGTAGCCAGTAATAGCTGCTCATCTCTGTGCCCTTTCAGTTGCTGACAGCTCACATTAGCCATGAGCATGATCGCCTGCTGTCTCTGTGGAGAGAAGTAGTGGCTTTTCGTCGTCACTTTCAGACCATGAAGACTGCCACCGACAGGTACAAAATCCACTCCCTGGGCTCCTGGGTTGCTCAATCAGAAAAGGCTTCTTCTCTGAACACATTGAGCTCCATAGTCCAATGACTGCTGGTTCCAGTTGGGGCGCTATAGTCCAATGACTGCTGGTTCCAGTTGGGGCGCTATAGTCCAATGACTGCTGATTCCAGTTGGGGCGCTATAGTCCAATGACTGCTGATTCCAGTTGGGGCTCTATAGTCTTATGATTGCTGATTCCAGTTGGGGCTCTATAGTCCAACGACTGCTGATTCATGTTATTATGTGATATCCATCTCTGCTGCATTAGGGTTGTCTGAGCAGTTGATGAATATGTGTGGGTAGCCAGGAGATATAGGACATAGAGAAGAAATTGTAATTACAAGGATTCCTGAAGATGAGACGCAGAACTGGCTCAGTGCTCCCTAGATCAGGCCACAAATTAGCCAGCCTGGCAAAGCATAGCTGCTCCTGTGACATGACGATCATGTGGAGGCTTGCAGTGATGTTAGCTGCCACTTCCCATCAAGTGCTAACCCTCCCATACATCACTGCAGAGCTTGTAGTACGGCAAAAGTGCTTGATGGAATGGTTTGGTTTTGTCTGCCATTCCCTGTGTGGAAAAAGGTTTGTTTTTTTGAGCCAACATGTACAGTAAAGTGGTAATTCCACTTTACAGTGCCCAAGTATGAGTATATTATAAAACTAATTGGCAATTCTAAAATTTGAAAACCCCCCAAAACAGTGAGTTGTCTTGACTCCGTCACCAGTTGTGCTACTAAAGGTAAAGATGAGAACCATCAAAATGGATGTTTAAAAGTAAGGTCGACACCTGTCCCTTTCTGCAGGGATCTCTGGGAGCTGAGGGCGGACTTCTCGCGCTTGTCCACGTCCCTGCTTTCCAGCTGGGGGGCACTCGGCTCCAGCCTTCCCCCTGCCTCCCTGTCCGACGCATCCGCCCCCTCCTCCCTCCCTCGGCCCCCAGCTCTCACTCTTCAGGACCTCGCCGACGAGCTCCGCGAGAAGGAGCAGGAGGCCGCGACGCTGCGCCTCCAGCACGACGCGGAGAACGAGGAGCTGAGGGCCAGGTGAGAGCCAACGGTGGAACTACGCCGCTGTTTTCCTGTTTCGGGGGTAGGGAAGAATCGGCGTTGATGAGGGCATTTCAAACCCCAGTAAAAGTAAAATGTACACAGTAACTTGTAAAACCTCCAACTGACATCACAAAAAGTTTCCAGGTATATACAGCACCATGTTCTGCGATTCAGAATGAGGCAACAAAACGTCCAGTGACGTGTTGCAACCTAATGACACTGTACACAAGCAGGCCCGTGAATTACATCTCTTATAATCCAAAAGAAATACTGCTTCCGGTTTCGAGACAGTTTTGGTGACAAATGCTACTTGTTAAGTCTGCATGCAGAGCACAGTGGAACATTTCTGTGTGGAAATGTCTGCTGCACAACCTTACCCCCCCCATACGTCACCTTACATTAGTCATTAGGGTGACTAGTGAGCAGGAAGGGCCGCATCTCATCGCAATTTGTGGGAACTTGAATGCAAGTTTGCAAGAACACAGTGACCTTCAAAACTTTCACAAAGCTCATGGTTTTGTTCCTAATTCGAAATTTGAATTTTGTTTCTATAACATCATTGAATTTGTTTTGTTACCGACATTTAATAACTGGTCTGAGAAATTGGGACTGCAGTTCCCCGTTAATATTATGAGAAGCTCAAATGCTCGAGTACAGTTCTTCAGCTTAGAGTTATGTAACAATTAGTTGCTTTTTAAATTGGAATTTTCATCCACAGGAATCCGAGACCACTTTACATATAAGACGGGACCCACTTCATCCACAATTGGGTGAAGGCAAGAAAGCTATGACAATGCATGAGTTTGTGAATTACTGTTTCTTACCATGCTATCCTTGTTTAATCACGACTTGCTCTACCAGTTTGAGACAGTTTTTTGAGACACATTCAGTCATAGATGGAACAATTAGTTCAGTGTTGTTCTGTATCAGCAGGTTGTGGAGGAAAATGTTAAGCCATTCTTTTGTCAGCTGCGCGGAAAGACCGATGGGTCATGGAGCAAGGCGATCTTAAAAATACAAGTAAATTCAAACAGCATAGCTAGAAAACAAAAATTTGCACTTTGGATTGGCAGAGTCAAAGTCCGACTCTAAACCGCGGTGAAACGAATGTTAATTCATTCACCTGACTCTAACTGTTTATGCAGGGAAACCCTCAAGTGATAGAATGCACCAAATGTCATCAATGCTGATGCAAGAGACATGAATATTCACAGGAAATATCTAGTTGAAGTCCTGGCTGCTCAAGGAGGTGCCACAAATTAAGATATCTAAGGGTTCACTCACCTATTCACAAGTGCATATTTAAAGTTGGGGCATTATGCTATATATTTATCCAAACATGTCTTATGTCTTTGTATTAAATGTTTAATAAAAGAAGAAGTTAACCTTAAGACTTTCTTGACGATATACGTAGATTTAAGTCTAAAAAGTACAGGAATATGGACCCACCCGGGGAGTTCGCAAACATTCTCAGCACCGTCTGTGCCAGCAGACACACTGTACTCTGTACGACGGATCAGATCGAGTGAGAAGTAACTTCCACAACGGAGTTAAGGGGAGACAGATTGTTCAAGTCCAGAGTGGAACACTAGGGTTCGTTAGCATCATATCCAGGGTGTGTGCCAGCTTGGGCCAGCTGCTTGCTGGGATAGGCTCCGGCTCTTCCATGACCGTGAATTGGAAGAAGGGGTTAGATGGACATGTAGAAGAAATAAAGTCATGCCAACAAAGGCAAAACCAGACTGAAGAGTAGACGCTTTCAGTTAATGGTGTTTAATTATCGAAACCACTTTTTTGATGTACATATCATTTTGGGGATTACAGCCTTGTGTCCATCGCATGCCGGGATAGGCTTTTGGCTCCCCCATGACTACGTATTGGATAAAAACAGTTGTGAAAATAGAGGTTTCTTATGTATTTGAAAACAGCAAATTCACTGTAAAAGCAGGTTTCTACCTAGAAGCTCTTCGAACTATTTGCAGAGCGTTGTAAATCACTGTGTACAGAATGGTTCATGTTTAATTTTGTTTGAATGTTGACAAAATTAAAATCAAATCAAAAATATTGTATCGAGATTTTCTGTTTCAACTATATTTATAGTCTTCAGACCTAAAAATGGCTTAGACTTTTTTTATTATTGCGTCTCTGCTTTAGTATGTGAAAAAAATCTCCATTACACAGCAGGGCCAGATTGGTTTGGAATAGAGGGACACCAGCCTGCCTGGCCTAGGCTGTTTTGTTAAATAATTCCCGTTCCCTCTGAAACTGAAGGGTTTGGAATCAATTTCAGAATAGACCTCCAGGAGTAAAAACATCACTGGTGGTGGAACTATAAATCAGGTATACAAAGAAGAGTTGTTTTGTAGATTAGAGCTTCATTGTTTCCTTTTATCGATGGATGTTCAGCACTGCTTTGGAAAGCCTTATTAATCCTTGAGGTTCTTCTTTCCAGGATTGCAAACCTCACTGTCTCCCTGCATTCCTTTGAGCTGGAGAGAGAGGAGTGGGAAACGCAGAGGCAGAGATACCTGGACAGAACCCGAGAGACAGAAATGGATTTGGAATCAGTCCGAGAAGCCATTGAGAAGCTGGTAAGAGAAATTCCTCAGTTGTTCCGTTAGGGCAGAGAAGGGCATTTCTTATTGTATCCGAGCCCATGTGAAGATTTTCACTCGGCCAAACCACGTATAAGATGACGAAACATGTTTTCTTACAGGGCGATACCATCTTCCTCAATTTCTGAAAGCAGACTGTACTGTCTGACTATCTAATCTCCTAAGAATGTTTCAGACAATTAAGAGTTTTTGCAGTTGACATAAAATTGAAAGAAATCTAAATTTTAGCCCTGTTACTTTGTAGTTATCTTTGAAAATGAAATTGTGTTGGATATAAAGTTTTGTTCTGCAATGGACTGGCGATGCAGCCGGCCTTGCCTTGGGCCTGTTGCATGCTGGGATAGACTCCGGCTCCCCTGCGATGAAGAAAATTGGATGAAGAGTTTTGAAGATGGATGGGCTTGAAGGTTGCAGTCTATCATCGCCCGCCCCCGCAATTTGACTGAGTTTGAACAGTTCTGTAAGGATGAATGTGCAAATATTGCCACATATAGGTGTCCTACATTGGTACAGACATATTAAGACGGAATGATGGTAATTCTAGCAGAAGGTGCTTCCAACAAAAACTAACACAGTGGTGTGTCCACTTATCCAACCCATTTTTCTATGTTTTCAGTAGTAATAGCTTTGCAGAATGTTTTTCACTTGGCAGTTGTGTGTTACAATGTGTAAATAAAATATAAAAATTAATGTGTCTTGATTTCAGACTCTTAGGCCACAAAATGTGTTACTTTGAAAAGGATGTGTAGACTTTATGTAGGCACTTTATATTCTGTCATTAACAACAAATAAGCTGGACTTTTTCTGACATAACAATAAAACATAAAATATATATCAATTTATCAGTTTAGAACTGTTTCTAGTGTTTGGGATTTTAAGTATTGGAAATTAATACATTCTGTGAACTCTGAAGTTCTTACTTGGCATCAGTAATTGGAAATTGGGAGTCAGAAACTTCTTTAACGCAGAGTGCAGCTGTCCATATTGATTTCATTAACTTTGCTCGAAAACCTTTTAAAGGAAGTTAGTTTCACATTGCTGATGATTCAGTGTGAACAGTTCTTCCAGCTTTTTCCAGTCTCTGGTTAAGAGAGGATCTTTTATTTAAAGAAATTAAAATGCTGGATTTATCTTGTGAAAATACTGGAATTGATGGTAAAAAATCTTTTTTTTAAGAATACAAATCGAGCTAATTTTCTGTCTGTTAAAAAAAAGGCCCAGTTTGCAGTGAAAATGTCAACTTGATCCCATACTGTCTCTAACCATTTATTGTCTTTGATAACCCTCAAGTGACCCTAGATGTCTCTTTTTGGCTTCAATGCAGGTAAACTACTATGGCATTTCAGCATATAAAATAATTTCTATGTTAATAAAGGACATCTAAAAGCAGCACTAAATATCAGCTCATTTCCTAGGAGGGGGGAATATGGAGCACAGATCACTTCAGCACAAAGCAGAGGAGAAAGAAGAATGTACTACAGGTCACATACTCAACATGATCAGCCAGAAGAAAACTCACAGTAATAGAACAGTGAACTTAGTCCTTAATCATGGAAATGCAATCGAAGAAATTAAGAGAGTTGAGAGACATGGCAGCCCACATCTCTGTCATAACCCTTTTTGCCAGACCAGAAACAAAAAAGTCAGTGAGTGGGATTATTTGGTCTACAAGTACAGTATATCTAAACATGCCCTGTAGCAGCCAGAGTATCCAAAAAGAAAAACTCTGAGTCTAGCGGCCAACAGCAAAGGAAAGGGTGCAGTCTATCAGCTAGACTTGCCTCTTCATATCCCTGAGCTCAGTCTTTTCTCTTCATGTGCCAGTGGGCTTGAGCTGATCTTCAGCTTGGCTTAAACCAGAAGCTCGGTTCCCCCCGGTGGAAAAGGTTTTCTGCATTTTTGTTTCTACATAGAGGAGTAATCTAGCAATTACAGTAATGACCCTCTGTCGTGCAGAATTGGTGAGTGAAAAATGACTTTAAGAATGAGTTGTCAGAGTCTATCAAAGATGTAGAATAAAAATGTGCAAATAAATGTAATAGGGTGGTAGCAAACAAGATTAGCCATTTTGGTAGGCATTCTAAAAAAACGAGTGGGGTCATTTAAGTTGATGCCCTGCTGCAGCCTGACTTTATGGACGTTGCAGTCTTCAGTCACAAACTGAAGGAACTAGACATTCTCAGTCTTGAACAGCAAAGATTACAAGAGGACCTCATGCCAGTAATCAAAATCCGCTAAGGCATGGATGTTAACCCAGAGGATTTCTTCCAAATTAACTGTGAAACAGAGAAAAGGAGACACTTGTTTTGCCAAAGGGTTGTGGGAGTCGTACCCAGCAGCTGGTAATGGGGATCCCCTCCACCACCGCCACCACCACCAATGTGCAGCCCCCACCTGGAAGATGCAACCGCAGCCATAGTGCGCCGGTACTCTCACCACATACCAGCTATCAGTGGGGAGGAGACCAAAGTGATGAAGCCAACTCATAGATGGGGGTTGTGCAAATGAAACTGGCTTATCCTTGTGTTTCTCTAGGCATTCGTTTTGTGTCATGTACAAAAAGATAGGGAAACCTGACTGTCTTGTCCTCTGTGCAGTCAAGAGTTGTCTGCAGTCAAAAGGCTTATGGGATGGCTGCAGCTCTGTTCCCATCAGCACCTTTGACAGAGGGTCTCCCAGCCCTCCTGAACGCCATCGCTGAGGCTGAAAGCACCCTTCAGTGGAAACACCAGAAGCTCCAGGTACCAGCTGAGGAGAACCGCCACAGTATCACTCATTAATGGTTTTTCTGTATAATTTGTTACACATTGTTAGTCACTGTAATTAGGTTATAGTTTTCACTAGCTTGTAGCTGTAATAATTTAATGTTTTTCAAAGAACAATTCTTAGTTCTCAGTTCTCAGTTCTTAATGACCTTTTTTAGGCTACTTCATAAAGTAGGAATCAGGAAGCACTTGAATAGATCAGATGAAATCAAGTGAAAGCTGTCAGGGGGAGTCTTTATAGTCGGACACAATAATGCTGATTCTTTGATCAAACTTTTGTTTCCTAATGAACTTGATGTATCAATTTTTTTACATTATTATTTTTGCTTTTACTTTTACGTTTTAATAAAGATTCAGTAAAAGTTTAGTAAGTTTTAGTGTTGTTTCACAGAGCTTGTTTTATGTGCTAAATAACTGGCTTTTACTGGAAACAAGGATATATGTACTTTAGATCTGCTTCAATTGTAATAATAAATATTACTGCTTCTAGAACAGTGGTCCAATCACTAATAGGATCGTATGGGGATAAGGTACATTATGCGAGTATGAGACCTGGTTTCCCCCTTGAGAAATAACTAATTGTAGAAGAAAGTGTAACGAGTTACATTTTTGTTAAGTTGAAATAACTGTGATTACATTTTTGCTCATCTTGCCCAAAGATTATCATGAAATAATTCCAAGCTGAAAAGCAGTAAGAAGAAACAACTCTTTTTATCAGTTGTGTGCTGTAGCTCTAGTGTGATATCAATCCTTTGCAGCCAACGTTAGCTGTCACACATACCCACTCAAACTTCAGAACTAAATATATTTCAAAAGTAACTTCCCCCACCACTGTGTCTGTGTTTGTGGGCACTGTTTAACAAATATGCCAGCAGCTATATCATCCTGCAGCTCTCAACTGGCAGCCCACTGAATGTAAGCAGGTGTAAACCTGACCAGTGGCTCCAGGAAAAAACTAAGGTTGCTTTTGAAAGAGGTGTTAGTGGGACCAGTAGGGGGCGCTCACCCTGGGTCCTAATGCCCCAGTATAGTGACAGGGTCACCATACTGTAAACAAGGTGCCGTCCTACAGATGAGATATGAATCCAAGATCTTGACTCTCTGGTCGTTAAAAATCTTGCGTTTCTCGAACATTAGTAGGAGTGTTACCCTGGTGTCCTCATTGGCCTTTACCAGTCATGGTCTCCTAATAATCCTCCATCTTCCCTACTGATGACGATGACGGTAATAATAACATGAGCAATAATAATAATACAGTTCTTGACATCTAAATATTTTGTTTCTAATTGAAAATTTGTCTCTTGTTGGCATGCCTTTCAGGAAGCAGAAGTGTGTCTGAAAAAGGCAGTAGCAGAGCGAATGAGCGACCGCGAGGCACTCGAGCAGCGAATCAAAGAGCTGGAGCAGGAGGGGATGGAGCTAATGGAGAGGCTGGAGAGAGAAGCCCAGGTGCTGAGAGATGCACAGGAGTCGTTACAGAGGTAACATCAGCGCAGGGCTTTTTTCCCCCCCATTTACTAGCTTCTCTGTAGGTCCTGACCTGTGAAATTCTGTGCCTTGTTACAGTGAGAAGGCATCTGTGGCCTCCTGCAAAAAACAGCTGGAAGAGATGGAGCACCAGACTGAGGAGCTGAGGAGGGAGAACGAGTATCTGAGAAGGCAGAGGGAGAAAGAGGAGGAGGAGAGGAGAGAGCTGGAGAAGGAGAAAGAGAAATGGTACTTTTGCTTTCAGAAAAGCACAAAATGTTTTTGACATTCCAAAGGAAACGAAGTGGCAGCACGGTCTCCTTCATTCCAGGTTCTACGAGATGCTAGCTCAACAAATTCTGTTGATACAGTAGAAATATAAAGCATACGTTATCATTTTGAATTAAGTTTCACCCTCCTGTCCATTTAGATTTTTACAAAACAGGACAAGAAGCATGATGTACTGTATCTAGCACCGATATGGAAAAAATATGTAAAATATGGAATGGACCAAGCTGCTGTCTAGTAGGAGACATTCCTGTATCACCATTAGTAGAATTAGTGAAGGTTAATTGTGATTTTTATCATCATTGTAATGAACTGATCCAATGGTCATGCTATGTGATGGGATTGCTACACTGTGGCAGGCTGCATGGCCAGGAGCTGGAGAACACCCAGTACAGTGAGAGAGAGGCCGAGAGGAGACAGGAGATACTGGCCCTGAAGGAGATGCTGGAGAAGGCCCGGATGGACAGAGTCCTGACCGAGCAGGAGAACAGTGAGCTGAAAGACGCACTGTTCACGGTAACTGTGCTCATCCCAACTCTCTAATTGTCTCCTTTCCTTTCAGACGACTTTAGGAAATCATTCCATTCATCAAAAGGTAGAATTCCAGCCCCAGACTTTAGTGCTTATTTTCCTCATTTAAATTATGTATTTTTCCTGCGGGACAAGTAGTGAGTGAGGAGGTTTGGAAAGGAATCAATGTCTAAAGTGAGTCAACTGACTTGGATCGGGCATGGAATGGTAGGGGTGGTGATGTGATTCCAGGATTCCTCTTCTTCCTGTATAATATCATGGGTTACTAAACACATATCCCCTGTGATGTACCTTGCTCTACCCACTTCAGTTTGCTATGTCACTGTGCTAAGAAGGCCACACTGTGGCTGATCCCTGGAGCCAGCATGGCATCTAGTACATGTTCCATGCCATTCTGTAACTGTGCTGATCCCTGGAGCCAGCTTGATGGTATCCGGTGTGTGTGCTGACATGCCAGTGCATGCTGTCACTGGGCTGATCCCTGGAGCCAGCTTGAAGTTGTCTGGTGTGTGCTGATATGTCAGTGCATGCTGTGACTGGGCTGATCCCTGGAGCCAGCTTGGTGGTATCCAGTGTGTGTGTGCTGATATGTCAGTGCATGCTGTCACTGGGCTGATCCCTAAAGCCAGCTTGAAGTTGTCTGGTGTGTGCTGATATGTCAGTGCATACTGTGACTGGGCTGATCCCTGGAGCCAGCTTGGTGGTATCCAGTGTGTGTGTGCTGATATGTCAGTGCATGCTGTCACTGGGCTGATCCCTGGAGCCAGCTTGAAGTTGTCTGGTGTGTGCTGATATGTCAGTGCATGCTGTGACTGGGCTGATCCTTGGAGCCAGTCTGATGTTTTGTGTGCTGATCACAGGAGCACTGCAGTCAAAGCAGCCATCAACTAAACTGCCAAGACTGAAGTGAAAATATGTGTCTATAGGTGTTTAAGATGCAGTTTAAGAAACTCATTATTATACTTAAATATTGCTTGAGCTGTGGACTACCACTATCTGCGCCTGCACATTTTGAACTGGAAACAAGTGGAAATGTCTTGTGTTTGCACTCTGCATGGCTAGCCTGGTATTACTTTACATTTCACTCCCATTTTGTGCAACATAGTGTTTTTTGCCTTACTTGTCATGTTTTAGTCTTTAAAATCATCGTCTTTAGTTTTAACAAACAGGTCTTGAAGACAACATTCTTCCTCTCCCTTCTTATCAACGCTTTTTGCTTCACTTGTTCTAACGCCATCATGACCACTGTCTCTTTCTGTCTGTGGAGGCCCGGGACTCTGTCTGTAGCCTGTCTGTTTCTCAAGACCAGCTAAAGAAGGATTTGTCTGACTCTCGGGATGCCTTGGAGAAGATGGCAGCACTGAATGAAGTACTGGCTGCAGACAAGAGAGACCTTAGTGCTCACGTGCTTCAGGTCTGTGAAGGCAATTCTAGTACTCAGGCAGTGAACCCTCCCCTATAAGTACATCATTTACAAACTCATTTGCAACCTTATTTCACTTTCTTTGTGTAGCTCTGGCTTTTGGTCATCTACTGCACAGTGGCAAATATGGTGTCTCTCAGTGGCTGCAAGGACATTAGATAAAGCATAACATTATTTTATGTGTTTGTAAGATTTTTTGGTAATTAGAAATGCAATGCTTCTTCTTTTTTAAAAAGAAAAAAAAATACTTTGGTGTGTATTGCTTTTAAAACTCCAGTTTGTTAAGGAGTTTTATGATTTGACTATACATCTTAAAAAACTGTCCTGCAGAAAATGAAGTGTAGCTTCTCTCTCACTTTTCATCTTGGATTTGTGGCAGCTGGAGACGGAGGTGACTAGTTTACGATCCCGGCTGGAGTCTCTGACATCCGAGAGCCTCTGTCTGAGGCGGGAGCTGAAGGTGGTGTCCGAGGAGGCGGACGAACTCAAGGCCCAGCGGGCCACGAGCAAGGGCTCACTGCGTCAGGCCGAGGAGAGAGAAGGCGAGCTGGAGAGAGAGGCTGTCAAGCTGAGAGAGGAGAGGGAGAGAGACCAAGAGAGACTGGAAGAGGTAGGCGAGAATGGAAGTAGACACTATTTTCTAGATTTCAGTGGTCATTTGAGGAGGTTAGTCGTGAGTGGTTCTCACAATAATAGCCTCCATTTGAGAGTGGCTTCAGATGTTTCTGATTTAATATCGTGACCACTACCCAGCTCTAGCAAGGATCTGCCAGAAGCAGTGCAGAATTGTTATATTGGGGTGAATAAGATGGGGAATTCTTACTTCACTGTGCACGACAAATAATATTATTAATAATTGCAGGCATTTGCAATGAAGTTAAAATCCCAAAGCATTTTGCAATGAGGTTGGAACCCATTTCATCCACTACTGAAGAACCACGACCACTTAGGTGATGTATGGCAGCCATTGTTCAACAGTACAGTACAGTTCAGCAGCACTGCAGATGAGGCCAAGCAGTGAGAAACTACTCTACCCGCTGAATTAAGGGGGATATTTTTGGTAGTTTTGATTATGCAAGCCCAAAGCAAATTTCACCAGGACACTGAGGTTATCACCTTTACTAGCCTGTGCTGCTCCCAAAAAAGAGCTTGTTTTTAACATTCCAGCAGAAGGATGGCACCTCCTTCTGAGGGTCAGAGCTGTGAGATAAGCAAGCTGAGGATGCAGCCATCTTTAGCCCATGCGCATTAACAGTTGTATGTTTTCTGCTCCTGAGCATTTCGATATATGACTGGTAATGTCTAGAGGCTAGGACTCAAAGTGAGCTGCAAATGAGCTTTCCTTGGTTAAGCCTCTCTGGAGCACCCAAATTCCCAGTTCTTTACAGTGACTACAGACAATAAATTAAATTTCAGTCAAACGGAATTTATCCTGAGTGCACTTTCATTTTCATTGGTGAACTCTTAAGGCACTCAGCCAGATGGTGTGTCTCAGGAAAATAAAACTTCCTCAGGCTTGTACTTCATCCATTTTTAACCAGTGCCAATAGGAATTTGGACTTTTAACCTCTAAAAATCTCAAACACTGGGGTATATTAATTATAAATAAAAAATGTTATTAAGGCTGAGAAATTAGCTTCTTTCAAGAAACTCCTGGATGACGTCCTCCAGTCAGGACAAGAGGCACTTTTTTAAACAAAGAGGTGTTGAGCTAACCAGCTGAAGCTGAAACTGTGGCTTGTTTCAAGGAAATGGATCTTATCTGATGACCAATTAGCTACTAACAGATAGGCTAGCTGGGCCTAATGGCCACCTCGCAAGTGTAGTCGATCTTATCGTCTTAGTGGATAAGGTGTTATTCTTGTGGAAATTCATCATGTCCGATAGTTTCATCCATCCATCCATTTTCTAACCGCGTCTTCCAATTCTGGGTCGTCACGGGGCAGCTGGGGCGAATCCCAGCAAGCAACAGGCACAAGGCAGGGTACGCCCTGGACAAGACGCCAGTCTATTGCAGGGCACACACACACAGACACGCATGCAGTCACACCAGGGCCAATTTTCCCAGAAGCCAATGCACCTAACTGTGTGTCTCCGGACCGTGGGAGGAAACCGGAGCACCGGGACACGGCGAGAACATGCAAGCTCCACACAGATAGTGACCCAGGTCTAGAACTGAACCCAGAGCCCGAGAGCAATGCTATCCAGTGCACCACCGTGCCACCCCTGACAATTTTATATTTAATGCTTTGTCTTTTGAACAACTTTCCTCGGTCTCGTACGGGATAGTCAGCCGATAAAAACTGAGCCACGAAAGCTGAGGAGAAGCTTTTTCCATCCACCCAGCTGTCCCGGCTCCACGGCGCCGCCTGTTCGGAGCTGCAGGCTCTGCGGGAGGAGCTGAGCCGGATCTCGGCGCTCCAAAGCCGCGCAGAGCGGGAGAAGGAAGCTCTACTCCGGGAAGGAGAGAAGCTGGAGGCCGGGAAGAGGATTCTGGAGAAAGAGAAAGAGGGACTGGAGAACGAGAGACAGGAGCTCAGGTAAAACACGACTGCCCTTACAGTACCTTACTGTGAGTGTGGCAATATCTTGTGTCCTGTCTTCATCCAAAAATGTAATTGCCTTTTAATTAGATTGTGCACGGTTTTTAACCGTTCCAAGAATAAGTGACTCAAAAGATTCTATAGTTAAATTTTTAAGAAAGATATAAATTCTTAGCGTGGTGAATGTCATACTCCACACCATTGTAAATAACCAAACAGAATATCTTACGGTTAATAGTTTTTAACTTCTATGGAGTCTTTCTTTGGAGTTTATTCCAACTGCTACTGCTAAGAAAATATTTTCTTAGATTTTCTGCATTGTTTTTTTTCTATTTTGAGTTATACTGTGCCCTAATTTGTTATGAGATAATACTCACCACAAATGTTTTCCATAAAAAAAAACATAATTTGCATAAGTGACTTTCTTCACACTGTGCATTTGTGTCACTGGCGCTGAATGGTGTCAGATACAAATGTTCACAGCATTCAGAACTTAGTATGTCAACCTCTGCATTCAGCCACACTTCTGTTCTCGTAAATATGTCACACTATTATCTTTACCGCATTGCAACAGATTTAGATTCATAGTTGTGCTATTGTTTATTCTTTAGTGTAAATGACAAATAGGATCCACACCGCAGATGTGCATAACTGTGTTTTTTAATCGGAGAAAGTGTACGGTCGGGCAGTTTTGTGTCAGATAAATTTGCTGTGAAACCTCCACAGGTCGCATGTTGAGTCTCTGCAGGTTCAGCTCTCAAACACCAATCAGAGGAACTCCAACGTGGAAATACTGCAAGGCCAACTGGAGGTCAAAGTTCAAACGCTACTTCAGGCAAAGGAAGTTCTGCAAGGTATCGTAAACAGACTACTTAGCCTTGGTAGATAGACTACTCAATCTTTGATTGGGTAAAGAGAAAAACAATTACCATGTCATGGGGGTGAATATTATCATAGGTGTCTTCCAAAGTCCAAACTGATCTGTTCCTCCGAGGAAGATCCAGACAGTTTTTTTCAGTGTCATACATAGTTGCACAAAAACCTCACAAACCACAAACCCCTTCAATATGAGTGTGACAGGGTAAGGTGTCAGATTGCGTCTTGTTTCTAGGTGAGATCCAATGCCTGCGCGCAGAGCTGGAGAGCGAGACCTCCCGGGCAGAGCAGGAGCGGGAGAGACTACAGAGGACGACGGAGCAGAGCCGGAGAGAGACTGAGAACCAAGAGAGGGAGATCCAGAGGCTCCTGCAGGCCCTGAGCACGCTGGAGGACAAGAGGAGGAAGGAGGATGAGGCGAGACAGGGGGAGAGGGAGGGCTGGCAGAGAGAGAGGGAGGTGCTGAGTTCAGAGCTGGGGGAGCGAGACGGAGAGGTGGAGACACTGGGGAAGAGGCTGGAGGCCCTGCTGCGAGAAAAAGAGGAGCTGACGGCAAGGGACGCCGAGATCGAAAAGCTCCAGACGCGGTTGGGAACAGAGCGCAGGGCCAAGGACGAGAAAATCAAAGAGATCAATGAAGACGCCGCCAGGCTGAGAGCTAGAGTGCAGGCTCTGGAGCAGGAGAGAGAAGGGCTGAGGGGCAGAGTGGAGGAGCTGCAGGCTCTGGAGGGGCAGGCACGGGCACTGGAGCAGGACAAAGAGGAGTTCTCGGCACGGCTGAGGCAGAAAGAGCTGGTCCTGAGGGACCGGGAGGTAGAGATCGAGAGCTTAAAGACCAGGTTGCCCGATCTGGAGGGAGAAAGAGACAGGCTGGCCTCGGCCCTGCAGGGTAGAGAGGGCCTGGAGAGCAGATTGGCCGCACTGGAGGAGATCAACTCAGAGATGAGGCAGAGGGAGCGATTGATGCAGCAGGCCCTGAAGGAGGAGGAAAAGAAGGTGCAACAGAGGGTGGAGGAGATGGAGCTCCTCAGGAGCCTGGGGAGAGAAAGGGAAGACAAGCTAAGGAGGGACCTTGGACAGAGAGACTCCGAGGTAGGCCGGCTGAAGGCCAGGGTGGAGATACTTGAAAGAGAGCAGGAAAGAGACAGAACACAGGTGGAAGAGCTCCAGAGGCAATCCGAGAGTCAGAGGGCCCTCCTGAGGGACAAGGAGGAAGAAGTGGAGAGGCTGAAGGGAAGACTGCACAGGGAGAAGGAAGAGGTGTCCGTAAGCGTCCGGCAGAGGGAGGAAGAGGCCGCAAGGCTGAGGGTTAGAGTCCACGAGCTAGAAAGACTAGCAGAGGGGCTGAGCAGCCAGCTCGGAGAAGCAGAGAGCCAGCTTGAGAGGGAGAGAGCTCTCTGGATGGAGAAAGAAGAAGAGCATAAGAGTGCGGTTGAGGAACTTGAGAACGCAGAGGGAGAGGTGAGGAGGCTGAGTGAACAACTGAATGAGAGCGAGAGGGAGCGGATGAGAGTTTCTCGGTGCGTCGAAGAGCGGGATGGAGAAGTGGCCAGTTTGAAGGAGAGAATGGAAGAGAGGGACAGGGAGATGGAGAGGATTTTGGAGCGGCTCGGAGAAAGGGAGGGAGATTTGGAGGAGCTGAGAGCAAGGTACAAGGAAAGTTCCTGCAAGTGGGACGAGGTCTCCCAGTCCGTCAGAGAGCGGGAGCAGGAGATAGAGAGAGTTAAGGAAACGGCATGTATGATGGAGAAGGAGCGGGAAGGCATGGCATCTCGGCTGAGTGAGAGGGAGACCGAGATTGAGAGGCTGAACAGGAGAGTTGGGGAGCTGCAGGAGCGCCAGCGAACTTTGTTGGAAGAGAAGGGGGGACAAGCGAAGCTGCTGGGAGACCGTGTGCAGGACCTCGAGGCTGAAAGGGATCATCTTCTCGCTGAGATCAGAAGGAAAGATGGAGAGGCTGCTGCTCTGAAAGACGAGATTGAGCAAGCATGCCGAGAGAGAGGGAAGATGAGTGACTCCCTGAGGCTGCAGGAAGAAGAGATGCGAGAGCTGAAGAAGGTGGAGGAGGCCCGATTATCAGAGATAGATTCTTTGCAGAAGCGAGTGGGAGAGATTAAGCAAGAACTGGAGAAGACGAGAGCAGAAGTACGCGAGAAGCGGCAAGAGAATGAGAAAATGCGAGATGGGCTGCAGGACAGCATTCGAGAGATGGAAACTTTCAAGGAGCTACTGAAAGGCAGCCACCAAGAAGGGGAGAAGCTGAGGACTCTTTTGAAAGAGAAGACGGAGGAATTAGTGAGGGGAAGAGAGGAGCATTTGAGAGTAGCCAAGCGAGAGACTGAGGAACTGAGGAACAGGACAAAGATCCTAGAGCAAGAGAGGCAGGAGCTGCGTTCTCAGCTGCGACAGAGAGACAGAGAGGTGCTGAGTGAGAAGGAGGCGAAAAGCAGAGAAACGGGTGCCCTCAGGGAAAAACTGGAGGAAGCCCAGGAGGAGGAGAGAAGGCTTAGGGCTGCGTTGAGAGACAGGGAACGTGAAGTGGCCAGACTGAGGGACACGGCTGGGAACCTGGACCAGCAGAGGGCTGTTTTTAGTCTGGGGATCACAGAAAGGGACATGGAAATTACTGGTCTGAGGGAGACAGCTAAGGAAATTGAGAGAGAGCTGGACATACTCAAAGAAGAAAAGAGCCAGGAAGTAGAACGATTGAAGGAGCGCATGGTCACCCTTGTGAAGGAAGGAGAAGAAAAACTGGGGAGACTAGAGAGGGAGGCTGCAGTTCAGAGAGAAGAGGGAAGGGAACAGTACCTCAGGGAGCAGCAGCTGCGGCGAGAGAGGGAGTCCGAGATCGAGCGGCTGAAGACGGTTGCGTCAGAAAAAGAAAGGCGATTGGAGCTGGTATCTAAATCTCTGAAAGAGAGGGAGGAAGAGATGGGGAGGCTGGCGGAGAGTAGAGAAGAGACTGAAAGAGAGAGGGACAGGGTGTTGGCACGCCTCAAGGAGCGAGAGAGAGAATTAGAAAGGCTGAGGGAGAGAGTGGAGGGACGGGAGAAGGTGGCCATGGAAGGCAGCCGACGCGAAGCCCTTCTGAGGGAGGAGATGGAGGCGGAGAGACGCCGCATTTTGGAACTGGAGACTGAGAAAGAGAAGCTGAGGGCCCGAGAATCCCAGCTCTTGAAAGAAGCTGCAGAGAGGGAAAATGAGGAGTCGAAAAGTCTGGTGGCTGTGCTGGAACGAGAAGAGAAGACAAGGGTCACCCTGAGCGAGAGAGACAGGGAGCTGCAGGAGCTGAAAAACAGCTTACAGACCCGGGACAGGGAACGGGAAGACTTCCTCTCAAGGACGGAGGAAGAGATGAAAAGGCTGAGAGGGAGGGTGTCTTCCTTACTGGTGGACAAGGAGGAATCTGCTCAGGTCCGGAGAGAATTGGAAGCAGAGATGCGTGTGCTGAAAGAGAGAGCCGAGGAGCTGGTGAGGGACAGAGAGCGGTTGCAGAAGGCACTGGAGATGACAGAGGGGACTCTAATCGAATGGCGTGAGCGCATTAAGGAGCTGGAACAGGAGCCAAAGGCCTCAGCAGCACCTCAGCTTCTGCAGGTCAGTCAAACACATGCCCGTTCTCTATCTACCCTTATACTCTCTGTAGTGGAGTGCATTTCTTTAGCATTTCTGGGAACAGTGATATCTAATCTAGCTATTGTTATGCATGATTCATCAAGGCGCCGTGTAGGCCTTAGGCCCCATACAAAACTCTTTTCACCAAGAAGCTTTGCGTTATCTACAACATTTACATCAATTTATAATATTGTTAACAGTATCGGGCACAATGTGTTTTGGTTTTTTATTAAACCCACAAGGCTGCTGATTCCATGGATCATCTGAGCAGGACAATCTAAATTGTTTAGCAGGAGACACTATACGTGTTGTTATGAAGATCCATTCGGAAGCATCGCCATTTGATTCTAGGGTACCCACCGAGATGTGAATAATGCAGATGGGCATATATTGAAGTTGTGATTATTTGTACTATGTGGAAAATCTTTGAGTGTATAATGATGCTGTAATATGCAGTAACAGAGGCTAAAACTAACAAAACAGAGTAAGTGTGATGAAAAGTATCTCTTTGCCTACATTCTTAGTTTTACGACTCTGATGTTCTCAAAGTTAAAATGAAATAATGATCACATATTTAGAGAAACCAGAAAGTCCTCAAAATTTACCAGAGTGCATCAGGTAGCTGTTTAAACCCAAAACATGTTCCTAGGGGGACATGCCCATAGATCACTACAGGATTATGTCTACCTCATGAGTGGTATTCCAGAAAATGTCTTGATTAGGTGGCAAGTCCAACATTCATATGCAGTTATGCCCTTGGGCATTATCATCTCAAACTCAATGTCCTTCTAACCCATCCCAACACAGAAGTGTCATTTTTGATGTTGATTGATTTATATAGGCAGATATAATATTTCTCTGAATTTCTTCAGCCATTCTGTAGTTGATCTGCTTTTATGCTTCGGACCTTTGTCTTTCCGCACGTTTTGGTGTCTTTTCATTTCGTATAGCATAAGTTGGGCAGGTGCCCACGACACGGCATGAGTGGAATTGGGGGGGAAACATCTTTGTGAGATGGGGGGGGGAGTCAGATTGCAAAGTACTGTCTGTGAAAAACTAAAAGAAGCAGAAGGAGAACGAATGAGTGATATCTGCTTTGGGAGGGGGAAGGGGCGAGCGGGTAGAGATGGCCTTGGGCCCGGTGCCAGGAGTTCAGCTGTAGTTTGTGTTTGATTCCCGAAGGACGGGAAGGACGCCTCTCCACCAGAGGGCGCCTCTGCCCCGGAGAGGCTCCGTGCCATGCAGCGGGCCGTGGCACAGCTGGAGCACGACAAAGAGCATCTGGAAGCAGAGAGGAGGCGTCTGGAGCGGTGCGTTGAACGACTGAAGAGGGAGCGAAGCCAGCTGAGAGAAACCCTGACTCAGGTGCCCCCTCGTTAAGAGAAGATCAGATCACTGTGTTGGCCATATACAATTTCTTGCATTAGGAATTTGTCTTTTTGTCTTTTCGCATACCCCCAACTTGCTCTCCATGAGACACACAGACAGGGAGAGAAGCTTGAGGTCAGAATGCAGGGTCAGCCATTTATACGGCGCCCCTGGAGCAGTAGGGGTTAAGGGCCTGGCTCAGGGGCCCAACGGATTAGGATTCCTCTGCCAGCCGCGGGATTTGAACCTGCAACCTTCCAGCCACAGATCCTTAGCCACAGAGCCACCGCTCCGCCCCATTTTTTTCTTTAAGAACTGAGAGAACAGGTTTCCCATTGATCTGTCTATTTGTGTGTGATTATCTGTTCTTTCTGACAGTCCATTAACGCCTAACCCATATGCAGCCTCATCTTTCTCTAATAGTGTATATAGATTAAAATGAAAGGAGCAAACCCTTGTCAAGTGCTGGGATTTACAGCTGTGCTTGCCCTCTTTAAATATATTCCTGCCCGACGATTTCCTTTCTTCAGCATCTAACACATTTTTCAAATGACCTTTACATTCAAAAACACAAGGCATTATTCATATTCTTGACATATTACTTAGCCATTAACTTTATTATTTATTTCTTGGTCCAGCATAAGTGCATGGTGGTTGTCTTACTAGGGCAGAATTCTGAGATTAATTCCCAGAGCTGTAATTCCTAGATCTTTATTCTAACTAATACAAGTGGTTGACGTATTCAATTGTTTTGACTATATTATTTTTAAAAATCTAGGTACATTAAAGGAAACACATTATAAATTAATGCCTTTGATGGTTTAGTTGTAGTTAATTAATATCAAGTTTTAATTGCAACAGTTACTGTACTGGTGGATCTGATGACCTTAGGAATGTGTTACTAATTTTTTCTGTTCAGTTGCCCGAATCCAAATAAAGTATGCCATGTTTTTTATACAGAGCGAGTAGTTTGTTCTGTGCAGCTTTCAAATTCACAGAGCCTTATTCGCATGACTGCCGAATTACATTGCTGCCAAAGCAATGGCAATTATCATGAAACCCTGTCTTTTTTAATTAGGTGGAGGAGGAGAGATTAAGACTGCGACACCAGCTGTCACACTCGGACTCAGCGAATAAAAGTCAGGCCAGCTCCGAGGTCAGTAAACAAAGAGTTTAGTCTTACTTTAAATGAAAGTCTGAATAACTTAACTTCATTTCTTTAATATCCTTTAATGCTTGTACAATTTTCATGTTCTCAAGTGCTTAAAACGAATAACATCTAACTGTGCCTCGATCACTCTGGTACAAAGATTCAACCATAAATATGCTAAATAGGGAAAAAGATAAATTGAAACGCCCACACACAGCTTTTAGCCAACATTTGGTCTATAACTGCAAAAAACATGCATAAACCTCTGGACCTTTGTTATGATAACACCTGAGCAACATTGCGTTAAAAAGTGAAGAACCACAGCATACAGGATACAAAAGCTAATCCTTACTCCTCATCGCCTGGAGATCGGTTACGGGCGTGCTGAAGAGTACTGTGTGGATAAACCAGTGTTGAATGCAGTTTTTTTTTGTTTTCTGTTAGAAAGTCCTAAAGACTAAAAAAGACTCTAAACACAAAAACGCATAAACACTAAAAAAGACTCATTACGTCTTCTGAGGTCTGAGGTGCTCCTTTTCACTTCTGTCCAAAACAAAAAAAATGGAAAACAGCCATTTCGTTTTAAAACAAAACTGCCGACAGATCGTTTCATTTACATTTACATATGAGAAGACCCAGCTATAGCTGCTAAACCCTCAAAGGTACACTTTGCTAATTTAAAAAGTTTGTGTATGGATACACTGGAATTAATTCATGTGGAATAATGATCACCCAAACTATCTTTTACAGTTCTTTAATAATAATAATTATTATTATTATTTAATTAAAGTAGTCTTTTCCAGACTATTTTATTATTTTAATACTATTTTTCCAATTCTTGGAAAGCCTGCCCTCAACTCAACTGCTGAATAATAATCTAAGCCAACCAGCTACGTCTACAAGGGGAAATGTCTTAGATAACTATATAATAGCAGGAAATCGTGTTTTAAAGCTCTTATTGTTTGTTAACATTAGCAAAAAAAGAATTGTAAGAGAAACACGGAGAATAACCTTAAGGCATCAACATGACAGATAGCCAACCCCAAAACTGTAAAGTACACTTTCCATCCACCCATCATCTATCTATATCTATAAAAAACAAGTGAGTGGGCTGCATGCCTTTTCATGTGTTGTCTTTGAGTCTCTGTGTTTCTGTCCTGGTTCAGGTCCTGCCTGGTAATTTCTTTAATTGGAAGCACAGTTATAGTAATAATAATAATAATAATAATAATAATAATAATTGCTTACACTTATATAGCGCTTTTCTGGACACTCCATTCTACCACCACCAATGTGCAGCCCCACCTGGATGATGCGATGGCAGCCATAGTGCACCATGCATCAGCTATCAGTGGGGAGGAGAACAGAGTAATGAAGCTAATTCAAATAGTTATAGATTATAGATTGTTAGTCAGCGTGTTTCAACAATATCAAGTCAGCTGAATTGCTAAAAACTGAGCACCTTTTATGGCATTTTTATGAAATTGCATGACTTGAGCTCACTTCAGGACCTGCTGTAACATTTCAGTGGGGTTTAGGCTTGAACTTTAACTTAGCCAATCCAAAATGTAAAATTTCATCAGCCATTGTGTTGTAGATCTGCTTGAATGCTTAGGAGCTTCAGCTGACGAATGGATGATCCGAGTTTCTCCTCCATAATTTGCTAATTCAATGCCGAATTCGTGGTTCTGTCGATGATGGCAAGTCATCCAGGGCCTGAGGCAGAAAATCATGATACTCCCACCACCATGCTTGATGGTAGGGATGAGGTTCTTCTGTTGGAAGGCAGGGTTTTGGGCTTTTTCAACCCAAAACATTTGTCATTATGGCCTAAAAGTTCAATTTGTGACTCATCTGTAAGCTAAAGATCAGTCCAGTAACCTTGTGAATCCTCCTGCTGTTCTTTGGCAGAAGTGAGACAGATAGGAATGTCCTTATTAGAGAGAGCATTGGTTTCTTTTTGGCTATCCTCCCATGAAAACCTTTCCTGTTCATTTTTTTCTGATAATTGAGTGATGAACACTGAACTCTGCTGCAGCAAAAGAGCTCTACAGATGCTTAGTCGTTAGCCTGGGGGGGTTTTGTGACTTCACAGGTTGCTTTTAGAGAGATTTTGGCAGGACATTCTGTGTGGAATCACTATGATCTTGAATATTTAACAAAAGGGTAAAGATTGTCAGCTCTCGGGCATTTTATAATGATAAAAAAATTAACATAATCCTCCACAAACTAAATGTCTCATTCAATTTGAGTGATAACTATGTTTTTTAATAGATTTATAATACTAACTTGTTGGACTTTTTACTTTAAAGATGTGACTTGTTTTCAGCTACACATAGAAACTGTGGATCTGAGGTAATTAATAGCATATAGCTTTTTTAATTGTGTGAATATTTAGGCATGACTACCTACTCTCAGTAGTTTTTAAAAAAAATATTGCAGTTTTTCAAAATCTCAAACCTACAGACTTTTTCCAAGCTATGTCTATAAATATGAATATTAAGCCAAAAGTTAGATTGGTCATACTGTAGCTGTGACAAGTAAAAATTCCCTTAGACTGGCTTCTTTATGTCTGCATACATCCATCTGTTTTCTAACTGCTTGTTCCAGTACAGGGTAGCAGGAGAATCGGAGCCTATCCCAGCAAGCAACGGGCGAAAGGCACACACTCACACCTGGGCCAGTTATCCTACCAGTTTATCTTTGGACTGTGGGAGGAAACCCACACAATGGGAGAACATACGAACTCCACACAGATAGCACCCCTGATCTGGAACTGAACGCAGACCCCCCAACACTGTGAGGCAGTGCGGACCACTGTGCCTCTGTACCTTCCTTTCGTATTCTTTTGTAGTAATTCATGCTGCCTGGGAGGCACAGGGATATGAATAAATACACTGTCTACTGTGGCAGTGGGCAGTAGTCGTCTTAAGTAGTACTGTCATGTGTCTGCAAACAGGAATAACCAGCTAAATTAAGGCTTCCTGTCCACTCCTCCAGCAGGTGCAGTCTGAAGAAGAGCAGATGGGTAGACTGAGAGCTCGGGTCAGAGAGCTGGAGGAGCAGGTAAGAAGAGAAAATGTTCTGAGCACAAGCAGGCAGCAGCCCCGAAGGACAGTGAAAAAACGTTCCCTGATACCGCAAACCCCGAAGCAGGGTCACAGCAAACAAAATAGCTTCTGCTTCAAATAATAGATGCTAACGTAAAAAAGGTTGTCGGGAAGAAAAGGGGGTGAGCTTTCAAAACACAGATGATTGAAAAACTTTTCAAAATATGTCAAATCAGTCCGTTGTGCTTTGAGTTTGCTTTCTTTGCCAGTTTTGTATTCCACAAGGATATCATTATTTTATTGTTGATTTTAGATTTGTTTTGCTCATTAGCCCCTGAACCCTTCAGTCTAATGATCTGTAATTCACTTAAATCAAAGCATCACAAGCATTTCATTTCATTCCCGTCACGTAGTTAACGAGCACTGTTAGGATTGTGATCTGTTGTTTTGCTCATAGATAGTAAACCCTTGTTCAGTCATCACTCCTTTGAGCCTGTGCTGATGAGACATTTCCATGGAAGCTACAGAGCAAGACTGAGGCGTCTTCAGTCAGAGCCACCCACCCAAGCCTGACTCTGGGCACTGACACATCGTTTTTATCTTCTGGATTCTGTGGAGAATCAGTAAAAAAGCAGAGGCTGTGGTTAAAACTGTAGACTTTAAATCCAGGGATGTAATGTTAAAATACAGTTCTCTCGTGAGCCCTTGTTTAGAATATTGGGTTCATTTTTGGTCACCAACATGCGAAAAGATATTTCTGCATTTAAAATGCGAAAATGAGAATAGACATTTTCTTACCCAGAGTGATCCAGCTACCCTGTTATGTTATTGAAGCTTATGTCTTTGCACCTTTCACACAACAGTCAGATCCTTGATTAGCTAGAAAGGCTGAATGGTATAATCATGACAGTGTTCATATTCATACCCTGCAATGTCTTGCATCCCCAGTCGGGCTTTCTGTGGATGCCCACTTAACTGGTTTTTAATTTGGCAGAAAATAAACCAAAACCATACTCACACTTTTCAGGTTGCTTATCGAGGTAGTGTCATGCCCCACACTCTCCCTCGCAAACGTTGTTGCATTCCCAAACCCACTGTTTCCTAATTGAACCCATCACATTCCCACGTGCACCAGATTCCACGAAATCTCACTCCCAAACCAATTATCCTACCACATCCCTTTCCTTTCAGTATTTAAAGTTCCCTCTCACTCCAACCCTTGCTCGCTATTGAGAAGCCTCTTGTAGTATTCTCCAGTGCGCGTTTCCAAGCCTTTTGACTGATCTCCCGTTACTAATCTTTTGACCTCGCCTTCTGGATTTTGTCTTTTGGATTGTTTTTGGTTATCTCTCGTTACCGGACCCTTTGCCTCCCTTATCGACCAAGCCTTTGGATTTCGTCTTTTGGATTGTCCCTTTGCTACTCTGCGTTCTGTGGTATTCACGGTCACGCATAAGGATCCTCCAATTCTACCTATAGGTTCCCTGACAGGTAGCACTTTTAAATTAGGAAACTGTTAACATTTAGAGGATGGTGCTTCCTTTTGGGAATCACACTGGTTACTGTCCAGTTCCTGGCTCTGCATTGTTGGATAAATGTTCCAGCCATTCCCTTGAATCAAACATGCTTCCCTAGTTTACATGCTCTGGATCTACTGTATATAGCACCAGAGTGTCTCAGTCTTACTGTAAAAATCTCAGAAAATCAGTAGTCAGAAATCAAGCAGCATGGCTGGTGTTGTGCTGTGATGGTTTTGAATTTACCAGAACAATTAGAAATTGGACCAGCAAATTGTTAAGAGTGGTTTTGTGGTTACTAGGAATTATAGTCACACAAAAAAAATCAGAAAACAGATTCAGAATATATAATAGACAATTGTATTATTACACAGCAAACCTGTATACAATAATCAGTCTGTCTTGGTGTAAATGGCTGATTATTCACGTAGGGATTACAAAGATAGGAATAACATCACAGTTAAAATACATTAACTATAGAATTTATGGTCCAGCTCAAAAGTTAATTCAGTCCCTTCATAGGTCATTAACACTCATAATCTTGAAGCAAACATAAAATTATGAAACTCTATCAAACACGTATGGAATAATAGATTCTCAAGATTTCTAACGTAAATATCGATGTTTTACTCGTCCTAGAGCTACACACTGGCCAGGCTGTTGGAGGGTAGGATTTGGAAACTCTGCAGACTGACAGCTGACCTGGGTGTTAATTGTTTATTTACAGAGTACGCAATCTACATCGTGCTTCGCACTTGCTGTGGACACAGTTTTTATGTCTGTGTCCATGACATGCGCTCAGAGATTTTCTCTCCCTTTCTTGCAGGTGCATTACCTCAGATTAACTCTGGCCATTGATTTCCAAGAGAGGGCCGAGTTCATCGAACGCGCATCCAGAAACAACCAGTGGTTGCTGGGCCTGCGGCAGGACCTGAGTGACTCTCTGGCACAGGTGTCGAAGAAGCCCCTCCCCTCGGTAATGGAGATGGAAACTCAGCGATTGGACAGGAGTCTGAGGGAGGAGGAGCTCCGCTTGTCCCTCAGCCAATCGTAAAAGAGCAGGAAGCAAAAAAAGGCTAAGGCAATTTTGCACTGAAGGTGGACGTAATTTAACACCTTTTAGTTGACTTCTTCCCCCCCAAAAAAGTTTACCTGTTTACTTACAGCTTCCTTGTTTAAATGCACATCCTGTTTCACGCATGCAGTATGGGTTTTGAAGCACAAAGTCTCTTGAACTACCTGTCAGACACAGATAACTTAGTTAATTACATGTGACTTCTGTCCTCTAACAGTATATTCACCAGAGTATGTACAGTATATGAATTAAAAAAACCTGTACTGAGGCAGCCTGTGTGTACACTTGTATATGCTTGACATAGGATATGATATTTACTGTAACATTAATTTAGAAAGTTCTCATAAGCTTGAAAGTGTCCTGTATGAATTTGTAAATAGTTTACCTTATTTATATTGTATGCACAGTACCTTATAAACCAATTTAACCCCTGTACATCCTAAGATCTTAACATTTTTTTTATTTTTGTAATTTAATGACTGTTTTCCTGTAAATGTAAAAAATCCTAAATATAATATTTTCTTTATTTTTTAAATATGTTGTCTATTTTTTGAAGGAGTGGGGTGCGATAGGAATTTAGCAGGGATTTGTCATTCTTATAAGTTAATATAGCTTCAAGTTATATAGTCATTGACATTCTTTTAATTGATGTATCATCTAAAGTGGAGTGTTTTTCATAAAAGACCAAGGTTTAGTCGCCTTTTAAGACACATGGGTCAAGTGAAGAGCCAATTCTTAATTTCTAGTGTGGCAAGTGTTTACAGTGGTTTCAAGACAGTGACTGTAGTGTGTGACATTACATAGAACTGCCAAGACGAAAGACAATCACGTTGAGCTTTTCCAATTTGGAATTAAAAGTTTTTCTGGAAGATTTAATTTGTGAGAAATTATCATCAAATTCTTGTCTAAAAAAGTCCACACAAGTCTGAAAGGGCTGTTTATGTCTTAACCTTAGTGTGTAACGTTAGGATGTGAGCAAAGTGAATTCCAAGAAAGGTGACCTCTGGGTGCTTAATAATGGTAGATATTCAAATAGCCAAGAGGTGTTGGCAAATCACCTCTCGAAAACCCAGAACTGTCGGTTAATTTAAAGAAACCAGATTTTTTGTATTCTTCTATTTGTCAGCAAGTTTTTGTGTTAAATCAGTTTTTAAAAATAAAACCAGAAACATTCTGGACCTGACAGGAATAAATTGAAAGCCATTTGTGTGCAACGCTTCTCAGAGCCACTGACTCAAAAAGGGATGACCTTTCACTACAAATCAGGATAATGATATAAATCTTTTTTTTAATGGGGGACAATATTAAAAGTTTCTGTACACACTTGTGAACAATTCCTAAACATCTGTATTAATGGTTTTTCGATTTTTATACGGCACAAAACAGAGGTTCTCCAGAGGTATCAAACTCATTTTGAATTGATCGAAAGGGAGCAGGAAACAGTAAGGTGAGGCTAAAATTTTTTATATCAAGATGGAATCTGTGTTTGCTCTCGGAATGAATATTTTTTCAATATTGTCGGAATCGTCGCACAAAGGTGGCGAAGTCCTCACCAGACCCGAGGAGGTCTGCTTCTGCTCCAGAAAAGATGCTGATATATTTCAGGAGATGGAACTTCTTCCACCTGTTTTGCTTTTAAAGGACTTGATAGCCAGAGTATAAAGGATGCAGGAATCCTAACAGGCTTCACAGTCACCAGAGAAGCTCCAGGACTGAGGGAGCCATTCCACACCGCTGCCTGTCAATGCTGACCCTAGGTTCGACTGCAAGGATGAGGGGGTGAACTTTAGAACCCATAAAATATAACTATAAGACTATAAGTGTTTAATAAGAGGTACTTATTAAAAAAGTGTTAATTTTTCTACATTACGTTTTGCTAGGTAGTGTGACACAGTGGTTAACACTGCTTTGCACTACTGTGGTCCTAGGTTCAATTCCAGAGGTGCGGTCTACATGGAGTTCGTATGTTCTCCCTGTGTTTGCATGGGTTTCCTCCAGGTGCTCCGGTTTCCTCCCACAGTCCAGAGACATACTGGTAAGTTAATTGGCCTCTGGGAACATTAACCCCAAATGTGAGTGTCTCTGTTGGTGGCTGTGCTTCTGGCCTGCGATGGACTGAACGGAGGACTGGAAGTGGACGGAGGGGTAGTGGGAGTTCTATACAAAGACAAAATGAACGAGGTCCTGCTCTTCGAACTTTTAGATGTTAAGGACGCACAACAACCTCTGGGAGCGATTTTGTTTCCATTTGAGAAAGAATGTTATTCCATCACGAAGGCAGAAATCTGGATAGCATGTCGTTAACACAGAGACGTATTCTGGATATTTACAGCTGGAAACATTATTTCCTAAGGGAATGAATGCGGAATTAGGTTTTGCCCCATTTCTTTTGAATCAATATTTCATTATACTACAACAGTGGTATGCCGTAATGGTTTATGGACTCACTTTTTTTATATCTTTAGCGTTCAATATGACATATTGTTAATATCTTATGTATTATATTTAGAGTGTTTTCATCTAACAATAATTTTCCTTGGAAGAACCAATGTGCAGAATTATTATGAATGCCCTGGGGACTATAATTATGTTTGTCAATAACCAGAACAATGTGTACAAAGTCAAGCTGTAAGCTGAACCTCGCACTGCTGTTAAAATAGCATGTGGGGAAAGGAAATCTTTCTTTTTCACTTCACTGTCCAAGTATAGCTTTTCCTCAGTCAAGATGTTAAAGGATAGAATCAGAAACAGAAATTTTGGGGCTGATGGATTCTATCCTGCTGGGCTACCTAATACCCTTAAGTAGGTACTTGCATTTACAATCAACTATTCTAAGGCCAGCCAAGCAATTTAAAGGGAGGGTGCCAACATAGAATTCAAACAGCGATAATAAAAAATACTGATAATTCCAGACTATTTTATTATTTTAATACTATTTTACCTCTTTTCCAGACCTTTTCTATAATAATAATTGCTTACACTTATATAGTGCTTTTCTGGACACTCCATTCAAAGCGCTTTACAGGTAATGGGGACTCCCCTCCACCACCACCAGTGTGCAGCCCCACCTGGATGATGCGACGGCAGCCATAGTGCGCCAGAACACTCACCACACATCAGCTATCAGTGGAGAGGAGAACAGAGTGATGAAGCCAATTCATAGATGGAGACTATTTGGAGGCCATGATTGGTAAAGGCCAGGGGGAAATTTGGCCAGGACGCCGGCGTAACACCCCTACTCTTTTGGAGAAATCCCATGGGATGTTTAATGACAACAGAGAGTCAGGACCTCAGTTTTACATCTCATCCGAAGGACGGCGCCTTTTTACAGTATAGTATCCCCGTCACTATACTGGGGCATTAGGACCCACAAACAAGGATGAGCGCCCCCCACTGGTCCCACTAACAGCGTTCACAGGAAGGCTTCCCATCCAGATACTGGCCAGGCTCATACCTGCTTAGCTTCAGTGGGCTGCCAGTTGTGACTTGTAGACTAATATAGCTGCTGGATTTAGAATATATAAGAATATATGAAATCATCATAGTCTGTGAAGTGTGAATTAACGTTTATTAATGCTGCGCACAATTTGTAAAGACAGTAAAAGAAGATGAAAACCTGCATGAACTTTGTATGCTTTTCCCCATGTTCAAGTGGTTTCCCCCTCCACTCCAAAGACATGCTGGTAGGTGAATTGGCTTCTGGGAAAATTGGTCCTGGTCTGAGTGAGTGTGTGTTTCTGTCTTGACTGGTGTCCCATCCATGATGTGTCCTGCCTTCCACCCATTGCTTGTTGGAATAGGCTCCGTCTCCACCCGAACTGCAAGAAGTGGTTAGAAAATGGATGGATGGAAAGCCATTGAGAACGAATGGTGAATATCACTGAGTGAGGAGATGGTAAGTTCAGGCAAGATGGCTGTTCTTGTCCGAACTACATTTCCCAGATGGCTGTGGGAAATTTTTTGTTGCCCACAGTCTCCTGAAGGTAAGGTATAGTAGGTGAAGGCTAAAAACTAGGAAGCTGAGGCTTCCAGAAGCGTGAACATTTTGGGTGTCTCTTACTACGACACCCAAAATACCCAGGTGTATCACAGTTAATTCACACCTTTATGAGGGTGCTGAGAACAATTGTAACGCAGAGTCGTCTGTCAATGTCATGCATTTAACTTTGCTTTGCAAAATTAGGCTGCTCGTGGATGAACTTCGCCCTGTTTAACTTTCAACCAGCAGGACTTCTTGTTTTCCTGCTTCTAACCCCATGGAGACCAGCTCCCTGCCAAGGTCTCCAGTAAAGCACTCAAAAACAAGGTCTTGCAGAAATTAAACAATAATCAAAAATACTGGTCTCTTTCAAAACTGTTGCAATGTAAAACCCAGGAGAAATTTCCTCAGCTGGAGCAAATTGTGCAATCTCCTGTAAGTGCTGCCTAGTGTATTTGATTTCAAAGGTTAAGAAGGAAAACCATTTTGAATTAGTGTGTTAAAGAACAATACACTGCTCCTCTTTTACTTTAACAGTGTTGTTTTGCCATTTGGATTGCAACACAAATAAATGTTGACCATTTATCCTGATTGTGATGAAACTGGAAGAAGCCTTCTGTGTTTTCAAAATTTTTTGATCACTGTTATTAAAAAATTGTATCCTGATTTCTAAAAAGTTAGAACTGAACACAGCTGGGCTCTTGCATGGCTCAACCCAAAAAGTGTTAGCTCGTAGAGCAAATTGAGCTCTGTAATCCAAATGCCTGGTTCGTGACACTTAGCTAACAGTGACTGGGACTCCACCCTGGTGCCAGAGCATAGAGACTCAGTGCTGCCGGTGGTAGAAGAGTCTGCCTGATCAGGACCCTGTGCAGACGGTATAATCCGGAAGTAAGTGGAGAAGGACAACAGGGAAAAGATGTAGAAGATCAGGATGGGTTGACAGACAGGGGGAGCGTGACGATGGTGATCCGGTGCTCGGGGGGCATGGCGAAGGCAAACGAGTCCAAACAGTCCCAAGGGGAATCCGGGGCGCAGTCCAGGGTCCAGGAACCGTGGGAATCCATCCAGGACGAGACAACCAAGGTTAAAATCCGGAACGGGATCCGGAACAGGGACAGGGAATAAAACCAGGGTAATGAGGCCAGGCGCGCCGAGCCCCGGACCCAGACGGTCAGGACGCTGTGATGAAGCCTATGCCTTCGGGTCTCTCCTGAACCCGCTGGTAGGTGGGATTCCGGGCGTCCATCTCCCAGCGCTGAGCCAGGAATGGCGAGAGCACCAGGCTTAAATAATGAGAGACAAAACAGGTGCACATAATCAACCAAAATACGAAAGTATCAGAGCGCCCTTAGAGTTAACTTTTTTTCCATTTGACATTCAAAGCAGAACTCTGCATCTCAGACACCTTGTGGGTTGCCTATGAAATATCTGGGGTTTCACCAATATGGGCCATTGCAAGCCTTAATTCACAGCGCCACCATAAAAGAGTTTTCTCCTGATACAAGTTTTGAAAATCCTCCAAGGCACAGACAAAGTCCACTCAGAGGCTTTCTCTGGAAAGGAAAAATGAAACACAAACCAGACGGGGCGAGTGGAAACGACGTGAAAGTGCATTTAAAACCGAGAACACGTTTCACTTCTTCACCCACAGGGCTGTAGGGAGTGTGAAACAAGCTACCCAGCCATATCTGGATGAATTTCTTGTATCGTTTAACTATTACCTACCAAAATGCGCCAGATGTGCCTAAAGGCCTACTCTTGTTTGTAACATTTCTGATTTTCTTCTGAATATGCAAGTCAAGACTTTTTAGTAAATACAACTGCTCGAAAACATATAGCATTGTTTTTTTTTAAATGAGAATAACCACTCACGGAATGTTTGTCTCCACATAAGAGATTTTAAAAATCAGGTTTTTATTTAACATGCCAGACTGTTTAACGTTTTTACAAGTCGGGTGGCGTTTTGGATAACCTTCAGACGACGGCTGAGAGAGCACAGAGGTGGTTTCAGAAAACGTGCGCCCAGCGCACGCATGCCTGCCCTAAGGCGGACGAGCCCCAGGCCAGCGCCGCTCTTTCCGCGACCGGCTGTGCACCGCTAGCGGGAGCTCTACTCCTTTCCCACACTGCGCGGAAGTGAGACGGCTCGGCTAGCGTGTTTAGTGCTGCAAGCGCCGCAGACAATCCCGGGATGAGGCGTATCCCAGTCACAGACGCTCTGTCTCGCTGTCTGCTGCTCCATGGTCACTAGCGCTGACAGCCAGCCAGCCAGCCCTCCCTCCCTCCTTCTGAAACTGCAGACAAACCGAAACGGAGGCAGTCTGCTCCCCGTAACCAAAACAGTGCAGAACTAAGTGTTGGGTGGGGGGGGGAGGACGTGCCTGTTTACAAAATTTTTATTTGGGGTGGGGGGGGGGGGGGTAGGTTGTAATTTTTTTTTTACAGAAATGGGCTTTGCGCAAGGATTTTTTTCGATGGAGATTTATTGGAATTCATAGCCTTGTTTAAAGGTGGAGATCTGAAAGTGTTGAAGGAAGAAAAAAAAAGGGGGGGGCCTCCTTTAATATCCTGGACAAGGGGGGGGGGGGGATCTGCGAATCTCGGCTGGGATCGCTCCTGAAAACAAACACCGTGCCCTGCGTAGGAACAGCAAAACGGGAGGGGAAATAAAATGCTTACAGTTTTTCCTGTTGGCAGCGAAGTTAGCAGGCGCTTTTCACAAAGGGGCTTCATTTAAAGGGAAAAGAAAAAACGGAATTTGTGCACCGCGGACTTTAAAAGTCGGAGCTGCTTGGCAGAAGCCGTGGGTTCTTGGAGGGGGAAAAAAAAGGCCTTTTTTTTGGAGGATTGCAGGAAATTTCTCGCCAAGGACTTATTTTTTTTATTTTTTCACAAGAAAAAAATGGAATCCTCGGATTTTCATATTAAGTTGGAGACGCGCTCGCCTGCACGTTAATTGTTTTTGCTGAAGGACATTTGCAATTCGGGAAGCTTTAGGGTAGCAAACGTTAGCTACCCAACCTTCGTATATCTGCAGAAACCAAATCAAAGGGAATAGAATAGCTGTTCAGACCGATTCTGGTTGTCTTAAGGTTTTTATTTTGCAGCCGGGAGTGGAAATTAAAGAACCGAGCCTCCCTATTTTTAAAACCGGAATCACCCAGTTCATTTCACGAATGATGTAACTGGCGAGGGCTTTTTATAAAGGGGGAAAAAAAATCTAGCACGTTAAATGATTGAGATAAGTAGCTGGCTGTTCCAAGAAAATGTTAATTTTAACGCCGGCCAGCACGAAGACGAACTGAAAACAAAAACGACGAGGCACCGGTGGACAATGATGGGATTCTTCATTTGAATCGGGATTACAGTCAACGAATGTTTCTGGATTGGTCATTTCTAGGAAGAGGAAAAAATTATAAAACTTTTTGGAGGTGTTTATTATCGCGGATACCGGGTTTGGTGCTCAGCATGGCCGCCTTCCACCGCCTGTCTATCCTGGTGTTGGGAGTCTACGCAGTCCTGCTCAGTACGGTAGCTGGTAAGTGCCTACATAACTGCAGGCTGAAATCAGACTTAATGGCCCTGTAAAAAAAAAATGATTTGGGCTTCCAATAAATAAACACTGTTCTATTTCAGGTAAACGAAACGACACCGAAAATAACCCAAGCAGAGAATCTCAATATTTAACTTTTTTATACGGCCGAATATGTTTTCGACCGTGGTTGAACCGCCTTGTTGTAGCTTTTAACAGCCAGGAAAGGTTAAATTCACCCAAGAAAAATAAAACTATTATTTAAGTAACTTCATGGGCACCTCTTGGTAGTCTCCAGGTAACCAGGGTCTCCAGCAAGGTCCGACAACATTTTATTTTCCATGAGTTGGACCGCGGGTGGAATCGCTGAAAATCTTTCCAAGAACAAATGAGAAAACGCTTTGCAATCGAGTATAGCGATTATATAATTGTTACCAAGGGATAGCACAATTGAAAATACGGCAGGCGTAATAATGTCACAACTTGAGATACATATATGGTGTGTAATGTCATAGGTGTAGCCTAAGTAATGTGCAGTATTGCATGTCTCGGTCTCTCATTTATTACTCCATTAACAGTAACGTTCAAATGTGCATGTCACTATTTGAGTAGTCCAGGTTTTCAGATGTGACAACAGCGGTTTCAGTTATTTGGGTGACTTGAACTGAATGCTTTAATAACGTGCAATTGCATCTGTAAGTACGGTAGTTAAGATCCTGGTGTCTGCTGTGCGCTGTCTGTGAAGGGTAGTGCACAGACCTCAGCATCGTTTTATCTCGTTCATTCACTTCACATGGACGTGAGATGCACCTTTTTATGACAGAACAAGGGCTCTTTTTATGTCCTGCCTTCTTGCCATCTTGCCATTAGATCCAGTGTAGATTGAAATATAAACATCTGGATTAAAAATAAGTCCTACTTTTAAAATATTTTCCCCTTTCCTCCTCCTAAAAGTGTCACATCACCAGAGTATAGAAAATGTCTATTGGTCATTGCAGACAGTCCCGAATGAGTAATATGTTAATTTCTGCTTTGAGGTGTTTTTTAATTGATCTTTTTTGACGTACTTCCTTTCGGTTTAGAGGGAAAAACCCAACCAGTAAAATCTGAGCAAGTGTTCTGCCATTTGTCAACCATGTTGCTCTGATGCCTGGTGATCCTGACAGGCATTTGAACTATAAGGCTTCAGTGATGTCTCCTCTGATAAGGCAGTCTTTTTAGATTCGGTTTTTTTTTAGTTTGTGTTCCATTTTGAAGTGGGAGAACATGCTTCTGAGATACTCCCCAGTTGTCCATAGGTTGAGTCTTGTAGGGTTGGTAGCCTTTCAGTCCCTGAACGCGTTTTCGGGATCATGACCCTTTAAGCAGGTTGTCGAGCCAAGCTTTTCTGCCTTACACAACACAGCTTGAGCGACTGGGGAAGATTAAGACATCTTGTATAACCTGAGCTAATTCTGACAAAGGTTTTTTTTCTTCTTCTAAGAACTTACTCCTATTTGGCCACAGACGTGGTCTAGAAATTCTTATCCTTTATGTTTGTGGAGAAAAAAATGTGTGGCGCTATAATTCAGATTCCCCTCTGGCCACGTCTGATCCAAAAGGACAACTCTGCTGTGTCCACTTCTTAGCAATACCCAGACTTTCGATTGCAGGCATTAAACCACTGAATGGAAACGAGTGAGGCCGTAACTGTTGCCTTAGAGATACTCTAAATGAGGGGCTGCCCAGTGACGCAGTGGTTAGTACTGCTGTCTCACAGCGCTGGGGCCCTGGGTTCAATTCCAGATCTTGCGTGCTGTCTGTGTGGAGTCTGTATGTTCTCCCTGGGCTCGCGTGAGACTTCTCCCACAGCCCCAAGACATACTGGTTGGTTAAACTGGCCCCGGTGCGATGATTGCGTTTGTGTGTCTGCTCTGCGATGGACTGGCGTCCCATCCAGGGTGTACCCCCGCCTTGCACCCGTTGCTTGTCTGGGGTCCCCAGTGATCCGGAACTGGATATAGCTTTTCGAAAACGGATTAAGAACAAGCACACAGATTCTCTCGTTTCTCCTACCTTTGAATCGCATGCCCTGGGGTCAAACGGCTGCTCTGCTCCCTCCCATTCCCACACGATGATGCTGTGAGGGTCTTGAGCCAGGCTCATGCTCAGTCATAGTCGGGGTGTAAGATGAGGCTCTGCAGCTTCAGCCTCTGTGCTGCAGAGGTGGAATGAGAACCCACGGAAGTATAAGATCCTTTAACACATTGAGAATCACCCAGTAACTCGCAGCAGGGTTTCACAACTCTGTGCCCGGAGGCCCACACAGCAGCAGTTTCCATTCCAGTGGAGCCTCATGACCTAATTGAAGCCTTAATTGAACTAGCAAGTTGCTTTATGGGAGTATTCCTCAGTAGCGTTTTCTTTTCCTCCTCGGAAGTCTTGGATTTGATGTTACTTGTGAAATGCAGTAGCTGAAAGCTGCCCTCCAGCATTTGCAGGAGCTGAGCCCAGATCAGGTTGTCCAAATTAGTCCTATTTTTTTAAACGTTCTTTTTTTTTAAACCTTTAACAGTAGCAGTGAGTAGTCGGTTAACAGCATGCTGGTCATTGACATTCATAAAATCCCATCCTCATCCGTGCATACAAAAAGAAACTACATAATGATGTGTTTGGGCATATAGGGACAAAACTGCACAGCCTTCCTGTATCGATATAATCCCAGAAAGAAAAAAAAACAAAATTAAGAAAGCTGGTTTTCCAAATAAGTCCAAAGGGGAGAACAGATCTTCCTAAAGTGCTCTGATCGCGAGCGGAGATCATATCAGTTTTTCTAGGGAGAGCCACATTTAGACAGTTGGTACTTGTAGACAGGCATACATTTCCTAGCATAATGATCAAGCGTAGAAAATAGACATTCTGAATCTTTGTCAAGTTGGAGTGTATAATCGCTGTCTAGAAGGTATAATTCTGCCGACATGGTAAAATGCAAACCAAAGATGTTTTCGATGACAGAATGTACATAATTCCCATATTGTTTAATTTTATCGCACGGCCAGAATAAATTAACAAGATTACCTATCTGAGAGTGAAACACTGATTCGATCTGCCTGGGTATATCTTTTGGAGTAGGACTGGGGGGGTCAGATAGAATTCATTAAGTTCAGCTATTGTATAGTAATAGAAGTGCACTTGGGAAACAGATTAGTCCTGTTCTAAAGTCAGTTAGGATCCAGTGATGTGCCCGAGAGCTCTACTAGAACAAAAAAACCAGCAGGTGTTTTGGCCTCCGGGACGAAGACTGGGCATTCCTGCCTAATAGGGCACTCGCTGTGGAGTGGAGGAGCAGGTGCATGTCTCATTGACCTTACTGCAAGGCTAGCAGCAGGTCCACAGGAGTCCCTGTTTGCACTGAAAAACAGAACAGACCCTGGCTGAGCCCAGGTGCTCAGTCAGTAGTGTGCTCAGTCCTTGGATATGCATGACGCAGGATGATTTCTGGCCCCTAAGCTCGACCCGCACTTTAGCTACTCGTGAGCACTGGCATCTGAGCTAAAGAAATGCAGTGGCAGTGCTGTGTACCAGTTGGAAAGGAGACTGTGTGATGTTCTCTTAGGCTGTGCAGTGTGCACCTTAACCAGGTGATTCATTGAATGACTTGTGCTCTGCCTTGGTTTGAATCTTTTGTTTAAAAGAAAAAAAGAAAACGGATCATTAACATGCATAAAGCATGCTATTTTATCCTCTGGAAAAGATACAATGCTAGCTGTCTGAATAGTAACATTATTGTGTACAGGATTTCTGTGCATTTTGACTTATCGCCTTTAACTGGTGTTGTGACAGCTAACACAGAGGTCTTAACCTTTATTTTCTGATGTGCATATTTGAATCTATGGGGTTACATATCACCACATTCAGATGTTCTGCAGTGAATGCATGTCTGGTGCAGTGGTTGGGTCACATTTAAAATCGCTGATATGTGCAATAACTGCACACTCATCTGAATCAATTAGCGAACAACAAAACAAGCAAGTGATTCAACAGGAAAGCCATTCGTCAGTAATATGAGTGTGTGAGTGCTTTATCTTCTAGGGTCAGCGTTATAAATCCTGATCTGATTGATCGTTTGCTAGGCTTGAGTATTTGGAGGTGCAGTCCGTGATGTTTATGCAGCAGTTTTTAAGTGCTCATTGTACTCTGTCCAATAAAAATAGTGAATGATTGTGCCTTGCAGTTCCTTAAATGCTTTTCTAAGGATAATCAGCACCCCCTTCATCATTGCTCATGTCTATCCTGGTTTATTTTTAGTACGTGGTTGTAGGATTTGGACAGTGAGTTCATAAGATAGTTCTCGTCACTCCCATTTCTGGATGTACATTCATTGTAAGCTAATTTTTTTTTGAAAGCTTAGCATATTATAGAGCAAACATTACAAAAAAAAGTGAGATTCTTTAATAGTGGATGGCTCTTTGTGTGGATAAGAACTTGAGTTTGACACAAGAAAGAAGTAAACAGTAGCTGTTAGTAGGCTTAGCCTTCACACAAGGCCCTTGGGGGGTGAAATAAAGCTTACTTTAGGCCTTGAAAAAGATAAGAGAGCACAAACACAACCAAACAGGAGTTTTGAAGCTTCCATGTCTGATATGGTCATGTGTTGCGCTGTGAAGACACTGATGTGATTTTAATAGTTCTGCTATAATTCTTACAAGAAAGGGAATAATTAAAATCAGCTGTCCCTGGCTAAGAAAAACTTAATTTCATATTTATAATACTTAACAGGAAGCCGGTCCTTTACAATTTCATCAATTTCCCTATGGGATTAATAAAGTCTTATCTATCTATCAATTCTTTGTGGCTGTAATGTTCATTTTTATAGACACAGTTATGTACATATAGACTTTGATTTCCTACTGAAGAGACTATTTATGGACACAGGAAATTAGGCGATTACCCACTGATGGACGTATTTAGAGAGAGGAACACAGAGCTGAATTTGAATATGCACAGTGTTTAACATCAACTCTTAAGGGGGGAGAAAAAAATGGAAGGCAGGAGCTTTATGTGTTCCATCATTCATGGTGCATGTTAAATTTGTAGCCATAAAGCATCCATTTTCAATGACTTTTCAGACCCATTTAGCTTTAGTATGGCATTATCCACCATAAAAAGACCAGCGCCAAGCATGACAATGAGTGTTGGGTTTAATCTCGTCCAGCCCTGACTGGGAATGTGTCTTCAAATCAACTATCACAGCATCTACAGAAATGTATTAGAACTAATGGCAGCCAGATAGAAACTCAGCTTTTTTCCTAGTCAGCGATGAAATAAAATAGAGATCTGGCCATTTAAACATCTGTGAGCAGAAAACACGATAATACGAAGATGATAAGGAAAAGATTGATCTGAAATGAAAATGGAATTGACCAATCTGAAGAGCAAATATGTGAAGTGTCATTCACATATTATTATGCACAGTCAGTAATGATCTTAAAATACGAGCACACCAAGATGTCAGCTTCAGTAAGAGTTGGCAGGGTAATGAAGTGCTGCCTAGTTTACTGGCACATAGACAATTATAATGTTTTTTTTTAACCAAAATGTCACCAGAAGGCTTAGGAAAACGAGACCTGTGCTTTGAAATCTACATTGCTTTCAACGTATGATTAATAACCTACACAGCCATGAAGTGGTGGAATGAAAATTGTTTACATTCATGAGACGTTATCATCTGTTTGCATAGCTATTGAATGATTTGTGGGAGGCATGTTGGCGCAGGGGTTAGCATTGCTGCCTGGTAGCGCTGGGGTCCTGGGTTAAATTCCAGACCCCGGGTGCTATCTGTGTGGAGTTTGCATGTTCTCCCCTTGTTCGCCTGGATTTTTTCCCACAGTCCAAAGCCATACTGGTAGGTTAATTGGCGTCTGAGAAAACTGACCTGTTGTTTCTGTGCGTCTGCCCTGTGATGGACTGGTGTCCTGTCCAGGGTGTACCCTGCCTTGTGCCTGTTGCTTGCTGGAATAGTCTTCGTCTTCCCTGCGATCCTGAGTTAGAAAAGGGCAGTTAGAAAATGGGTGGACTAATAATTTTAGTTTTTTTTTATACGTTTTTGTTGGTGTCTGTGCTGTAGTGTTAACGATAAAGCAGATGTTGAGCAGCTCTTGAGCAATATGGAGCTGAACAAGTTATGCTGTGGAGACAGAGCCGTTGTAGACGACCAGTTGCATCAAAAGTACTATGTGATCAGAACACAGAATGTCTGAAGCAGTTTAGAGTATGTTTTAGGATCATGGTAAATCTTACAGGTTCATTTGATACAACAAAAATTATTAGGTGTTTAATGTGTGCTCTGTGACATTTAAAAAAATGATCTTGCTGAATGAAGGAATATGTCATTCTTGTTGTTTAAATAAAATGGATGCAGGTTAATACACTTCCTATTCAAAAACATCAAATGTCAGTTTACCTCTTTATGGTAGATCTTTTTGTTACAGGAGTTTTTTTTCCTTATTATTATGCCGTTAAAGTAAATGAGGCTTCTGTTGTAGGGAGTGGTTTTGCCCAGGGGCATGTTGTCAAATCTGAAAGCTGCTTAGCTCAATTTCTGGGCTGAGAATAACATTGATTTACTTGCTTAGTCGTTGTTTTGCTGGGACTCCTTGTTCATCAGGAAACAAATGAGAGGGTTAGTCATCGGTGTTGTCTGAGAATTCATCTGAAGCAGACATGTGGTTGATTTGTACTGTGCTAATTAATGCAACTGACATTCCCTATTCAGGTGCTCAATCGACAATAATGAAAACATTTCTATTATTTGTTGGGTCTTCGTTATGAGCATTTGTCTTTGATGTGACGATATGATGTCAAACTGTGGAGGATGACGATTTCTGTGGACATTGGAAGCTTTTTTTGTTCAAATGCAGGCATGATGTTCATGGCACTACAAGATTGATACAAATCTTTAATAGGGTTCTTTGGGCAGCTTCAAGACTGGGGTTCTCTGGTCCTGGTTCGCCAGAGTGTCTTTGGGGTTTCATTCCAGATTCTCATCCTTTCACAATGATAATGGGTTATTTGCTTAGTTACACCAGTTCCTCTCAGCCTTTAAAGAAACTTGGAAAACCAGCAGGTGTACTGGCAAACCTGCGTTATCTTGCTACAGTAGCATCTGTGTCTGTGTCAGATTAAGCGTCAGGTGGTTTGCTTTTTATCTTTAGGAATCTCCTTTGTTAGTGTTATCTAAGCTGTGTAGTTTTCTTGTGACCCAGCTGCAGAAAATCATGTATGCCTTCAATCTGACCATTACATATTTTGAGTCTATATGGAATCAGAACATTACAGTCCTTTCCTGCTTAGCCCACTTTAGAAAGCCAGAGCAAGGCCAGTGCTTACAAAGAAAACTTCACAATAACGACCAGGTTGAGTTTCCCTCACTTAATGTGAATAGTGTGGCGTGATTGTCCCGCCTAATCCCACCCAAATTGGAATTGCTGGATGAAAGTGCTACCCTGATATCACGGCCCCTGTTCAGCTGGTTTCCTTTTTTTTGTTGTTAATTTTGTTTCTGTAAGAAAAGTCTGCTTCACACATGTAGGTTTTTGTGAAAGGCAGCGATAAACCTGCTTATTTTACTCATCAGTAGATATTCTTTGGATACTCCCTATCAAGTTTGATGGATTTATGCTGTGTTTTCATCACAGCAGTGATTAATTCTGTTTGCTCAGGGGTCAGATTTAGGTCTAGTTTGGCCTCAGAAGTGTCTAGGAGTGAAACTGTCTGGGTTGCTATGCATCTTTTTTTTTTTGTCCAACGCGGCAAATCCACCTTGCAATCATCTTGCTGCACGTGCCTAATGAAAATCGCCGGCGTTGAGCACTCTGCAGATTCGTTCCTTCTGCCCAATAGGTTTAGCAAAATCCCTCGCTGACCGGAGCTGCGCTACAAGTACGGCTTCTGATATTTCTGCGGCTTTCGGTAACGTCACCCAGAGGCCAGCTCTTGAATTTGTCGTAAAACAAAAAAGAAAAATGCTACAAAAATCTGCTGCCCAAAGTAGCTGACCGACTGAGAATGAGGGTTCATAAGGTGTGCTCCTGTTGTTCCCTTTAGGGATAGACAAGTGGATTATCTGTGCATTCAACGCATTTTGTTTCTAAGTGCCACATTGGGGTTGGCTTTAGCACCTATCAATGAAGCCTTCTTACTTCAGGAAATCTAGACTGTATGCCCTCCACTGTGCTGCCTTCTCTTTGGAAGGCTGTTCAGAGGAGATGCAGGCATCCTCTCTTGTCTTTATTGTGGGAGGCCTTTGCTGTACATAGTACATCTCTCCCCTGCTGCTGCTGTGGTATTGGGAAGCTGTGTTTCTGAACTTTTTTTTCTTATTACAGAACAGCAGGTATTTTTTTGGCTTTTCTGGTTTTTATACAAACAGGAAAAATCTGATTCTCCTTACAGCAGTGGGCGGGATGGAAAAGCAATATGAGTGATTGGTTTTACTTAATCAGCTAGGTTATCCACAGATGTCATTTTTCAAACTTAATAGGTGTTTGGTTCAGCTCAGAATGTACTGCATGCCAGATGTTGTTTGTGATTTTGTTTTCTATTGGTGCTGTCATTACGTATCTTATTTTAAATAAGCGTTAACATTTGAATTGGCAAGCCAGCCCAGTTCCTGACATTCAGTGACCTGTAATGGTAAAAAACTGGTGCCTTACGCCTTGGGAGATTAAAAGGCAACCATTTAGTTTAAGCTTTTAGTGGAACGGATTTTCTTTCAGCATTGAAACTTACAATCAGAAGACACACAGCCACCTAAACAAACATTGACGACATAATACAGTAAGAAAGATATCTCTACTGCAATCTTATCCACCTTGTGCTGATAAACTGGAGTTGATCATGTTGAATTCTTGCTTTCTTCCTTAGGAAGAGTTAGGTGTGTGGGCACAGTCAGATTTTCAGGGGAAACCCCCCCCCCATTAAAGTCAGTGTGGGTCAAAGGTCATTTTTTAATAGCACTTGGCATCTGTCGGTGTTTTCTTTTTTTAATCGGAGGTTTCTAGCTTAAGTTTCCTTTCCATGGTTACTTGTGAAATGTGCCCCAGATGTGAAGAGAGGTACCCAGCTGTGGTATTAATACCGCTGCCGCCATGTGATGTCATTGGCTCGGGTCTGTGCTGATCCGAGAAGGAACGTTAGACAATGTCTCCTGCAGTTGTGTTCCGTAATCATTTCCAGTTAAGTGCTGCCTCCAGTTATTAAAATAGCTTGAATCTCCATTTTTTCGTACTTTCTTTGTGATGCATTGCTGTGAACATTAACCAAAGGGGAATGTTGCTGTTTTTTTTATCGCAAAATCACCTCCTCGTCCTCGTTTTCCTGTCACAAATGGGGTGAGGCTTGGAACTCCCGAGGGCACGCTCCCATGCCACGACTTAAAAAGTCCAGGGTTGTCTGCCATTTTGACCTTCCGGTCTGCGTAGTCGGACTCACCCTTCCTCAAGACACAATACTCTGAACATGTGCTCACAGAACATCGTTTCCGCTGATTCTCTGTTAAATGCTGCTGTGTTGTACGGAAGGTCGTTCAGCTGTTAAACCTCCGCACACGTGCGTGGAGCCCAAAAGCCACAGGAGCCCCAACAGCAGAGATGTAAGACATAAGAAAAGATACAGAGAAGAAGAGGCCCTTCAGTTCATCTTGTCTCTGTGGGGCTCCGGTGCTGTTTATCCAGGGGAGAAAATGAAGGCCCATACTGTTTCTTAGCGATATAGTAATGGCTGCGTAAAATGTTTTATTCCTAAGTTTTTTATTATTCATTTAGAAACTGCACTTAAGAAATTGAGATATAAAAACAAGTTATTTTAGCTGTTTTTGTATACTCTACATGGACTATAATTAGTTACAGAAGCTCCCGTGATCTCGGTTAATCTTTTAGCTTATGTTAAGGTAACATAAGTTCGATTTTCAAAACCGGAATTGTCAAATTCCGGTAAGCCATCGCTATCTTGGCCTGCAAAGACTGTGGAGAGGTGAGAGGCGGTGAATTGTAGCAGAAGGTGCTCTCCATGCTGCCTGCTTAGTGCCATGCATTATTCAGAGCAGTCAATAAACCAGGGTTATTATTAGAATAATGCAGGTCAGATGAGTGTACCACAGGCCCTGACTTGGCACCTTTCTTTATATGACGAGGGAGTGAGTCTATGGGTGGCTCAGCACCATAGCCATTTCTGATGGACATTTTAAATTCTTGCGCACTCCAGGAAGCTTTTAATATCGGTCCTGGATCAAAGGACTATGAAGCCAGTCCTCTGCGGACTGCGGTCTACAGCACGTTCCTGACTAGCACAGTGGGCTACAGTGCTTCTGCAACCTTGTGTGCTGACAGCATGTGGGAAGAGAAACTATAAACAGAAACAGGCAAGTCCACAGGTATATACTGTAAACGTAATTGGGTATATGAAAATAATTGGTCGAAAATGCGTATGAGAATGTTTTGTAGTTTTTATGAATTTCCTGGGAGGAATATAACATCCAGGCACCTTCTAGCTTCCTATTTTCATCTTAAATCAGCTTTATGTAACAGCTCGTTAGTTAGGCAAGCTTGGGCAGAATGATCCAAAATGGTTGAGTGCTTTCTCTTTGGCTCATCACTTGAGCTCTTGTCAGCACAATTCCCAAACTAACAGTCAAAGCAATAGTCTAGAGAACAGGAACACGTCAAAGCTTTATTCCATGCTGAAAAGCGAAGAAAGGAGACTCCAACGTTTCGGCTGAGGGAAATGTCGACACAGGCACCTACTTGAACTACTTCTAGAAAATAGTGCGAGAATGTCCATCAGTAGGGCAGCAATATTGTTAGACCCTTTTTATCGTTATTGCTCATTTTTGTTGACTCATGGGGTTGACGCGGGACTTTTCTTTTTGTGATTTAGTTGATTTCTTGTCTCAGGGTTTTCCAAGGTTGCGTTGTCTGTTTAAAGAGCAGGATGCCTCACTGTAAAACCACACGTCTCCCTCTCGGGGAGCAGGGCGGAGGTGTAGCTGGGGATAAGGCTGGTATGCAGACTGCTATAGGAAATGAGCTGCGTGTGGCACCAGATAGCTACGAGATAAAACGATTGCAAACGTCTTTACAAACAGGACGATAAAGCGATTGCCTTCTTAGCTTGCCTGCTGTTAACTTTAGCGTGTACTGTTTGTCTTTGAATAATATTTCAGAACTTTTTTTTGTCTCTGCTTTGTAAATCTTCATTTTTTTTACTGTTTATTGAGAAGGTCTCTCAAGTCTTATAGTTCACATTTAAATGTCCTCTTTTGATTTCATTTTATGAGACTTTAGAATTTAGGAGTTCATTAACGCCTTGGTTGTCTATGGGACATTTTGGTTTAAACAAAAATACTGCAATCAAACAAAGGGAGCAAAACAGTTTTCCGTTTGAAATCTCTGCTGTTTCTAAATTAATATGACAATAAAGGAGCATGTTAGTTGTAGCCTGTTGCATGTACTGCATCTTGTAATTATTGTATCATAACAGGAATGTCTCATAACTATCTTTAAACATGATAATATCCCATACTTTACTTTCTGGACAATACATTTAAAGTAGCTGGCACCTTGTTTATGAACTGCCAAACCAGAAAAGGATCAAATGTTTTTCAGCGGTAGATCTTCAGCCTATTGCCCATCAGGTTTTTGTGTTATTCAAGTTCTCCAGTATCTACAAAGCACAAAGATGTTCATAATTTAGTATCGGGCTTTGCAGTCTGATTACGTGAAAAGTACTTTTTCACTGAACAGCATCACAGAGGAATGTTGAGCAAGTATAGGACCGTTCCTGTTAGTTTTGATAGGAGGTATGCAAAAGAGAGCCATCTAGGATGCTTTATTATCTGTAGGGTATGGGGCAGTAAAATCAAGTCAAACATTGGGTAGAAAGAGGCTATGTTACTCTTTTGCAGCGTTGACTATGTGCTTCCTGCAAAATCGAATTTTTCGGTTTATTGCTCTCATGTCGCTGTAATTAAACAATCACAACACACCGCGCTGTTCAGTCGGATTTCAGTTAATTAGACGTACATATTTAGAGCCTTATGATATTAAAGTGTGTAACCTTGACATGGCAGTGTTACAGTTCTGCGAAAACACCAGGCACAAAACAGAAGAAGCACTAACCCACCTTAACTGAGACTCATCTTTCATGCTCCTAAATGATATTTAGAAATTGAATGACATGCTTTAGCTATTTTAAGATAAGACATATCTTGCACTAGAAAATCATTGTGAAGTTACAATATTCAACTTTTAGTTACTAATTAGTTGAGATTTTTTGGTGGCAGAACTTTGTTCTGGTTCAAATACCGAATTGATTTCTGATTGTTGGGTTTAAACTAGGGAGACATTTAAGCATTTATATTGGAAGGCACTGTCATGATTTAATTTTTTATTTTTAAACGGATGATTATTGTAACTTAAGCAGGTTTATCTGCTTTTGATATTGCTTGAATTAATTGCAATAGTTTATGAATTACATTGTTTTCACAGAAATCACTTATTATGGAAGTGCATGAAACTATAACAGTCTCTGTCATAGGTTTCCACAGTCATAAATCTGTAATATTTTAAGTTCTGAAGCCCTTACGAATTCCCTCTTTGACCTGGGAGTAGGAAAGTAGGTGATATTGAACTAATATTTCTGCTTATATTTGCCATCATTGCCAGTTTAAAAGCAGCATTCTTAAAATCTATCATGAATGAGGAATAATCAAGATGCACAGAAGAACTGGAAAGAGGACTTCCAGTGCATTAACTGTTTCCCGCTGTTTGGTTTAATGGTGGAACAAAATTAAAGTTTGAAGTGATGATCATGTCTTTCGTATTTAAAATAATTAAGACCTAGAAAAAGTCAAACTAACTATTGTTAGTGATCAATCCTCCTAACTACTAGTGTCTATAGATTTGGAGATGTGGACAAAAACTTTGATATAATATTTGTGTAGGCACACGTTCCTACGAATGTAGCTTACATTAAGTGATTATTTAGGCTTTTATCTGATCTGTTGAAGGAATTTAGGGTTTAGCCTCTCCAGCGTGTGCTGATTCCCTGCTGAGATTTTACTATATTAGTAAGTGTATCAGTATATTTATTCTGTGATGACAAAATGATACAGACAGATTATGTCGAAGAGATTTAAGTAATCAGATGTGATTTTTTGGTGGGGGACAATTTCAGATTACATGCCTTGTTTATATACTGAGACATTCCTGTCCTACTCTGGTGAACAAGTAAACAATTCAAAATCACAAGCCCAGAAACAAGCCCCTTCCGTAAGTAAAAAAAAAAATAGTTGGGTTTCGGGCGCTTTTGAGATTTCTGTGAAATAATTTGTAGTTCTGATGAATAATTGTTCTGTTTCTTTTTCTAGCATAAGCCTCCTTAAATTGAGTGGAAAGTTAATCATCAATCAGGTTTTGGCAGTATTACACCCTCTCAGATTTTCTTGTAACGGAGCATGAGGGAGTTTATGAGCGATTGTTTTCATTTAACAATGTTCTGTTCAGTTTATATTTTATCTCTGCCTTATTGTTTTCATTTAACAATGTTCTGTTCAGTTTATATTTTATCTCTGCCTTATTTACAGCACTAAACCCCTTGCCTCCTTTTGCATGTGCCGTCTTCCTCCAAGTTCATTTATCCTTCGGGCCAGACACCGATTACTCTGACCTTGATAAAGCTTTTTTTTCCCCGGCGTGTGTCATCTGAGCGCCGTTTCTTCAGGCCCGACAACAGGTAGGGCAGGAGGTTAATCTCTCTGAACCTTCGAGCCTCAAACACTCCGCGCAAGTCTCTCATGAAATACAGATGGACCTCGGGGGTCTCCGAGGATATTGTGGCCACCCAGGTTGTTTGGAATTAGGCCCGGTCCCGGGAAGACAGGAAAAGGGTCATGGAGACCAAACTGACACTGTGACAATGAAAATGGACTGTTTCAGTCCGCTTTCCCCTAGTGCGATGTCCAGGGAGCTGTTTCCTGCTATGTGTAGAGATTTTTACATATAGAACCAAATAATAGGCACCCACAAAGAAAGAAAGCAGGGAGAAGACTGCGAGTTAGGCGATAGGATGTTTTGGAGCACATCGGTGGTGTACTATTTATTTTCCAAAAAGCATAAAACTGAACTTGCATCTTTGCACTGTGGGGTCTTTTGTGTAAAAGTGACATGTAGTTTGATTGTTGTCGGCAGCTGATTTGGAGTGTTCCAGGCACAGCTGATTAAGTGTCAGTTCTGTACAGATAGACTGATTGTACAGCAGCTCTAATCTCCAAAAAGTACTAAGCGGCTTCTCTGAATAAGCGCGGGACCAATTCTGTTGTAGATGAAGGAATTCTATAAAACCCCCACTTCTGAAAGTTAATTAAACCCGCAATCTGTGGCGTGTACAACATGTGGAGCTTCCTGGAGGAATTTCGACTTCCTCTCTACATCTACCTGGTCTTGGGAGTTTTATTTCAATCTTTCTGAATCTGTGAAAACGGCCACAAAGTTCAGTACCTCATGGAAAAGGGGAATATACTGGAAACTGAGCTGCGTGGCTTAAGAGATCACCCCGAGTTGGAAGATCGGGCAAATCCCACATTCGTGGAGGTATGTGGGATCGCCGAAGCAGGAACACTAAGAAGCTGACGGAGAGGAGCAAACAGTACAATCCCAGCTATCCTGACAGTGTTGCTGATTGTCAGACAAGTTTGCTCCCTTCCAGGACCTGACAACAGACATGAAAGACATGAAAAAACAAAAGACATGAAAGAGATAGCAGCACCCACAACACTCTCTGGGCTTGTCTGCATTGAAGACTGACCCGGTCTTGAATTTTATTTTGTCTTCTTGAATTTCGTTTGCTGCTGCTTCTACAGCATTTGTTAATCCTCCTAATTTGGTATCAGCTGTAAAACTTGACTAATTTATCAACTAAGCCAGCATCTAGATCATTGACATAAAGTAGGTGGAGCAGTGGTCCTTTTGTACTCCCTTATCTGTACCCCCTGGAATCCTGCCTGAAACATGCCAAGGTCACCAACTGAAAACCTTCCTCCTTAAACACGGGATGAGTATACGGAGTCCACTTTCTCCACCTTTCTGTGGCGAAGGCCACCTTTACAGGCATGATGAGTTGTGTCAGACTGGGCAGGTATGATGACCGGTGTGCTAGGGGCAGGTCTCTGTCTAAAACCTGAAAATAATAACAAGATGAATGGAATACAGCTGAAGGGAAGGGGCGGAAAATCCACTTAAAATTTGCACGGGTGCTACAAAGGCAGCAAACCAAGCCACCAAGGGGACTTCAAGAGAAGCACCAGTGCTGCAGCAGGTGACTGCAGTGTAATTAGAATCATTGAAGCCAGTGATTGAAGAGGAAGAGGTGAAGGTGTAGCACTATACATCAGGAACAAGACTCAGACACGGGACGTTAAGCTTGATGAATCAAGGGTCTCAATCTGTATGGGTCAGCATTGTTCCAGAAACGAAAGGACATAGTGTTAATAGCAGACTATGTGCCATCCAATTCCAATATTTTATAATTAGGTAAGGGATGTGTTTGTACAGTCAGAAGCGGTGATAATGGGGCTTATTTTTCCTTGAGTAGAGTAGGAAAAATCTTCAGGGCTGTCATTAGATGAAGCTAAAATAGCAGACGTGACCAACAATTGCTTCCTTACTCAGTTTGTCAGGACATTGACTAGAGGGACTGAGTGCTGATCTGGTCTTTTAAACACCGAGGAGAGAGAGGAAAACCGAGGCGAGAGAATGGCTGGCAAATTGATTGAGGTATGGTGTGCCTTGAAGTATATTTTATCACTGTACAGGTATGCTTCAAAGTATATTTTGAAGCTAGCGTGCAAAACAAAGGTTTCAAATTTCAGGAAAGCAGACTGGAGGAATGAGACCGTAGATTTGGAGGACAGACAAGGAATGAAGTAGAGAAAGCAGGGTATCAGTTTAAATATAGACGTTTTGATTGGTGCACAGAAGTGATTTATCCATGACTAAGCAAATTCAGGGCTAAACATACACCAATTGAAAGTATACACAAAGAAAGGACTTAAACATTTACCAGCAACTGTATCACCCTCCAACTCACAACTGGCAGCCCACTGAAGCTCAGCAGGTGTGAGTCTGGCCAGTACCTGGATGGGAGACCTTCTGGGAAAGCTGAGGTTGCTGCTGGAAAAAGTGTCTGAGATGAAAGTGGGGAAACTTTCTAAATAATAAAAATAATTGTATCAAAAATTGAGCTCAGGTGTGTTAATTATTTTTTTTTAAAGATACTTGTCTTTCAGGTCTAGCACTGCAGAGGAAAGCGGTTTTGTGAAAGGCACAGGAGAGCTTTTTGTCTGCTTTTAAAGGGAAAACAAATGTGTGCCACAATCCAGTGGCTTGCGCAGCTGAATTGCACAAATAGTGGATGATGCCGTTTCTGAGGCTTCCTTTGGGTCTCTCGGCTGGTGAGCCCAGCCCGTCGGCGGTATTTTCACAGTTTGGAATGAGCCTGGCTTTATCGGAGATCTTCGGTATGTACAGTGGGCTGCCTGGCAGAGGCTTAGACTAAACAATAAGTTCCGCGCTCGGCTGGTGAAGAGACCATTATGTCGAAGCAGCAAAAACTTTCCCCGCGGTCTCTTTCTCCCCCTCCACCTCCTGAAGCTGAACAGATTGGAGATTGAGGTCCGGCGCGGGCTTCTTATTCACACGGCAATCGTCGTGCCCCTGCCGGTGGCACTCTTCACACTAATTGAAAAATCGTTTCGGTAGCTCGGTGTTTGAGGGGCCGTCCTACTGCAGAGAGCTCCGTTCTGCAGCTGTCCGGCCTGGTTTTTACCAGGATCACATAGATGGCCACCCGCAGGCGCCACAAACGCTCGATTTTTTTTTGTCTTTGTTTGATTTTGTTTAGTAGGCTGTGGGGGGGGGGGGGGGGGAAGCCTAAGAAAGCTCACAAGCGAAAGAAGGTAGCGCGAGTCGTTTAGCTCGTTTGGTTTTTTCATACCGGATTGACGTGAGGAGCCCGCAGCGTTCTTTCTCGAAAGAAACGACGGGATTGGCTTCGACGACGGCTAGGGATCTTGTTCCAGACGGCCACCACTCTTATTTTAGGACACAATATCTCTGGATGCCGCATTATGGGTCGCTGTTTCCTGCGTAAAGAAAGGCCAGCCAAATGCCTGGCACAGTCTGCTGAACAGACCTGTGGGCTGTTAAGGGTCAAATTTAACATGGCCTATTTTATCACAGAAGAAGGGCTTTTCTTGAAATGTCTCCCATTGATACACTATGTAAGGAAACCCTGGCCACACAAACCACAAGCGGTGTTAATAGCGAACTGGCTTGTTAAGTCAGGTCGGCTTATTACCTGTTGATTCATAGTGGTGGGCAGAGACATTTCCACCCAGGAGCGTGGAAACTATTTCCATGCGGCTTTGTGAGAATAGAAAACTTATCAACTGACCTGTTGCACAGCACCTGCTAATGGCATTCAGGAGAGAATGGCGAGTAGCAGTGATGCTTTTCTTCAATACAGGATTTTGTTTTTCTTAGACTTCAATCATTATTCTAACTGACAGCTGCACTATAATTCAGCTCTAGGTTGCTCAGCTTGTGAAAAGATTGTGGCGACAATTTTACACTAAAACACAAATTTATACAGAGCGTGCATGTTCTACTGAACAGTAAGAACATACCTAAAATAGTTAAGTAGGTTTAAAATTAAGCTGTTGTGAACGCTGTGTTATACGCTAATAATTAACATTCTATGTCGAAACAGGGAAGGCCGTTTAGCAGCACGTGACTGCAACCAGAAAGACATTTTATTCACGAATCCTATCGGTAGGATCACAAAACTGAATTGAGAGCTCTAAGTGTAGAAGGCTCCATCGAGAGGGACTTTGTTACGGTCCTTCAGTCAGCGATCCGGCGTCTTAAATCACTTGCTGGCCAAGGCCACACAGGTGCCTTCTCCTTGTTGGCAGGACTCTTTCCTCGCTGCCGTTTGGAGAACGTTGGGCTCGGTGTTATTGTGAAAAGAGGCTCCAAACTCCAAAGGAGCTGGAGGGGAGCAAAAGTCGGGACACCTGCTCGCCTGCCTCTCCTGTGGCCCTGTCCCCTGGATGGCTCCTTGCTCCAAAACAAAGCCCCAAAACAAAGCCCCCCCCTCTGCCCCTCCTGCTGGCAGCCCGCCACGGGCAAGCTCTCTTCTTCCTCCCCTCCTTAAACTCATTTTTCTAAAAAAATAAAGGCGAAGGTTTTCATCCGATACGTAAATATAGGTCTGTAAGCTCTAGGTTTTGGGGCGCCTGCAATTCGTATTCATGTTGGTCATCTGATTTTTTTGTCCGCCCCTTTCCCAAATATTTAATCTGGGTAGTCCTCGCAGAAGATGAAGAAAATATATCCCTTAAGTAGTCAGTGAACGTTTTGTGTGCGCATGCTGACTGCACATTGCAGTTGTCGACACTGTAATTTTGACTCCTAGCTTTTTTCTAACCAGGTGTGCAAATTTGAGGGGGAAAGAAGTTCCTCCAGCTGTTTTGCCCTTTTCTGTGCTTTGTCTTTCATTATCCCTTACTTTGTACCGACCAGAGGTCCCTGGAGAGGGTTTCTTTAACGAATCCTTTACCCGGATTTGCCGGAGGATTTCACGGTAAACTATGCTTGATAATGGCTACTTGCATTCGTACAGCGTTTCAGTGCAGAGGCTGCACAAGTGCCTTCTGTACAAGAGGAGATCCACTTCTTCCACCACTAGCGCAGTAACCATGTGCACCAGCAGCCCAGGTATACTGCAGATCAGGTGGGTAAATGAGAAATTGCTTCACAAGCAGAATTAAGGGGAACTTGAGGGAGATCAGGTTGTACAGAGTGCAATTTCACCAGCATACCATGAAAAACCCCTTATAAATTCTTATAAACGTTGCTGTCAAAAGACTAACCTTTAAAGACATGCTGTATTGTGAGCTGTGGTTTAATAAGTCCTCCTGGGGATAGACCCTCCTAAACAATACTGGCAGGGCCAGTGTGGTTTGGAAATTCTGGTCAAGACAACCACCTGCTGGTCCACCAACATCACGCGTGGTAGCAACCTGGTTTGTCCTTCGAGATATCCCATCCCGGGCCAGATGTACAGGTAACGCTGCTGTCAGCCTGTCGAGTTAATTCGTTTGTCATCAGAAATCAAGCGTGGCATAACTTTCATCATTGAACACCTGTCATTGAAATGTGGGTAATGGTTTTGAGGCGGGTACAGAGTGCTGCACAGATTGATTACTTGAGTGCTCAGATTTTCTGGGAAGGGGGTCAAATTTGCACTATGGTGAATAATGCTTTAAATTGAGGCACATCTTTAGAAGAAAAGATCACTTTATTGGCCATATACAGTTTCTTGCATTAGGAATTAGTCTTTTCGCATACCCCAGCCTGCTCTCCATGAGACACGCAGGCACACAGACGGAAATGGGTGTTATCAGAGGAGCACGTTATGGAAATATAGTTAAGGAACTGATCCAGCCTAGATGATAGGAAAAGGATTCTTCCCGTCTACCTTTATGTTCGTTTTGTTCTTGATTCAGTGAATATCAGTTTTGTAGTCAGGGCTATTGAATTTTGAACACCATAATGCCATTCTGCTGAAAATGTAGACCGGATTGCAGTAGAAGGTATGATAAGACAGTCCTCCACTGTACCGCCCATCCCTGATAGGGGAGGGTAAGTAGTTACAGAGTAGAGGCAAGGTCAAGAAATGAACATGCCTACTGATTGCCTGGTTTTGACAGTGCGCAGCAAAGGAGCGAGATTTCAATTTGAGATTGAGCTACTAACAGCGGTGCTAGCTTGTCATTGTGGCTTTTGTTCCTGGAATCCTTCTCGAAATTCCCTGCAATTTCCTTTTCGTGCAGGGAATCGTTTTGGTGCCTTTTCATTTTTAGCTGGGCTGTTTGATTGTGGGCTGGGATGGTTTTAGCTTTGTCCTTTTGCTCCAAGCAATATTTCTCTTTGAAAGTGAGCATTACCAGTTTAATGCTCAGAAAGACCAGATGAAGTCTTGCAAGCTTCGGCACCATTCATTTTGGTAACGGCTTTTAAAAATATGTGGAAGTATGGTTCACTTTTTTAAATGACGTGTCGCTGCAATAGTAAAACATTTAGATGAAAGGCCAGAGTCACAACTGAAATACCTATGACCATATGATGATTTGAAAAGAAAAGCATCTTTGTAAAGCTTAAATTGGCAGTGCGCAGTGACCTCATTTTTATCCACATAGCAGACAAGTTTTGTATTGAGTACTGTCAGCAGTAATGTTAAATCAATGATTTGTTTTTAATTTGAGGACACCACAATGTGATAGAGAACATTTTGATTACAAAGGTTGACCTGTCCCAGCTGCTGTGACAATTGTCTTACCCAGTGGATACCCCATTCAGAAAGGAAATCATTCATTTTCTCTGCAACACCACCAAGATTGTGTGCATTTCACTGTCAGCTTATGTTTTCAGGGGAGTACAGTGAACTAGGCCACAACAGCTTCCAAACTTTAGTATAATTTTTTTCTTTCAGCCAAGTGATGCAGTTTTCTAAAAAAAAATTATCAAGCCATTTGGTGTCGGGTTTTTCAGTCTCTCTTGGTACTATGGCAATCTCTGCAGCTGCACATTATCTAAGACGTTCCTCTTGAAAGGACGCCTTGTGATTTACAGGAACAGTAATCCTGTTAAAGAGGGCCTTGCACAGGCTATTCAAAGTTCAAATTGTGATCAACATACTGAGCCTGCCCTGGAGAAATAATTTAAGAATGAATCTGGGGGGGGGCAAGACTTCTTTTTAACGAGGAAGGGGTGTGTGAAAAAGATGAGGGCATAACCGAACATTCTGAATATTACAGGTTTTCTCAGTTACATGAAGACTTTGGCATTTTCATTAATGAAGAGTGCAGCTGAGTGGTACATCAAAGTTCAGAAGCTTGTTTGCATACCAGCCTGCGCAGAAACTTTGGATATTTAACTTTTACTATGGTAATTGCAATGTATAGGGGTAATTTGTTGGGAACAATGCTCTAAAAACCGTGTAAATTAAGATATCGGTCCTACTGGGTCAATTAAATGATTTGGCAATTCTGAATTCTCAGGAGCTGGGGTTGTGGTTTGACCTACAGTACAGTCATGAGTCTTGGCTCTGAACATATCAGTTTAAACTTGTTTTGTGGTGAAGTGGGGCAGTAAAACCTTCGACTTCCAGACCTTCGCAAGTTTCGGATACCGAAAATATTTTAGGAAAACTGTCTTTATTAGTGACAGTTTTTAATTCTGATGAATTCTGAGTGTGAACCCTCAGAACCTTAAAAAGTCATCCCCGCTCAGAAAGCAAATAAGCATGGCGGGAATTTCAGTTTTGCATGTCAAATTTAAATAGGAAAGCCTTTTATTTAAAGTCTAAAAAAAGTGATTTATAATTTTAAACAAGTTTAAGAGTCGCTGTCACTCTTTTTGTTTCAAACTAACAAAAAAAAAAGGCCCAGCGGCCTGCTGTGTACACTTTGGCAGTTTGGCCAAAGACCTAATATGCCCGCTTTCTCTGAAGTGAAAAATGAACACTTCTTGGCACGTCTCTCTGCGTGTTTGGGTGGCAAGTTCAACGTTCCTCTGCCAAAACAACATGAAAAGAGTAACTAACGGAACCTCTGTGAGCAGTCTTAGAGGTGGAAGCTCAGTTTACTAAATCCAGTAGAAAGGTCAGGCAGCGACATATTAGTTAAGTGACAAGTTGCAGCAACAGTTAAAGCAAAGAGTTGAGGTCCTTCAGTCTTTTGTGGTTTTGTCTTTGTTTTTCCTTGCTCAACTTTAAAAACTGAGCTGGAAATTGTATCTAAACACCACCTTGTGTAATAAGTTAGACTTGGTGTTTAAACCCATTTCAACTTCACTGGGGGATAGCTGCCATTCTTGGTTTGTATTTTTAAAATTGCGAATTTCAGTCGGGAGTCCAGACTAAACTAAAAAAAAACAGTTACACCTGGTTTAAAGCTTTCGTTCTTGAAAATGAACCTGGAAGAACCTACCCCCCTCCACAGCAGTTTTCATTCAAAAAAGAATTAAAAATATGTTTCTTCTTTTACTGCAAATGTGTGAACCCTGGTCTCGTACCTTTTCACAGGAAGATCACTCAGCCAAGGCAACCTGAAATTTTGTACCAGGTGTCTGGCTTTCATTGTAGCTGGGGAAGCTGTGATTAAAATAGGAGTTCAGAAACCATTATTCCTCTTCTGGACCCTTGTCTGCCGCCAGTCTCTCCTCCATTTGAAATTCTCCAACCTGTCACGTTTCTGGAAGGTTCTGTCAAAACGAAAGCCTCTGCTGCCAGCGCTAATGAGGCCGGGAAGAACGCCTGCTGTAATTTTTGACTGAAGGGTCTTGAATTTTACATGTTTGCAGGGAAACGGACAGAGCAGTATGAAGTCATTAACCCGAATTCCCACTAATTAATGGCAAGGACGGGTGGGAGGCAGTTAATTGAGAGGGAAAGTTCAGGAGGGAATGATGTAGAGCAGAGCATGTCAGGAATGTGATTTTTGAAACTCGTGTTTTTATCAGTCTTTAATTTCGCCTCACTGCTGCTTTGTGACAAATTGAAGTTGCTGATGTGCCGGCTTCATAGATTTAGAAATATCCCTTTTGTTACTGGTGGGCAGTTTCATTTTTTCATTAACAGCATTGTCACCCTACACCCCTCTGTCATTGTCACACTACTTTTTCTAGCTGCGGCTTTTGTCTTCGCCGACTTTCTTTTAAAATAAACCTCGCGGAACGTTTTAAGAATCTGTCTGTCTGGATACATCATACAGCATGGAAGAGCCAAAAGACGTTTGTTCAATATGAAATAAAAACCCCGTCTGTACACGAGGGGTGTAACAATACCCATGCAAACAAATCCCCGATAAAGTGCAAAAATTAGCATTCATTTAATTAAAAACAAACTATTTACAGAAAAGACAGGCTTGGAACAAAAGAAGATCCAACCAAGCAAGAGAACAGCACACACTCACTCAAATGGGCCTTTCTCGTCACTTCAGAAGGGACGATTTAAATATTTTAAGTCCCACCCAATTCTCCCAGTTTGCCAGTCACCGAATAACCTTCTCAAAGGACCATACAGAAGCCAACAACAACAACACACTAGTGCACGTGTTAATGATCCTGTCCTGGCCAGGTGTTGGATACTGTAGGTGTGTCTGTAACTTCACAACAAGAATCGGTCCAGTTTGAGGGTGCATCTAAAAATACGAGCCTGCAGTTAATGAAGTGACAGCAATACAACACACTGAAATTTCATGATAAACAATACAGTCTGGAGGTAGTTTGGCACCTTCCAGCCCTCTCCTCCGTCTATCATACACGTGTTTTGCGTAAAGCAAAATCCATCTGCGATGATCCTAAACACCCCTTGTTTCATAACTTCCAGTTACTCCCATCAGAACGCAGATACTGACTCCCCAACTCCAAAACCAACAGATTCAAGTTCTCATTCATACCTGTAGCAATATCGTTACTTAAGACTTTACCTTCTATGTAAATATGTCTGTATATTGTTGTTCCTGTAGTTTTTTTTTTCTTCTGTCCGTCTGTACAGCAACACTGCCCCCGGGGATAATAAAGACTCTCTCTCTCCTTTAACCAAACGGCAAACTCCATCTTTGTCACGGAAGTCCTTCTGTGCGCTTAGGAATGATTTTTATCAGCTCTTGATTTCAGCCACATTGCAAGCTCCCGACTTTAACCTTTGGTGACAGCAGCGTGTAGGTTCTTCAGACGGGTCTTTCTCAGTTTGAATAAAGCCCAGACAGGACAGCAGTCAGCCTAGCCCTGGAAAGATGTGATCTGCTTGGGTCTACTGACCTTTGGTCAATCTTGGAAGCTAGAAATTCATGTCCTGTAGCCAAATACAGCTGAAGCTTTTTAAGGACGCTCTGTCACGTCATCAGGACTTGCCAGTCATGGCTGGGTTTAGAAAATTAGAGAACTTGAGCTGAAAATACTTTGCCCCCTCCTTTTCTTGAACCTGTGGGTGCACCCTTTAAATACAGTATAAGTAGCATTTTTCTTTTTGGTCTTGTCAGCTGAGGCACGAAGCACGGTATTATCTAGCGATGGCTTTTGAGTTATGCCATCGGTGTAAAATCGAGCTGTTGCCAGTTGCCGTGGTGACCATGTCGAAGCTTGGAGAGCAAGGGCAACCAGCTACCTCTATGGCTAATATCCTGTCAAGGCTATATTGTCGGAATGAGATGTATTGTAACACTAGAGGCTCCAGCGCCTTTCTTAAGGCATGTATAGCCTTCTCTCGTCGTGACAAAAGGGCTACAGCTTGGAAATATTACAATATCTGTTTTACAAGCTTGCCTCCATTCTCTTGGTGAGAGAGACAGGGCCTTTGTGTAGCACAAGGCCAGAACTATGGGGGTTTTGTATCGTTATGGAAACCAGCAGCCTGATGGTACACCTCGTGCATCTAGCGCATGGAAAGCTTTCAAGTCGGCGAGCTCTCTGCCGACTGCCAGTGTGAAATTAGGAGTTTTTTGTCACGTGAATTGAAACCTACAGAGCTTCTGCAGTAAACAGTTTTAATTAATGTTCATCATTGTTGGTTGAACTCCGCAGTCGGTTCAAATTGTGAAAATATATTTAGAAAATGGAGGGTTTACACAATTTCCTAAATTCTTTTTGTCATTTTTCTGCTGTGGTCAGAGGTACGCTGAACTTCACCATCAGGGTAATGGCTCTATTTCTGGCTGAGTATGCTGGAGTAAGGGATTTGTAAAATGGAGACTGCGCAGGAGGCTGTACGACTGCCAACACAACTGCAACAAGTCTTACAGCAATCCCGAGTCACCAAGGACAATGTGTGGAAAGTATGTGTGAGATAAACAGCCTCAAAATAAAAAGCAGGGGCTGTGGGATCGAAGAATTTTTTCTGCAAGTTGTTTTTTTTCTCTCGGTCTGGAAACCAGTTGTTTTATTGTCAGAGAAGCTCATTTGAGGTCTCGGTCGCTCGAGTCACGTTTTACCCCATAAGCCAAGGACTTCGGATGGGATCGGGCTCCCGAAACCGCCACGCTTCTCTCCTCTCAACTGAGCAGTCTGCCCCCCCCAAGCCCACCTGCCCCTGTGGCACGTGGCTGTGCGCGTTTTCCTCTTTTCCGCTGTTCGTACGCGGGGGAGACGCATCACAGGCGCGGATCCCCCTGAGGCTGAGTGAATCTCGCGCTGCCATTTTGTCGGGACGGTGGCGCGTCTCGCCTTGCGAAAGCCAGCCTCGAGAGATGCTGAGAGATCTCCCAGCGGGTCCCACCCACTATCCTGGCTCCTGCACCCCCTAATTCGCACCACCCATTTACAATGAACAGGTGGCGCATTCGGGCCTGGAACCAGTAATCTACAGGCTTTCGGCATCATCCTGCATTCTGGACAGAGTTGCCTCCACTTGCACAAGCTGTCTTTGGGAGGAGCGTTTTGTCTTTTGTCGCTAGATAAAGAGCTGTTGTGTAATTAGAAATGTATGAGCTATTTGCCTCCGATTTGTTGCAAATCCTGAACAGGTGAAGGACTAATGGCTTTGCATGCCTTCGCTGCAAAAGAAATTTGGTTCGATAAGATTTTTTTTTTGCTGCAGTCTTAAATGCCTTGCAGTGCCTTCTGTTTCATGGTCTGTTATGTAGTCATGTTAGTCAATAGCTGTGGGTTGTGCAGTATCAAGGCCTCTGGCTGGAAGCTATTAGTGGAAAATAAGTATTTTCAAGGAGAGCTTTTCAGTGACCTTCCTCGCTATGCCTTTTCCCCCTCGGGAGTATTGAATGGATAGTTTGTGAATGCTCTCTGCATTTAATGAGTGAAATAAAAAGGCAAAACTGACATGATTGCATTGATTCTAGAATGAATGCTATTAGGTGGAAGAACTTTCATTTTGTTTTTGGTTGTCTCTGTCGTCTAGGTCTCAGGTCATTTGTCTCAATGAGCTTACCTGGTTAGAATGCATTTCTAAAAACTGTAAATCCGCTAGTTGGTCTTGGTAAGCCATGCGGTTCTTTTTTCCCCTAGAACGTTTCCTGCAGGATATCAGTCAAACTAGACACAGCTCTATCTCTAAATAGCAGCGTCCCTTTCCGCTGTCTTATCAATTCAATTTACGGTGTAGAACCACCCTTTTCAAAATGTGAGGGCTTTGGGTTAAGGGCAAAAACCATTTGCAGGATCCAGATCTTAGGAATGATCTAAAAAATGATGTTCTCGAGTGACGTTCAGGAGAGATCTGGAAAAGGATGTTCCCTGGTGACGTTCAGGGGTGATCTAGAAAATGAGAGTTCCTCAGAGTAATTGTGCTTAACCTCCTGTTACCTGTGGATCCTGGTCCTACCAACTGCCTCCATCTGAAACTATAGTTGTGTTTCTGGCAAACGGCTGTTGTCGTGTCGTTGTTAAGGCAATCATAGCGCTGAGATGGATTTCTACCCGTCTTGAGATTTGTGCTGCCTCTGAGAGCATCAAAAAAAAAGTCATAGGTGCAGCAGATCAGCAGGCCAGCTTTAGAGATCGTTAGTGGCGTTCATTGCTTAGGACTCTATTGCAGGGGTGACACAGCCTGTCTGCCTGCTTTTGAGCCACGTCAGGCATGAGTCCTGTAAAGTCTTCACTGTTTAACTGATCCTATTCACTGGGGTCAATTTAAGCATGTTGAGTTAATAAGGGAATAAACTACTGGTTAGCTCAAATCCGTGCAGTGGCTTGACATTGTATTGTCTGTTCTGGGCACCTTTGTGTTTAAGGTGGAGAGCATGTACGTCCCATGAAGAACAACTGTTTCACATTGTGACGGAGGTAATCTAAACACATAACGTTCTTCACAATTCCTGGAAAGCCTGCCCTCAACTCAACTGCTGAATAATAATCTAAGCCAACCAGCTACGTCTACAAGGGGAAATGTCTTAGATAACTATATAATAGCAGGAAATCGTGTTTTAAAGCTCTTATTGTTTGTTAACATTAGCAAAAAAAACAATTGTAAGAGAAACACGGAGAATAACCTTAAGGCATCAACATGACAGATGGCCAACCCCAAAACTGTAAAGTACTCTTTCCATCCACCCATCATCTATCTATATCTATAAAAAACAAGTGAGTGGGCTGCATGCCTTTTCATGTGTTGCCTTTGAGTCTCTGTGTTTCTGTCCTGGTTCAGGTCCTGCCTGGTAATTTCTTTAATTGGAAGCACAGTTATAGTAATAATAATAATAATAATAATTGCTTACACTTATATAGCGCTTTTCTGGACACTCCACTCAAAGCGCTTTACAGGTAATGGGGTCTTCCCTCCACCACCACCAATGTGCAGCCCCCACCTGGATGATGCGACGGCAGCCATAGTGCGCCAGAACGCTCACCACACACCAGCTATTAGTGGGGAGGAGAGCAGAGAGTAATGAAGCCAATTTATAGTAGATGTATAGATGCAATTATCACCATTTCGCAGTTGTTCACACCCGCTATTCAGCAGTTTGTGAAGTGTGTATAAAATGATTTCTAAACCTTTTTCACAGTGATAATTTTATTTCCAGTTATCAAACAATGATTTATCCTGGCACGTGGCATTTTTCTAGTGGGCTCACTCATGTACAGTACATCGCCGGCTGTGAAGACGTGTATCTGGCTTGTAAAATCAGTCAAGAATTCTGATCCCCTGTGGCTCACTTTTAAAAACAAAGAACCTTAAAATGACCCTGCCTTCTTAGTTTTATTTAAAGCTGTGGGTTTGAGTTTGCTTGTCGTGTGTGATTTATACAGGGCATAAGTACTCAACCCCTTGCCGTGCCATTACGAAGTAAATGCATTTTTTGAAAGGAAATATTTTCAATCAGAATCCAAACCGAATGCTTTTGATCAACTGAACATTAAAATAAGTTGTTTGCGTGAGAATTGAACTCCCCTAGTGAAAGCACCTTAGGCGCTAAATTACAAAAGCAAGTCCTTTTGCAAGTCTTTGTATATGACTTGATATTTGAATATATGACATTGTATATGACTAACTGCAGTGCCTCAGACTCAATGCACGTCTGCACCATGCACTTTTTGCATGGTTTACCATGTTTTGTCTTTCAGTTCTACATATTTATTGTTCAGTTGTTATTATGTTGTAATGTATCGTCTAAATTGTGTGGCGTTGTCCGCTGTACCATGAATATCCCGTGAGGTTAGCTTGAATAAGAATTCCAGCGTACTTGTACATATGGCAATAAACTCCTCCACTCTATACAATGCAAGTTCAAATGCTAAGAAACAGAAATTATAACAAAATGCTCTGGAATAATTCAGGTATTGTTAATTTGAAATAATGTGCTACAATAAACTGATTAGAACAAAATGCCAGTGGGATCCTTAAAAGCAGGCAGGGTCCGTGCATCCAGAAATACTGTCCAATTAAACCACAGTGTATGTGTTTTGTTATTTTTGTAGATGTTTAAAGGCTTATACTTCATCCATGAAGAGGCATAAGGACTTTTTGTAAGCTATGTGTGGTAATAAAAGCTTGAAATATGTTTTTGAGATTCTGAGGTTTTAAAAAAGCACATCATCTTTTTTTTTTTTTTCCTCTGCTGCGTCGGGGGCTGCTGGGATAATTACTGTTGACGCTGCCGGAGCCGCGGACCGGCCCCCCTGGCGGGCGCGGCATGCACAGCGGCCCAGCCCTGATGGGGCAGCCCCGATCCCGTCACCGGTCCTGCTGAGCTGGCTGCTCCTCGGCTCCGCTGTCCCCGACCAGCAGCGTCGCCTACAGGGTGTAAACCCACCCACGTCCTCCGCCGCCGGCTCCAGCTCCTCCCCGCGTCCCCCCTCACGGCCCAGATCCCACAGCCTGTCTGCGAGAGAGACCGGGGAAGCAGCCTGTGAGCTCAGCATCGGGCCCTCTGCGCTCGGAAGAGCTGCAGTCGTAAATTGCCTCTGCCTATCGGTTTTGTGGTTTTGAAGGCACGCGGGAATTTTTCTGGTTCTTTTTACTAATCCCAAACTGAACGATCGCCATCATTCCTTGTAGTTTTCTCATGCTCCTCATCCCAGAGGCTTCTCACCTAGAAGGAGACTCTCTTCATCCACTTTCGAAGTGCAGGCTTGTTTATCCCGGTTTCTTTTAAATAACGGCCGAGGGAGATCCTGGGATCCATTCACCACCACGTGGTTGGTAAGACGGTTAGTCAAATAGCCTCCTGTTGTGTGTAACCTTTATTATGGGGTATGTATGGCAGCTGTTCTGCACCAGCAGGACCAGTACACAGCTTAACGGGAAGGAGGTTCACTTTACCAATTGAATTAAAGTAGAATTATACAAACCCAGTGTGGAATTTAGGTAGAACACCAGGGTAGACACCCCTTACTCTTTCGAAAGGTGCTATGGGACATTTAATGACCCTGTTGTCAGGATCTCCGTTTGATTTCTTATTTGAAGGATGGCAGCTCTTGCAGCAGAGTGTGGCTCCTGTTACCACATTAGGCCATTGAAGAGTCTACTTACTTTTCCAGCAAAATCAATTGCAATCTTCCCTGGAGGACTCTTATCCCAGTACTGACCAGTCCCAGCCTTGCTTTCCTAGGAAAGCTCCACTCTTAAGCTGCACTACAACAGTGACTTGATTTCATAGAGCACTCTTTGAACATGTCCTAAACTTCACTTCAGTTAACCATAGGACCTTAGTACACACAATACAAACAGCCTGAGCAGGATTGTGGAGGTAGCCAGCAAAGTTACTGGTTTCAGACTTCTGTGTCAGAAATCCAGGGCAGAAAGCCAATATAATCATGGACTGTCATGACCACCTCTTGCATGGTGAATATGAGCTCCTTCTATCTGGGTGTTGACTACCTAAATTCAAATGTAATAGAACTAAGTTATTTTTTATTTCCATTGCATTACATTGCTTAATTTACATTGCTTAATTTGCACAATTGATTGTACATTTTACTTATTTTGTATTGTGTTCTGTCTTTTAGCTGCCTGCAAAGCACATTTCCCATCTGGGACAGTAAAATGAAGTGTGTAAGAGATGTAATGAGACCAGCCTACGGTGTGGTAACACTGCTGCCTTTTGAATGTGTTTTTTTTTTGTTTTTAGTGGGGAGGGGGAAAAAAAAACTCACCACTGATTCAGTTGAGGCACACGGAGTCCGAACCTGCATTTGGCCTATTAAACGTGATTGTTGTGATTGTGCCATGCATGTTGAATAGCATTGCGACAAGGCAGAGGCGGAGAACCGGTCTGTCTTCATTCCAGACACAGTCACAAGAAGCGAGACTTAAGTCACCTTCAGGGTTAAGTTTTCAGAGAAAAGAAACGTAATCACGCTGGCTGAGACCTAGACACCATTGTTTACAGAGCCATGCGAATGGATTTTACTGGAAGCACTGTGTAGGAAAATTAGCCGAGGTTTCGCTCATTGTGCTTGTGCTGTGAGCGGTTGAGTGATTCAAGTTAGATAACCTTTGGTCTCGGGCATTATTCATATAGTTTACTATGCTCTTTAGGAGGCATGTGGGAAACCAGAATCCATTTCATTTGGTTCTCCGTTTCATTTGGTGTAAAGGCTTTTACCTTAGAAGGTGAGAGCGACCGATATAAACTGGGGTGTGAATGGCTGAGGGTTGCATAGCACAAACTGGAAATGTACGTGTCCTTTAGAGAGCAAATTCCTGTCTTCGAGCATGGTGCTATGGTGATAATTCAATTTCAGAAGTAGTAGAAGAAGAGAAGATCACTTTATTGGCCATATACAATTTCTTGTATTAGGAATTTGTCTTTTCGCCTATCCAAACTCTTCATGAGACACAGACAGGGAGAGCGCAGGCTCAGCCATTTCTACGGCGCCCCTGGAGCAGTTGGGGTTCAGGGCCTTGCTCAGGGGCCCAACGGAGTAGGATTCCTCTGCCGGCTGCGGGATACGAACCGGCAACCTTCCAGCCTCAGGCGAAGATCCTGAGCCACAGAGCCACTGCAGTGGAATATTCTAGCTTTGCAAAGGCCCGTTTGATCAGACAGAACTAGGTATGGAGCAGAGAGCAGCAATGCTTAGTCAGCAGTGTACTTCTTACACAGAAGGCTTTTAACTTAGTGCTTTTTGAATCCTTGTTTTAGTTCTGATACACATCAACCTGCTACTGAAGCTCAGTTTGTGTGAAGTAATGTTTGCGTTCATTGTGTGCCTTTGTCTGCTGTTACAAAATTTGATACGTTTAGATGATAAGGCAACTACAAAGTGAGGAGTGTGAAGGTTGTAATAAGGGCTGTGGGGAATTCTGCACATCCTGAGATCTGGTTTAGATTTCCGTTATCACGGATGTGTCTGAGTTATGGACCCCTGGGGATAAAGTAGGCTCTCATGATTATGCTAAATGTCTCCCATCATCATCAGAGAGAGAAGGTGTTGAGAGCACCAATGAAAGCTTTTGTTTGGCTCCAACACAATAATAGAAGTGCAATCTTGCTAACATCGCAGTTTAAAGAAACAAAATTGCAGGCTGACACCACTTAAATTTTGTCTTTCAGATTCTTACCTCAATCTGCTGTTGCTTCTTTTGGCCCTTCTTGTAGTTTGCTTCTGCAGAGCGGGAATCTGGATGCCGAACAATGGCTGTGTTCATTCACCACCCTAGGAAGCCAGCTCGTTTTGTCTGTTTGGAAAGGCTTCCTGACTGCTGTCTCTTGACAGTACAGTGTACCCTTTCCTGCCTGCTTAGCTTACTTACCATTGCAGAATGTCACCGTGGATCATTTTAGTGAGTGAACTGGGATGAACCCCACACTTCACAAACCAGCACTCTGCATTATTCAGAAAAGCTGCATCTCTTCCTATGGAATGCTCATAGGAATAATAATAAAAATTGCTTACACTTTTATAGCGCTTTTCTGGACACTTCACTCAAAGCACTTCACTGGTAATGGGGACTCCCCTCCACCACCACCAGTGTGTAGCCCCCACTTGGATGATGTGACGGCAGCCATAGTGCACCAGAATGCTAACCACACACCAGCTATCAGTGGGGAGGAGAGCAGAGTAATGAAGCCAGTTCAGAGATGGGGATTATTAGGAGGCAATGATTGGTAAGGGCCAATGGGAAATTTGGCCAGGAAGCCAGGGTTACACCCCTACTCTTTTCAGAAATGCCCTGGGATTTTTAATGACCAAAGAGAATCAGGACCTCGGTTTTACGTCTCATCCGAAGGACGGCGCCTGTTTACAGTATGGTGTCCTTGTCATTATACTGGGGCATTAGGACCCACATGGACCGCAGGGTGAGTGCCCCCTGCTGGCCCCACTAACACCTCTTCCAGCAGCAACCTTAGCTTTCCCAGGAGGTCTCCCATCCAGGTACTGGCCAGCCTCGCACCTGCTGAGCTTCAGTGGGGCTGCCAGTTGTGAGTTGCAGGGTGATATGCCTGCTGGCTGCTGCTTCTGGATTTCACTGCTGCAGTATAAAAAGATGGTCAGGAGTGATCCTTCAGAGCCGAGTTACTTGACTTAATTGATCTTGTGGGCTGTTCTTGCTTAGGAAACTGGATGAGCAAATCCACCTTTTCTGAATTTCATGACATGTTATGCTACCAATGGGAACCTCAATCTGAATGTTGGCTGATTTTTGCATTGCTTTATTCTGTGTGTCTGCCTAGCTGGGATCATACTCATTAATGCAACAGTTTTAATTTATTATATACAATGCGAATTGCCAGTTCTTTTTAGACTCGGTTCATAGCGATCTTTAGCAGAGCGGGCAGAAGATTTAGCACCACCTGGAGGGGTGACATGACTTGAGTTCGCAGCAGACATGCCTGGATGATAGTTCTCAACCTGCATTCTGAGCAATCGTCTTTACTGGTCGAGCTACTTAGAAGCCTTGACATAACGGGCTTTAATGATAATGGGTTAATGAATCAGAAAAAAAAACATGGCTAATAGAGCATAATTATACTGATACTCCAGATAAATACTACAACAATTTAGGGTTTGCTAAAATGCTGCATGTTCTCCAAATTGTGGTGAAAGGTTTACTGTAAATACCCAGGTTACATTTTTTTATTTCACTGACACGGTTCATTCAATCAATGAAATAGGAATGACCACCATGGGTATCTTTTCGCATTTTAATGAGCGAAATCACAAAGGCAAAAAGAAGTGTTTAGTAACAGAACATGAAAAAACATAGAAACAATTTCCTTCCGCTTGGTTCAAGTCCGTCGGCGAGTCCAGAGCGAGCCTGTGGACTTTTTGCAGAGTGCGGGCGTGGATGTACAGTATGTAAAAGGTCCTGTCTCTGTACCGGAAAGAGGGGGGAGTGTCGATCTGTTTCTCTGGATGGAAGGGCATTTGAAGTGACCCGCTCTGCTGGACTGGAAGAGGAGAATGAGACATGGGTGGATAAGAAGGCATTAACAAGCTTGTCCAAAGAGGAAAGAAATGTTTCACCTTGCCATACTGGACATTTCTGAGCCCCTGCTTTCCCGTGTCATCTGAAGATAAATTTCAAAGACGCGTAACCGCTGGCCACACCAGGGTTGTGAGTTCAGTACAGCGTGCTTGACTTACACCCCTGCTCTGGGTCCGGAACTGTATAATACAGTTTAAAAACACTCTACATCTTCAAAAATCTGAGTTCTTTCACTAATGAAAACCTAAGCTTAGGGAGGGAGTCGATCTGTTACACAGGCCAGTTTTTAAATCGGCTGTGAATTTCGCTACTTAGCGTTTAAAATAAGGTCGAACTCGTTTGACTCCAAATCTCCATTGCTAGAAGCCCCAACTCTAATTAAACATGGGGGGGGGGGGGGAGTCCTGATGGCAGCTCATTCAAAATATTTTCCTGTCTGCTTCTCCCACTCGCCCGTAAGGAAGGGATCTCTCGCTGCTTCTCTTACACTGGACGGTCGTGGAGGTTATGCTCGAACATGGACAAGCTGTTTAATTCTCTCCTTCTGCCCAGAGTTTTTAAGGGATGAAGGAGCTGTGTGTGCGGTTCCTGTCTGGTAAGCAAGCAAGCTGCCGGGCGGTTTTATGGTTTTGTGTGTGTGTGTGCGCGCGCGTCTCTGTGCCCCGAATGGCGTCTGTAGGACAGGGGGGCCTGCAGAAGCTCATTACTGGAGTCTGGAGGGCTGCCAGGCCAGCGATTCAGCTCGAAGAGGCCCTGCCGCTTTCCCTGGGAACCAGCTGAAGGAGGAGTGGCGGGGCCTGGCCACGATCTGTTTCGCTGCTGCAGAAACAGGGAGGGAACGAGGGGACAGTTGGCTCAGCGCTTCAAAGCACTGCCCCGTCTCGAGGCTCTTGTTCAGGAAAGGGCAGCAGTACTCCTTGAAGATTATTCCACTGTATTCCTTCTTTGCCCTCTTTTCCTTTTTTTTCCCTCCTCCATCCCCCCCCCCCCCGTCACCTCAGGTCCTGTCAACAGCTGCACGGGAGAGAGAACAAAGCTGGGTGTTTCACCAAAATGAAAAAAAAAAACACGAAACAAAACCAGAGAAAACCTTACAAGGGGAGACGGGACTTGTTTTTGTGAAGGGTTTGTGAAGACCCGCCGACTGCGCTCGATTTGAGGGGAGTTCTTTAAGATCGGCGGCAAAGCCAAGGACCCGGGGACGAACCGGGGAATTTAGGCTCAGGGCCACGCGAGAGGCGGTCGAGGAAGTCGGTAACCGGCTTCGAAGTCAGGAAATCCAAGCTATTGGGAATCCTTCAAAAACGGGATAAGTAGAAGCCTTGAGCAATCGCATGAACTCATTTGGAAAGTTTCTTATGAGGCGAGGCTCCCAAGGAGTGAAACTGGTGCTCAGCTGGTTGGCCCTGACTGCTTGGCATGTGTACATGTTTTGCCACTTGCAGACATAACCTCAGCCTCGGCAGTGATTGGCGATATAATAGCTAGGTGGTGTCTACATAGATAAGGCAATCAGTAGAAAAATAATAGTAATAAGTACAGTTTAACCCTAGGCAGAGGTGTAGGAGATTATTTGGTTTGGGTTTTGTAGATTTCAGAAATGAAATCATGTGTAATAGGTGATCCAATTGATAATAAATGATATTATCACATAGTAGGTTAATTGATGTTTGAGTTAAATATTTTGGGATTTGATTGATTAATAATGCTTAATGAATTTAACACATTTAACAACAATCACCTCAGCTAGTCTAACTCATCTTTGGGAATAGTAATCCTAAGGAAAACTGATCTAAACCGGTTCGATTTTTTGCATCTCCTGCATGCAGACGGGTGAGGGATGGTTAAGGTGCTTACAAAACATTTTCTCTTTTTGTGTGAACTGGAGATGGAGGGAGTAGCTGACAAGTGGTAATGATAATTCCATACACTGTGCTGTTTTCCATTCCAACAGATCCCCAAGTGCTTTGCTAGTGGAATCGGGGGACAACCTTGGAAAGGCCACTCACTGGGATTAGTCCTCGCCCCTCCTCCTCCTGAAAACATGGGATAAATCATCAAGTAGTCAGGATCTGATGTTGTCTCATCCAAAACAATGGCAACTCCTACAGCACAGTGTCCCTGGTCACAGCCCTGAGCCACTGACTTGGCAGTTCTGTTCCATTTGGAAGATCCCAACCTACTGTGTCACCAGCAGCACTTGGAGAAACCACTAGGTTTCTCTATAGGCCTCCCAGTTCCATAATGACCAAGCCTAGCCTTGCTTAACTTGTTAAGTCTGATACAGTCATTAGCTGCAAGGTGATTTCACGGTAGAAGTGTCAGAAACTGCTTTATTGAGGGCTTTAGCTTCAAAATATTATACTTCCCAAATGAATGCTTCATCTCCCTCAAAGCCTCCTATTGATAACCCCCAAATGTATGGCACTAAATGCTTGCGTGACCCAAAGTTTTGGTCTTTTGGTCCTAATGAAGATTATTTGCATCAGACAGTTTACAAGATGGCCTCTGCTAAAAATAAAATTCATTTCTACATCACTCATTCAAGTTGAAATAAAAAAAAGATCAAAAATAATGTTCTCCATCTTAAGGGTTTAATAAAAGTCACATTGCCTGGGTTTCGTATTGCTGTAGTTAAAACAAGCCTTAAGCCGGTGTTCTGTCTAGGAGGGTGTAATTAAATGTTCGTTAAGAATTCTGTAGAGTAAGGCAACGTACAAATTACCCCAGCTGCATGGAGGTTTCCTGTCAGGAATCCATTGGAATATTTTGGGATGCAATATGAGAGTAATTGTATCGCATTGAAGCACATTAGGAAAAAAAAAGAGATTGAATCTCTCATCTCTGAGGAATTTGCTGGCAGACTCACTAGGCTGCAGACCAAAGCTCGCTGTCTCCAGGATGGTAACCTTGCCTTTTCATTTAATTTAAATTATTGCCAATAAAAATGTTTTAAAGTGGGATACTGCACCCTCCCTTCCAGGAAGAAGACTGCTCTTCCCAAGTCTGCTTGGATGTTTCATGAAAATGTGTACATTGGACCTAGAAAGGAAAGCATTTTCATTTAGTCATCATCAAGTGACATGAAATTGTGACATGAAACATATTGTGGTATTTGGTGGCTTGAGACTTACTGGTAGATATTTTTTCAGGCTTACAAGAGCATTTAAGTAAATGTGCGGTTTTTACTGAATAGTTGAGCAGGTGTTACATTATTGTTATCTTTGATTTGCCTTTAGCCAGGTTGTCTTTGCATTAATATACAATATCTAGTATAAAGATAGTCGTCAAAATGAGTACACCGGTTTAGTATAGTTCTTGTGTAAATGTGGCATAACTCAAAAGAAATAATTCAGTAAGTGTTTTTATTAGTGGTAGGACATTTATTCTGGGCTGTGTTCATTTTTAAAATTTAAAGCCATTAGTACTCAGAATAGATAAGAAATTCATTTCTAGTTTAAATTATATGAGTAGAATCTTGTGTGAATTTTTATTACATTTCGGGGAGGCACAAGTTGGAGTATTTGTCTCTCCTCTCTGTATCAGGGTGCTGTTACAGTGATTCTAAAAGGAGGGGTCCTGTGTTAGCCTGGTCCTTACCTGCACCCATTGGGACCAAATATCAGTCTAAACCAGGGTAATGCCGTGTAGGCAGGCTTGCTTTCTTTGAATATCGGACAGCTTTGAACTAGCCAGTACGTGCATGGGTGGGCATTCAGAAATGGTCAGCTGAGCTCCTCTTCCCCTGAGGAATCCTGCTCTAGGTCAGCTGCAGCAGGTTAAAGTGATGCCTGCTTTTGCAGTCTGATCACAATTTCTTTTGCAACATTGGCTAATGCTTTTTTTTTAAATAGAATTTGCCTTTATTTGTAGATGTACAATAGTATATTATACAATATTGCTTTAGTGTTTAGTGAAATGTTAAGACTTCTTGTGTTGCGACTGTTTTTTCTTTAGAAACTGCATTACGCTGGGATACACTTTCCTGCCCTTTTCCCGTTAAAAAGGTGGAACAAGATGTCATTTACTTGAGCTGCTGAATAGTTCTTCATTTTGATGGCTGCTGCTCCAGAATAATTGATAAGCGTACTCATTTTTAAAGTTCATATTGGTCATTGATCACATCAAGTGTACATATATACAGTACATTTAATATCTTAGGTATTATTGCTTCATTTTATGTATTGCAGATCTGAGGGCTGTTGTATTTTTAAGTAATGCAGATTATCTGCTATCTGTTTGTGGGCTTGACATTCTGTTAAGAATTTAAGCTTTTCTGTGAATTTACATTGTCCTATTAAAAAACGTTTTCTCTCTCTGTAGGAATATTCATTAGAAACCTGATCACTAGAGGTCATTGTGTTGTTTGTTTGATATAAGGGAGGGCAGAAAATGAAATGACGGTGAACCTGGAGATGTTTTTCCTGTTTGTGTAGCTTGCATGCAGGAGCACCACTGTCATTTTCTTCCTCCAAAACCTGCCAGCAAACCTCTTAGAGGATGACATCTGAAGCTTGTATTTGAGGGAAAGAGATGCCTGTCCTTTGGGTTTATGACCCTTTGGTGATGTTTGACAGTGTTCTGGAAGGAGAAGAAAGGGCTTCCGTCCTTAGGGTAAAGGTCATTATGTTGGGTTTTGACACGAGCAGCTGATCCCCATGTGGCTTCTGTTACATATAAAATACACAGGGCATTTAAAGCAGATGTTCTGCACAGGAGCCTTCTGCAATGTCTTTGCTGGCATTGTCAGAAAACCCAGCTGTTTCATTTTCCATAGTTTATATGTGATATTGCTCAAGGACACTAGCATGATTGGTTTAACTTTCATTGCTGTTTGAATGAAACAAGTTATGAGCAGGAGCCTCAGACTCTTTATTTTATAAAGAATGCGCTCAAGGACTTTTCCTTTTACAATGTCTTTTATCCAAAAGTTAATGTAATGTTTTTTGACAGTTGTGCTCTGTTGGTAAAGAATGAGGGTGGCGCAGTTAGTCGGTTAGTATCGCTGCCTCACAGCGCTGGGGCCCTGGGTTCAGTTCCAGACCTGGGCTGCTGTCTGTGTGGAGTCTGTATGTTCTCCCTGCGTTTGTATGGGTTTCCTTGGGATGCTCCGGTTTCATTCCACAATTCGGAACAGGGAAAATGCACAAATAATAAAACAAGGTAAAAATAAATACAGTACTACGTAGGTTTGAAGTTCAGGAACATCGATATTGCACTATGGGGTAGGCTATTAGATTATGGTGCTGTGTTTCTTGTGCTTTAGTGAATTTTCTGCAGTAAATTTACAACACATGAAATAAGGAGCTTGTATATTCGTGATAAAAATAAAAAATTGAGATGTATATATGTAATGGTTCAGTTTTACTTAGTTGTAATGGTTGTAATGGTTCAATTATACTTTTTCACTTATTTTTTTATTTTGAAATTATAATAAAACCACAAACAGCATCACGCCACATTTTCAAAAGTTTTATTTGCTACATTTTCATTGCAGTAAAAGACCTCATTGCATAATAACGGATGAGAGCTGTTATCTTACTGCCAAACAGTTTTTCTGCTGCTTGAAATTAAGATAAGAAGCCGTGTCTAATTGGTGTATAGTTATGGATGTGTTCGGGGCTTGGTAATTTGTAGGTCGGTGGCAGGCCTGTCCAATCTGGACTTTACAGAGGCTACTGCATCTTGAAATTCAGACCATTGTATATCTGAGCCCAGCAGGACCGTAATGTGGGCAGCTGTATGAGGAGGTGGATGATCAATCCACTGTTGTAACACAGTGTTATGACATCAGACTTTTAACAGACCCTGGTATAAACACTTTCGGCATACATCTGTATTTGCATACAGCTGCAGCAGTTCAGTAACTGTAGTACAGTGACTGCTAAAAATGGAAAGGAGGAGCTTAAAAACAGGGCTTCTCAAAGTAAAGCACTGAAGTTGAAATAGATCATTTCTGTTCTATTTTCTCTGTTTCTGTTTTTCTATGCTCATTGTTGCCTTTTACGGTAGTAGCATTTATCACATTGTAGCCTGATCTCATCAGATCCTAGTTGGCACTCGGTTGGGAGACCTAAAAAGAAAGCCAGGTTGCTGTTAGACTGTACATGGCTCTTTTACCAGAATTTACCAGGGCTCTGTCCCACTGTGGTGCCCAGACATTATACCGAGGTCCTGACTTGTAGGGATGTTAGACTTGGTCTCCTGGCAATGTTAATCTGGTATTCCTAAAGCTCCCCCTTAATGCAGTTGAAGTCGTTTTCACTTCTGTGCCTGATCTGCAGTGCTACACATCAGGCTATAGGTACCCAGCTAGGAGCTACACTTCGGTGAAGTGGGTTCCCTCTTGTGTGTAAAGCACTATATAAACGCAAGAAATCATTCATTTTACTTCAGCTCTCTGCCTTTGACACTTGACTTCTGCTCGCCCTGATAAAGGTGGACAGTCCTTCACAGGTTGAGCGCGAAGGGGTGTATAAAGTGGGCAGCCACTGTGATGCCTTGCTGTCAGTTTTCCATGACCTGTACGGAACTGTAGTTTTGTTCCACTACTGTTAAATCTTACTCTACTGTGACATTATTTGCTTCACTGTTTACATTCGCTTGGGAAGAAGTTGGTCTGTGTTCGTCAGGTTCAACAGCTCAAAGATTTTGAACCAAACCATTTATATAGCCTAATGCAATTTATTTACTGCGAAGCTCCTTTGAAATAAAGTGGGAGGCATGGTGGTACAGTGGGTAGCATTGCTGCTCAATTTCTGAGGTGCTGTCTGTGTGGAGTTTATATGTTCTCCCTGGGTTTTCCTGGTTTTCCTCCAGGTGATCCTGTTTCCTCCCACAGTTCAGAGACATACTGGTAGGTTATTTGGCCTCTGGGAACGTTGGTCCTGGTGTGAGTGCCAGTCTACCCTGTGGTGGACTGGCATCCTGTCTGGGCTGTATCCTGCTTTGTGCCAGGATAGCCTCCATCTGTCCTGCATCCCTGTATTAGGGAAAAAGCAGTTAGAAAATGGATGATTGGCTGACAAAAGTTTTAAATGAATAGTGAGGAAAACCGTGTATTTTTGGCATTTCTTTTAGACTGGGAGCAGAAGTTTTAGTTTCGTCTCCCTGTGACTTAGGGCTTTGTCCGTGGGTGTTGTTATTCAAATTGATCTAAAGTAAGTTGGCATGAAGTTGGCAGTGCCCAATTCTCAATGAAGATCCTCCTCTTCCTCCCCCAGTATCTCCCCAGGAAGAGATTGTCCCAGGGCGGGTATGTCTGCCTGTGAAGAGAGGGGAAGAAATATCCGAGGCAGCTCTTTATGAATGTAGGCGGTCAGGCAGAGCCCCACAGCGAGGAATGGGCAGCTCTTGGAAGAGATCTGGGCCTGGCAGGGTGGCTATGGGGCCTGACGGCGTTTCCCAGTGTTCCCAGGCTGTGCCAGCTCCCTGCCAGACCGAGGGAAAGATCGGAGCTAAAAAAAAACACCTCTCTTGCCATTGACAAGTCAAGAGCCCCTGTGAAGGGAAACTTCCTTTTCAGATTCCCCCGGGCATTGTCTTTGTGGGCTATCTTTCTTTCCCCCCCTCTTCCCTATTTTTTTGTTCTCTGGCATTAAATGAAAGTCGGATGACATGCACTGTCTGGCACTGTTTCAGTGTGGCACCCTGATTTCAGGAATCTGCTTTACATCAGAATAGCGAGGGGGGGGAACGGCTCCAAACCACTTTGTTAGGAGGCAAAAGAGGGGCTCGATTTGCTGCTGTTAAGAAAGAAACACCAGGGCCGAAAAGAATCTGGCATCTTGGTCAAACATGCAAATTGACCTTATTTGAAATTTAAATGGCCTGCGGAATGGGTAAAAAGTTGCACTTCACCTTCAAACGCTCTTGTCGTTAAACACGGGGTGCAGCCCCAAGTAACAAACACAAACAGGCCGGGATGTGAGAGCAGAAACTCATTAATTATTGCAGTTTTTATGTGATCAAATGAGATGGAATCTGTAGAGTACTGTGACTAATTTATTTTTTAGATCGTACTGAATGTAGCAAGCACTGACTAACAGGCTTGATTCAATGAAAATGCAAATTACTACTGTACCAGAAAGCGGTTTGTTTTTTGGACACCTAGTTGTTTTTTTTTTTCCCCTGAATAATTTGGACCAACTGCTTCATCAATTGATTTTAATGGCCCGTGCTCTGTTTTAGCAGCTTAGCACTGCATAAGCCCCTGAATTGGCTCCTGCTTGATGCCGAATGATTTTCTTCCACTAACCAGGACGTGATTCACCACGTGTAGTTTACATCTCATGTTTGCAGTGACCATTACATTCTTTTGTGCTGAACTCATTCACTTTCAAATGGTCTTTCTCTGCGTTTCACTGCAGGTTTTATCCAGAGTGGCTAATGAGCCACTTGGTGCTTGTTTGCTCCCGGGTTAATTAAATGTGGATTAAAATAGGTTCTCTGCAAGTTAATTTCTAGCCGTTCTTTGTGAGATTTTCGGCAGCGTCTAAAGATGGAGGTGGGCGAAACCTTGGAATGTTTTGAATAATTTTATGTTTCTGTGTGCGCATTCATATCGTTTTACCCCTGCTCGGGGAGTTGAAGGTGCAGCTGACCCCTGCAGAACAATTTCAAGATTGAAAGAAGGTGTTATTTGTTCCCATTGAAAATGCCATAAAAATTCTAATTGCAAAAATTGTATTGACATTACACTAAATTATTAACACCCCCTTCTTTCATAATGGACTTGTCTGCTCGTGACTACTCATAATGAGGCTTCTGTGCACTGCCAGCCTTCAGAGCATAATAAATTCTTGTCTTCCACGGAGAAGCTATCAAAAGACCGTGCTGAATAGACCCGAGGCATTGTGAAAATAGATGATAAAAGCCGAGATACTCCCTTCAGTGCTTCTGCGGCTGCCTGTCTTCATCAGATTTGAGTCGTTGGTTTTATCTGAAGTCTCTTAAGTGAGCTAAGCCAACTGCCTGGGTGAAAAGGCATGGTCTCCGAAGCCAGGTGATTTACCCTGCTTCGGAGACGCAACAGCAAAGGAGTCTCCAAAATATAATCTCACACCCAGCAGCTGTGAATGAGGTCTTCAGATGTGCTTCACACACTCCTAGTTTTAATGGCTGAGGTCCCTAGCTAGGATCTGAACTCGCTGGGAGTTGCAGTGACTCCACAGGTCTAAAGATGTTTTATTTGCCGTTGTTGAGCAATGTTTCAGTCAGAAATAGTCTTTATCATTTAAGTTGTTTAAATGTAAGTAATTTTTTTTTTAGAGCATCCATTACAAATAACAGTGAAGGCGGTCAGTTGCAAGTAATACTGAATTTGAAGTCTCATGTTAGTCTAATGTTGTCATTCCGTTAATGTTTGTCAGTATTTTGTCACAACTATTACGCTAACATTATCCTCTCAGAGATCTATTGTCACTATCATTCTCAAAACGTAGCACAGAAACACTAACCTCAACTTAAAACAGGGATGTAGTAGGAACACAGAGGAGCTATGATTTCAGTATTTCTTCTTAAAAGCTTAACTCTCAAATTACTTTAGTGGGCATTTGTATGTTTGAATTGAGAATGAAGTTATATAGAAAACAGTACAGGTAAGGGATAAAAGTTCAAATTGGGGTGATGTAATTACTGTAGTACCTTAAGGTTCGGTACTTGGACCTCATTTCTTCCTGATTTATTTCTGTGATCTAGATTCTGGTGTAGTTGGGAGGCTCAGATTTACAGGCGATACCAAATTAGGAAAAAGAGCAGCAAACTAAATTAAAAAAGAATTAGATAAAACTCAAGACTGAGCAGTACCTAGCAGATGTCATTCAATGTAGATAAGTGCAGGGTATTACATGCAATTAGCAAAACCATGCTATGAATACAAAATGGGAAATGTTGAGCCGAAAACACTGTTTATGAAAGACTGTTTTTTATGTTGACATATTTCCAAATCATTTATAGACAATACGGGGAAACAATAATGCAAACAATCTTAGGATCTACAGTTAATAACAGAATTGAAATCAATTTTTAAAGTCATACAGTGCACTAATAAGATGTAATCTAAAAAATGAATATAAATTTGGTTGCTACCAAGATATTTCTGGCCTCAAATCAGGTCAGAAAAGAGCAACCAGATACCTTCTGGGACTTTCAGTGCGACACTGAAAGACTGAAAGAATCAACAGTTTTTTTTATTTTAAAAGAGAAGACTGAAGGGACCTCCCAAGTATTCAGAATCAACCCAGTGGGATTCTTTAGTAAAACAGGAACCAGTGGGCGCAAGTGGAAAGAATGTAGAATTTAAAACCAAGAAGGCACTTCTCTGTGCCAAGAGTTGTGGGAGCATGGAACATGCAACCCAACCATGTTGTTGAAGCTGCCTTGTTTCAGGAAAAGACTGGATAAGATCCTCGGATTGTGGCTCCTTCCAAGAAAAGACTGGATAAGATCCTCAGATCAATTAGTTAATAACCACCCCGTGGGCTAAATTGACGGAATGGTCTCGTCTCATTGAAATCCCTTATGTTCTTAAGTTAAAACCATAAATGTTGAAGGCATTAAAAATTAAACCCTTAAACGGGATCATTCTTTATTTCTACTTGACGTAAGTCTGATTATATTAAAAGGAGACACGAGACCAGGGGTCTTTTTCGCTTATAAAAAAGCTGTACGTTATGCAAATGGCTGGGTGTTTGTGAATCGTAAATGCCCCATCTTGAGATGTGAACCACGAAGCCTCTTGAACTTCACTCTCATGGGACAGAAGACACTTTCCTGGTTTCATGATTTCCAGTGCAATTTTTATAGATGGTCTCTCATCCACTATTCATTAGTGCTGCTGCAAGACATTGATCCATCGTTTAATTGAATCGTGTAAAAACCATTGATAGACGACATAAAAATTGATTTTCAACAATGGAGAGGATACTACAGGGAAAAATAGCCTTTGAGGTTCTGGAAATGAGTTTAACCACCTATGCCAGTACTTCCTTAAATTAATAATTAAAAGACGCCCCCATGAACTACACACTAGTGCTGTTTTTTCCCTTATAGAATTTATTTGCCAGCAGTAGCTTCTTAATAGAGCTACAACTTTGTAATACAAAAAAGCCATCAGTTTTTTGTATTTACGTTGTCATAATACAAAAGGCCAGGAATTTTTTTAACCAAGGAAACCAATCTCGATTATTTTGCGCAATTTAGCTGAGCTGTGTGAAGACAAATTAGTTTAGAAAGTTGACCATCCATCCAGCACGACCAAAGAGCAAGTGTTCACTCCATTTGTGAAGCCAAAAATTTGACCCAGGAACTGCCAGAATGAGGGACACCCCTGATTTAATTGTGAATAATTATATGAGGTATTAGAATATCCTTTGTAGTATCAGTATTCATTTATGAAATTGTTTTGCAGATTCTTTTGAGACAGTAAAAGAAGTCAGTATTTGTATTTCATATTTAGTGAAGAGTATAATACTGTCGAAGAGAAATGTCAATATTAAGAGTTATTCAAAGTATTTAAAGTTGTCCATTTTTGCTTCATAAATATTACCACACATTGTTGAATCATACTGATAAGGTAGTGGTATAAGAAATGTTACTGTTACTTTGAATTATAAATCCATTTACTGAGGCTTTAAGAAGTGTTTGTTGAAGAGGAGTGCTGCAGAATACAGTGAACACAGATTAAGAGAGAGAGAGATAAGATCACTTTATTAGCTATATACAATTTCTTGCATTAGGAATTTGTCTTTTCGCATACCCCAGCTTGCTCTCCATGAGTCACAGATACACAGACAGGGAGAGAAGCTTGGGGTCAGAGCGCAGGGTCAGCCATTGTACAGCGCCCCTGGAGCAGCTGGGGTTAAGGGCCTTGCTCAGGAGCCCAATGGAGTAGGATTCCTCTGCTGGCTGCGGGATTTGAACCGGCAACCTTCCAGCCACGGGCACAGACCCTGCGCCACAGAGCCACCATTCCACCCCACGAAGATTGAAGAAGATTAGAAGATTGTCCTGTCAGTTCTAAATGAATAATATGAAATAAAAACTCAGAAGACTCAAATGTTATGTTGCAACCGGTGTACAGTTGTCTGGTTCTCTTGTATTTTAGTGATGTCAGTTGATTGTTATTGATTTTCTTTGTCTACATTCAGCAAACCTCTTCATCTTCGCTGGTCCCTTTTAAAAAAAAAATTGGTTATCGTAGTTTGGAAACACTGCTCATTTTAGAAATGTCTCAAAATGTGGTGTTACAGTATGGGTTGCACAAAAGGTCTTGACCGACAATTCAGTCAGCACAGACGCAAAAACAAGTTGCATATACAATGGTCTGTATATTTAAGGATTTAAAGATTGGGGCTGTTCTTTTTTTTCCTTTTCTGCTGAATTTGAAACAAAAGGTAAAATGCTTTTTGCTTAACATTACAAGCACAGTTTTAAAGGTGACCCTGTTTCCTTATTCTCCTTCAACTAGTTTAAGGTGCCTTTCAGTCCAGTGGGTTCTCCCAATTTAACCTTATTTGTTTATTGTTATTGTGCATTTCTTTTCACCAGTAGTTTTACATTTGTGTCCACACAAAAGTGCTTTTCAGCAGAATAAAAGCTATGCAATAGGCAATAAGAAGATTGCTTAAGTAGTCAATAAAGCCCCTAAACCCAGAAAGAAATTCAGCATTTTCTCTAAAATGGGACAAAGTAGATGACAATCAACAAAATGGTGATTTGTCACTTGAAAAACTGAAAGCGCAGATCCCTGCCAAGTTGTGGCACGGCACCTGATCTGTAAGCAGCTATTTAACCTGTGTAAAAGGAACCAAGTTTGCATGGTTCTTGCAGTGGAATTGCAGTGGATATAGCCATATCACCCTGCAACTCACAACTGGCAACCCACTGAAGCTAAGCAGGTGTGAGCCTGGTCAGTACCTGGATGAGAGACCTCCTGGGAAAAACTAAGGTTGCTGCTGGAAGAGGTGTTAGTGGGGCCAGCAGGGGGCGCTCACCCTGCGGTCCATGTGGGTCCTAATGCCCCAGTATAGTTACGGGGACACTATACTGTAAACAGGCGCCGTCCTTCGGATGAGACATAAAACCGAGGTCCTGACTCTCTGTGGTCATTAAAAATCCCAGGGCGTTTCTTGAAAAGAGTAGGGGTGTAACCCTGGCATTCTGGCCAAATTTCCCATTGGCCCTTACCAATCATGGCCTCCTAATAATCCCCATCTATGAACTGGCTTCATCACTCTGTTCTCCTCCCCACTGATAGCTGATGTGTGGTGAGCGTTCTGGCGCACTATGGCTGCCGTTGCATCATCCAGGTGGGGGCTGCACATTGGTGGTGGAGGGGAGTCCCCATTACCTGTAAAGTGCTTGAGTGGAGTGTCCAGAAAAGCGCTATATAAGTGTAAGCAATTATTATTATTATTATTAATTACGAGCAAACCAAGCCACCTAAAAGCAAGAAAACAAGCCCGGAAATCTCCTCTCCGCTTCAGAAACAAACTGTACATTTGAATGTCAATATGCGACCACACCCGGTAATCCTAACTGGGAATGTTTGAAGCAAGTCTGGTGTGAAATGGTTTTTCCCCGACCTTATTGTTCTTGCAGGAAGTGCACTGTAGATTCTGTTGGCGATCCTTTCCCTTTCTTCGATAGTGGCTTGCGTGGGAGGGTCTGAAAAAAGGCAAAACTTTGCTGACCTCTTACCGCTGTCCGTGCAGTGTTGTTGAGCAGGGCTCCAAATGGTTTTATTTGGATTATGACGATAAGATTGTTGCTGGGAGGTGAGTGAAGACATAAGTAAAATAATGTGATATACCTGTCATGTGATATACCTGGCTATTTAATTCTATCACAGTTTCACTTTTACGTTTTTATTGAACTTTTCTCAACTGTTATTGTTTTATTTAACTGTCCTGATCGAGGGTCATCAGCATTATGGTGTTCTTGTGTCCTAACCAGGTAGTGGTTCAGCAGTCCGCAAGAAAGTGGCAAAGCATTTTTCCGTTTTTTTAGAGTCAAATGGTGTACTTATACAGATTTTTTTCCTAGCAAAGTAATTTTGCTTTTGTATAGTAATAAGCTGAAAAATCGTAATTTAGTCATCTGTAGCCAGACGTGTGAAGAAAAAAAGGCCTCCGCTCACAGCCCATGTATTAACGTCTCTGCTTCTCCTCGGTAAGAAAATCCTTTGAAATTGTATTCCTGGGTTTTCATTTCATATGATCGTTCTATGCTAAATCAAATCACTGACCCCCACTGGCGTTCACAAATAAACCCAGTGCTTTTCAGCATTCTGTTTGGCCTGAGATCTGCCCTTTTCATTATCAACCTGATAAAAACTTGCCACCGAGAACTAGGTTTGTGATCTGTCAATGGGCAGGTGACCTGAAGACGTAATTGAATACAGGCCAAATAGCATGTATTTAAAAAATGAGTTCCCCTTCAGTTAAGTTTATTGCAGATAGAATAATGATCGAGCAAACTCGAGGCTTATCGACAGAGGTCTCTGTACGGTTTCTGTCGGCTTTGATCGCTTATCTCCCAGTGAGCAGTCTGTTGTTGTCAGTGTGTGCAGCAGACAAGAGATTGGTGCACAGGGTTGTGTGGGTGATAGACAAAGGATGAAAGAATGATTAAAGCAATTTTTTAGGAAGCATTACCTTTTCTGAATCTATTAAGTTTTTCCTTTTTTATTTTAAATAAGGACTAGTGTGTTTGATCCCTTTGAGTAGGAAGTTTTCTTTGGCTCCACTTTAGATCTGAGGAAACGTACTTAACTCAGAATTTCCTTCTAAGTGTTTTTTAACTTGAAAACCAAGAATGAGGTTTCAAGTCTTTCAAGCTGGCTGGATATTGCCGTTTCCCCCCCCACCCCACACAAACACTCACCTTGAGATTTTTCTGCCGGCCATTTCAACAAAACACATTTTTTGATCCATTGATAGATGCATTTGCAGCTTGTAAGAAACCAGACATCCTGTCGGGTTTCAGTGCGTTTACTGACAATTAAATGAGGGCGCAGCAGACGCAAACAACAACAAAAAAAAAGATAATTACAGAAAGAACTCCGGGCTCTTCTCTAGCTCGTCCGATAAGAGCTTTTTCCAGGAATCCGGGAGGATTGCACGGTTCAAATCCTGGGGCGTCACTCCCTGACTGTAGGCCCACTAGTAGACCTGGATTGGTTTGAGTATCGTCAGGGTGCTACTGTTTTGATTGAATTTGGGAGAAATAGCTTTTAACGTGGCCTGGCAACTGTGCCGTTGTGCGACTGTAAAGTGCTGTCGATTAGATGAAATCATTCTGTTTGAACCTTGAACTAAATTTGAGCAAAACCCTAAAGCCCAACATTTGCCTGTTTGGAATGATAGTGCTGAAGGCAGAAGGAGCTCTCTCTGTTCCTGCATGCTATAGAGAGAGCAAGACAACAGGCCTGCTGAGTCATTGTCAGATCACACTGCTTTGATTACCTTAGGAGACTGATGGCGGTGGAGAGCCAAATGATTATAATAAAAGCTAACGGGTTATTCAAAATAAATTTTTATTCAGTGGTTCGTGAAGGCCTCATTTGCTCAGAGGGTGCCCCTGAAGTGATTCTACGAAACAGTAAGGAGAGGTTGTCTGAGATGTCAGTGCCTCCTCATTCAATTAAGTTTTAAAAAAATATATATATTTTCCTGCAACGCTAATTATATTTGTCTGCTCTCATAATGAAATCCTTGTTTATCGCAAAACCACATACAAATTTGGCGTATGCAAGCTCTGTGCTGAGATGTAGTGAGATAGAAATTTCACTCCCTGGTTTTCTCTCCATTTCTTGGTCTTTTAATAAGAACGCATGTATCCGTCTTGAAGGAGTCTTAGAGTTGACTGCTGTCTAGCTTTTACAACAAGTGAGGAAGTGAATCTCTTTGCATGTTGTAGCTTTCCCTAATGAGACCTATCCCTGCTCATGAGTGAATTACTGTGCTAGGAAATTAGATATGCTGTTTTTTTAGATGGTGGCATGCTGGAGCAGTGGTTAGCATTTCTGCCTCGCAGTGCAGGGGCTCTGAGTTCAGTTCCTGGGGTGCTATCAGTGTGGAGTGTGTATGGAACAAGTAATAGGTTTATTCCATGCTGAAAAAAAGAAGAAAGAAAACACAACGTTTCGGCCGTGGAGCCTTCTTCAGGTGTGTGGCTGGTGTCCTTGATGTATGAGGGAAGACTTTCAACCAGCGGTCTCGTGAGGCTGTCGAGAAAGGCCGAGATGTAAGTAGTCGGAAAGTTACATGCTGAGACGATGGGGCGTCCAGGGGTGTCCGGTTTGTGGATTTTGGGGAGGAGGTAAAATTGAGATACCTGCGGATGTTCCATGATGACCCGGTTCGCCTCCTGGGGGAGCTCCTTGCTGCTGATAAGAAGGGAGATGGTGGATACCACTTCCTTTTGGTAGTCAGTGGTAGGGTCCTGTTGGAGAGGGAGGTAGGCAGAAGTGTCAGTTAGTTGTCTAGAGGCTTCAGAGATGTATAGATCCTTACGCCACACCACAACAGCGCCTCCTTTGTCCGCGGGTTTGATGACGATATCATCTCTGTTGCGGAGAGACTGGAGCGCCTGAATTTCTCCTTGGGTGAGGTTGGACCTGTGTTTACTGGGTATAGAGAGTCTCTTGGGAGTGTATATGTTCTCTTCACGTTTGCATGGGTTTCCTCTGGGTGCTCTGGTTTCCTGTCGAAGTCCAAAGACATGCTGGTAGGTTGATCGGCATTCCCGGAAGATTGCCCCTGGTGTGAGTGTGTCTGCCCTGTGATGGACAGGAATCCTGTCCAGGCTCTGTCCTGCCTTGTGCCTGTTGCTTTCTGGGATAGACTCCGACTCCCCCCTGTACTCTACCTTGTAATAAAGTTATTAAAAAAAATGGACGGGTGGTTCCGTAGCTATTTGTGTCTTTTTGATATTTTTCTGAACAAAATAATGTGAGAGTATGTTGTAGAGTAAGAAATGGTTGCCCTTTGTAGCAGTGTCTGCTGCAGTCGGCACTTTACCGTTTGTCCTGGAGTTGAAGTGCTTGCATTTTAGTGCAGTAAGGTCTTTGTGTACAAGCAAGATGGTTTTACTGATTTCAAAGAACCCATTTGGAGGCCTTATGCGATCAAAGCTGCCATTTGTAGGCAGATCCATCCATTTCCTTACCTTTTTATCCAGTACAGGGTCTCAGGGGAGGCAGAGCCTATCCCGGCAAGCAACAGGCCCAAGGGAGGATCACCCTAGACAGGACGCCAGTCAGCTGCGGGGTACATACAGACACAATTACGCACATACACACCAGGGCCAGTTTTTCCAGAATCCTGGTCATCTACCGGACTGCGGAAGGAAATAGGATCACCTGGAGGAAATCCATGTGACCACAGGGAGAACGTACAAACACCTCACAGACAGCACCCCAGGAATTGAACCCAGGCTCCCAGCACTGCAAGGCAGCGTTACCAACTAGGCCATTGTAGGCAGAGATAGACTGTTCAAATTTAAGCATTGTTGAAAAGGAGCTGGACTGTGTCTCCAAAAACCAGGCTGATTTCTCTGTCACTGTGGGGTTAGCCTATACATTTTTCTGTGAAATCCTAGGATCTGAAAGAAACCTCCACAGTCCTATGTGTACTTGTCAGCTGCTAGCTCCGCTCGTGTGTGTATCGAGGTGGGGGGGAACTGCTACAGGAAGCCCTAGTTATCCTGCTTCAGGCCCAAGGCTTTTTTTTTCTGCCTGGCTGCTTCCTTTGAGATAAACTTTGACTTCCCTTCAAAGCTACAAATACTTCGACATTTTAAATTACCGCAGTCTCCTTGGTGCTGACACACAGAGCCGTCCGGTTTGTGGGAACGCTGGGGAGCTGGGCGGCTCTGAAGTGTTGTAACAGAAGGAGAAATCTGCTCGCTCTAAGACATCGGTTCCCGACTTTCTCTTAGCAGCGCCCATACGAGCAGGCAGAAGAACACTCCTAGCCCTTAATCTGAATTTGCTGGTGCTTTAAAATGGGAAACGAGGCCTCCCAAGAAATCTCTTTAATATGGCCTTAGAAAAATAGAGGGAATGGTCCAAAACAAACCAGAATTTTATCATAATGGGCAATGGGAGTTTCGAAATATCTAGAACGTTACATGACCCTTCAGTTTTATTCTCTGTGTGTCCAGCACTAGGTTTTTATCATTCGCATCAGCTAGAGGTATGCAGCGACCGGTCCCTTCATAAACAAAAGACCGCTACAAGTTTGTTTCTTTCCCCAAAGGATGCAATTCTTTAACACCAGGGCAGACGTTATACTTGATTGAGGGGATTATGTTGAGGGGAAAAGGTTTATCAAAGTTTCTTTTGGAAAATATTGGTTTGGCAGCGCACAAAGCCCACACATTTCAAAGGAGTTTTTTCTGCCTGAAAATGAGCACACAGCAGTATATTGGAGTCCGGATAAGTGAACAAAATATCTTCAGCACGAGACAGAAATTCTTACAAAATGGGGCAGGGTGGTGACGTACAGTCACAGGGGAAGCAATTTTATCAAACTTAGAATATTATTACACGTACACATAACAGGATTGTAAGAATCACTATTTAAGATGATGATGGTTTCCTAGGAGATGTCTGATTATATACATTTTAATAATACTCACAGTAAATATCTTTGTTTCCCGAGTGTCGTATGAAACACGTTTTTTGTCTGTGTATGTGATGTATATTTGATCACAGAAGCTCCACAGCTATCAAGAGTGAAGGAAGGCTGAGATGTCTGTAATACTCAGGGCTGTTTTCTTCAGCGTCTTTCTGATTTTCTTGAGGAAATTGGGGTAGAGAATCTTACGACTGTAAAGAATTAAATTGAATTTTCCACACAAAATTTAGTTTTCAAATGTAATAGCCTTTTCTTTATTTAGAGTAATAAACTCCAGCCTAAAAAAATGGTTAACATATTTTAATACATTCTTCCTGTAGCTCTCAATAAAAATGGTTCTTACTTAGAGCTCATATTTCTACAAGGGTTTGTTATATACGTGGACAGTTTCGACAGGTGCTCGTGTTATGTTTTCTACTACTAGGTAGTAAACCTTTAACTGTATTCCAGATAAAAAAAAAACTGTGTTGGAATTGTGCTGTAAGCTCTTTGGAAAATATATAAGATGTTGGTATGAGATCTGAAAATATTTGTTTAAATTAAATACATTACTGAAGGCTAGTGTGGACTCCGTTTAGTGAAGTGTTCTTGTGAAAAAGTAATTAAAAGAAGCTGATGCCAGGTATTTACTCACAGATTAAATGGGTATGTAAATTTGAACGAAGTGGAGCTAAAGACAAATGTGAAACCTCGCGGAACGGTTGTGGTACAGGGAGGGCACTTTGAAGCAACAATGTCTTTTTAAATCCCTAAATTATTGCCAGGAGCTGGAATGACCAGTGCATGTAGATGCTTACATTTAATGGTAATTGACCAGGGATTATGCAGGCAGCGAGCTCCATTCGCTTAATTGGGTTGAAAGGTACAGGAGGTCAGGAGCGACATAATGAGCTCCTGCAGCGGTCTGGCCCTCATGTTCCTGGTTGCCACTCCAGTAAGGAAGTCAGTATAGGAGCTCAAATCCACCCAAGTGCTGTATTGGTCTTCAGCTGGACCAGGCTTACATACCCCTTCAGTGTCCATCCTTTGGCAGACTTCGGTGACGATGATGACAGCGAGATCAGCCTGGTTTTACAGACGAAAACAGCCTGGCTCCTTTTCTACAAAAGCTTAAATTTGAACAACCTATCTGCCCACAATGGCAAAGGGGGCGCAGTTAGGCCCTTTTTGCAGCTTCTGAACTCAGGCCAGTAACGCCAATCCTAGATCTGTCAGTTTTAGGCCAAGACCATGTGGAGTGCCTCGCCAGTATCTCCCAAAGGCGGTATGTGAACTGAAAACCACTTATCCCTATTTGCTTTTCTCGTACAAATATTGAGTATTTTTTGTCAGTGAAATAGTAGGCTTGTATAATAGACAATTACACATAATAGCTGGTACAGCAGGCTTGGGAGGTGATGATACATTTCATTAGTTTGCTTTATTTTTCTATTTGTTTTTGTTAAATATGACTAATTTTGGGTGCCCCTGGACTCTAAAAAGGATGCAATGTCTCAGATAATGCAAAGAAACAAGTCAACCTGCACATCTTTTTCTCAAACAAGGCTCTGTGTGCTACTGCTGTCTGATTCTAATCAGGTCTCATACTGATGCCCGTCTCTGTCTGGGAGTCATCGTTACATTAACCTGAGAGGTCAACTAAAAATCAATCATATTAAACCTGATGGTGCAGTGCAGTTTCAGCCTTTTCTGTTGGGGAGAAGCGAAGGTTTGTGTGCGGTTATTTTAGCGTTCTCGAGGAAGAGCTTTGAATGGCTAAGTCACACATGACCGAAGGAGATCTATGATTGCTGATCATGAATTGTGTTTCCTGGGAATCCGTGTGTCCAGATGTGTGATCCGTGACTTGTTCTTCTGGGGAATCCACCTATCCAGGCATGCCATAGATGAACTGTTTCTTGGGAATCCACCTATTTCTATGCCCTTACGCTCGTGTCTGTTTTTAATCCAGTATTACAGCACCCTGGTGTTTAAGGAGGGCTCAGCCCCTAAGATAGGAATCAGACTGGTTGAACGTGTGCCAAGTCGTCTGTCTCGGCCATGTACAGTGTCAAGCAGGTTTGCAGTTTGTTAGATGTTGCTGAGAGTGGAATGACTACAACTCTGGGTTCTGGTTTGGGGGTAATGGATACTGTACTGGTGCAGCATTAAGGGATTTTGCTGTTATTTGCTCCAGTAAATGCTCCACAGTACTAGTGGATTTTCGAGGTTGTCATTAGAAATGAGAATTTGCTTGCACTTGATGCATGTGGTTAAATAACGGAAGAAGTCTCCTTAGCTGCTTTTGTTATTTGGATTTTATTGATAGGAAACGGTTCCACACTTTGACAGCTTCTCTATTGCTGCTTGCCACACAGCGATGCACGATAGATAGTAAATGCTTAAAAAGACAGGATTAGGATCCTGTTTTTCCCTGCTTGGATTACCCTTTCAGAAAATTAACTTGACATTGAAGGTATTATGACAACTGGAACTGAAATTGAGCTTTGGTTTTGAAAGGCATTTGACAACGTGGCGTTGAAGTCAATCTCGGGTTTGAACGTTTTTATTGTGGAGCCAACAGACACAAGGAGCATGTGTTTTGAATATAAAGAAAATCAGTCTTACAGCAAGATGGTAAAACGTACGATATAGCTCCGTTGAAGGAATTTTAGATGTTTTTAAAGGTATTTGGAAAACAAAGTGGAAATGGTCATTCTAAAAGTACCTGCATGGCCAGAAATGTCCTGATATGAGGCCAGATTAGTGAGCTTTTTCAAATCTAGACGCAAAACCTTCTTTTACTTTTTTTATTTAACTTTCTGTGTGCCTCTTTCCCATCTGCCATCTCCTCTCGTTGTTTTTTCTGTAAAGCACTTTGAGAAGCCACTTTTAAAGGCGCTATATAAAAATAGTATATCTAATATAATCTAATAATAATCTATATAACTATAACTTTGATGTTTGTTTGTTTTATGCGGGACACAAAATATCTTAATAGTAAAAAATACTTTAAAATGTCTTATTAATAGTATCATAATAAAACTTTTTACTTTTATAGAAAGAAAAATAATTTAATGGAGGCACGTGTTTTGTTTAAACTGACTTTTACACCTGATTTCTGACCAGAGGTTTGGGAAGCCTCTGAAAACCTGTTTGTATTCTGTATTAATGTTAAAATACAAGCAGCCTCAAATCTCTTAATTTAGTTGCAGTGGGACAGAGTTTCGTCTTGGACTTCTCATAAAAATAAAAAAAAATATCATGGTTGAGAGAGGGTACTCTGAATACTCTTATTTTCTTAAATGTTGGTTTTACATGTAAAAAAAACACAGCTGCTTCATTAGTTCTGAGAGCAACAGAACTTCATTTAAATTGCTGGTTAATATTTCCTGTATCATATAGTTAAACAGGTTAAAAAAGCAGGTAACACGTATTTTAGGTGAAAAAACAGTATGTTATTACTGCCTTTTGTTTGCATCAAAAACATAAATGTTGCAAATGACACAGGCCCAGTTAGAATTCTATGCTCAGACACCTATGAAAATGAGGAAGCACATATCTGGTCCATAGGGTTTGTTTTTCTTGTAAAAATATTAAGTGTATTTTGTCAGTGAAATAGTAGGCTTGTATAATAGACAGTTACACATAATGGTTGGTACAGCAGGCCTGGGAGGTGACGATACATTGCATTAGTTTGGTATTTTTTCGTTTTTGTTAAATATAAAAAAGTCAACCTGCACATCTTTTTCTCAAACAAGGCTCTGTGTGGTACTGCTGTCTGATTCTTATCAGGTCTCATACTGATGCTCGTCTCTGTCTGGGAGTCATAGTTACAGTAACCTGAGAGGTCAACTAAAAATCAATGTTTTGTATCATATTAAACCTGATGGTGCAGTGCAGTTTCAGCCTTTTCTGTTGGGGAGAAGCGAAGGTTTGTTTGCAGTTATTCTCAAGGAAGCTTTGAATGGCTAAATCACACATGACTGAAGGAGATCGTCATTTACATGCATTTGGACTCTGCTTGCCCGTTTAGTTTCAAAATATAATTTGAAGGGTATCGTATATCTTCATCAAGATAAATATCTACATCAGGTAAAATAATTTCTGTTAGCAAATTTTGTTGGCCAAATAACCTGCCTTTTGTATCGGTATTCTTCTATTCTAAATTCAGTTATTCTTTTCAGTGTGTATTTTTTGCCACCTTACCTGTGTATTTAACATTTTCTTCAGAAGGCACTGTCTGCTTCCTTTGGCATGAAAAATGAGGATATCAGCTGGAGGTCATAAACATCTGTCAAGAGTTGGCGGCGTTCTGACACATGAACTTATTATCCTCCATGGAATCTTCTCCTCCATCTAGTTATTTTCCTGTTTTTCCTGGGAGTCGGGGAATCCTAGCCAGAAAAATCCCAGCGGCTCTCAGCCATGCAAGACGGGGGGGAAAAAAAAGAAAAATACGTCTTAACCCACACATCTGCCCTTTAATTAGTTATTCTAATGGATGTTGGGATGTTAATAAGATATTGGATTGCAAAGAATTCTGGACCAGCTCCTTACCAAGGACCAAGGCAGAGACTGCCAAAGTGAAGTCCTGTCGGTCTATGTCTGGTGGCATAGCACTATATAATAATGCTTTTCATTGTCTGTAGTGCTATGGTGCAGTAGTTTCGCAGAAAAGCTGTAAATGTTTGACAGTGAGATGGAAGAGACCTTTGCCTATACCCGTTTTTCGTCCCGGTGAAATTTCAGTGTTTTCAGAAAGTGCTAGGAGCCCTTAAGCAGTGCTAGAAACAGCCTCTCCTTTGGGTGTTTCAGTGCCCTTGAAAGCAGATAGCATCTGGATGTCTTCAGGGGCACTGTGTCTGCAGCCCCTGACTGAGATCTTGTCCCTCGTGATGGTTTAGGAGGTCTCGAGCAAGTGTCTCTGGGGTGCAGTGCAATTAGAAATGGTGGATTTGCCACGTGCAGACTAGTCAGGGTAAATTAAACCATTTTCCTTAGGGTTTTTTGTTAAACGTTATGGTTTTCTGTTAGGCAGTGATTGTTATTTAGTTTTGAAGTACGATTTCTACAAATCATAAAAATAAAAGCATGTGCAACACAAAAAGGAATTGCACTGTAGATTTTCTTTAGTTCCATTACATCTGTTACACATTTGCAGGGTGTCTTACAGTATGCTAAAAATGAAATACTGTTCTCAGAAGTGTTGAAATTAAAAATAGCTTAAACTGTGTTTGCTCCTAAACTGTAGTACATTACCAAATACAATTGAAATAAGTATTCAAATACAGAAGCAGGCAGTGAGAGACAACAGTTAAATTAGATTATTGAGGTGTTACACCATAGTGTCTGTTATTCGTATATTCAGTGACATTCGACACAAGCAAAATGTTCAAAAATCCGACACAAGCAAAAATGTGACAAAATTGGGCACAGGTCTTGTGTATCTGAAAAGGTGTTGCTTATATGCAAATACGTAGACTCAAGAAAAAGTAATAAATGATGTTGTGCAATCTTACCTTATATTATCTTTTGCATTAATTATACACACAGAATCATTTTAGTAACCATCAACTTAGTCTGGGAAAGTCACTAGATAAAAAGCATTTTTGCCAAGGAGAATTGATTTGAGCTTACTGCAGACTTTGCATGAAAATTGGGAAATGAGGCTTTGTTCCTAAAATGTGCATTCTTATTGCGGAAACAATAAAGATTTATTAATAATAATAATTGCTTACACTTATATAGTGCTTTCCTGGACACTCCACTCAAAGCACTTACAGGTAATGGGGAATCCCACTACCACCACCAAGGTGCAGCCCCACCTGGATGATGTGATGGCAGCCATAGTGCGCCAGTACACTCACCACACACCAGCTCTCAGTGGGAAGGATAACAGAGTGATGAAGCCAGTTCAGAGATGGGGATTATTAGGAGGCCATGATTGATAAGGGCCAATGGGAAATTTGGCCAGTACGCCGGGGTTACACCCCTACTCTTTTTGAGAAACGCCCTGGGATTTTTAATGACCTCAGTGAGTCAAGACCTCGGTTTTACGTCTCATCGGAAGAACAGCGCCTGTTTACAATATAGTGTCCCCGTCACTATACTGGGGCATTAGGACCCACATGGACCGCAGGTTGAGCCTCCCCCTGCTGGCTCCACTAACACCTCTTCCAGCAGCAACCTTAGTTTTTCCCAGGAGGTCTCCCATCCAGGTACTGACCAGGCTCACACCTGCTGAGCTTCAGTGGGTTGCCAGTTGCAGAGTGATATGCCTGATGGCAAAGTACTTTTTTTGTAGTACTTTTAGCACTACAAAGTGCATACCTGTATAAAGTGCAGTGACTGTGTTTAATGTAAACCCTCTTTTGAAATCTTTTCGTGAGACCAATGAAAGTCTCCAGTGTACTTTTAGAAAACTGTTTTGCTCGAGATTTCCAGGAAGCCTGAATCGAGGATTCGGTCCTGCCTTGCACTTATCAGTTTGACCAGATGCACTTTTAACATTTGCTGATTTGGTGGCCGAGCTGAGGGGATTTCATTGAAATTCAGTTCCCTTGAACTAACCTTGGTTACTAATGGCAAAGTGAAACACTGTTTACAGAGGTGGGCTTTGGCAGCCCTACAGAGAAGCTTCAAAAACAGCCTTCTGAAACGCAACCCAGGGTTTTCGTTTCCCTCTCACTGAACTCCAAAAAGCTCATGAAACTTAATTTGTCAGAAGTGTTTTGTGGAAGTCTTATAGTATTTCTGGGTTCATATGTAATTAAGGTATTAAAATATCCAGTACGATGCAAGAGTATTATTAAATCAGTAGAGAAATATACCAATAAAGGTGATCAAACTGCAGCATTTGTTTAAAGAATATGTGTACCTAATACCCAATAAAATAGGTAATTAACTTTTTGTAGCAATTAAGCTTTAACTGGTCTTTGCAGGTATACCATTTGTGTAATGTAATACACTTGGAAAAAGCTTAAGATCTGCTCCCCTGAACAGATTATCTTCATGTTCTTGATTCTTTTCAGCAAGAAGCATAATCTATCATAAAACGCCCTTAAATATCTGTTACACTGGACAAGCATTGTTTGTTCAGTCATTAAAATTATACCTTGTTTCTTTTGATCCACATTTCCGAACCCAGTTTGATTTGTATCTTGTTTCATAGTTGTGAATTTCAAAGTTTATTCAAACCTTCTATACTTGTTTTATATTGGTTCTGAATCACAAAGTGTACTTTTATAAAAGTTTTATTTTGTGTGTGAGGAGTATAAAAACTGGAAACTTTATTAATCAGAATGAATATCGCTATTCTTGGTTTTAATCAAGAAGTGGATAAAAATACCCAAAGATGTAAATTAAAAATATCTCTTCATATAGATATACATGTCTATACTTCTGTACACGAACAGTATAGGCTTGAAATTTCAATATATTTCCTAAACTCGGAATGTGAATAAATGTACATGAACAAGTGGCGAATTTTCTCAAACTGCCCTGTGAACATGAGGTATGCCGAATTGTATAGTTGTTATGCGTAAAATGTATAATTCAAATGGCTTAATATGACCGTTTTAAACAGTTGCAGTTTAAAATCTAATCCCTGAAGTGAAAACGCTTTTGGAACATTACAAACAAGGAACAGCTGCCAAGAATCCGGTGCTGTTTGTGGTTTTGCTACTGTGCTTTTCGACCCAAAGATACTCTGTGTTCCGGCCTTATCTGTCCCCTCACTTACACATTATCTGCAGTAAACCCAGGTTCAGGGACCCAGCCGTGCTGAGATTAAGCTTTTTGTCTGAACACCAGCTGTGGGCTGACGCGGAGGCAGCTGGGTGTCGGAGCCAGCGTCAGGACGGCAGGAACCTGCCAGATACCCTTCGTTCTCCTCAGTAAAGCTGCCTGCCTTCCAGCCTTCCTTCTCCCCACCATCCTTGCTGTCCGTCATGGAAGATTCAACTGCAAACAACCCCTTTGGTTAAAAGAAGACTATTATTTCCCTAGTAGTCTTCGCCTGCGTCTCACCAGCGACCCTTGGCCACTCCTCCGACCCATCAAGTCGTCCACGTTTGGATAGGGTCCGAGCTCTGCAGCGACATGCAGGACAGCCAGTTCTGACTGGAAGAGAATGCGTACCTCACTGATGTCACTGCTTGCAGCCAGGAAGCTCAGAACGTCTTGCCTGCCCTGGGACCCTAGAGAGCCCTGCCCAACCAATCCCAGCCCTACTGGTGGCAGTGCTGAGACAACTGTGCTGAAATGTCTTGGGGGGAGGGGGGGGGATCCTGGTCACAGTTGGTTAGTGACATGACCCAGACTACAGCTAGCACTACCTGGAGTATAGATCTCCACCTGTACTGGATAGGCTAACTGGTCACAGCTAATCCTGGTCACAGCTGGCTAGTGGCGTGACACAGGCTAGAACTAGCAACACCTGGATTAGAGATCTCCACCTGTACTGGATAGGCTAACTGGTCACAGCTAATCCTGGTCACAGCTGGCTAGTGGCGTGACACAGGCTAGAACTAGCAACACCTGGATTAGAGATCTCCACCTGTACTGGATAGGCTAACTGGTCACAGCTAATCCTGGTCACAGCTGGCTAGTGGCGTGACACAGGCTAGAACTAGCAACACCTGGATTAGAGATCTCCACCTGTACTGGATAGGCTAACTGGTCACAGCTAATCCTGGTCACAGCTGGCTAGTGGCGTGACACAGGCTAGAACTAGCAACACCTGGATTAGAGATCTCCACCTGTACTGGATAGGCTAACTGGGCACAGTTTATCCTGGTCACAGCTGGTTGGTGGCTTGACCCAGGCTAGAACTAGCAACACCTGGATTATAGATCTCCACCTGTACTGGATAGGCTAACTGGTCACAGCTAATCCTGGTCACAGCTGGCTAGTGGCGTGACACAGGCTAGAACTAGCAACACCTGGATTAGAGATCTCCACCTGTACTGGATAGGCTAACTGGTCACAGCTGGTTGGTGGCTTGACCCAGGCTAGAACTAGCAGCACCTGGATAATGAGGCATAATGCTTGGCCTTGATTTGGGGAATCAGGAGATGTTTAGAAGACATGAACAGCATGAGTGTCCTGTGATGGACAGGAGTCCCATCCTGTCCAGGGTGTGCTCTGCGGTTGCTCCCCTTGCATGTGCCGGGATAGGATCTGGCTCCCTCGCGACCCACAGTTGGAACAAGCGTTTAGAAAATGGGAAGATGAACAGCACGAGGAGGAAGCGTTAATCTCTGTACCTATGACTTAACACTGAATTAGTCAGTGAGATCAGGTTGTGCTTGAACACACTTGACATCAAGAAGCCCAATCTTGCCGGTCATTGCTAGCATAATAAATATTTTGGTGTTGTCATCTGTACATTTAGATTAGTTCAACCTGGTCTCCCAGTTGATTGGGAGATCACGGTTTTCTTTCTGGTGGTGTTATCAAATTTGATATGGTAAATTTGGGTCAAACACAAATTCCAAATTTAGAAATCCTTTCTCGATGGTCCTTAAGAGATGAACCCTTCAGTGTGATGAGTTGTAATATCAACTGTGGAAAGCAAGAGCAAGGTAAAGAATAATATAACACACTTGTTGCAAGTACAGCAGTTAGTTCCATACTGACTTGTATTCCACTTTAATAAAATATACTTTTTTAGCATTTTTTAGATTCAAAGCTTTCAGCACAGAACTACAGTCCACAAATGCTTTAGGGAGATTTATGTCAAACTTCATTACAAAGATTGCCTGGAAACGATATGGACAGGTGTCTCATAACTCATAATATTGTGTGTAGTCTTTCTGATCAGTTATGTGTAGGTCATTACTAATTATGTGAACAATATTGGGGACATAGCAGAACAACCTACAAGAACATCAACTCGAACTGGCATAACCCTTTCCCTTCTATGTTCTGTTGAAAGCTCGTTCCTTGCTTTTAAGCTAAGCTATTGAGCAGGCACTAAAGCTTACAAACTATATTAGGACCAAATGAGAATGAGCATAAGCTTTAGGTGAGTGGCTCTGCATTTGTTAAGGTCAATTATATATGCATTGCTCGGGCAGATGGAATATGCCTGGATCACCCCAAGGCGGTGACACCTGCCAGCCATATTCTACCACCAGCCACTTGCCTTGCAGTGGTACAGTAGAGGAACCATAGTGTCAGAGCTCCCACTGCGCCACACAGCTCAAACTGTCTGTCTTGATCACGTGTCTCTGCGAGACCTGGTACACAGACCCATCTGCCACTGGGGCTACGTCGTTTCCTACTGCTCGCTGGCCTACAGCTGCGGGTGGTGGGTTACAAGAGCTGGTCCTGACGGGGCCCTCCTGTAGACCTGCCCTCCAGTACCTACGCACGCCACAACATCAAAACGCGATTCTGGGGTTTTATCACTGCGATGCTGTGGGCTATGCAGTCAACCTGTTCACAATACAGTGCACATAAATTGAGCATCAGAGGCAATGCTGCCTCTAGGTATAACAAATACTTATGATCTTTTATATAGCACTTGCTCTGATGTTTTATTGAAATGCATGACATGGGTAAAATTATACTCTTTATAATTATACTATTTCTAGTGTTGATCATTAGGTGATGTACTATGAATATTGCAGGCCAGCAGCAATGGCAAGGAAGTACCTTTCATGTTATATAGCTTGAACCAGCATCTGCCTGTTCACTGGTGTCTGAGCCCTAGATGCCACATGTCCTCGCTGCTTCTGTCACAGATTTTCAAAGAGGGATATAATGACATCCATGGCTTAGCTGGCACAATCTCACCTCACAGGAAAGCTATTGTTACACAAGCGGCATGAAACAGTTCCTTCCATTTTTTAAGTGCTTTATCCAATACAGGGTCAGGAAGTAGTCCGATCCCATCCTGAAATGCAGCTGGTGCGAGGCGGGATACATCCTGGATGGGACACCAGTCCATTGCTAGGCAGACACAGACATATACACTCACACCAGTGCCCATTTTCCAAGTAGCCCATTGTCCTACCACCATGTCTTTGGACTGTGGGAGAAAACCAGAGCACCCAGAGGAAACCCACAGAAACATGGGGAGAACAAACAAACAGAGATAGCACCCCAGGAATTGAATCCAGGGCCCCAGCACTGTGAGGCAGCAGTGCCAACCCCTGCTCCACCGTACTACCCACAGAAAGTTGTGAAGTGTCCTACTGAAATGTTGTCACACCAGGATAAGCCTGCAAGAAAGGCAGCAACTGAGAGGTCCCAGCACTTGATCAATGTGGCACTGTCCATTCAAGTTGCCATCAATCACTTCTAGAGCAGTTCAGCAGTGACTAGATGCTATTGCGCGGACTGTCACACACAGACCTCCCCATCGATCTTCTGAGGTGCCATGACTCCTTTTCTCCAAGATAATGACCTGATATTGAAGGACTGTGTTTGTCTGCAACGTCTTGACAGATTAAGAATTACTGGCTGTGAACACCCCACATATGTACCGATGACACAAAAGCACTGGTCTCTTGATAAGAAGAACATATTGGCTCCTTGCTGTGTTTTCAGTTCTTCATCCTGCTTGATACCCAGTACCCCAACAAATAAGTGACTAAGTCTCATTAACAGGAATGCTGTTATGTTATCAAGATATAAGGATTGTAATCTGTTACTAAACTCTCCAAGAAAAAAATAAGATAGAGATTCTGGCCTATTTGAGAAATGATTTCCTTATTTGCCATCCTCTGTCACAACTTAAACAATGAAAAATGGCGATAGTCAACAGGTCTATTAAATAAACTCAAAGGATCAGAAGAGTTGATCTTCAGACAGTGATCTGGGCTGGGATTTTTTGCAGAAGTCTTTTGTCTGTAAATGTTTAACACCCAGAGTTTTAGCTACAATTGTCCCATACACGCTGGGGTACAAACTACAAATTTCAAAATTCTGTTTCGCAAGTTACAGTGAAAACTGCAGGGGTATAAAAGTTTGTGCAGTGAGTTGAGGGAACGGCACCTGGGGGTTCCAAAAAGAAATTTTGGTAGGCTTTAGCCACAGGGCTGGTATGAGGAGGCCTTCAGCTCTGCTCAGACAAAGCATTCCTGTCTGCACGCCAATCAAAACAGCTCTGCTTTGAGGTAATGAGGGGTGGCAGAGCGCATGGCCTGCACACAGCAGCCAGAGATTAGGCTAGAGAAAGGATGCCAGTGGGAGACGGTACAAATGAGCCCATTGCAGGGCCCAACAAAGGGTACAGCCAGCCTGATGTGGTTTAGCCTGCACTTGAAGATTTCTGTTATGTTAAATAATGAGTTCCTTTTGAGCCCCGAGCCAAACCCCATCACCTTTTATCGACAGAAACCGCCGTGTGTGTGTGTGTGTCCGTCCATTCCTTTGAGCTGGTTTCATTTTGCTCAAAATTGGTTTTGTCAGTTCCCCTCGGCAAGCTCGGTTCTGCCTGCTTGGGGATTTCAAGGGACTGAGAACCGGGAGGAGAAAAAGTGGAATGTTATTTTCTCTGAAAGACGCGGCAAACATGGCGTGGGGTCATGCTGGCCAAGGCGGCCCCCAGAATTTTTTCCGTAGTTTTTCTCCCAACCGGTTGTTAGAACATCGCGGTTGTTTTCTCCACACGGTATGGGTTAGCCAGCTGCGCATTGCTGTTGGATTTTGGGGTATTTCATTGTTAAAAGATTAAAAAGTAGCAGCCAAAATATCCTGTTAAAAACATAGTACACGTAATTTCTTTCCTTATCTTGTATAGTTATTTATTGCGTTACATGATAGCTAAAACCATGTGTTTTAATTAACAAGCTGTTAATTTTACCTGCCTGTTTTGAGCAATTACATTGTAATGGCTGACCTGTACAATCTGGAGCAAACAGAGAGGTACTGAGGGTGGTTTCATCTTATTTCTCTTTACTCCTATCGAATAAAACTGTAAATAATCTTTTTTCATGCAAATTCCTCATACAGGTTGAATGAAAACATCTCTATTATTCCATTGATTTAACATTTCACTCAGTAGATGAGTATTTGTTTGCAAATGCCTCATTTGCTGTGCCCACCATTTTCATTCTCATGTCTGCAGTGTTTTCTAATTGTTATTGTTGATGGGTTAAAGCCTTCGTCTGAATCGGTGATATCTCCAGGCAGCGAGACTTTATTGTGTTTGAATCCAGAAGGGTTGGCATTCCGATCATAACGATTATTTTTTTGCCAACTGCACGTTGCAAGTACCAGGATACAAGACAAATGGAATTTGAGCATCCATCTCATGACTTTCCAACTCTAAATACGGAGCCACGTTCCAAACAAATGCCCTGCAACAGAGTTGGGAGAGCCATATAGCTCGTGGCACGGATACTGTGGAAAGCACTCATTATCGCAATGTCTCCCTCTATCCTTGAGCACTTCATCATAAAGGACAGAGCTTACCAATGCATGCTAGACTTATTTCCTATTATAATTTTAAACCCAACACAGTATTGAGCTTTGCTACAGCAATGTAATGTTAAGACCTTAGGCTGGGAGCTGTAAGGAATTTCCTATTGTTTTATAAGGAATTTCCTTTTTCCTTTTGAATTTCCAATTGTTTGCTTTGAACGAAAACTGGGTAACAAATTGTACACCCTGTCCTTGAGAGTTGTGTGGTCGAAGGTTGGGTTAGGGTTGTTTGATTGCAACACATTCCATAAACAGAGATCTTTGAGTTTATTAGTAGCTGTCGGTGCTACTAATTTGACTTTTATAAACCCCGTGTAATAGCCGGTGGTCTGGTAGTATTTTGTAGGCAGGGAAAAGACTGTGGCTCAAGTTTACATTGTAGCTAAATTGCTGAGGTCTGCAGTGGACAGGCAGGGCAGTGACCTGAGCTGAATGGCTGCACTCAGTTCTTTGAGAGCGACTGGCTCTGCTACGTTTCTCCAAACTTGTTTGCTCAGGACACTTGAGTTATGGCCCAAAAAGCCCCAAACACAGCGTTGTCCCATTGTGCTTCCAGAAAGCAGACGAGCCAGCTCTCTGGGTGTGACTGATAGAGGTGCTTTAGAGCTCAACCGTCTACATCCATCCAGGAACTCTACAACACCAGTAGTGTGGAAAAAGCCACCAAAATTATGTCTGACCCCCCTCACCCCAGTCACAACCTGTTCGTCCCCCTACCATCTGGTAAAAGGTTCCAGACGATCCAGTCGCACACAGCAAGACTCCGAAATAGCTTCTTCCCCAGAGCCATCAAGCTGGTGACGCCCCCACTCCCACCCACCAAACTATGTCCTCTCCTCACTTCTTCCTATACCCACAAAGACTGTACGCCTACACCACTACATAAGCCATACCTCCGACAATTGAATGCAAGCCGACCTTGAACTTAAAACTGTACTTGATTGAGTTGTACTATTTGATAATCGCCATATTATTTTGCACTGTTCGCTCTGTGTACTTTTGCACAGTTTTTAACAGATATGGGTACTGTCGCACTGTTACCATACTTGTTTACATTGTTGTTGTATTTGCTGTCTATTGTCTTGTCTGCTGTTCTATATATATACTGCACCTGAGAGACTAATGAGAAACACTTTACATTATACTATGCACTTGTGTAAATATAATGCAAAAAAAAAAGTTGAATTGAATTGAACAGTGGAGTTCTGTTTGCAGACAACACAACTGCTGTAGCTAAAACATTCTCTAATCTCATTCAATCTCAGCAGGAGCACGCGTGTGACAAGAGATAAGTCTTGGAGGTTTATCCGGCTTCGGTATGCACCACGAAGTGCTCTGCTCTGGCCTCCTTGTAAAGAGTTGGGGAGGGAATTGTTTGTACCATCTGGATTTTGCCAGGAATTTATCGCTCACAGTGCAGGAATAGCAGAAGAACCACCCCACCATAATAAATGAGAAACAGGAGGAGCGCTAAAGTAAAGCACATTACTGCCCTAGGATAAGTTGGTCCAAGATGCACAGAAACCATTTTCAAGTATAGAGGTTTACAGTATAATTGATTGTAATACAAATGCAGAGATTTATTATGCTTTTATATGATGCCAATGATGTTTACAAGGAAAATGGGTGGTTTATATTCACAGACAGCATTGATGTTCAGGTAATAATAATTTACAATGTGATTTACATTTTTCTCATAGACGCCTCTGAGAAATACACATTTTTCCTATATGACAGCTGTGTCCTCTTACAGGCCCCTTTCAATCACATGATTCAGTTTTTTTCCCACAAAGGAGATTCTTGTTTTGGAAATTAAAGAACTGTTTTTTCAGCAAGTGGTAAATGACTGAATATCCATTTCTTTGCTCTATCCCCTTGGCGATTTTGGTTTTTTGGTGTCTTTCATTGTCTTTTGCTGAAGCCTCTTTGTTTTTAATCAGCACCAAGGAAGAATTTCAGCCTTTTTTTTCCGTTCTGTAAATGGTTCCTGTAGCTCTCCGGACGTGTTGATATAAACAGTGTGTGTTAAACACCCACCCACCCGATCTGAGACTGAAGGCAGCATCTTCACCAACAGCAGCCATAGACTCCAGGGCAAATACTTAGCTCTTTTACAGTTTTAATCATATGCTGTAACTAATGCTTAACATCATTACCGACGAACCATTGGACTGAAATGTGACTGTCTTGCCAGATAAATCTTTACTGCCCTTTTTAATTTAGAATGCTTCTTTAAAGAATGCCTCAAGCCTCCTTGGAAATCTCTGAAAAATAAGAACATAAGAGTTACAAATGAGAGGAAGCCATTTGTTCCATCGAGCCTAGCCTGTTTGGTAGTTAGTAGTTCATAAATCCCAAGGATCTCATCCAGCTGTGTCTTGAAAGAAACCAGGGTGAAGAGAGAAACTAAGATAAACCAAGACACTTCAGAAGGTAAAAGCACTCTGGGAACCTTTGGGATGAGAAGCATTAGAAAACTGGAAAGAATTACGATGCTCGTTCCTGATTATTACAAAACAAATCCTCTAGGATTAAAAAAGACGCTGTCTCATGGAGTTAGTTTCATGGAGCAGATCCAATAAAGTACAAATGCCAGCCAAAGAAAAATGGCTAAGTCTTATTAGCCAGTAGGACAACGGTAAAACCCCATAAAAGTTAATGTTGTCGTGAAGGAAAAGGCTGACATTTTTCGGGGAAGAGCCCCTCCTGGCTTCCAGCCGGGCTGACCTTGTGGAGCTGCAGGGGAGGGGGTGGGATTGCTGAGCCTTTTTGGCTACAAAAGCACAGACTTTTGAAATAAACGAAGCTGGACATTCACAGAAAAGCGGTCAAGTGTTATTTTTCAGGGAAACGAGACCCTCATGACAAGTTTTTTGCGAGCAACATGTGATATAGTACAATTAATAATTATATCAGTGATAATAGCACAGATATATTGCTTTTGCTGTTGTAGGCATTTTTTTTTTCATTCTGGTCTCATCCATTATTGTCCTTTGTGCTGTTGGAGGTATTTACTACTGTATAAGAACATTCGAGAGTCTACAAATGAAAAGAGGCTTTTTGGCCTATCTTGCCTTTTGGGTAGTTAGACGTTAATCCAAGGATACAGCCGTTTCTCGAAAGAAACCCAGGTGTCGGCTTCAACAACATGGCTGAGTAGCTTGCGCTTTACTCAAAGGGTTGTGGTGTTCCTGTTCTTGGTTTTAAATTCACTTTGTTTCCACTTGTGTCTTTTAGTTTGAGCTCACTGAAGAAGTCCGCTGTGCAGTCTTTGCCGGTACCTTTGAGGATTTTGAATACTTCTATCTGACCCCTCGTATTCTCCTTAGTTCAAGACTCAAACTGTTTACCTCCTCTGTCAATGTAGACCAGAATGTATCTGGTCGTTCTTCTCTGGACTGATTCCAGAGCTGTAGTTCTTTTCTGTCCAGAAACCGTGCGAAGCTCGGGCACTTTCCATTCTCCGAAGACTTGCTTTCCTTCACTATCTTCCCTGGCACAGTCTTGACCCCCCCCCCCCCCTTCTGCTTAAACAACGAACAGCAGACTTTAATTGGAGTTGCCACAATTAACGCGGAGTCCTCCCATCACGGTGAGAGCTTTATCACTGTCCCCGCGTGAAAAACGGCTGCTGGACTCTGATGTCATTTCAGCTGCGTTTATCTTTTCCCATCATCCCTTCTTTTCCGTCGACTCGGAAATTAAGTGAGCAGGCGGTCTGTTTTTTAAGATTTTTTTTTTTTTATACGAGGGAGAAGATACCGACAGTTGTTTCAGTTTTAATAAAGCTAGCCGTAGTCTGATGCTGTTGAGTCGGTATCAGTACTGCAGCACCATACAGCTGTGGTATCAGCTTGTATATTAAAATCGTCCGCATACAAATGTAAGGTTGCTGAACCCCCTGAGTCGAAATACATTCTACACTGTGCTTTTGTGTCCGCAGTTGATGACGTGAATACATGAGTTTTATTTTCTCTCTGGGGCTCACTTTCATTGGGGAGCGTATTGTTTTATTTTTTTTTTCTTTTCTGATCTTCTTTAAAGGCAGTGAGTCGTTTGAGCCCTCCCTGCATCTGGGAATATGCAGGCTGCTGCCGGTAGCCTCCATTTGTCTCGGAAATTACAGGAATTACAGGAAATGGCAGTGGCTAATGACCTTTCATCCCCGCTCTGGGGATTTGTGCTGGTGCGCACACGTCCTCACAAACGTGCACGCAGATATACCCGCAGCAACACACATACAAACAGTATTATTCCGCAATACAGGGCTGTCATAAGCTCTGTTGATAATTTACAAGTGCCTTGGTGGTGGCAAAAAATGTTTTCTGCCATGATTTTGACCGATTGTTGTTAATAACCAGCTGGTACACTCAAGTGAGTTTCATTTCTGCATAAACGTTAAATCACCTCTTTCGCGAGATGCCAGTTGAGCACAGGTAATAACATGATTTAACCTGTTGAAGGTTTGTACGTCTAGGAATCAATATGCCCTGCTTATCAAAAGTCAAAAGTCAATGTAATCTTTCTTGCCGTCTGAGGTGTTCAGAGCTAGTACTTCCTAACCTGGCCAGTGTTGCACATTCTTTCAGTGATAAACTGTGATCTGGGTGTCTCACAGCACTGTACGAAGATCAATGTGGAGATCCAGGTACGATGGGCTGGTCCGGTATGACTAGTTTCTGCAGAACTCCTTTTATAGTGACCGTTGGCAACTGCATGGAACTAAATCGAACCGATCTGAAGACCTCGCATGCTGTCCTTCCCGTGGGCTCATCCTGACATTACTGTAGGATAACGGACATCCTCAGCCCGCTCAGTGTAACAATGTTTGTGTGAGGGGAGGTTCTGGCAGGTGTGCTGTGGATGGCCTAACTCCCTGACTTGAGCCCCTTGGACCGTTAGATGATGGTGGTTGTTGCAGCTCATCCCACGTAGTCACGGAGAGCAATGAGCAGACTTTACAAGAGAAAGGAAATTTAAGCTGTCAAAGTAGCAATTGCAACTTGGTACAAAGAATGAATGTACAGTATCACAGATCGACATGTTTTTTGGTGACAAAGTTTAATCAGTGTAATGAATTTACCCATGTCATGCTTATTCAGTTAAGAGTGCACCTGCTACAAAAAGCTGTTCCCCACACAAAACTTTCAGTCCTGATGTTTATATGTGCAATGTTTTTTTTTTTGCAATTAATCCACAACTTTGCAATGTCAACTATTACAATTACTACAGAACAGGACAGTTGATTAGTTGTGATTTGTTATTCTCTCTTTGGTTGTTAACCCATTTTGTACCTTTGATAAGTCTAACATCACATTAAAAAAGTCCCATTTAGGTCGAGCTCAAGCCATAAGATCATTAAGAATGTGAGAATGGTTCCACAGGAGAGACAACCTTGCTCAGTTGGTTAAGTAATAAATCCCCAAATCCACTGAGCTGAACCCGTAGTCAACAGCATATATTATTAAGTATCTGACCATCAAATCCACAGTTATCCTCATCCTCTAACTGTTGGGTTGTTTCTTGTTAGTCTCGTGGTCTAGGCAGGAATCTAGAGTTATAGCTGGACAGTTGTAGGTTCGAATCCTAGGTGTAACACAGCTGTTGTACACTTGAGCAACTTAATTCACGTGGGAATTACCAGTCAAATGCCCAACTATATAAATTGGTGCTAATGCACGTTAGTTGTTTAATGAAAGAATCAACCACATAAATTAGTAGTAATATTATTAATTTTTCTAAATCTGCCATTGTGATACAAGCATGGAAAGCATGGCAGTGCTACTGTGGTGAACTTGAACTTTATTGCCATATGTAACCGGTACATGTACTGGTACAATGGAATTCTTACTTACAGAAAGTCTCTCGATTGATTAAAAAAAAGTGTAAAAACACAAAGTGCAGACAGTGCATGAAGGCAATAAACAAACCAACAGTAGACAACGTACAAGCAAACAGTTCGAATGCAAACATTGCAGACAATAACTGCAGGTGTGCAATAAATAAAATTACAGTGAGGTAGATGCTACAGGTGTGGTCCGAGGAGCGTGGCCAAATGCGTTCGCCCATCGCACTGCTTGTGGATAGAAGCTGTTGAAGAATCTGGTGGCAAGTGTCCGTATGCTCTTGTACTGCATCTCTTGCCTGGGGGCAAAGAGCTCATGCCCGGGGTGGTGACTGTCCTCTGTGATGGCCCGAATTCTACCACAGCAGCGGCCCTCATAGAGCTGTTTAATCTCTGTGAGACCACAGCCGATGATCTTCTGGGGTTTGGGAAATAAAACAGTGCTGGTTTATGAGAGTTTTTGAAAATCAGTATTATAAAGCATTACACTTTTCAAAGTTGGGATAAACCTAATACATTGAAGGCCGTACTGCTTTAAGGTTTAGGAGAAGTGCTTCTAGGTTTTAGTCTGACTTGCATAATTACAGTACGTTACAGCTGTAGTACGTAGTATGCTACATTGGGCACAAGCTTGATAAAAGACGAGTGCCCTTTAAGGATGAATTACATTAGCCTGCAATACAATATCACATCTTTAACCCTTTTTGTCTTGTCTTATCTTTTATGTCTGAATTTAATTACACATGAAATGAGATTTGAAAACGCGGCAGCTTCTGAGATTCACGGAAATTGACAGCAAAAAGCATTCAGTCGTCGCACTAGATCACAGTCATTTACTTAACAGAGTAAGCAAATAGCAAATTAATTGAAGCATTATAATTCTGAAGGTTGAGTGACTGGTGATTACTATGATGTAAATCTATGTCTGAAAGATTGTCCTTTTTTAAATATTGCTTATTATAATAAGAAAACATTGCTTGTATTATTTAGTTATGTCTGAATTCATTGGGCAGTGTGGTGGCTCTGTGGCTCAGGATCTGTGCCTGTGGCTGGAAGGTTGCCGGTTCGTATCCTGCGGCAGGCAGAGGAATCCGACTCCGTTGGGCCCCTGAGCAAGGCCCTGAACACCAGCTGCTCCAGGGGTGCCGTATAAATGGCTGACCCTGCGCTCTGACCCCAAGCTTCTCTCTCCCTGTCTGTGTGTCTCATGGAGAGCAAGTTGGGGTATCTCTCTCTCTCTTATCTCTGGTTTTATCTAAAACCATTTCTTCTCAATAGAAACACAATTTTTTTTGAAAGCAGAAATCTAGTCTTGGGCTCACTTCCTGCTTTTTGCTGGCATGGTGGTGGTGGTGGAAAACAATGAGGATGAGCACATGACATTGTCATATTCCTGTCTCAGCTGACTGCTGAATACTGGTGAGTGAGTTGAACTTTCTTTACTGGAATGGTTGTGGGACTCTAGATGAAGCTTCCAGACATGTTACTGAAGCAGATACCTTTACTACTTTCAAGAAATAGGTAAATGAGATCCTTAGAACAGCAGGCTACCAGCAAACAAAAGGGCCCAGTGGACTGATCTAATTTTAATCTTATGTTCCTTTGGGTTTCTAAAGATAGAAATCACTGGCCTTTCTCTGTGAGAGGAGTCCTGAGCAGTCTTGGTGAACTGGTATCTTGCATCTCTTCCACAAAGGTTAAATTCATCGTGTAGCTGACTTCCTTCAGTGTACCACAAAACGGAGTATGAGGTGCTCACATGTGGCCTTCAAATTTTTTCGTATCCTTGGTAAAATTGTGAGTTACAGATTTTCCTAATGTTCCTAAAACTGGTGCACTGCACACAGTTGTAATAAATAATGAATTGAGTCCCAGAAGACACAAGGGTTACATTTATTCACATTTTGAGTTATTCATTTAATAAAAATAAGCAAATTACATATATTATAACATTGTTTTTTTGGAAGAACAATGGAAACTTCTGGAACTGTGTAGAGGCTTCTGATGGTTTCTTGTTTCCTATTGGTATTAAAGGAGAAAACACAAACAAAATACATTTATTAATAGTACGTCATCATCATGATTAAGGTCATCGACTCCCACTAGTTATGGGATGCCTATGAAAGAGACAAATGATTTGGGAGCAAAACCATAAACTCATAGCTACAAAGCAAACATAAACTACAGAGCTGTGAATAAATGTGACCATGTTTTCAAGTCCTAAAATAATTAGCACATACGGCTTTGTTTTGAGCTGCACTATTAAGATTACAGTGTAACATTGAGATTCTTTAAAGCACCATGGATTATTGAATATGTCATTTTTATTCTTATTTCATCAGGGGTGTGAATAAATCCGTATTAAAAAATGTTGTATAGTAGGGAAAGCTGAATAGTCTTTATTGTGAGTGTCTTGTCACTCCTTTATAGTGCTTTCTTTGTGTCCTCATTGGTTTTATCTAAATCTTTTCTCTAAATGTTATATAACATTAGATAAATGTTACCCCAAAGGAGCTGTTTTAATATATCAAAAAAGAGGGGCTTGACAAATGAAAAGATTTGCTCTTATCTTTGCTCTTATTTAAATACGTCTGCCTCTTCCTTCTCCTTTCAGTACTGCACTCATATGTTGTAAGGTATGTTTCCTCAATTTTAACTGGGAGCAATTTCAAAATGCACTGTCCATGTAAGTGTATTCATTGTATACAAACTCTACTATTTTGGTAAGCAATGCAATTAATTAGACACAGTGATAGACACTTCTATTTAATTTTAAATTAGTTCCCCTTGCAAGCAGGTGTAAGCTCTATTTTGCACCCGTCTGCTGTTGTCACAAAAGCTGCAGTGCCTGCGCATTGCAAACTTGAAAGAGTGCTGCTACTGCTTTAGGATAAAGAGGAAGATAAAAACAGGAACTTGGGAAACCCTTCTCAATATAATTTAGGCTTTACCTAAAGAATAAGACAATATCTCATGATTGCATTATAAATTGTTAATTGCTCAGAGGAAACTCAGAATGCATCTGTTTGCATAAAACTGTGAAATGATTTTTTAGATAGAACATAACAGGTAACACAGTCACTTCATATTTATCAGCCTTGCTGACGTGGGTCTCTGGTAATTTCCCCTAAAGATCCAAGCTTTTTTGGTGGTCTTAGGTCCTTGTTAAGATCAACAGTTTATTATTTTACATTTCACTATGAGAGCCATATCATTTATTTACACAGCCTTTATGGAATAATGATCAACAGCCTTCAAATGTAAGACTTGAAGGAATGTGATGCACTTCCATCACAGTTGGGCGAGACATATTGTTATGATAGTTTATTTTTCAGAAAATCCCTTGTGGGGAATTCAGGGCCTGAATTACTATGTCTGTTACACAAGGTTTCTATCCTGATATTTTCAAACTGTGTTATTAGCCAAAGCTGGGGATAGGGATCTAGACCAGCTTGTTTTTCAACAAATTGACAGGAAGCAACTGAAAGGTACAGCACAAGAAAGCACTGGATCATGTTTATAAATAGAGTACATTATCTAGATGAAGATAAACCAAACTAATGCACTTGAAGTACTTGGACTTGTGTTTATTCTCTGCAAGAGCTTCAAAACGCAGAAGAATTGGAGAACTTCAAGAACCCACTGTGTAGGCTGTCTCTTAACATTCAAACAGGCTTGTAGTCTTGTTCTTAGTAGACCTTATTGATCGGTACACACGCGTTAGAATAAAAAAAACAACAGCTACAAATATCATGTGAATTTCCTGCGCTAGCGTTTTTTGCGTCTGTAAAAGAGGAAGCTAAAATAAAAGTATAAGTAATAAACAGGATGTGTTTTAATGAAACCTTAGGGCTGTGCTTAAATGTTTATTTTGAAAAGCGAAATAAAAAAGAATCGTACACGTGAACACAGATTGTGGAACAACACTTCCTGTTTGTCTTGTCCTCTCATTTAGTTTCCCCAATGTGGGATGAAATGTGCTGCTTTAATTGATAATGTACTGCACTCATGGCTCGGATTTGGTAGAAACAAGCACTTAAAGCACTTACCGAGGGAACAAACAGACTGTTCCGTTCTTTAATGGCAATTAGCCCTGTAGCATAAGGATGCTTAAAAGATGCCGGTGTATGGAGAATTGAACTTTAATAGTATAATAATAAACTTTTTTATATATAGCACCTTTAAAAGTAGCTTCTCAGAGTGCTTTACAAGTAAGAACAAACAATGATGAGGAGGTAAAGGTAGTACAATAAAAAGCAAGGGTTTTAAGTGCAGTAGAAGATGCAAATAGTGGAAACAAACAACCTGTAACTAAAAGCCCTTTTGATAAAGAAGGTTTTGAGTCTGGATTTGAAAGTGCTCAGGGTAGGTGGCCCTCTGATATCCTTGGGGTCATAGCAAGAGAAGGTCCTTCTTATATAGTATGAAGACGTGCTTGGGGGACAAAGAGGAGAGTGGAGTCGGAAGAATGAGGGGTGCGAGGTGGGGAGTTGGGAGATTAACAATGGTTACTGCCCTTAACTATTTGAACGGGGGGAGGCCGGACTAGGCCCACATTAATCAACTTGTTGACAGGCCTGCAAAGCCCATGGAGGGTGGCACCCTTTGTGCCATCCTGCCAAATGTCAGGGTTGGGGACAGCTGGCTGCTACAGCATCATGCCAGACTCTCTCAAGGGCACCTCTTTCCAGGTGATTCTTCCCCTGATCCCTGCCATGATCCTAGCATCATGGCTGAATGCCTGTGTCCTAAGCTTTATTTCCTGTGCACAGCGGAAGATAACATTACTCAAACTGATAGGTCTTTGTGCACGACTAATCAGTCTAATTTGATGTTTTGAATGTTTGTTAGTATTAGGATAGACGCCATTGTTTAGCATGAAAATAAGTCACTTGTTTCTGTACTTTATACTGAATTAAGAATGATTCATTCTAGAGGGCAGCACAGTGGTGCAGCGGTTCGCATCACTTCCTCACAGCGCAGGGGCACTGGGTTCAGGTCCGACCTGGGGTGCTATCTGCTTGTAGTTTGTATGTTCTCCCCGTGTTTCTTCCCACAGTCCAAAGACATACTGGTAGGTTATGGAAGAATTGGCCCTGGTGTAAGTGTGTGTGCTTGTGTCTGTCTGCCCTGTGATGGACTGGCGTCCCACCCAGGGTGTATCCTGCCATGCGCTCATTCCTTGCCAAGATAGGCGCCGGCTCTCCCTGCGACCATGAATTGGATGAAGCGGTTGGATGGATAGATATTGTAGAATTTGTGTGAGTTTGTAGTGGGCCTGTGCTTGCAATGTAGGGCTGGGCTATGTAGTACCCTGGTACAGATCTTGGTTTCTCTTTTTCCGTTGAGATTTCTGAGCAGAGGATGAGCGAGGTCGTGGCTGGCAAAAGTATTCCTTGTCTTGCTGCACAGCAAAGCCCCCTGTCTTTTGACTAGATGGCTGTGATCTGGCAGAGTTTTCAGAAAACCGCAACAGTGTTCCATCTGTGCTGACCTGAGCTGTTTGCTCAGCAGGTTTGCAGTGTGGAGCAGAGAGAGATACTTGCAGCGCTAGTGTCCACGCAGATGAGGTCTCCTCTTGTGCTGGTATAAGTGATGAGAGGTGAAATGAGTTGACTTACAATGTATTATTACATTTGGGGTCACATCAGTCTGTGGCATTTTCAAGATGATTGAAAAAAGTCTCAGTTCTGTGCGCAAAGCTGGGGAAACTGAAGGAAGGGAAAATTGTGCTGCCTTAGTTCAGTTCATCTTGAGAAAAGGGCATTCTGCTGTGGAACCAGCAGGCTCTCTCTCCTCTAAACTGTATCAACTTGTTTATAAACACTTAATATTTAGTTACATGATATGTATACTTATAATCTTAAGTGAACTGCATTGAAAATAAACATAACATAAAATGAACAAGCAAAGCAAGCAGATTTCAGTCTGAAGCCCAGGTTAATTAAAAGTCAGAAATGTGTATAACATGGTGTTAGAACACTAAAAGAAGTGTAGAAATTTTCTTTGTTAGATGTTCTCACAGTTAACTAGCATGTTACCTCATTTACCTTTTGTCACCAATTATTGGTAAACAGGTGAGGGTAATTAAATATTAAGTGTTTATAGACAAGTTTAAAGCAGAGATAATCAGGTAAAACCTGGTTTCAAGGAGTTGTACTCAAACGTTTGACTGGTACTGTAGTCTGCTGCATGATAAAATGAAGAGCTCCATTCTGATTCTCCCACAGCCCAGTGTTAACTAGTGCTTCCAGGTTAATCCGAGAGTCCAAAAGGCACTTGACTGTGTTTGACTTCTACTAAAATGTTGGCCTTATTTTACCATCAAAGAATCTAACAGTAGTAAAATGAAAACCCTTGTAGAAAGTAAAAAAAAAAATGCTAGCAAGCAGGTTGACTAACCAATTAACCAAAATTACATAAACTGGTGTGCATTTCAGCTTGAATATTTACGGTATATTGCATTATGGTATTGGCATTGTTAACACATCGAGAAGTTGGGTGGCCAGGATTTTGCAATACTTAATTAGACTGCTATTTGAATGTAGTACGTTCTATTTTCTATATGAGTGCTATGTAATGTACAAAACTGTTTTATAAACTCAGTTAAGGTCACCAGTAAGAAATTTAGTATTTAATTTGCTTCACTTTTCTTCGTATTGGGTTTTCAATGAAGTACCTTAATTAGTATATTGATTTTTCAATTTCTGTGCGTCTTGTCTGTGATTTATTAAGGTGACAAAGGATCAAAAAAAGTGATCTGTTTCTGCTGTCCAGAAGTTTGTGCCCTGCTTTACTCTTTGAACAAAAAAAAAGTGCTATATGGAGTCATTTTCTCCAGGAAGAGCTGTTTACACCTGCTTCTCAGTAGTTACCATGACGCCGGTGTGCTAAAAAAAGGAGTTATCATTTCTGAGTGCTTGATCAGACAGGTATGGAGTACACAAACAGGTAATTTAAGACCAGGAGTTCAAGCTGAAATGCTTTACTTTTTTTTTGCTTTTGAAGTGGCATTTGAAATGGAAAAAATGGCCCATGTATTTTATGAACCCCGGATGTTGTTTTTTTTCCCTAAATTCCCAGAAATTGGTTCTGCCACTCTCTTCAAACCTTTTCTTGATATTGTTTGAAGGTGTACATCCCTCTTTTTTGTCCAATTTTTATGCCAAGTACTTTGATATACTTCTATATTTGTAGAAAAGGGAAAATATAACCAACAGATGTCTTCACAAAGCAAACAGAGCACTTGGCCTTCTGGGTTTCAGTAACACAGCCTCTGCATTTTCCCACAAGCCCTTTTTTGCAGCACTGATGACGTGCAGTTTCCATCGGGCTGTGCTTTTGTAGCATCTTCAGAAGCACACAATACTGAAACCCATAGTTTATGAAAGTACTTGCTGCCCATACTGGATGAGGCTCTTTTTTGTGGTTCTCATTGAATTTAATCATTGCTGTTTCCTCTTCTAAGCAAGTTTTTTTTGTTGCCAACATTAAAAATAGAAAATAGTGGGTAGATAGGCAGGTTGCCATGAATTTAATGATAGATTTGTGACCCTTTGTCTCTTTTTACCAAAAATGTCCATTTTAATCAACTTCAGCTGCTCAGAAAAATAATAAATAGCAAAAAAACACGAGACAAGCTGAACGTTTGACATTTTGACGGCAAAAGATGTTTTCGCTTTTTGAGAAGCATGCCCATTTTAATGATTTTTTTTCCATCTTTTGACCACAAAATGCCTAAATAAACATGTGCCAGCCTCCCTAGATAATTGATTCTGCCTTATCCCACAAACTTTTTCTTACTTTTCTTACTTTATTGTTACTTTATTGTCCCAGGTGGGAAGTTAGCTTTGCAGGCAGGTAAAAGACACAACACAGCACAGCGCATTTAACACAACGTGAACCCATTTACAGATAAAAGACATGCATGTATGATGAGAAAGAAAATAATATGTGTAATAACGCAAAATATACAGTCAGTTGTCCAAACTGAGCAGTTAATAGCTGTGGGAATAAAAGGTGACTTCTTTATTCCCAGTCTAAATCAACGCTCAGGTGGATGGAGCTCATATTCACTGTGCAAGAGGTGGTCATGACAGTCCATGATTGTATTTGCCTTCTGCACTATTTGCTTGATGTAGAAGTCTAACCTTTGTGTACCAATAATTTTGCTGGCTATCTCTACAATCCTGCTTAGGCTGTTTTTATTGTGGTTATTAAAGTTTACCAAACCAGGCTCCTGCAGGGAATGTTAGGACAGATTCAAAGAAAATTCCATGGAATCATGTCATTGTTGCAGTGCAGACATTAGAAGAGCAGAGCTTTCTTAGGAAAGCAAGGCTGGGACTGGTCAGTACTGGGATGAGAGACCTCCAAGGAAAATCAGCTAATTACTACAAGTGAGTTTGGTGGGAAATTATGTAGATCCTTCCATCCAGATCAGAATTAAACGAAAGATCCCAAAGAAATTGTTGGTATTAAACAGAGATCCTGAGATGTTTTTATTGTGTTTATTAAGGTTCCCAAACCAGGATACCACAGTGAATGTTAGGACAGGTTCTGTGGAATAAAATCAGGGTTGTGACGCACACATCAAAAGAGTTTTCTTAGGAAGAACAATCGCTAAGGCTCTTCTTACACACGGCATCCGTGTTTTTCCTCAAAGGCTAGTTTGTGATCAGCCATGTTTGTGACCGCTGACGATCCTGCTCTCCCGCTCCTCTGTCTCCCCGCAGCCGCGCAGAGTGAGGAGAGGGTGTGCGCGTTCAACGACCAGCAGCCCCAGTTCGAGGAGCAGGTGTCCGGGGACACGCGGGAGAACGGCACCATCCGCTGCGCCAAGGGGAGCCGCTGCTACGGCCTGTGGGAGAAGGCGCACGACGGCGACATTCGCCTGGTGAAGCAAGGTGATGCCGCGACCGACCGCACGACCACACCGCGGGCAGTTCAGCCTGGCCAGGAGTGACGGTTTGCAGCCCTCTGAGAGCAGCTGTCACCAAAAAATCTTTCTTTTGAGTGACATGAAGATATAATAATAGAACCATCAGCGGCAGCTTTATCTTCAGAGGGGAATTGACGTGCAGCGACTTGAAAAAATATTCAAACCCTTCCTGTGGTCTCCCATTTTTGTGAACTTAAAAATAACGCACACACACTCACAGATTTACACAGCACACACGTTTTTAAATTATACTTTTGTATCAAAAACCTGAACACTCAAAGTGAAAACTTCAAAGGGTTTGGTAAGTTACAGTAAATGCCAGCAGAAAGTAAAGAGAAAACAAACTGAAAAGTGTTGATTGCAGAAGCATTCAGGCCTGTGAATTCACAATTTGCTGGAATTACAGCCCCCAAGCTTTTTGGGGAAGCCTCAACCAAAATTTGTATGTTGATTAGTCTTGACAGATTTGATCGAGCTCTCCCATGTTACTTGGAAGTCATTTATGGATGGCAATTTTCAAGTCTTTCTGCGATTTCTCAATAGAAGTCAATAGAAAGGAAGTCAGGACTTTGACTTTGTCATTCAGTCACATTCTCATTCTTAGGCCAGTCCGCTGTAGCTTTGACCTTGTGTTTCAGATCGTTTTCCCACTGAAAAGGAATTGTCCTGGTTTTAGATCTGCAGGTTTTCTACTTAGATTTGCCAGTGCTTTGCTCCATCTACTGTATGTTCCCATCAGTCATGAGAAGTTGCGCAGTCCCAAGCGACACTAATGATGGCGTTGACTGACTCATGTGGGGTGCTCATCAGATGTAACGCTTACATTTTGATAAAAAAGTTGGAATTTTGTCTTTTCTGATCGTAAAACATTTGATCACAAACCCGCCTTGTGGAGTCACTAGGAAATTGTTGACTGTTGGACTTTTTCTCCCATCTCAGCTTGTGACCTCTGTAACACTTTCAAAGTAGCCATTTGCCTCACTCGTTTTCTCCTTGCCCAGCTGCTCAGTTTGGAGGGACTGCCTGATCTTGATAGTGTCAGGATAACTTCCACTTATAACTATGGACTTTGCCATGCTCAGAGAGATATTAAAGGTCTTATAGATGCCTTTATGCCATTCACCTGATCTGCACCTTTATACAACTTTGTCCTGGAGTTGGTTTGTAAGCTCCTTGATCTTCATGGGTGAATCTTGGCTTGAAATTCACTACCTGACTAAGGGACTTTACAGAGATAGGCGCATGTATTGGGAAATCGCTTGAACCACTATTGGTGCACACAGAGGCCACTCAGTTCTGTGGCATGTCCAGGTAACTTTGTGTACCTAAATGTAAATGTGTTTACCACCACATAGGCTATGAATACTTAGGCAATTTTGTCTTTTCCATTATTCTTCCACATTAATTTTCAATTTACTTCTTTATCTTTTATGTTTTTACTTTGGAGTAGGTTGTGTATACAGTATATCAAATATTTCTATCAAAATATCATGACTCTGTAGGCTTTACAGCAACAAAATGTGAAAACGGCAAGGGTCTGAATGCTTTGGCAAGGCACTGTATATACAGATGTAGAAGGGTGGTGTAATTAAACTTGTGAAGAATAATCTCAAGTGGCAACAGTCGTTTGACTCGTTTGAGTTTGTTTGTGCTGTGTAAGCTGTTGTTGTTTTTGAACAGTAAGGAATTGCTGTATTTCGCTGCGGAATTGATCACAAATGCAATCTCTGAAGAGCTGCGTCATTGGTTTTCAGCCAGTAAAAATGTGATGCCTCAGCCTATGGGCCAGGACTGCATTGCATTCCTGCTTTTTGCAGTCTCTGCACCACTGCTGAGAAATACCTGCCTTCCTTGGGTTCAGCTAACTGTGCAGCTGGTGTCATTTTAAAACAAGGTTAAACTGCACTTTTAAACAGGGATCACTTAGAGTGGATGTGTATTATTATTTTTATGTGCAACAGGACACTAATTAATAATTAGTAACTCATTGTGTGTAGAACCACACAAAATTAATTTGAGCGCTACGTCTGGATTTTAGTTATCAAACCTGCCATCATCTGATTGCCCACTCTGAGTAGTTGTAGAAGCCGTATTGTGATTTTAATGTATTAGGCCAAGTGTTTTAGCTTGAATGTGTGTGCATGTCGAAGTAACCCTGCACTCCGTTTCCCGACCAACTGCGTAACTCCATGCATTTTTAAAAAAAGAACAAGTTCTTCTTTCACTAGGGAGCAAATAAGCCTTTGGTGATGGTTCTGTTTCAGGGTCGACGAAGACCAGATGGTGGATATCTCAGGCTTGTAGTTTTGATCACGTTTTCCTACAGCTAGATGTCAGCTGTACTGATTTTTGGTGCACTGTTACAAGGTGAAGTGTGAGAGTTGACAGCTTGAAGGCTGATTTGCCTCCTTACCTCCTTCTACCCGTGCTGAAGGTCTGGGAGGCCTTCAGAAGTCAAGGCCCAAATTGTCAGTAAGACAAAACATCTTCAGCAGCTCCTTAATTTCCTTAAGCTCTACCAACTGGCATGTTTTGGAGGAGGAGGGTCCTGAGGCGAGTGTGTGGGTCTCCGGTCCCCCCCCCCTCATGAGCGTGTCTGTCCCGCAGGGTGCTGGGCTCACCTGGGGGACCAGCAGGAGTGCCACGACGATCGCTGCGTGGTGACCACCACCCCGTCACAGATCCAGAACGGCACCTATCGCTTCTGCTGCTGCAGCACCAACATGTGCAACGTGAACTTCACCGAGGACTTCCCGCCCCCGAGCCCCACCAGCGCACAGCCCATCAGTAAGTGACCGCGTCGGTCGTGTGAGACGGGCGGGGGGGGGGGGGGGGGGCAGACCAGACCATCAGATCCTGGTTGTTCTTTTGTTTCCAGACCTCCTGTGCTGGCAGTGTTCTTATCTGGGGCTAGTTGTTAGTCTTAGGTCAAAGCAAGATCTGTAGGTTGTAAACAGTGGTTAATTACAGATTAACCCATCTCTTTAATAATAACATCACTTTATTAAACCTTTACAATTTCTTGCATTAGAAATGATCTTTTCGCATATTCCAGCTTGCTCTCCATGAGAAACCCAGACAGGGAGAGAGCCTGGGGTCAGAGCGCAGGGTCTGCCATTGTACAGCGCCCCTGGAGCTGTTGGGGTTAAGGGCCTTGCTCAGGAGCCCAGCAGAGTAGGATTCCTCTGCTGGCTGCGGGATTTGAACCAGCAACCTTCCAGCCACAGAGCCACCGCTCTGCCCCATTAACTACTCTTTGCTTTTTTTAAAGCTATTGTCCAGTTATTTTGAAATCTGCTTTCACTGCATGTGTCCTGCATGTACTGCAATGCTAGTGTAGGCATATAGTGTTTGAAATGCAGTTAATGTGGAGTTTTTCCACTGATCAGGTTGTAGAAATCTTTTTCTCTGTCCTGTGCTTCAATGTGGTGATCTTCTCTTTTTCATTGCACCATTTAAAATCTTATTGTTTCATTATAACAGAACTAGAATTGCTGAAATTATCACTTGAGCGAGGAGGTCAGGTATCCTGGTGCAGTGGGGAAGTTAAGAGTGAATGCCCAGTTTGTCCCATTAAACATTTAGAAAGAAGTCTGAGGCTGAAGTGAGCAAGAAGTCTAGACTATACAGTTAATGAGGTCCAGGGTTCAAGTCTAAGACTGGGGAAAACCTACTCTGCTATCTCTGGAAAGTGGGCAGACATCTAGAGAAATCCTACATGAACATGCAAACTCCACACAGAAGGATCTAACCAAGAATCAAGAGTTGTGATGCAGTACTGCTTACTGCAGTGCAGCTGTGCCCCCAAACAAGAGATTAACCCCCCCCCTACCCAGTCTGCTTAATAAGATCATTTGAATGCATTTTACTTACAGGTTTGGTACTGAAATGCACCATGCAGTCTCTGCGTAATGCAAATAGTACTAATGCTGCAGTGGTCTATAAGTCTTCATGTAAGCTGAGGAGAAGAAGCTAGCTAAAAGCAGAAAAAGGCTTCCAGCCCTCTCCCCAGAAATAAATCTTGACAGAAAGCGGAGGCGTGCAGCAGCTACAGTATAAAAATCCGGTAATGATCAAAAGAAATGCAAGGATTGCAGGGATTTCACACGTTCTCCAAGGCAGCATCTACACCCAGATCACATTCCCATCGATTGCCTGGGGGTCTTTGGTCTTTTGTCTTCAATTGAAATCAACTTGATTTTTCTTTTATCGGAGTCATCACCTTCTAATTCACTTGGCTCACTTCCTGCAATCCTGCAGTCCGGAAGTCAGGCCCGCAGCAGTCCGGAATAGATGTAGCTTGTCTGGTGTCTTCTCCTCCTCTCCCGGTCAGGCCATACCTAGCTATTATGCCAAGAGAGACTGATGGAACCTGTGATGATTATTCAGTATGCCAATCCTCATATGCTGCTTGTACCGGGGATTGGTGGGAAGCTTGGACAAATTCGCCTGTGTTTGCTTTTGAAGTTTCTTCAAATATCTCTGGAACAGCTTAGGCGAGATAGCAGTTCACAGAGTGTGAATTATCATGTACTTATTATCATGAGTGTCCGGTATGCAGGCATGAAATATTTCTGATTTTTGGCACTGCAGCTACAGAGTTCTGCTCATAAATGCTTTAGGAACGTCCTGGCTTGGATAAGTTTTACTATCAAGTCCTTTAATCATAGCAGAATGAAAAGCACCTAATTTGGACGCCGTGAGTGAATGAGTTGAAACTTGACTGCAATAAAATTGTGGTAATGGTAGGGCAATTCATATAACTGATGGAGTTTAAATTATGAGCTTGTTAGATTGCTTAGATAGTGGCTAAGTATGCTCAGCAAGACATGTATTTGTGACGGTAATTACGCCGATTTCACTGGCTGCGTTTTAACTTGACATCTCATTCTCCGTTGAAATACTGTCTCTCACTGTATCTAATTTAAAACAACAATTTAGTTGTGTGGTAGCCTGATCTTGTCAGATCTCGAAATCTAAGCAAGGCTGGGGGCTGGTCAGCAGTGAGATAAGAGAAGATCATTTTATTGGCCATATACAATTTCTTGTATCAGGAATTTGTCTTTTCGCGTACACCGGCTTGCTCTCCATGAGACACACAGACAGGGAGAGAAGCTTGGGGTCAGAGCACAGGGTCAGCCATTTATACGGCGCCCCTGGAGCAGTTGGGGTTAAGGGCCTTGCTCAGGGGCCCAGCGCAGTAGGATTCCTCTGCCAGCCACGGGATACGAACCAGCAACCTTCCAGCCACAGGCACAGATCCTTAGCCACAGAGCCACCACTCCGCCCAATGGCAGATCTCCAGGGAAACCCAGGCTGCTGCTTTAAGAGATGTTGGAGAAACAGTAGGTGCAGCTATTCCCTCTTGACATGAATGCCCAGTATGGTGAGAAGTTGCGCCCTGCTGCAGAAGGATGAGATGTTAAACTGGGTTTCTGACTGCAGGGTCACTAAAGACTGTGGGATTTGAAAGAGTAACCCCTAGTGGCTGAATGCCACTCTTGTATTGAACAATCTGGTCTTCGTAAAGTCTGATCTTCTGTATTGTGGAATGGTTGGTGTAAACTGACTGTCACGCTTCACCTAGATAGATATTGCAATTCTGTGATAGAGGAGAATATATACAGTATATGTGAAGGGCTTTCTGCTCCTTTGGGATGAAAAGTGCTGTATAAAGGCAAGTCTTATTTTTTTAATCTTCCAGTTTTCTGGTGGAAGACTTTTTGATTTTATCAGCTGTTAGCTAAAAAGAACAATCGTTTCCGTCCGTTCGAAACAGAGAGATTGGTCTAGAACAGTAAGAGTTCTGCTGCCTGTCGTAGTCTGCTGTGTTATCTCCTCGTTCTGGTTATTTCACAGTTAGGAAACCGCTCCTTTGATTATACAAGATTTTGGTTTTATTGAAAGGATTAAAATTAAATGGAGTAAAGTAGTTTTTGCTGCAGACAACAATGATATAAAGCACCAATTACAGACTCTGGAACAAGTATGAATACATTTATTTTTAATACATTTGTTCTCCCTGTGACTTTCCCCACAGGGAGAAATGGTTGTGGCATTGGTGAGCCAGTCAGACGGTTCTGTACTAAATCTGTCGGTAGTGACCGCAGGAGGTGTTTGTGATCTTCAGCTGTTTGGGGATTGTAACAGTACAGAAACGTTACAGAAGCCTGAGGGTGTACGGCTTCCGTCTGAGAAAAATAGAGACACAAAGGCAATTAAATTAAAATGGTATCAGAAGAGAGATGAAGACGTGTAGGGAAGGTTTTCCTTGAGTAATCACCAGTTCTCTGGTATGAAGGTAGAAGTAACCTCTAGGCACTCCTGGGTAACAGAACAAAACATTTTTCTGTTCTTTAAGTGTTTTCTCAGAGGTGGGTTTTGAGCAGCAACGTTTGACTGAAACTTGATACTTGATATTCAGATGACACGACTGTCTATGATGACTTAAAATCAGTGAACTGAAAAATGCAAAGTACGTGGGTAGATGTTGAGTGGGATAAAACAATTTGGTTAATCTACAAAAGTTCCCGTAATACAAGGACCGAAACAAGGAAGAAGCTGAAATAAAATTATAAACAGACAAGTATAAAATATTTGAAAAAGGTTTGAGTGGGTAGCTGTGCTGGCGTCCATAGACTGCATAAGAACAAGTAATGGTTAATTCCATGCTGAAAGGAAAAGAAAACAGAGACAACATTTCAGCTGTGGAGCCTTTTTCAGGTGTGAGGGAGAGAGGGAAACCGGCAGAGAAATAAAGCCATGTTTAATTTGACTTTATCCAAAAGCCAAAGGAAATTTGGTCTTTATCTGTGAGTTTCCCTCACACCTGAAGAAGGCTCCACAGCTGAAACAGTGCATCTTTTTTTTTCTTCCTTTCAGCAGGGAATAAACCTTTACTCGTTCCTTTACAAGTATAAATCATACAATCCGCAGGCAGAATCTGTACAGCTGGATCTTTAGGAGGTTTGGGAAGGTGGAAGACGATACAGGCCTGATGTGTGTGGGTATCTGGGTCCACCACAGGTTTGCCGAGGAGGAGTGACTAAGCTGTGAGCAGGAATGACAGTGGAAGGAAAGACATGATGTATGAAGATAGGAGGGGGCAGAGTAATAAGGAGCTCGTAATGAACCAGAAATCCAATTACGTTAGCAGCTTTCCCTTTTTGGTAAAGTGGAAATTATCCAAAATCGATTGTTCCTGGAGCGAAATGCGCATCGCTTCCCCAGTGAATTGTTTCTCCCTCATTCCAGCAGTCCCAGGTGGAAGTATCAGATCGTTTTGTCCAGTTCCGCTTCAAAGGCTAGAGATCCTGCCTTGTGCTGAGCAGTCAGGGCTGGTGGGGCCAGTCTCCTACTTCCCTATGGTTTACAGACCAAGGAAACTCAGTCTCGCAGAAAGGAGACACAATAGAAACAAAACTTCGCACTCAGCCCTAGAGAAAGTGGCTTGTCTGTGACCCAGTGCAGCAGAAGTATGTACTAAGTGTAACTTAAACATTTTGGTGCACTGTGTACAAAACCACATGGTATAATGCAGTAATTCGCCTCCATCAGCCTTCGATTGCAGGGTGACTGGGTTCAGTCCCCTGGTAGTGTTTAGTGGGCCAGACTGTGAAGCAGGGGCACGCCAGCTGTCTGTCTGGGTGTTTAACAGGGGGAGGTGGGGCCATTGTAGAAACTTCCTGCAGTTCTCTGAGAGCAAGGAAAAGTACAAACAGAAAGAGAGTGGACCTGGATTTCCCATAAAACGTAAAGATATTTGCCGATATGTATTGAGTTGAGCTTGAACAAGATGGAGATTGCAAAGTGTATTTTGTTGATGATGATTTGAACATTTTTATTTTAAGTAAGGGTCTATAATCATGCATAATCGAATGCATTTATTCTTGTGGATTCGATTCATGAACGCGCACAAAAACTATTCAACTTGGATTTTTTAAAGTGTTCGTGATTACTTCAGAGGGAGCAATGGAGTTGTTTAACCGAAGATGACTAATCTTTTAGATGCAATGGGTTCTGGGTAATGTAGTGTTTGTTCGTTTTTCCTTCAACATTGCTTGTACGCTGAAGTTTTTGGCTAATAAAATGAGTGTGCTTGAGAATTTATGCAAAGGAAACAAAATGTGACACCAGTTTTTTAGTGCCTGTGTTCTGTTCACAGTATCCTTGATGTCTACAGGGGGCGGTTTTCATGATAACTGAGGTGTATTTATTAGAAAGAATTATTCATTGTACATTTCAGTTGCTATTTTTTGGTCTGTCCTTAAAATACTTTTCCAAAGCCCTGTCAAAACCCGAAACTTTTAGATGAGTTAACTTTTTTTCAAGAGACTGTGGAAGGATTGTGTTTTTAGAAGACGAATCCCTTATCCTCTGTCTTAGATTCAAGAAGACTGGTGCCACAATGCAAATGACAATTGCATTCACAAAGCAAACGTTTCTAAAACTCTTACTTAGTGCTTTCTTTAACCTGAAGACAAGCGTCTTGTCTTTATTTCTCACCCTACTCGAATGAATATTTGGAGTAATACCTCGAAATGTCGTTTTTGAAAAAACCTTTAGCTTTTTAAGCCTGCGGGCGTTTGGGTCAATCATGGTGGCTAAGCAGGATGACCGTTGTTTCGTTTTGAAGCCTTTCTCTTGATCCACCCTTTGGATACGCAGCCGCAGTGCTGGTTTGCCAGGTGCGGTGACCGTCCAGACGTGTGCCGGGGTTACTGCTCAACCTGCCAGCCCTCGGCGGGCGCTTCGCAGTCTGGCTGTCAGCCAGGGATGTGCGCTCCAGATAAAATCAGTTTCCGGGGCCTGCACGGCGTGTGCTCGGAGGGGTGTGTCTTGGCTGGCAGGAGCAAGGTCACAGGGGCTGTGCTCCTGGAGGCTGGCGAGGGGGAGGGACCCTGGGGTTGCTATGGCGCCGAGGTGTCATGTAGACCAATGGTATTTGTGATTGCTGGTTACAGGGCCCCCCACTACCACTGGCAGCCCTACTGATGGTCATCCGTGCCCATGGGGGGGTGCAATCCAACAACGAAAAATTGATTTTGAATAAGCATTAATTTGCCAGACACTGACAAAAAATCATTCTGACCTATACACAGGCTGTGATGAATGAATGTCTACTAAATCAATATACAGTACAGTAAATTGCTGTCTATATAGTGCTAAAGGTGCATAAATAGCCCCCGAAGAAGAAGCAATTCTTTTCTTTTCAGCCGACCCAGCTAGAAGCTGCCTGTACAGTCTGCACTGTCATTGGTTTTACAGGTTTTAGTCTCGACTTTTTTACTGTTTACTTTACTCAAAGTCCTCCCTCCAGCACTACACACCCTGCTCAGATCAAATTGCTATGCCATCTACGTGCTGGTGTATCTGGCTTTGAAGATGAAACAGTAAAGAAAAGCACATGGCTATTGACCTTTTTTTATTTCAAAAGAAATATAAAGGAAAGAAAAAAATGACAGATGCAATTAAGTACTTGACATTCGAATGCTCACAAACAGAGCAGTCCGGTTCCACTAGGTTGATGATGATAGATTTTGGAATTGGAATGGGTGGGTCAAAAACCGCTTGTGAATCAGTCTTATAAGTATTAAAAGTAAGCTTACATCACAACTATATTTGCATCTGCGCTTGGTTGTGAGCAACACCCCACAGACCCAAAGCCATAAATGTCTTTTTTTTTTTGTAGACCGTAAATAACATTTATGTGTATCGCTTAACATTCAGGAAATGTTGCAAGGATTGCTCATTATTCAGGCAGGTCTCTTAAAATAGGACGGTAACTGTTAAATCTGTGATTTATAGCGGAGGAGAAAATGTGAAATAATTTGAAATGACATGCTAGGAAACTAAAATCCTTCTATTTCTCAGAAAAAGACCAGCCAGGCAAGACACCAGCTTCTTATTTCTACAGGCATGTGGAATGGGGCCTTGGGTTTTTAAGGGAAGCATGTTTTTTTGTTGTCCCTGGAGACTCTCAGATGTTCTTAGTGAAGTCTACTTCTTTTTAAATTAGCAGTCTTGCACTGGGAGAAACCTTTTTCTGTATAGCATGTAAGAAATGCATCCAATCAGAAGAATGTTGTTTCCAATATTAAATGGAAAAAGTCACACAGAGCAGGCAGATCCTGTGTGCAATGCTTTCCTTTAGCCTAGATCTTTAGAATGGTCGGACTAAACCTTGTGGATGGCTGTGAAGCATTACATAGGTACATACATAACCCCTTGTTTGATTCCAAGACTGCATCATGCTCTATGGCTTTTTCTTCCTTAAACAGTCCATTGAAATGTTTTCTTTTTTAAATACAGTCCTTCGTTGTAAAAACAGTTTTTTGATCACCTTTAATTGTTATAAAGAAAAGCGTATTTGCAATTGTGAAATCAACATCTTTTTAACCAGCTGCCTGATGTCAGGACTTTTCATGTTGCTACATTAAAAAAAAATCTGAAAAGAAACGTCTTTTAGGTATAATTGGAATCAGTCTCCTGGGATGATTTCAGGACATGGAGGCTCTCCACAGACGGCACTAATTAATTTTACTTGAAAGGAGAAACCGAGTAGAGATTTCTGCCTTCGGCTGGCTTTTATACAAATCCAGCTTTTTCCTGTCCTGTTATATACTACTACAGTTCTCTGCGACTTAAAGAAATTAAACACACCTTAGATTGGAAGGAACCAAAATTTCATGGAGCTGTACTGGTTTTAAGATTTCATTCAGGTATATGTTATTAACACAGTTTTTTGTTTGCATTTCTTGGATTGATTTGCAAACATTTTTGCACTTTGGGTAATGAAATGTCATGCATGCCAAAGCATAGCATGCATGTCAAAACATTTGTGTTCCCTGCCTTTTAAACCTAATTGGTTATTAGTGCTTCCAATTTGGGGATTCTCATAGTATTATCATAAGAGCAGCTTTTAGTAGTCTCATCCTTGCTCATTTTCTTATTTTAAAGGGCGCCCTGCACAACCACTCCACCCTTAAGCTGGATAATTATTTGCAGTGTGTGATGTGCAGGCTGTGCCTCAATCCTGGCAGTGTGGCTGGAGGAGGTTTCTTTGCTGAAAGCTTTGTGTTAATGCTGACTTCAGAGAAGTCTCTCTCTGGCCTCTATTCCGGCTTGCACTTGCACCCCTGTTTTGAAGAGCAGATTAAATGAACCGGAGTTGGCAAATCAGTAACAAGCACACAAGTCTTTTCTTCAGACACTGCTGCTTTAATCTGCTTTTAATTACGGGCTTCTCCTGTAGTTTTATTTGCGTTCCAGTTGGCTTTGCAGGCTAGGCCTGTGGCACAGTGTCGACTCCTTCTGGGCAAAAGACTGCAGCTCCTCACACAAGCCTCCTGTCTTGAATATTTTGACTAGTTTTGAGTAATAAGGACATTTTGATATAATTCTGTAATTGAAACCTTGTTGATAACAGCATTATTATTTATTTGATTACACAAACAGTTGTGAAACAGACAGTGACTGTTACAAAGCTGTTTTCTTTGTTCTTTTGACATTTTTTTGCTTGTGGGTTTCCAATCCAATCACCAATCCAAAGCCATCTCCCATCTAAGATGTTGTTTGTTTGAATGTAGCTCGTCATGATCTCTTACAGGAAATGTAACAACAGCAGTGGTCAGGACTGCTTGTGATGGGCAAGGTGCGGTTGTATCAGGCAGGACAGTTCTAGTATCAGAGGCTTTGAGAAATGATTTGAAAAAGGCTTTTCTGCGGTCATAGCTGGAAGTGTAGGATCCTCTCACTGTCGAACACCCAGTCTTTACACACAGCAGAGTTCACACCTGTCTAGGGAGTGGCTCGGTGTACTGTATGTCCTCTGCTTGTGAGCAACTGTGATCAAATCCCATGGAAACATATGTCCCATCTGACGATTTGTGGTTTCCTGGCTGTTGAGTGGGATTTGTTTGGCAGGCTTTGGCCCACTTGAGGGATAGACGAATGTGTTAATTTGTGTTTTCAGCCGCCTCTTTAGTGTGCTTTTTGTGTATTATTCCCTTTTAAGGACCGAAATAGCGCTTACGACCCCCAGCATGCCTCAGTAGATTGTGCCTGTAGGAAAGGAAATCATATCTCATCCTATCCTTGATTTAGCTTCAATTACAGACTGTGAACTCTACCACAGGGTAATGCGTTCCTGCTGAAACACGTTTAATGGGTTGCAAGCATAAAAAAGCAATACCTTGAATGTGAATAGCAGAAATTTGAAGAGACATAAAATCCAAATAACCCTGTATAATGTATGTTCAGCACAGTAGCTGTCCCCACTTTACACTGATTGAAACACTGATTTCTCAGTCACCTGCATTAAACAAAGAAATGTGGGGTGCAGTGAGTTCATATAATACTGTGTTTTGCAGGAGTACTGTTCACAGGAAGCATTTTAACCACATAACATGCCCAAGTGCTGTTGGTGTGTGGAAGTATTTTTGCTGTCCTGGAACGACTTGTGAAAAGCTGCCCAGGTTTGCCAACTACAGTCAACTGTAGAGCTGCTTTCCTAAGACAAAATATTAGTGTACTGAAACCTCATTTTCAGCATCCAGGAGTGGGCATATCCATAAAAAGTGGGGCTTATGTTTGTCCAAGCAATTAAGCTGACTATTTCAGAAAGCTAACATTTTCCTTTTTAACTCCTCGAAAGTATTTTGTTTCGAGGCCTAATGGGGCACATTGCCACTTAAGGTCTCAGTCTGAGATATGATATTGAATTGATTTACTGAATTAAAGTGATTTTATTCCGAGACTTTTGATTAAAAAAGTGCACAATTCTTGATTCAACATGATTTAATATACGTTAACTGCAAGACAGATTTCTCTAGAACATGACACAAATTTGGTGCACGTCACTGACAATTTAATTTGTAAGCATAGTCCAGTTTCGTCCTCTGAAGTTTCTTTTCACCTCCAATAAACCCTTTTCAGTTTTGACCTTTGTACTGCCATTGAATAATGCCATTTTCTAGAAGCACACAATAAATCTGAACTATCAGCCTATTTAAACCATGCACACCTGACCCTGTAATGATGCCATCTTATTTTTGCAATGCTTCAAGACTAGCCAGAACCGGGGAATTCTTATAACACACTCTGGAAAGATAAAACTCACTTCTAACATTACAGCTACAGTACAAAGTACAAAATTGGGAGAAAGTACTTTGGTGTTTGTGGTGTTTCTAACTATATTTCTGCCTTTCTTCATAAGATTCTTCAACCTACCCATCTGCAAATGTCACTGATTATTTTTAGTTTATTTTTTTGGATTGCAATGCAATTCTTAACATGAAATGGAAATACTTCACAAGTAACTTTTCATCTTTGGGCTGTAACCACAATTTTATTGAGTAATGCATATTTCAAAGTAAGTCTTACCAGATAAAAGGATTTCGGTCCCATTTTACATTTTGCAATCAAGTATCAATCAACCCATGCTGTATGGAAAGCTTCTTTAATGCTTTTGAGATTGCAGTATGATCATATGCAAGCCTCCAAATACTAAGCTTGTGTAGCTTGACAGAAGCACGCAATGACAAAAGCCACATATTCATTTGTAAGAAAAAGATCAAGATAATCATTAATCATAGCTTAAGGAACAGACAGCATACAGCATTTCCTTATTTTTAATCAGTTTTTAATTGCTGGAGGCATCTTAGTGTGGTGGGCAAGACTCTGGTCTCATGATTAGTGAGCTGTGGGGTCAAAGCCCATTTGTGGACCTGTTGTTGTACCCTTAAGCGAGGTGCTTTACCCCAGGTGCTTCAGTCTAACCAGCACTGGGTGGGAGGAAGTCATGTGATCTGTTGTCACTTAACGCCATGGAGACCAGGACTCTGGCCCAATGAGCCACTGTGACTCAGATATGGAAAAGGCCGAGACAACATTCTTGATCAACAAGCTTTAATTATTAGTGAAAATGTGCAGAAATACAGCAGCTTTTTATTTCTCCAAAATCATTAGACTATCGTTGGAAGGTTACCTTCATGTTTGTTCTGTGCATTTTTGTGGAGGTGCCAAAGAGACTGCCATTCATTTATCTTCAGGCATATTTCCGGTGTTACTTCTTTAAAAGTGATGTAAGATGATCAAAAATAGCCTCTCATTAGTAACTTGTCTTTCTGTGCTGACCTCCTTTTTTGTCAAAAATCTATTGTAAAATTGAGGCAGCTATTATGGCAGCTATTTTGTGAATTACAGTTTTTGTACGACCAACAGTTAAATAGTACTTTTCTACTATTTAAAATAAATTACAGGTACGGTTTCATAAGTGGGGATTAAGCAGAATATATTTTAATGTAAACTAAAATCTGGAAGTGTTCTGAAAATGTACAGAATACAAATTTCTGCAGCAGTATTTTTCATGTGGCCAAAAAGAAAGTTTTTTTTTTACTTATTCCTCCAAAGGTCTTTTGAAAGTGTTTTTTGATAGCGTCAGCCAGGGTGTTTCAGTAGGTCTGCAGTGCCTATAATATTGTTTTCAAGGTTACGGCATAATGCCTGTTTTTACAGAAAATCCCTTTTGATATTCCTGTAGTGAAGAATTGGTCATGACAGTAAGGATTTCATTAGCAGTTCGTTAGTATTAAAACCCAGTATATATCCTCAGCAGGCTTGTTTTGTGCACCTTAGTGAACATTTAGGGCATTGGTTTTCCATCATTTGAGATACGGACATGTTCACAATTTAGCAATCTCTCTTTGTGTCAGAGAAATTAAATGTGACAAGAATAGAAAGCTGTAGAAAAAAAATGAGTTTGTATCACATTGAAGCACTCTGATGTGAAAAGACTCCAGGTGAGAGGCAAGCTGAGAGATTATCGTAAGTGGGCTTTCAGTGCAGTCATTTCCAAAAAAACATTTCCTGGTAAGAAGTGTCATCCAGTGGCTGACAAGACAAAGCTTTATAATAAAGATCAGTAATGCAGGTACTACACAATGCTGTTGTGTGTTGTAGAACACTTAGATTTCTCCTTTTGTTGTACATCACTGGACTTCCACTGCTGTTATGTTCCTCCCAAAAATTAAATTTGTGAAGTGGTTGGCACATTGCTTTAGAAAATTATCCTGTACTCATTCCCCAGCCTGTGAAAAAGTTCCATGCCTCAAATATTAAGGAACCTGAATTTTATGTAAATCATAAATTTTATATATATATATTTAGCTGGGGCATATTTTTCTTGGTACTGCCTGCTCCTTATAGGCTGATTTAATCATGTTATCAATGAAACAATTATGGAATATGAGCCAAAATACCCTACAGTGCAATACATTGGAAGTTCTGTGTTCTGACACAACTTGATTAATGTACTTTTTATGCAGCCCCAGAATGTGAATGAGTAATAGCTGGCATTTGAAGGTACTGTAGACATGTTTTTGTGTAGACCGCTTGATACAGAGCCAAGTGATTATTAAGAACTTCCTGATTAAAATCCCTTATGAGAGCACATTTGATTCTGTAGTAAGCTGTGCACTGCCGTGCCAGTTGGTTCTGTAGTTATAAAGGCTTGTTGAAAGTTACCTGGGAGGTGCACAGTTCTGTTCTGTTTCTGAAAAGATACATGACTGGTTTCGTCTCAGTCTAAAGAATTGTATAAGACAAGTTACTTAGAACCATTTCAGTCACCAAGCAGGTGATCTCGGCAAGTTCAGTATGGGGATTCCTATATTTCGAACAGCAGCTACAAGACATTACTGCAATTCCATGTCAGGTGACTGGCATAGAAAGCATGATTGAAATTATGTATTAGAATAAAAAAAATACCTGATCAATTTAAGCTCTTATTAGCAATGAGCATTTCCATTTTTACTTCACAGTGTACTGCAAGGGTTTGAAATTTGACGATTGACTACTACTTTTCACATTTCTCTCAATTTTATTGTCTTTTGGTGTTTCATGTTTGAGACATTTAAAATGGACAGTCTTATTAAGACGTTTAGTGCAAAATAAGGAAATCCTGAAACACTATCAAAATAACTGTTGTTTCAGCTAGTACAACTTTCAGTCCAAGAAACTTTGAGTACATCAAATTGAATTGATGATGTGGTCTGAAGCAGCCTTTTGTAAGTCCCAAATGCATTCATTGTCTAACAGTGGCATTAAACAGTGTCGGGACATACCACCGTTTATCCCAAACCCTAGATGTAATAGTTATGTCTGTTAATGTGAATGATGTATTGTGTTATCATATGCAAGCTGTCATTTTGGCTTTTTTGATCAAGCCTGATGAGGAAAATAGGTAACAGAAGCAATTTTTGACAGCTCTATAATTTCATCCCCAATTTTGAGACCAGGGTGAAATTTGAACTTTCAAGAGCACATTATGAAAGGCTGTTCAAGTTCTTTATCAAACTGCCTTGAAGGGTTGACAATTGCTGCTAGCTTCCTACACACCTAGCTATTCCCTGCCTAGACATTCCAGCTTTATTTGAAGTTGACATCCCTTCCCTGTAACAATGATGTTTTAATGGATGTCCTTGTTGTGTAACGGTAATGCATTTTTTGGTTACGGCGGGCAGCTCATGAAAAGTACTGGAACAATATGGCATTGTATGTGGAATTTAGAGCAGTTTTTTTTTCAACGGGCTGAGCTGGTAAGCCCAGGTGTGAGAGAACACGTAGCTCATGAAAGCAGATGACAAGTGAAGATCCCTCACGGGACACTGAATCACGGATCTACATGTAAGGTGAGGGGTGAAGTTGGGTTTGACCAGGTCACTTGAACATAAATAATCAATTTTAAAATAGTGGATTTGAATATGTCGGATCTTTCTCATAAGGGAAGCAGATGACTAGAGCACCACTAATGTAATTCTTTGGTTAGATCATCAAACCTGATAGATGTTTGTAAGACACATCATAGGACAAGCAGTAGGAATCAATATGTCGGATCTTTCTCATAAGGGAAGCAGATGACTAGAGCACCACTAATGTAATTCTTTGGTTAGATCATCAAACCTGATAGATGTTTGTAAGACACATCATAGGACAAGCAGTAGGAATCAAATTCTGACGGACATCTAACATCAAGAAAATAACATTATACAAAGCACTATTAAATGTGTTTATAAAAGCAGGTCTATCATAAGGTACTTCGTTAAGCTTTAATTTTAAGAATTTAATTATTTTGAGTTAATTATTGTGTGAAGATGTTGTTTGGTACCTCCATGGTGGAATGATGCTTTTATTATGATACCCTTTTTTCCATTTTAAATTCCATTTCAAATTTTGCAGTAGAATCTTAGAACTTTGCTAATGTGAAGCATCTTCCACACACCTGAAGGAGGATCCACAGCTGAAACGTTGTTTTCTTCCTCCTCTTCACTTGCTGGTGATTGCCTCTTGTTCAAAGGGTCAATGAAAGTTCTTTTTTTCTTTTGTATTATAATTAATAATAATAATTGCTTATACTTATATAGCACTTTTCTGGACACTCCACTCAAAGCGCTTTACAGGTAAAGGGGACTCCCCTCCACCACCACCAATGTGCAGCCCCCACCTGGATGATGCAACGGCAGCCATAGTGCGCCAGAACGCTCACCACACACCAGCTATCAGTGGGGAGGAGAGCAGAGTGATGAAGCCAGTTCAGAGATGGGGATTATTAGGAGGCCATGATTGGTGAGGGCCAATGAGAAATTTGGCCAGGACACCGGGGTTACACCCCTATTCTTTTCGAGAAACACCCTGGGATTTTTAATGACCACAGAGAGTCAGGACCTCGGTTTTACATCTCATCCGAAGGACGACGCCAGTATAGTGTCCCCGTCACTATACTGGTGCATTAGGACCCACATGGATCGCAGGGTGAGCGCCCACTGCTGGCTCCACTAACACCTCTTCCAGCAGCAACCATAGTTTTTCCCAGGAGGTCTCCCATCCAGGTACTGACCAGGCTCACACCTGCTTAGCTTCAGTGGGTTGCCAATTGTGAGTTGCAGGGTGATATGGCTGCTGGCTGTGAGTATTGACACCCATGGCTAAATCAAGTGAAAAAAACAGGATGACATTGTGTCTTTTTTACATGCTGATGTATTATTTCTTAATGCGCACGAATGCTGGTTGTATGTGTATCTGCACCTGTGGCTGGAAGGTTGCCGGTTCGAATCCTGCGGCCGGCAGAGGAATCCTACTCCGTTGGGCCCCTGAGCGAGGCCCTTAACCCCAACTGCTCCGGGGGCGCCGTATAAATGACTGACCCTGCGCTCTGACCCCAAGCTTCTCTCCCTGTCTGTGTGTCTCATGGAGAGCAAGCTGGGATATGTGAAAAGACAAATTCCTAATGCAAGAAATTGTATATGGCCAATAAAGTCATCTTAATATTTTAAAAATTCCAAATATCGTAAGAGCAAAAATGATATAAAATTCTTGTGAATTAGGAATATGTGCTCCTGAGTAAGATTTGATGTTGTAACCTAGAACACCTGATTGTCTATTTGATACAAGGTCACTCTTTTCTTGATTGTTGGAAAAACACTGTACTAATCTGGTGGCACAGATTAGTAGTAGTGCTACAGTAATACAAAACTGAAACTACTGATTTTTTGTTCCAAATGAAATCTCTTGTTATTACATGATCTTGAGTGTAAGCTCTTGAGTTGAAATCTTTTTACTGTAGATGTACAGACTACGTTCCGGTATGTCAACAAGACCAACAGTACAGCAAGTGCTGCTGAGAAGAATCTTTGTGACAAAGTTTGCAGCTACAGTATGTGGGAAAAGTGCAAAGATAAAAGTTAGAAAACATAACAATTTATCACTTTTGTAATACTGTATTTTGTGCTTTATTGGAAAACCAAGAACAAAATGAACAAGTAGATTAAATATACACAGGACACCTAGCTGGAAATACCCCCCCTCACCTCCAAAACAATTAAGCTAATGAAAATGAGAATTTTAGAAAAGATTCAAGGAGATTTCATTACTCCCCTTTCACTGGTTTGTGAAACCTGACTCCACCCTCCACTGGAAGAATGTTGTGTCTGTGATGTGGGAGATCTGTACTGCTCGGTGTCTCGGAGCTGAGAATTTCCAGCTCCCTGCTCTGAAATAGTTCTTTCCACATCACACAAATTGAAAAGGCTCAGCTGCGCCCTTCAGATATTTGCTGCAGGTGATGGAAATGATCCTTCATTGAAAACCAGAATGTCGGGCTGCGAGGCACTTCAGAAACAGTGGTGTGATAGTCTCATTTTTTTACCCTGTCATTCTTTATATCCAGACAGGGAGGCCTAAAGCCGTTTGTTTCTGTCTATTAAGTTACCAAGGTTTGGGTATCCTGGGTAACCTGGTAAAAGGCCACAATGCATCATTTCAGAGCCCCAAGCACTGTGGATACTCAGGCTCTGTCACCACCTAATAAACCAACACCTAATAGAATCTTGCAGCCGGTTGTCAGAACTGCTAGACGATTTGTCATCAAATCTCAAGTACTGCTTAATTTTCTGCAGTGAAAACTCCAGAAAGATTTTTTTGCACTTTAATTATTTGTGGCTGCAGTTGGTGGTTTGCGAAAAAGTCCATAGTTAACACTGATAGCAGGTCTTGCAACAGAATTTTGCTGTAGGCTGATGATAGTTACTGACACTACAGGAAGTTTCACACTGGTATTCATGTTGTACCGTGAATTTTTTTGTGTTTTCTCCTTAAGTGTATCATTTTGGTGTTTTTATAATGCCTGCAGGGACTAGGACTCAATGTTTAAAGATTATTAAACTGTTTGCTCTTAATTCCTCAAGAAAAGAGATGTGAGGAATGGTACTCAGAGATGAAACTTTGCACATGGTTGTAGAGGAAGGTCAGAAACATCTGGTCAGTCAAGTGAAAGGTTCTCTTTTATTGATAGAGGAGTAACTTAGAAAAGGGCCTAAAATTTAATTTCCAACTAAACTAGACATTTAAATTGAGTCTGGAATGTTCACACTTTAACCAGGGAGCTTCAGTTAATTAGAGAAGTCGCTCTATGAACAGGGCTAAGAGTTTATGTGGATTCATTGTTCTCGTCGAAAAAGTTACTGTGGTTTTCTGTTGTTTAGCTATTATAACAGTTATAATCACACTTCCATAGCATTTTTCTGGACACTCCACTCAAAGCTCCTTACAGGTTATGGGGACTCCCCTCCACCACCACCAGTGTGCAGCCCCACCTAGATGATGCGACGGCAGCCATAGTGCGCCAGAACGCTCACCACACATCAGCTATCAGTGGGGAGGAGAGCAGAGTGATGAAGCCAATTCATAGATGGGGATTATTAGGAGGCCATGACTGGTAAAGGCCAATGGGAAATTTGGCCAGGACACCAGAGTAACTGCTGAGCTTCAGTGGGCTGCCAGCTATGAGTTGCAGGGCGATGTAGCTGTTGGCTATTCAAAACATTTTTGAATGTCTGTTTATCCCCACGATCAGAACAGGCTAGTTTTGCAGTAGGTGAATAGTATATGTGGCTTAAAAGTACGTCAACCCTATCAAGAACGTCAGTCCGCCAAGCCTAAAAAAAGAATTTCTTTCGTCTGGGAGAGATGACCTTGGGGAGGTTGGATCACGTCATTCAAAATCTGGGAATCGGATTGATGTAGTCAACCGCAGCCTCTTCTTTAGGCTCAGCCCAGAGTGAGACCATTAGACTCAAGGCTGAGAACAGGAAGTCTTTAAATAGTTGAGGACAAATTACCAGCCTGTGTGTGGCTATAGATTTTACTGGCATCTTTCAAGAAACAGCCTGACAAGATGATGGGATCAATAAGCTACAGGAAACCAGACAGGAGGTACGGCAAGGAATCTACAGTATGTGTCGTCACACAGTCCACAGGCCAGTTGATGAACTGCTGTGTGATGAAGCCCAGACCACAGTGGCGATTTAAAAGACACCTGTGGTTCGAACTTTATCAATCGATTAACTACATGATCCTTGTAATACTTCTGACCTGTTTGATACTTAACTGTATTTTGAATGAGGTGATTGTTTTGAGCAATCAGCTGTAAATTGACTTTAAAAAACCCACTATGTACAGTATGACTAACAAAGAAAATAGATTGTTTACTTGCCCACTCAGATTGGGAAAAAAAACACCTTTGACTCTCCAAGTGTGTTACAAGCACTAATTTAATCATGCAGGCAGTGTTCGCTTGCTCTCTTCCTCTTTCCCTTCCCCTACCAAGACTCCATGCTGGTGTTGTTTTGGGTTTACTATCCTTTTGACTACTCTTATCCATTGCATAATTAACACGACTCTTTCTTCAGCTGGGGTGATGCAGCTTTTGAGTGGAGAATATTTGAGGCTAAGTGCCTTGTGAAGCTTGTGCTGCTGTTGTGGGCCAATATTGAGAGACATTTTTCTGTTATTATGACATATAGAACTTAGTGATGGTCACAGCTATCACTTTTGTCTGGTTTGTGTCACACTGTTTTTATATTTTTATACTGTTTGGTCAGCTTTTTTTATAAAGAGGGTTTATCTGAGTAATTGTTATATGCGACTTTACCTGTTTCTAAATTGTATTCATTGCATTGCTTAGCTGAAATAATACATCTATATATTTTGTTAGTGCATTTGTAAAATACAGGTTAATTTTAGATTTATAATATAAATAGTATAGACTTGGGAGACTTGGGGATTGCAACTGGAATCTTCATCTTTTCTTGCACATGCTTGTCATTTCCAGTGATGTTATCTTAAGTCTACTGCACATGCCCAATAAGGGCAATACTCTTGGTTGCTGGGAAAGATTGACCTTTCCTTGGCTTTGAAACGGTTTTGAATTTTTAAGAGTTTGAACATGTGTGGTGAGAAACACCATAGAAGGGAAACACCTTGTTGTGATTATGTAATGTGTCTGTTGCTGCAGGTTGCCTTCACGTACTGGATTGTAATGAGCCGACACAGTGTGAAACAACCCCAAAGGTTCTAGTTAGGACTTTCATGGAATGTTTAATTACCACTGAATCGCTCGCACCTACCTTGAAGCAGACTTGTTTGATATCGTCCGTTGTTTAAGTGGGGAGCCGTGTCAGCATCCGCGAGGAAAGAAAGGTTAATTCCACGGCAAAAAGCAGGAAGAAGGCACGCGACTGTCTGTCAGCACATCAGCACACCTGAAGAAAGCTCAACAGGCAGCACGTTGGGTTTCTTCTTATTTGTGACATAGAATTAACCTTAGCTTGTTCTGTCATGAGTTGATGTCCAAAATAACCATGATGAGGCTTGGAGTTTCAACTCTGGGTACACCTCGTCAAGCTAAACCCATTACCTGTAACGTGTGACAATAAAATTCAACGGGCCGCTGAAACAAAAATTAACTTATGGTACGATTTCCCATTTAGCCTTGATCGAGAGATGTGCCCCTTCTTCCTAGTACTTAATAAAGCAGGGGTACAGTACAGTGTGATATGTATTTTTGTGAAGCTGTCTCTTACAGACAGCTCTGAGGAGCTCTCAGACATATGCAGGGCTGAGCAATATTGCCTTTCGGTCCTGCTCAGACCTGGCACTGACTCATTTTGGACTGCAAAAATCCCTAAAAAAGCTAGTTTGCTTGTTAAGTTAAACGTCGTATTAGCCTTGTGGGTCTTTTCCGTGTTTAGCTAGCTTTTACTAAATACTCTGTCTCTCTGTAACTCCAAAAAGCATAGTTACTACCAAAAGGTTTGCAAATAGTATCATAGACTTATGAGTCTCTGATAAACAAGCCATCCAGCTGGTTTGAGGGAAACTTTCATTCATGATTCATAGTTTCAATTTAGTCTTGACTCGGGCACCAGGCCGTTCATTTCTCCTGAATCAGTGGGTTGAGTTGGAGGTACAGAAAGAGAAAAATAGAACTGAACTTATGGGTTCCTCATGTTGGAATCTGTGACGTCACTGAAGCATTTAATCTTATCACCCATTTTGCTGCCTCTTTGAGGTGAGTGCATTAAGATGATGCAACAATCATCTCAGGACAAGCTATGAACCTTTGATTGACATGCAGCATTATATGCTGCATGTTACTGTATTGGTCAACATTACAGACTTGGTTATTGCAGCTTCCAGTATAGCTGTGTACAGTGGTTTCCTATGGGTTCATTGGCCTCAAGCTTTAAGAGATCAGCTGGCTGAGTAATGTTTCAGGGACTATTTACCTCTGTCTTGTCTTCTCCTGGGTGTGTGAGTTTTGCTCCAGCCTTATTCACAGGCACCAAAGATGACTTCACTGACTGAGTCATTGACTGTGTGTGGGATCTGAAAAAAGTAGGAATATTTATTGAGCCTTTAGTTTACCAGGAAAGCGTTTCATATTTGAGGGACAAACATCAGCCCCTAATGGCAGGAATGCTCTCGCATGCCCACTTCAGTTCTCTTTGTGCTGTTGTGAAGAGGTCTCGGCTTTCAGAACATGTTCTGGAAGTTGAAATGAGATGAATCATTGCAGAAAAAGTGCTAAGTTGCTTACAGCTAAGACACTTTTCTAATGAAACATTTCACAATTGTTGAGCTTCTTACAGTTTGCCCCTAAACTGTCAAACCAAAAAATGAATCAAAGAATATCTGTAGTGATATTACATCAAATATATATCATTATTTTAGTAGCAGATAAAGATTTCCTCCAGTTTTTAAGGATAGGAATTGAAGATATAAACATCTTGACATATTGCTCTCATGGCTCTCTGATGTCAGTGCTAGCAATAGGATGTCACAGTGTTGAATACTCTGTTTTGCCCCATCAACAGTGTATAGCAAGGGTTAACATTGACAGCCGTTTGTGAGGACATGTCTTTGATACAGTGTACTCTAACCAGGTAGTGTGATACTTCAGAGGACCAAACATTAGTGTTATCAGGCTTTGAGTGAGTCCTACCACAGCCTTTTGATCTCATTGAACACATTTCAGAGCTGGATTTTTGTGAGACCCTGGATTGCCATCACAAACAGCATCACATCACTTTTTTATAACTGTTTATCCAATTCAGGGTCACAGAGGCCCAGAGCCTATACCGGGAAGTGTTTGGCGCAAGGTGGGACACACCCTGCATTTGACTCCAGTCCATGGCAGGACACACACAAACACACAAACATTAACACCTGGGCCAATGTTGCAGAAGCCAGAGCTAAATGCAGCACATGTATTTTCTGATCTCCATACTACACACTGTAACATGAAAACAGGTACAATAATGTCAAGACTTTCCTTGCTTTTACATTTTTGACAGACAATTTTACGTGAACGTTGTTCTTCCCCACAAAATTCTATGGTTGACGTGACAGAGGTGTTAGGTCAAGCCCCTTCCTGAAATGTTGGCTCAAGTGGCAATCCAGATCTTTCAGCAATTTTCATCTAACCACAGAAATTGACAAAAAGATTTAAAACATCACTAACATCAACTAAAATCAGCAAAGGGGCAACATTTCTTTTAACTTTGGGTATGAGCACAGTGTAAGTCAATTGATTTGTCTTTGAAAAAAACACCCTTCTTCTTCATTATCTGTACTGTCCAGCACTATGACAAATTTTAGAAAAAAAAACCATAAGTATTGCATTCTTGTAACCATAATGGAGAACAAAGCTGAAATCCATGTAATTTGAAACACTTCAAAAATCTCTGGTTTCTAAAGCCATACATTTTTACTTGATGGAAAGAAAATAGTTAATAGAAGTTTCAGAAGTCAGTATTCCTCAGTCTGTAAAAACATTGTTATTCGAAACTCATTCCGTTGAGACTGGTTCTCATCACCATCCAGCGAATGTGTCCGATTCAATCTGTGTTGAAAGTTGCAGTTCATGCATTTTCTGATAATAAAATATCAGCCAGCTGTATATCTCTTCCACTTCCCATTTGTTTTGCTATTTGATGCAATAAACCTGAATACTAGAAATTATTTACCCGTTCCAGAGGAACATGGTGACCTTCTTATCGCTTATGTCTCTGCTGAAAAAGATAAATATTTACAGAACCTTTTCTCTAGGTTAAAATAAGTCTGGTGAATTCTGCTGAGCTGTGTGCTGGGTGTTTTCTGAGAAAGCCATTATTTTTTGTTTTACACATGGAATATTTCTAAGGTCTGTGGGCCATTGTCCCAGTGGGTTTATTTGTGTCCCATCTCAAACCGTGTAGCCTTCTGTCAGTAATGCCTGGGTGTGGTTTCTTGCCTAGGTGCCTGGGTGCAGTTATCACTTAGTCTTCTGTGAGCTCTTTATTAAGAGACCTTGAAAGCAACATATTTAGCTCCAGATATGGGACTTTATTAGGAGTTACACAAGCCCTCCTCCACCTACTGCTTTTGAGAAGTAAAAAGGAATCCTACTGAGTCTTGGTCACTAACGTTGACAAGCCAGGCTGATTAGCTGTCAGAAGAATGATGATGGATACCAAAGCAGTTGTCAGTTCCAACAGGATCAGTGTGCAGGTTTCCAAGTTCTCTTTAAATCCATTGAGTGAAATCTCAACTAACCTATAGGATTTAATTCTACACATTTAGTCATTCCAGGCATGAAATGTTTGTCATTAAAGCGAGTCACTTCAAACATAGTTTATCTTAGCTTTTGCTGGGAAGCATGCTTGACATTCATCTCAATAAGTCGTGTATCCTCTATCGATGTATAGTGTCTATAAGTGATTGCTGTAGTTATTCCTTGTTTTGTATGAAACCTGTTAGTTCTTATCACAGCCTACCTGTAATTATGAAGCCAGCAATGCTATTGAAAGTTATTAAAATGGCTGTTGGTTGAAGATTGGAGTGGATGAAGGTAAATAAATACTGAAAGATTTTTCACTTCATGAAAGAGTTAGGGACAGATCTGTTTTTTCCTGCATATCCTGTAAGGGTTTAAAATGATATATATTAAAGTAGTACTTGTGAAGTGTAACTGGTTGAACAGATGAATATTCTTATACCTTTTTATTTATGTTGCTTGCTCCATCCTGCAGTTTTCTCAAAGAAGGGGGCAGATATTTGTTGACAACCTTCAGAAAGAGAAGCACACGTCTAAGTCTTGTTTCCAGCATTTCCTTGGAGTTACTGAAGGTGCAAAAGCACAAGTTGCTGTTTTTTTGCATCTCGAGGCAAATTGACCTCCTCCAATTAGCAGATGTTTTGCTAATTCCCCACCAGTTTACATACTTTTAAATATAGTATTGGAAATAATTATGGAAACAGATGACAGAATAGGCATAGAATGCAAAAAATATTAGGAAATATACATGGGTGTAACGGAAGCGTTCTTTCCGTACCCTATGCAGACAACACAATCCGGGGATGAGTGAGGAAAACACGGGGGGAAAAAGCATGCAGGAGTCGGGAATGAAAACAGGGGGCGTGTCCATGGTGCACAGGTGTTCTGGGGGTCAATCCAAGGCAAACTGTCCAAAAGGGAGTCCAAAGGGAAATCCAAGACGAGGCAAATGTCAAGAGCTGGGCGGTCCATTAGAGACGAAGACAAACGAGATTAAAAATCGGAGCGGGGTGTGGTGGAGGGTCGGGGGGAAAAGGGGGGGAACGAGACCAGACGCTACAGGTCCCGGACTCACCTGGTACAGGAACCAATGCAGAGCCTGGAACAGAGTGAGCGTCTGGCTTTTAAGGTGGGCTAGATAGGAGGCTGGAACAGGGGGCAGGTGCACAAAATCAAGTCCGAAGTGAAGGAGCCGGAGCGCCCTTAAGGGGGAGGGACTACAATCGTGACAATGGATGTGTAAGCCCAATAAATTAATAGAGAAAACATGCAAGAACAAATGCATGGCTTGCAATATTAGTATTTGGTATGTGAGCCCTGTGCCTTTTACAGATCCTTATTTTCACTCTCCCATACAGTTTATCACCAAAGGAATGTGGGATATTCTTTTTTACAATGTCCTGTTACTCTTTGCACAGTTCATACAAGTTGTTGGTTGCTGTTTTCAAAATCTGAGGAACCCCACGTGGCTTCAAAGATGTTCATATCAAGGCTTTGTGAAGGTCTTTGAGTGTTATCTGTATTTCAGATAGCTTTTCAACACACAAGTTGTATACCTGGGGGTAAATGTTGTGTTGAAAGATGAATCCCTGCTCAAGGAGATGTGTTTTTGTGTGATTTAATGCAAGCTGCTGCCACCCTTACCTGAGATACAACCCCACACCTGTAATGATCCATCTTGGTTGGAGTTGTAACTATTGTTCACTAACGTTTATAAGATTTTTCCTAGTTTGATCACTCCCCTGTTTCATTTCTGTTGCCCATTATTTTGGATTTTTTTTGTTGCCATAGTTTTCCAAGCATTTACATGCCCTAAATTTTGCACTAAATGTGTAAAGAAGTGTTCTTGAACAAACATTAAGATCTGTGCCCGAAGCAAGAACATGCGCAAGACAAAGGCTAGATTGTGACCTGTCCGTGCAGGCTGTTTGCTCTGAATAACTTCCCTTCACTTTTGGATAATTATTTTCTTCCTTGACCACTTCTGTTATCAACATGACTAGTTTCACAAACCCACTTCCGAGTCTCACTTAATAGATACACTGGCAGAAACATGAGCTTAGGCAACATGTGATATGTGGTAAGTGTCCTTAAACTAAGACTTTGATTTGCTATGTGTTGGTCATATATGGTTTCCTTGCCAGAGCCATTGTGAGCACTGCAAATGACTAAAATCTTTGCTTCCTTAGGCTTTGTGCGGATTTTGCAACATGTGATTGATTGCATTAGCTAGCAACCCACTGCAGTTTTGCACCAAATGTTATTCTTTTGTACAGGTTGTATTATTTTACTGTATATCAGAGCCCTCAGTTTCCATACCTGTTTCTAATGCAGTTTATTTAGGTATACATGTGTTATGCTAATAACTAAGCTGAATCAAAACTAAAGCCGTAGACCTCCAATCCTGTCATACAGAAGGTGTGGCATTTGAGTCTCTGCAGCTCTCAGATGTCAGATTGATTTCTTTTGATTGGAAAACAGGTTTACATTTGTATGGGCAGAATTGGCCTGAGAGGAAGAAATAGTTTTTGTGTGGAGCCTTGTTTCTTTAAGAGGGAGCAAATAAAGATTTCTCTCCTTGGAATAGTGTGTAAAAATCAGATTATTGCTCCGATTTCTGTCCTGTTGGCCGTTGCCGCATTCTGGGGGAAAGAAACCAGTGTAAAACGGAGATGATCACATGTTCACGTGCTAATTAGTCTTGGAATTTTGAACTGTGACAGTTTTGAGACGAGAAGATACCAAGATATCTGTGTGTAGCTAGAAAAAAAGCTGTGAATGCAAATTGTGTTTAAAATGACAGAACACTAATAATGAGATTTTGTTAAATTTTCGCCCTTGAGGTATGAGAGAGATGCTGTTGGATTTACCTTGGTTGAATGCTTTCTTCCCACCTTTGGGAGCAAATGTGCATTTTTCATATAATCTACCTTGTACATACATTTATTTCCCCCGGGAAAACAGGATCCAACTTCTATATTTCAACAAAACCTCCTCAAAGACATTGACAAAAAGCCACATTCATCCGTGAAATGATTAAGAACTGGTGTTTGTTTTTTTTCTAGCAAGTTTCCTTGTCATTGTGGAATTTCATCTTTAGTTTTCAGCCACCCAGAACTATTAGAATTGACGATCTTATTAAAATGATAATCAATCTGATGATGTTCACTTGGCAGCTCGGAAATGATAGTGTCCTCTCCTGGCGATAATCTATTTTGCAGTAGGAAATGGGTTAGGCTAGATGTTTTTTTTTTATTAATATCTACTTGCATGATGTTTTCTACTTATTAGCTTGTGATTTATTATGGCACTTTCAAAGCTAAGTCATGCTCAAAAATATCAAGAATCATACACAAGCATTGCAGTAATATCCTGTAGATGCGTATAATTTGTAAGGAGGGTAGCTGTCCCATTGGATAAGGAAAAGGGTGAATGCATAATTGTCCATAATCTCTACATTACAGGGACAAAACCAAACACTAAACAGGCATATATTAATTATTTAAATTTGTGAGCTTGTTTGTATGCAAGTGTTTACCTATAAATACCCCCCACTCTCCACTGTCCCATTCCAAGTTTCACAGAAGTGAAATTCTGCAAAATTGAGCATTGTTATTAAAAGAGTGAGTCGACCAGTAATTTCATTAATCCACCCATGAATTTAGAAATGTAATAGTTTTCTGCAGTTGTGCATATATGTGGAACAGCTCCCTTCTTGAAGCTGGAAATCACGTCAATTACAGAAAGCGATCTAGGATCTCCAAGGATCTGCCAAGGATTTTATTTTTAATCTCTTGTATTGGGAGATGGAAACCTTGTTTACATGTGTGTCTTCAGAACCAGTTCTTGTTTTCCCCCCTGGGGTTTGGGGTTTTCTACACGTTTCAGAAGAGACATGCAGAACATGACAGGCATATTCTGATATAAAATGCAGTTGTTCCACATGCTGACATATTTGTTGGTGTGTATCCCCACTGAACCAGTATAGGCCCGAGGCTGTCTCTTAATGAGTTGGACTTCTGCCTGCAAAACCAGGTTCCTTTTTCTTCCTCCAGGTTTAGTGAATGGCTCAGAGAATTGCTACTTTTGTGGGCTAACCTCCCAGAACGTTGCTTGCTAGGGTCATCGTAAGCGTTTTCGTGAAGCTGAAAGGGCAGGTCTGTGTTTCCTCCCTCTCACTTGCCAGGATCCATAAACATCACTCTTTACTAATTTGCTCTGATGAGCTGCTCATTCCATCTGGGCGCTGCTGTGAATTCTGATGACTCACATGTGAAAATTAAATTGGGGGATTATCTGGGTCATAGTTGCACAATCAAGGCGATTACCTTTCTTTAAGGAGTCTTTAAATTGAATGGGGTGGGGAGTTTGATGTGTCCTTTGTAAAATACGATTAGATAACAGGAAAATAAAATCTGATGGTTGTAAATGATTGCACTTACAAAAATTACAGGTTGAACAGAATGACTCTAGGCTTATATGTTCTTAGTACCCAGTGTACCCATGCTTTATCCTAAAGTAAGGCACTTGGCCACAAATAGTCTAATCACCCCACTTCATAAAGAGTTTAAGTAGCTTAACTGTGATGGATTAATGTCCCACATGAGAACTTTGGAGCTTTCAGTTCACGTAGTGCTACAGAAAACAGGATAAACTCTAGAACAATGAAATACCTAGCTCATGGAGGGCTTTAAACTTGAGTATAGTGGGTTTATTCCTTTCCCTGTATTTAACTACGTTTGTGATGCTGTACAGACTCCAGGCAATTTTCTTGGGGAGTTTTCTCAAAGTATCTACGAAACAAAAATGAAAAGTCTCCTTTTCTTATGGGTACTAGGCAGGATATGTTTAGCTAATTATAGGGCTGCAGACACAGGTTTTGACCACATGGTGCAGCTAAAAAACTGCATCTGGTTTCTTTCCTTTGGCTTAAGGTGTAAACTAGAGAGCGAAGCTTTTCATTTGCCCATCTTTAATCTCCCATTGTATTATTACAGCTCACAGCAATATGCTGTAGGCCGGATTTTTCTTTCTGAAGTTGTCATTGTTGATGACGTAGTGGGATTTGAAGATGTTTCTTAAAGAGGCACTAAATATGCAGAAACACTGAGCTACTGCATGCCAGGTGTAGCAAGAGAATATATGTCTTGGTCCTGAGATCACTGCTACACTATCCCATTTCTGCATTTGAACTGTGGTTTGTGTAGGTAATTAGATGGTCATTTTACTCACAGGGCGGCATACTGTAGTGGTGCAGTGGTTAGGATAGCTGACCTGTAGTCCTGGGACACAGGCTTTGGACCTGAGGTGCTATCTGCGTAGAGTTTGTTTGTTCTCCCTGCTTTTATGTGGGTTTTCTCCAGGTTCTTCGATTTCCTCCCACAGTTCAAAGACATAATGGTGGGTCAGTTGGTTTCTAGGAAAATTGGGCCTAGGTGTGAGTGTCGAAGAGGCAGTTGAAATGGATGGGAAAATTGTTCCACTAACTGACTGTGTTCAGAGGACTTACTTGCAGCTTCTGTGTTCAACCTGCCCTCATGAGATGCTGTAGCTATGAAAATCTCTTGCATCTTTTCCCTGAGAAAGTAAGAATTGCTTGATCCTTGGAACCAGATCATTTGTAACATATCCTTCACAGAGCGCCACGATGAAACCACGGGAAGCACCCCAAAGGGCATTCTCCCTTGTATTTGTCTGAGCCCATCAGTCATATCCCAAAATCAACAGGTTCTGATTACCATTAAGCTTGGTAAAAATAATGCAGTAAGGGAGAATTTTCGTTTATTCATTTCTCCTTAGTTTTGGTCCTTGTATTTCATGAAAGAGTGGCATGTTTGGCAATCCTCTGGAGCTGTAGAATTGATAATGCCTGTAAAGTCCCATTATCCAGAAGTGAGTGTGTTTTTATGGGAGGCCCAGCCCAGCCCATTGGCTCACTGGGAGATATGGAGAGAGTAAATCAGAAGCCTACACTTGCAGCTCATTACACACAGGAGGTGAGGAGAGGGTTACACTGGCTGAGACCTGCTACTCCGCTTCCACTAAATCACCCTGCTTAAGCATTAAGCCCCAGTTGTTTCCTGCGGTCTTTTGATGTTAGAACGCCCCATCTGAAGACATGGCCTGTGGGCTGGAGCTCTTTTGAAACTGTAATTGGTGACACGTGATTACTGAAAGGGGCAGATGGAAGTAAAGACAGCAGATGTTTTTTTTTTCCTTATAATGTTTGCATGAGAAAATCAGATCTTTAATTATTTGACTAGATCCTGCTGGATCGGCACCCTAGGAGCACAGAGATAGGGATACCACAAAGCAAGCATACGTTGATTCAAGTGGGCAATATTGTGTGCACCCAACAGTACTTTTAAATGGGATTAAGCTTTCCACGAGGCATGGTTCAAGTGTAGACAAGAGAATAATGTACTCCTGCACCCTAAAGAATCATAAACAACAGTTCGCCTAATTTTATTGCAGATGCATCTGAAATATTAGTCTTTGGCATAAAATGCGATTGTACAATGTTGTGTGGTAAAGAAAACAATCTACATGGGATAGACAACACACTATCAAGTATGATAACACATCATCAAACAGTGTGCTGGAATCAAGCAGTAAGGCCCTGCAACATAAGTTCAGTTTATAAAATGTTTGAATTGTGGTACTTGATTATCTGCACAAAGTTTTAAACATGCTAGACAGGAAAGCAATGTTCCCTCTAATTTTTAATGGCCTGTGTGCGCAAACGTTTTGAGTGTTTTTTTCCCCAGTGACAAAAATGCACTAAATTGAGTGTAAAATGTAAAATTGTAAACCTGAAATAATTTTTTGTTAATATAGTCATTCTCATAGAAGCATAGAGATCCAAAAGACCGGGACAGCGATTCAATGAGCCCAGTCATAGAGACTGCATGAGCAGGGAGGTACGAGACTACGAGAGCATAGATATCGATTATCGAGTAGCAATAATAATGCCCACAGCCAAGTTGGGCCTCTCGCAGCCAGTCTCATGTGGTCAATTTAGCATTTTTCAATTGATGACCGTGTTTGTTTTATTATTATATTTTTGGGGGGAATTGAATTTTTTGTGCGCAGTTCAATTTCCTGTGTGCACTGATTTCATAACCTGTGTATGCGTGCACACACACACAGCTGAGTGGGAACATGGCAGAAAAGTATTTTAATCAGTCCACAGGAGTCTTACTGTTTCCTCTTCTGCGTACTGTATGATTGGCAATTAAACATGACAAAGAACGTTGATGAGGAGAGGGGGGAATTAAGAAATTGTGGGACTTCAACCCAGCAGTGCAAAGAGCCTTTGAAATCTGGAACCTGTTTGCCTGTCCCCTCTCCTGAGTCACTCTCTGAGCTAGAGAAGTTTTAGGTATTGATGTAGGTCTAGAGAAAGTTAATGGATTTCCATCAAAGAAAGCTCATATCCTGCTTTTAATGGTTTGCGGATCAGTCTGACCTGAAACTCGAAAGCCCTTTTTTTTTGTGGGAACAAATTCACTGCAGTGCGTAAGCCTTACACATTTCAGACACAGTAGTTATAGTACATCGAATATAAAAAACCTTGATTGATATTAATATGGCTTAGTTAGAGTGGGAAGATCCAAAACTTTTGATTTTAGCATTTCCCACTGATCAGAATCTTAAAATAATGTAACAGCGGGCAATATGAAGTATTGTAATACCGAGTCCATCCCTTGCACCAATACAATCAGATTGACTCATTGTTATATTTTCATATTTAACAATCTGTTCATATCCTTTAAGTTAAAAGGCTGCTTTTTTTTTACAAGAGCACACAAAATAAAGTGAAAAATGAATTTATCTTAAAATAATATGGTTAGAAGATGGCTATATAGGTGTTTCTGCATAAAGAAGTGAAAACGGTAAAACAATGCCAAATGAGTTACTGACGCACATCAGGGTGTATTTGTAGTACTGCTTGACTTGCCAGTCTGTGAATAGAAAACCCTTATGACAACCTCTTCATCTGTTTTTCCCTCAATCAAGATACATCAGTGCTTTCTTTAATCAGATGGTACTTTGTGTTCTTTGCGCTTCTCTTTGAATTAACCATCAGTTCTTTATTCCTTCTGAGATCGAGCTGCTTATATTTGTACTGCAGTCTGAGAATCCAGTAGTGCACTTGTCCAATGTCTTGATTGATAATTATAACTTGAATAACAGTTTTTAACTCCTGGGCAGTTTGTTGTCTGGGATTAAATCAAGTTTAAATTTATCGACACCGCTGTGGTCATTTGGAGGAGGTTGAACTGCTTCTCTAGTATGTCTTTTCTGTTTACATTCTGATGTCGATAAGGCGCAAATCTCTATAGTGATGCGTAGGTTTTTGTTGATGCCAGGCAAGACTAGTACTTTTCCACAGCTTTAAGTTTCCATGACCAAATTGGTTTCCCTTACCAATTTCAGAATACTGCTCTGTGAAGTCCACTTCTTTATACACATCTTCAGACCTGATGCTGCTTTACAAAGGATTGTCACTGAGCTATCTTTACTCTGAGCAAGTTCAGCCAAGAAACTGCTCGCGTTCGCGATCATGACTTCCTGATCTCCCTTTTCTCTCTTGATTGTCTTGAAAGATGAGATTTGACCAGTGAGAAATCAACTTCCCTGCTTCAGAAGCAGAGCTGGTCAGAGTAGTAAAGAGTTTGTCAGTCTTATTTTTTTTTGCATATCACATTCATTTAACTTGGTGAGGCAAAATCTCAAAGCCAGTCCGAACGAGTTGTTCCTAGTAAAAGAGGTAATGCAATAATGTGATCATGTTTAGCAAAATTTATGAATAGTTCACTCTTTGAAGAAGTTATTGCACCACGTGTAGTCCATGTAACAAAGTAACAGATAATTGCTTACATAAACTACAAGAATTATTTTGTGAATCTGGCTTCAGAATTGTCTTACGAAACATTGTGTAGGCTTCGCACATCCATCCATGTATTTTCTAAATGCTTCATCCAATACAGGGTCATTGGGGAGTCGGAACCTATCCCAGCAAGCATTGGGCACATGGCAGGATACACCCTGGATGGGACACCAGTCCGTCACAGAAAAAACCACAGACACACTCACACTCACACCAGGGGTAGTTTAGCCCAGAAGCCAGCTAACCAACCAGTATGTTCTTGGACTGCTGGAGGAAGCCCACAGGGACATGAGTAGAACAGACAGACTCCATGCAGAGAGCATTCCAGGTCCTGAACCCAATGCCCCACTGTTGTGTGACAGCAATACTAACCACTGTGGGACTGTGCCGCCCAATCTTAAACATAACACAGTCTAAACCTGTTTTTTTCTCCCCAAGCCATGTAATTGTGAGCTACTTCCTTTTACAAAAGGATCATTACAAGGTCCTTTTTTCCAAATTAGACCTCTGTATGAAATACACTCCCCTTGTCTACAAGTTTTTTAAAGATCTGTAGCATTTCAGCTATAGCTGAATATAAAAGTGCTGTCCAACCAGATGGTGCTTTTCTGGTTTAAGTGAATGTCACTGAGTGTGCAGATGTTTCTGCTTCTCCTTAGCACTTTCTTTCTATTTAAATTGGCTTCTCCTTAATCTAGATTTGATTCTCTGTAAGACAGGCCCCTGCTGTAAAATCCACCCTGCATGTTGTTCAGGGCCAGGATACTTCAGTGCTAGCCAGTGAATTTGCTGTAATATCCCAGGGGAAGGATATTAGATTAGTGATTTTGAATAATAATGAATGGGACTGTTACTTTTAGAAGGATTCTTGTAAACCTAAATAGGTGCCTCCTGATAAGAATGCCAATGTGTTTTAATATCATTGGTCTTTAATGGTGAAATTTTATTCAGTAGATTGTTTTTTCTGTTGTGGTCCTCTGACTAGCCTAACCTTAATATACTTCTCTTCTCCTGAAGAACGAACAGCATTTAAAATGCGTCCTGGGAAGCACAAATCGGTTGCCTTGCAGGATAAAATAAATCTTGTTTTCTAAGTGTTATGATAAAAAACACATTACTGTGACTCAGATTCCACAGATGTACTCTCTATATAAATGAATGAAAATCTGGTAACAAGACAGAATGTATGTATAACAATAAGGAACAGGACTTGCACAATAGCCCTAAGCTTCCCCTGGTTTCCCTGTATACAGAAAACCTCATCTGTATTTATTCTCCTCCTGGGGGATGTGACATTCCAGTGTGCTGTAAAGATGCCTTTTGCTGAATCAATCGCTGCATGTAATGCATGCAATTAGCTGATAGAGTTGGGCACTGAAAGAACCCCACAATGGCCACACCCCTTGTCACTCTCAAAACTGGGGAATGGATGCAGAGAGCTACAGTGTTCAGAGAGAAGTCCAGTCTTCAGGTTCCACCAGATTTGGAGAGAGCAGATCTCAGACATACACCAATGCAAAGTCTTATTGTAACAAAAGCCGCACCTGTTGTTACTGCAGTAGATTTGTGATTCACGGGGAGCATTTCAAATGCAGTTTGTCCTTCAGCAGATGGGGCATGCGTTGGCAGCAGGGAGCATCTCATTATAAACAAGCTGGCTGAGGATGTGTTTCACGATTATTCAGCGTTTTAAATAGTGCTGCAGAATGCAATGGTACTTAAAAACTGGGGATTTTGAAACCACTGGGGGCTTGATCAGCAGGTAGCTTGTATGACATTGTAGGACTTGTATAAACCCTTTAACTCTATAAATATGTTACACATGATCAAACTCTTATGAATTTCACCTTCCTAAGCAATGATATCAGCCTTTCATAGTCCCTTCAAATGACAATGGAGAAGTCACATGCTTGACGTTTTGAAGAACTAAAATCTCAGCAATATAGTATTAGTTGACTCTTAAGACCCGAGTTAGAACTCGTGTAAATTTCCATAGGTCAGAAGGGAAAAGAAGACACAGTGGAAACTGTGATAGTTACTAATCTAATAAACATTTTGATTTAATCCAGGTCTGAGATGTGCATAGGCTGATGCACATGCTTTTGGGTTGTGCATTAGTCAGAAAACAAAGAGTACAGATGTAAATCCGCTGGAATAATGTGAAGAATTGTGGTCTGCTATACCAGAATCACTTCAGAGAAGAATGACCAGATATATCCCTGTGTTTATGAGACTGTCCTTCACCGACAAGTTACAAAAATCAAATCTTCGTTGGTTTCAAACAAAGGAGACTATGCGATGACCTTATGGAAGTATTCAGAATCAGAGTTAAACCAATGGACTGCTCTTACGTCAAAAGTGGAAATTATAGGGAAGTGTATCTAAAAGTGAAATGTGGGCTCACTTTTTTGTACACAAAGGGCTGTGGGCATTTGGAGACAACTACCCAGCCAGGTTTTTGATGCCTATACACATTTTTCAAGAAACAGCAGGATGAGACTCTTGGGTCAGTTAACTACATGGAAAATGGTGCAAAATGCAATAGAGATATGAGCCCCCTTTTTCTCTCTTGACAGCTTACTTGTTAGTGTGAGGATGTGAAATGTGAGAAGCGCTTCTGTTAAAAACTGGACTCCAATAAACTTGAATTATGGTAAAGCTGTAAATTTGAGGGAAAGCATTAAATATGCAACAGGTTCTGTCAACAGAATCTTAAGATTTGTATGTGATGTGATCCAAATGGGAATACCTTCAACAGATAAATTGTAAACTAGTCAAAAATATATATTTTTTACTTTTTAAATTCTGTACAGGATTATTTATTAACAGGCACACAGAGCCTTAGAAAAGGTCTGCTTGCTGTTTTTCCTGAGCACTTGTATAGAATTATTTAGTTTTGTATAATTGTGTTGTATTGAAGGCAAATATATTCTAATTTATAATTTTTTAAAGGTACCTTAGAACACTTTGGTTTCAATGAGCAGTCAATTCTGGCTGTTTGGTAATTGGATCTGGTCACATTTGTTATTGAAAAGCCTATTTCAGGTCTGTATGCAAGAAACAATCTTCATTATATATACTGTATTTTGTAACGCCATCTGAAGGCAAATGAGAAATGTTCTTTAAACATCAGTATAAACTATTATAAAAACAAAGGCTCCATTTCCGGGATTTTTGAAAATGTGCACACCTTTTCTCTCAACTGCAACTGCACTGGATCTCCTGCTTATTGAACGATTTTCACAGGTCTCTTAAGGGAATCCTGCAAAAAAAAAAAAAGGCTCAAAATAACGACCGGTTTCCAAACTCCCGTCAGTGAAAGATGCAGTTTGTGTCAGGAGAGATTAAGCATGGGAACATAAAAAAAGGGCAGCACTCATTAGGACTTCTAAACATAACACCTTCTGTAATCATTATACACTGTAGCCAAAGCTAATTCTTCCACAGGTGTGGGCCCTCTGAAATATCCTATCTGTGAACGCAAACCAGAATGGAAAAAGGGGGAAAAAAAAGCTTCTATTGCTTCAGATAGAAAAGACCCTCTGAAAGACTCGATTTAAAGCCGAAATTCTCTTCCTTTTGTGGTGACAGTGAGATATCTGCACAAAGGGGAGTAAGAGCATGAATCTGCATGAAAAAAACTCTGAACATCATTCTGCCTGAATGTGCAGTGTACAGTGGCAGATATTCCGCATTCAGTTCAGTCATCCTCCCAGTTTGCCCGTCTGAAAGGGACTGTGCTGTGATTAAGTGCTGCTGAACTGTGAAAACGATGTTTTATCACAAAAGTTCTGCAGGGTTGTGCAGGCAATTATTTGATAACGGATCGTGAATAGGTGTTGGGTAAAGTTTAATGAGAATGAGACCACACAGCTAGTACGTTGTTTTTGGTTTTTTTGCACCGTGGCACAGTACAGTTGGAGTAAAAGTACAATAACATTAAAATCCCAGTTGAATCTGACATGGGATTTCTTTGTTTGTAACATTTACAGATGATATGAGGTTTTCTGAAGCTCATGGATTAGAGTCCAGCACAATTGCCCTTTTTTTAAAAAACGTAATCCGTGATAAAAATCTGCTTGTTTGACTCACAAGGGGCATAAGATATCTGAAGACATGAGATATACATAGGTGTCTAAAATATTTCTCAGGGCTCCTTTTTACATAAAATACCAGAATCCTCTGCAAGTAAATGACCTTACCTTATGTTACTGCAAGATTAAGCCAAAGTCATCAAAGTTTAGTGAGTTTTATGAGTGTGAATACAGTCTGAACTTTAAATTTACTTTTTCCCCAGGATGGCAAGAACTGATCAACTCATGTATGGTTTGTTTGATCATAAGGGTCAATGACCTACAAAGTCAGCAGTTAAGTTGGCTTTACCCGATAGCTTTTTATAATATGTAAGGTACACACTGGCTGGAAGTCTGCAGTGATTCACATTACATGGAGTGCAAAAAAACTGACAAACCCACACAATGAAATATTTAAGAAAGGCTTTTAAGAGAACTGACAAAACTCTCAAAGCAGTAGCATATAGCACAATAATATTTAGCCTTACCTAAACTAGAGAATGCCTCTAACGACAGGTCAGTCTATTTCTGAGTACAGGGTGACATGCTATCAGTTCTGCTATATGTCCATAGAATTATAGAACTCCACAGTCAACAGGAGGGGATGACCTCTGTATGAGATGCGGTTAGCAGCTTCTTGTTTTCTGTTTTCAGCTTCCAGTTGCTTCTCTTTTTTTTTCCTGCCAGCTACTGACTTCCTGTATTGTCCCAGATGGGACATTTGCTTTGCAGGCAGGTCAAAGACATAACTCAATACATAATACGTTCAACACAACACAAGTCCATTTAACAAATCAGAAACTCACAACGTGAACCCATTAACAAATCAGAAAACCTTTGAGACTGTCTTAATTGACAAATTAGTCAGGTCTGATGTTGCCTGGCAATGCGCTACAGCCATGACGACCACAGCAGAAAATGTGCCTCTTGCGAGGTCACTAACAGTACCTCAGCCTTTCTTATTGGATGATTCATCCCAGTAGAATACACTGTTCTGAAATGTTTTGGTAGGCCAATGTATTACAAATATTACATTTTGTAAGGTTAATTTTTAACCTTATACTGTGTTTTTTTTATATCTTTTCAGAAATGGTAAAGTAAGAAGGATGATCTGCAAAGGTTTCTTTCTGGTTTCAGAGTATGAAACTAATGAGAGAGTGTTACATTATTTTCAAAACCTTTCAAAAGATACAGATTACCTAACGCTGGACTACAGAATGAGTATCGATAATTTGACTTTGACTTTAACCATCTGGCTTTGAGGGTGAACCCCTGGTCACAAGGATGAGGAAATAAACCTGTCAACACAGCCAAGGTGACCCTGTAGGAAAAGTCATGATTGTAACAAAATATTGATCACCGTGAAGAGGAATGACAATCAGTAGTTCCAATAATACAATTGACAGAAATTTCTGGCATTAACATGCTCGTCTTGAGAATCACTGCATGGCCACATATTGAAGAAACAAAGCAAGTAATTGAGAATACGCTTGCCTTGAGGAGAGATACTGATGAGGATGATAAGTTCACAGTAAAGTATGGGTAAGGTTTGTGTTAGTCTCTGTAATTTCAGGGATAATGCTTAGCCACCTGTAATCAGCATTAATAATAAAGATTTTTTTTAAGCCAATTTGGATTACAAATGCAGAGAAGGCAACAGTTACAACCCGGTCCAGGATGAGCAGAATAAACAATTCTTTTGCACGAATACGGGACATTAACAATAGAGGTTGCTTGACATGTTTGGAGGAGAAAGGGGGTTTCAAAATTCACATGCTTGTCCTGGGATGGGAAAATCTGAAATTCAGGGTCAGCACTGACAGAGAGAGGAATGGAATGACTTCTTCAGTCCTGGACCTGCTTCGGTCTCTGTGAAGGCCTGTTAGGATTTCCTGCATCCTTCACACTCAGACACATGAGGCTCTGGCCCAGCAGCACAGGCAGAAGAGGTACTGCTTGGAATATTTCAACAGCTGCTCTGGCTGAAGAGACCTCCAAGCCTCTAGGTCTCCCCGACATTGAATCATGGACCTGTTCTGTCAAGGTATATGTGGATGCTGGTGTACAGTGGTTCGCTGAGGTGTCTTTCTACAATAATCCTGTACCACAAGATCGTAATAATATAATAAATGATTATATTAAGGGGAAAATGGGTAGCATGGGGGTGCAGTGATCAGCATTGCTGCCTAGCAGCATGGGGCCCTGTTTTAAGTTCCTGGGGAGCTATCTGCGTGGAGTTTGTATGTTCTTCCTCTGGGTGCTCTGGTTTACTCCCATATTCCAAAGACGTACTGGCTGATTAATGGGCTTCTGGGAAGATTGGCCCTGGTGTGAGTGTGTGTGTTTGTGTTTGCCCTGTGATGGACTGGGCATCCAATCCAGGTTGTATCCTGCCTTGCTGGGATAGGCTCCAGGCTCCCCCACAACAGTGAGTTGGGTAAAGTGTTTAGAAAGTGAATGGATCAAGGGCATGTTGCATTCACAAAGAAGCAGACTGTTTCTAAAGATAAAAAAAACAATGTCAGGATATACTGTAAATTAGTAGCCTGAGAAATTGGAGCTGTGTGAAGCAATATCCTTGAAACATTACAAAGGGATATTGGTGTGCTGGAAAGACTTCAAAGAAGAACAATCAGATTAATTAATTGATATACAGATGCTGAAAGAAGACTCCAGCAGAGGAGATGATAAGAGAATTTAATGCAAGTATTCAGAACCCTAAAAGTTATTGACAAGTTAATCTAATGTGCTACATCGTGACGCTGAAACAAGGACCCAGGGAATACAATTGGATGCTGTATTAAGAGGGGCAGTGTACTGAAGACTGATGGAAAGCTTCTCTTTCCACAAGAGATTGTGCATATCAGGAACAAGCTGCCTGTCCATGTTGTTGAAAATTGTGTCCTGACGTCTTTTACAAAGCACTTAGAATGTAGTAATCTACCAGTAAGTAAACAAGCAGGGTTATTTTCCAAAACAGCTATTTGTTAGTAACCTTTTCTTGTGGTGACATAAGTGAGTCGCAGAGAACATTTTTTTTTTCCAAACTGCAAGCCAGCACTCCGTGAAATCATGTTTGATTTATATTATTTTTTTTGAGGGTAGATTTTTGTAGACGATTATACAGGTGTATACCAAAAATAATAATGATAAAATAATGTAATAGTAAAGATACAGTTGACTTCTACATTAGCCCATCTTTTTGCAGCCTGAGCTGCTTTTCAAAGCTGTGCTGGGCTGTGCCGTGTCTGTACGGGTGTGTGCTGAAACAGCTTTATAATGTCACACACCAGCCTTTGAAGAATGCAAAACTGTTCAGAATGGCACAAACAACACAACGTCTTAACATGTGGATTTTCGGGTAGTCTACCTTGATTGTTCAGATCGCTATGGTTTTGTAACGGAGACCAGGAATCCCACATTTAATGCATTTAATCCATTTTAAAAATGGATAAATCTGAAGGTCCCCCTTGCTTGCCGAGGAACCCTGTGTCTTTCCCTGCACCTCTGGGTGATCTGCAGTGTTATTACGAAGACCTGGGCCCACAACTTTACTTATCTTGTGCTGTGGAACTGCAGAGCAACTTAGTCAAGCTTATGGTGACTGTGTTTGTCCTACAGTATGAAATGAAAAAAAATCTACACTGTTAGAAATTCTACACTATGTAGAATGAAGATTCTACACTGTTATGAAAATTGAAATATGCAGACTTTTTGCATGTAATCTTAAAACTTTATCTTGATTTTGTGACTGCAATGAAAATTTCTACAGAATACGAATATGTGCTAACATTTGGATATTAGTCATCTCAATGTTTTTTTTTAAATGTGTGGATACATCCCTTCCAGAACTCTAAATGTAATGAAGATAAGGTAATGCTCATTGCAGTATTTATGAGTTCAGAATAAGGGCTCGTGCTAGTTGCTGTGCACAGTGGTTCCAGCGAATGCATTGTTAAAAATGCCACTGATTGGCTACAATAAGGAGCCCTGATTTCAATAGGCAGGAAAAAGTAAACAAGCAAAAAGTATAAATTGTCTCTTAAATGAATTGACGCCATTTCTGGTAGAAACTGGAAAAACAAAACGTGATTTGTAAAGATATCTGGAGGTTTCAGCTGTGTATTTCTGGTGAGCTAAGGCGTCTTTGGACTATAATAGACTGTCTCCAAATGCCACGTGTACAGGCAGAGTCTGGGATGTACTGCTCACATGATTTTCTCCTCCGTTAACCTTGTAATTGTCAGAGAACGTTTGGGGACATCTATTCTGCCTGTAAACACAGAGGCTCGAATGACTTATTTAAAGGTCTATGTTTCTGATTTTCTTCCAGGTCAGTGGTGACTTTGTTAGAATACTGAACCTCTGCGTCTCAGACTGTCACTTTCAGCTCTAGTCATGCGAGCCCAGAGAACCATGAATGTTGGGGCTATGAGAAAAATAATTCAAGGTGACACACATTTTTGCTGGTTGTGGGCAATGCTTAACTTAGCCATGTTTGTGAAAGACTCAACGCAGCAGTGTTTTTGCAGGTAGCAGCATTGTGGTAATTAATTTTCCGTATGTCCATAACAGGAAAAAAAAGCTCAATGGGTAATTGGTTCAGCCGGTAAAGATCAATTTGATCACAGAAATCACTGGCTTGAGTCTGGGAGGAAACCCATGTGAGCCGGGGCAGAACATACAAACTCCACACAGATGGTACCCCAGGTCCCCAGCGCTGTAAGGCAGAAATGCTAACCACCGTGCCGCCATCCATGGTTTTATCGGGATTGATTGGTTTTATTGGTGGGAGCTACATTTGATGCTTAACTCTGCTGTCAACACTTGGCAGAAAAAGATTGGGATAACCATGCTGCATCCTTCGGGCACTGCTTGCATTCAGCCTGTGGCTCTCCTTTGCAGAAGGGGACAGTTGGAGTTTCCGCCAACTGGGAATATTTAGTGATAGATAAATGCTGATCTCACTTAAAAAAAAAAAAGGAGAAACATCCGGAGATTAGGAAACAGTCCTAAAACCCAGCACAGCCCACAGCATACTTCTCTTGCCCTCCCTCCCTCTGGGGGTGGTCTTCCCATGGTAGCGAATTGGTTGGAGATCATTTAAAAAAATTCTCTTGTGGGGATTTTGAGCCCTACCTTCTGTGTGGATTAAAGGGGGGCTTTGTCCTATAGCTCCATAAATCCAGGACCTCATTTCGGGAGAAGCACAAAAAATTTTATTCAGAAACTCCATTCCTACTGATTGCCGAAAGCAGAACACACAGAATACAGGCACAGTTGCAAGACTTTATAATGTACAGTTTTCAAATGGAAATTGGGCTGTGTGAGAGCATTCTGTATATAGTATAGTTAATAGCTGAAGGGCTAATGATACTGTAAACACTGTGAAATGTAATTTGTGAGAGATTGGCATTAAACGTCCTCAAAAAACATTACTAGCAGGATCTTTTTCCTTAATATTATTGGTCATTCTTTGAGGATTTGATTGACGAGTGCATGTAGAAACTAAATATGCATATTAATTATGAACTAAGGCATGGGTTACAAAGTCTATCATCTCTATTTAGCACAAGTAAGACATCGTTAATATTAAATAAGATTTCGTAAAACGAAGAAAACCACAGAACAAAAATGGTGTAGAATAGTTTGTGATTTTGAGTGTGGGGTTTTTCCTATGTTTGTGTTGGTTTACATTTAGATTCTTGCAGATGAATCCCAATTCCAGTCAAAGAAAGAAGCGTGGTGTTCTGATGTAAAAGCCAGACTATAGAATTATTACCCAGGCTCTCAAATTAGCTGATGCTGCTGGTGTCAGCAGAGTCTTTCTCCACTGTGAAAACCTGATGCAGTAGGTTGTAGACGATATACTGTATAACAGCATTTGCAAAGGGCCCAGCAGAAAACAGGATTGTGGCTGTGTTGCATTGATGAAAGACTTGAAAGTGTCTTTAAAATTGAAAGTAAATGCAGCTTTAAAATGTAAATAAATTACACTATATTGTATCATGTGCCATTTTCCTGGCAATTGGTCTTATTATTCAGGCAATTTCTTGCTATTAAATCTTTGTGTCGGATCCTAGTAATAACTTGCATTTCTGTGGTGGTTTTGATCATAAAGGATCCCAGGGCACTTCATATACAGTAGGAAAATGCGATCTCTGCTGTAGTGCAGTACCCACCTGGGTGAGACACAACAGCTATTATTTGCCAATAGCACCAATACGCAGCAGGTCAGGAGAAGAAATGAGACATTACTTTACAGGTTGAGGTAAGGTGGAGGTTTAAGGAGGCCAGATTGTGAGGCTTAAAGTAGAAATGACCATGAACCCTGGAGTTAACGCCCCCTATGTTTAAGAACAGTGTCATGGGATTTTTAATGACCGAGGAGTCAGAACCTCAGTTTAATGTTTCTCCATGACCCACATAAATAAGGTAAATGGTGCGTACTGTAATCCCGTCCTTTTCCTAATATAGTTGATGTACTACTTGTCTTCACTCGCCTCCTTCCTTGTTTTCTCAGCTCTGGTTAAAATCCAGACAGCTATCTGAGGAGGGGGTGAGGGTGTGGGCAGTTCCTTCCTGCAGCCAGCTAATGTCTCCAAATCCAGAGTTCACGCGCAGTTCACTGGAATGGTATGGCCAGGAATGCCAGGAAAGGGCAGGCATGTCTGGTTTTAGAGCATTGTACTTGCAGACGTAGGGGTACGTCCAGTAGAATTGGTGAAGACCACCCACTCAGTGGCAGAATTCCCTCTGGACCAGTGCTGTTGTAGACTAGTGGTCCCCCGTTCTGCTTTTGGAGGGCTTCTGGAGCCCCGATCTCTTCTGATTTTCATTCCAGCACAGGAGTTAAATAATGAAGCTCATTAAAGCCTTCATTGAACAGTTTTTTTTTTTAATAAGGAACAAGTAATAGGTTTATTCTGTGCTGAAAAGAGAAGAAAGGAAACACAACGTTTCAGCTGTGGGGCCTTCTTCCGGTGTGAGAAAGGTTCCACAGCCGAAACGTTGTGTTTTCTCTCTTCTCAGCATGGAATCAACCTACTGTATTACTTGTTCCTTTGCAGCTTATACATGCTGACGCAGCTCCCCACCTGAACTAGTTTTTTTTAATAGTTTTGAGTCTTAAAAACATAGGACGGGTTTAGAAATGAGTGTGAACCCTCTGCTAGCTGGGTAACTCTAATGCCTGATGATTCTGCTAGGTTTTAGAATTCTTCCCATTACTGTTTACATGTAATTTTACCGGTAGCATTTAACTTATATGTCAAAAAGCCTGTTGATGGCTACCAGATGTTTCTTTGCATTTTACTTTTAATTTATAACCAGTTAGGAGTTATTTTAAAAGCTATAGGAGAGCAACACTCTTAAACCATGGTTAAAACATTTGTTCCATTTTTTGGAAATCTCCAAGAATGTGATTTAAAAAATAAATAAAACTAAGGCCCGCCTGCCAAAATTTAATTTAAGAGCAGCTTATGTAGGCATATCTTCAGCATCGAATCCCAACAGTCTTTCATATTTTGCAGGTCTCAGAAGAATATAGGTTTATGACAAAACTTGTGATTTTGTCTGGGGAACAAAAATGTTTATTAATGACCCAGCATCTGTTTCTACTACAAACTCTTGAAATACAAGAAATTATTCAAATTTGGAGTTCAGTCCTAATGTCACATTAATGTTAAACACATTAACAAACAAAAAGGTCTTCCAACTAATTGATAAAACAGTGTTTTACAAGTCTTCTAAAAAAATCTGGTTTTGCCTTGGGGGTCAGCTTTATCCGAGTGGGGCTGTCGGAAACTTTGAGTGGCCCGTCGGAATTGTAACTTCAAAAAAAAAAAAGTGAATTGTGAACTGTAACTTTAAAGAAATTATCAGACAACATCAGAAAAAAAAACTGGCAAAAAGGAAGTCTGTTCTTGTTTAAAAATGCATGGTCAGTGCTGCTCGAGCCCTGAAGAATGTTTTGTCATTCGCCGGTGTTCCGTTTAGTGTTGGGAGGGCAGGGAGTCTGCGTGCCTCCGGGCTGTCTCACTCTGGCTCCACGATGTGTAAACAGTCGAGTTCCAGAATTGGAACTCCAGCCGAACGATAAACTCGCAATCTCGACTAATTAGGGCGCAAAGTTCACCACACCACAGTGGCCGATTGTCCCTCTGCTTAAGAAAAAAAAAACACAAATTAAATGCTGTTGGTCACGTAAACAGACTAGAATCCCGAGCCTTTTTTTTTCCCAACCCATCACGTTAAACCTATTTTCTTTCACGCCATTTCCTTCAGCTCGCGTTCAGTTCGCGGCTGCACATTTGCGCAGTTTGTTTCCTGCTTGTTTGTGAGAGGCATCGCTTTATCGACGCTGAGGCGTCATTGTGAAAACCAAACTTTTTCAGACGCTGTCAGATAAACGTTGCTTTGAAATTTGTAGGATTCAAGATGTCTGTTTGACAAGAGGAAGAGGAAAGCCAGGGTACTGCCAAATAGATTCCTTGCAAAGCAGTTGCATTGTGCTGAGACTTAGATTTGTGTATAATATTATAAAATAATAGCCCATATATGAACTGGCAGAGGTCTTTATTTGTAGGAAAGCTTTTTCAAATATGGTAAAGCTAATAAGGAGTGAGATAAATTTTGAGTTTATTTGGTGTTTGACTGTCATGTACTGTATACATTTTATTTCACATCCTTTTTTGGGGGGTACAGTTGTTGGTTCAGATTATTCTGGTTGGGTACCCCAGGCATGTTTACTGAAACTCGGTACATCTTTCATTTTGAGCAGCAGTGTGGCATTTTGGGGAGGGTCCTGCAGTTGTAACTGCAAGGCGCAGATCCTGGCAGGGATGCAGTTGTTGTACATTTGAGTGAGGTACTTCATTCAAATTGCCCCTGTATAGTGCCCATCTGTATAAATAAGTACACTCTTCTACATCAAGTGATATTTTATGTTATGAATCGTTGACAATTAAAACATACCCTGCGATGGACTGTTTGGGATCTCACTTATTGTGACCCTGTATTGGACTAAACAGTTTTATATTAAAGATGGGTGAATGAAAATGAAAACTCTTCCTATTGAACTTTAGCACCATACTCATTTACTTCAATTCAGTATCACAAATTTATCCACCACTGCAGTGGTAAATTAGCTGCTTTCTGAAAGCTGCGTAGCCTAATGGCAAAATGCTTGTCAAAGAAAATATTGTTTTACTTACAGTACAAGGTCATGTTGTTTTTTTTTTCTATCACAGTGTAAAATCGCCTCTAAAAATCAACTCTGTTGCGGAGTTGAGCCCAGAGTCCCTTCTAGGTGTGCTTTGAGGATTGAGTTTGGGTTCTAACACTTGACCTCAACTCTGCAAACTGCAGCTCATTGGTTTGCTGTCTTTGCTAAGACATCTCTCCACGCTTTCTGCAGAAGTTCAGTTTTTACCAGTCCTGCAACTTTGAGACAGGACAGGACTGGAAAATTGCTCTTAAATGAATTCATTTGCAAATTAAGCATTTCGCCTTTTTGAAATTGAGTATCGTTTCACACTAGTGCTGGGCGATAATTCGATAACGATAATTATCGCGATATAATTTTCCTTGATATAATTTTAACAAATGTTCGATATATATGTTTATGCTTTGCGCATGATATGCGAGTGCGTGTTGCAGACCGGGCAGTGAACATGGTGGTGTTTACCCACACGGTGGTGGCTGACAGGATTGTAGTTAGAGTGGAGAAATGAGCAACACTGAAGCACATGTAGTTCTGCCAACGACCAGCTCGAAGAACGATGACATCGTCGACAGAAAAGGTCATTCAACTTCGGTAATTTGGAGATATTTTGGAGATATATTTAAACTTGAAAGAAATAATGATTTGACATTTATCGTGATAATTATCGATATGGACTGATATGAAATTTTTTATCGTGATGTTTTTGGCCATATCGCCCAGCCCTATTTCACACTCTGAGAATTATAATCCAAAAGGTATTCATGATGTTTTAATGTACAGATCCTATGGTTATTAGTCATTTTATTGCACCTTCTGTTTTGCATTTTGAATTTGATGGTGAGTTTTCAGCTTTTTAGTTTATACAACCTAAATGCAGTGAGTGTCCATGAAATATCAACAGTGCTGATCAGCTGTTGACTTGATCTGATGTGTGATGAAGCAGTGAAAAACTGATCAGTAGTCTCAAGTTTACTAAGCATGATCACTGAACAATATTCATCTCTGCAAAAGTCTGATACTCACATTCATGAACACGTAGGGTGTATGGTCATACAGTAGGTAATCCTATACAGAAATTTAGTGCAGTGGTATGTATTTATAATTTTCACATAAACGCAGAGTTGCTTTTAAAAAAAATCTCCCAAAGTTTGGAAGCATTTACTTTAGTTCAGAATGTGTTTTTGAGTCTGAATATGTTTTCTGTAGTGATTATTGCAGGTTTCTTTGAATAAAGGCATCAGCTTGTTTGGGTAAATTAGAATAATTTAGCATAGCATTTTATATATATATATAGTGTAGACTGTGTAGGAAAGTGTATTGTGATGAAAATATAGAAATGTAATCACCACCATCATAGTAAAATCATATTGCTCTTTTTGCAGCTTTCTAATACGGGTTTTATCAGTGAACAGCAGGATTCAAAGCTGTTTGTTCTCTTCACAGTAAGGGGTCTAAAATCTGTGTTGCCCCCTTTTCTTTAAAAACACAAGTGTTTAGCATTTCCTCGCTCACAGTGGCCCTCCTGAGAGTTTTGTTGCTTTCTCTGAAACCTGAAAGTTGGCAGTTGGCAGCGATGATGCCCTGTCACAGTTAATAAGCCAACCTCTCTTGGGATAAGAAGGTGAGTAGTGCGAGTGTTTCCCTGCAAAGCATTCCAGGAGAAAGAGGGATCAAAAACCAGGAGACTTGAGGGATCTGTTAATTGTGTCATGGCTGATGGAGCCTAATTGAAAACTGCAAGGCAGCCAGAGAAGCAGTTGTCAGAAAATAAGATCATAGTCACACTTTTAACCTGCAAAAAAAAAAAACCAAGACAGCTGATGTAGGCAGAAAAAAAAGTATTTCCAATACTAGTTTCTACAACGCAGCTCCAGCCTGGAGAGACTGGAGAGCAGCAGTTCTGAGTGTTGTTTTGTTTCCGCAGACAACAGCAAATGTAGAGCCCTGCTACCTCTGACTGAGCAGCCTCATCACTGAGAGGAGATGGAACACATTACTAGTCAAAGACCATGTGCTACACATACACTGTGTCACCTGGACATGCAGAACGGCTATATTATGTTATGGGGACATACTGCTAAGCCCACCCTTCAACAAATGACGTACCATTTTAAATTCAAATGTAAAAAATCAACTCCCAGCAGCCTCTGTTGCCTTTGTGCAGTTGCACACATTACTGGTTGGCATGATACCTCTCCCACTCCCTGCTATAGCACAGTTTAAAGCCCATTTACGTCCGGTTGCTTTTGATTACACCCTTATGTCATGCAACGTTGACACTTGAGTCTAGTCAGATGTTTCATTTTAAAGATGGACAAAATTGTGGGATGGTAAATCCTTATGCAAAATGAAAAAATGTGAATGCATTAAAAGGATCAAACTCACTAATCAAGTGCTTAATTGTTACCTGTGATACGTCAGATTCCTTTGTGGACAAAACAATACCAGAGTGCCAGCAAAAAGGCGCATTCTTACCATTTATTGTATCAGCCTGTCCCTTGCTGATGCAAGAATTATTTTTGGGGAAAAATTTGACGCCAGTATTACTGTAGGTCTGTGCCATATTTTCAAAATCTATTCTTCTGATTTTTTTTCCTAATGAAAATGTCTCGTTCTTTTAATGCCAAATAGATACACATATCCTAATATCAAAGTTCACTTTCCTAATTCCTGCTGATTAGAATGATCTTTTATAATACAATTAATCAATTCTATAACAATTCTGAAATGAGTGAAAATACTATTCCATTTTTTCAAGTAGTCTTGCATCACCTCTGTGTATGTGCTTGCGTTGTAATATCCTCAATAATGTCCATCCGTCTGTCTTTCAATTTTCTTACCACTTCATCCAGTTCAGGGTTGCAGGACAGTTGGAGCCTATCCCAGCATGCAGTAGGCACAAGTCAGGATTCAGCGCCAGTCCATCACAGGGCATGTGCACTCGGGCCAGTTTTCCCAGCAGCCAGTTAACCTACCAGTATGTTTTTGGACTGTGGCAGGAAACCAGAGCCCCCAGAGGAAACTCAGGCAAGCTCACGGGGAGAACATGCAAACTCCACACAGATCCTCAGATCTGGAATCGAACCCAGGGCTCCAGCGCTGTGAGGCAGCAGTGCTAACCACTGCACCATGGTGCCACTCAAATCCACCCTCTCTACAGAATAAAATATCTTCCCAGCCTGCATGAATGGAAGAGGCTGTAAAACGTCAGGATTCGGGTGTGCAGGAGAGATTGTGTGTGAGAGAACAGGTGTCCTGGAAAGGGCAGATTCCCAAGGGCAGGACCGGTTTACCTCTGACCTGCTTGGCTGTTGTTTGGCCCCTCACTGTCCCCTCCAGGCACCTCAAGCCAGCTGTTGCCATCTTCCTTAGGCTCAGTAGAAGTCCACCACATTTCTCTTCAGCTACTACATCAATCCCAGACCCCCCATCAGGATTTCTTCAATAGACCCCAAAAAAGCCGTGTGTAGGCTGCACAGTTTTGTTTAATACCACATCAGCGTTTTCGGCAGCTAAATTGCTTCCCAGCTGTACTTGAACCCAGGACTCGCCAGCTGGCTACTGTGGGCATACAGTAGATCATTCAGCAGTATTTTTTTGTTTGTTCTGTCATTTATATTCCGGTTGTTGAAGCTGGTGGGTGCAGCTGTTGTCACAGTAATGATATTGCGGTTACTCGTGCAGTTAAGGTACAGTACATACAGCCTAGACGCCAATGACATGAGCTCGATGCGAGGTCACTGAGGCAAGTCGAAGTGGTTCTCGTCTTTTCACGAGAACTGACCAGTCAGAAGCAAGTTAAAAGCTTTTAGTGCCCCCTCGGCTTCAGTGCTTCCGTGTTTTCCTCCTGGAATCACATCCGCACCTTTTTTAAAAGCAAACATTTATGGGCTAAACATTCTAGTTTGTTCATTAGGATTTGTGCCAGCTTTTAAACCTTTGCTTTGTTTTTATAGTCACTCTTACGAATCCCGTTGTGCATTCCCATCTTCATGTTGTGCTTTAATACTTGCCTTACCCAAACGTGTATCATACATGATTTTTAAGTTTAAAATATACTCTGATAAAAGGTAAGTAGTTTTTTTTAAGAGGTTCAGGTGTTTGTGTGTGTTGACTGTAAAGGCCCAAGTGAGGGTTAATTCCCCAGAAAGAAGAAATGCAGCTCTTCTGCCTTCTTCAGGTTGGTGGTGTGCGTCGTTTTTTTCTTTCTACTTTTCAGCGTTGAATTAGCCTTTGGCATCACAGATACTTTCCTTAAAAGACGTATTAAAAACGCCTCTATCTACGCTGTTTGTAGACTAGAGCACAACCGCAGTTGGGGAACTTTATGCTTCTCCTGCAGCCGGTAGGAAAGGCTGCCACGCTGAATCATGTTCCACTCTGAAGGGCGGAGGGAAGGGATTTGGTTGATTTGAACTGAAATCCGGAAATTCCATCAAAACATCGGATCGTCTTCTTTGCCCTTGTTCGACAGAGCTCGCTGGCAGCCGTTTCCCTTCGGCAATGTTAAAGCAGCACTGACTTGTCATTAAAATACTTGCCACTTCTGTCTGCATCGGGTTTTTTTAAACCATTATACCCCCCCCCCCCCCCCATCTCTACAGTCCAACCCCCGTCCCCTCCCTACAGTAGACGCATTCCTGGCCTGACTGTAAAAGAGATAACAGCAGCAGCAGCAACTGCGAAAGAGGCGTTTGGAGGTGCCGAGGAGCCAACCTGGGCTGCGTCCCAGATCCTCAAAGCCCTTGGAGGGTTTCCTCTTTCAGACGCAGAAAGGAAAGCTGGCTGCGAGCCAGCACTGTAAATTCTAATAGGTGGTCTGGCTGGCTCGACTGTCTGCCTACATGCCTGTCTGAATCTAAGCCTCATCTTCAAAGCCTGCGTTTTGTCAGTCGACTCCACCCAGCCCGAGCCGATTTCCTCCCTGCAGGGAGACAAGTCTGTAAATAGTGCTTTAATGTGTCTGGCTTTGGATACAGGAGGGGAAAGTACAGGTTCTCCTCTCTGGCCGGTTATTCCCTGTCTGTGTTGCCTACGGCAGTTTCCTAACAGTTTTTTTCGGCTGTGGGGATGAGTTTACACTTCTGGCTGAGCAGTCCTTGTAGTTTCCGGAGCGTTTTTAGAAATGAAAGAGAACAAGTGCAGTTTCTGACCCAGTAGTACTTTCACGATGGAACTTTTTCCATCGTTAATCACTGGCCCTGCTTGGTACTGTTGTGAAGTTTCTAGCGGTGGGGAGTTTCGTTCTGTGCCTGTGGCCGGTTTCTCTCTGTCCTTTGAATTGCTTCCTGAGTCGAGTTGTGAAGGTTCTTCCTCACTGTAAGCAGGCGTTGTAATCCGCAGGGCAAGACTGTACCTCAGGAAGATCTCCCTGTCATTAAGGGCAAGTAGGTTGTAGTCTGTCCATCTATCCATTTTCTAACTACTTCATCCAATACAGTGTCACAGGGGCCAGAGCATGTTCCAGCTAGCAATGGGCACAAGGCAGGGTACGCCCTGGACAGGACACCTGTCCATCGCAGGGCAGACACTCTCAAACACAGACAGGCACACACTCACACCAGGGCCAGTTTTCCCAGAAACCAGTTCACCTCCAAGTACCTCTTTGGACTGTGGGAGGAAACCCACATAAACACAGGGAAAACATACAGACTCCACACAGATAGCACTCCAGGACCAGATATGGACCCAGGTCCCCAGGACTATGACTAGTAATCCTAAATGCTAAGCACTCTAACATTGTACCGCAGAGTGTAGTCATCTGCTCTATATTTGTGACGTTCTGTAACAGTTTACAGTAACATAAAGATGTTTTCTGACCTCAGTCCACCCGTATAATCAAGACAAAATTCCAAACTGGTAAACTGAAACAACTCAGATTACATAGCACAAAATCACTGCACGTTTTAAAATACGTGCTCGTATGGGAAGAACCGCTTCATTCTAAATTTCATAATGACTTTTAGTTTGATCTTAGGAAGTAGGTCACGCATAGATCAGCTCAATAATTTGAGTGCAAAACCCATATGACTGCTAACACAACATACACATTTATCAGACAGATTCTGTGATTTGTGTTTCCTTCCTGAGTTTTTTGTTAGTAGGTTCTGAGATGCAGACTTCTGAAACATATAACATCTTATTTTCTTAATTGTAGAATGGTATTTGATAAAGAAAGCGAATGTAAAGTGCTTAACAGTAAACAAGGCATTTTAAAGTAGGAGACCAGAATATCAATTTTCCTGTGAATGGCAAACCATTGGGAGACTCTTACTAATATTGCTTAGCATTTTTATTTCTTTAATACCTCTTTTCTTGGACAGAATTTGCAGCTGATTTGCCATAATCTTGAAATATGTCTGTGCATTGGCACGTAAAGAGTTGTAATTCTTAAATATAAATGACTGCTGTAACAATTCTCTTGAGTATTGCTGGTATTTGTAATGAATTAAATAGAATTGGACAGGTTGGAATTACATTTTATTAAATGGATGTCACTTTGAATTTCCATTTTAATCATAAAAAAAGCAACATAATATGTTGTTTAAGAGAAAGTAGCGAACCATGTCTTCGACCTCTCTAAAAGTCTAGTATTTCTTAGAGGGTGTGGGGGTGAAGGGTGGGATATTATGAGACAAAAAAATGAAACGTACAGCCAGTATGATTCTCCGTGTTTAGATGAAATTTCTGTCTTCTTTTTTGCTTTAATAGCAAAAAGAAGTGACCTACATAGGTAAAAGAGAGAGGTGGTATTTTGCATAAGCTGCTGTATCAGATCAAAGTTGTGCTTTGTGGCACTGCAGCTCCTAGTATGATAAGCACTGGAAATGAGGTGCTTGACTTGCTTAAGGAAAGCTGTGTATTTGTGTTTCTTGAATAAACACAATTCTAAATAATTCATTTTAATGCTCATCCTTAATTTCGCAGACTAAGCATAATATCTGTGAAATGGTATTAATGAGATTAGTGTGGTAGCAGACTGTTTTCTTATTTTCGTTCCCAATAACTGGTCTGAGCTCTTTTTGCTTCTCTGGTACAGTCTCTTTGCCTTCTGTAGCTGTTATAGCGGCAGCTATATCACCCAGCTCAAAACCTACTGAAGCTCAGCAGGTCTGAGCCTGGCCAGTACCTGGATGGGAGACCTTCTGGGAAAGCTAGGGTTGCTGCTGAAAGAGGGGTTAGTGGGACCAGCAGGGAGTGATACCTGAGGGGGCTCCAGCATGAAGAGACATGCAGTGTATCCTCACATTATGTAATTTGTTTTACAAGCAGCAGTTTTTTTTTTTTGGTTCCTGTTCCTGTTTGCATGAAGGGGCAGTAAATTGAAGAAAAACTTAATTTGATCATAATTGCTTCTTTAGTTTGAATTTGAACTTTGGCGGACTAGAGCATAGAGCTCTAGATCGAATTCGGACTTTACAGCCTAAGGCAAGACATGTTCTTAGTAATGTATCTCAACCTGTCTGCATGTATGCAGTACTGCCTGACATAATGTACCTCAGGGTAATTGATGTGATGGGACACTGGTCATTTAAAAGACTGAGTCACCGGCAGAGGATTTTGAAGACAGAAAATTCATATAAAAGAAGAGTAAGGCCTAAATTCAGCTTAGAGTTTTTTTTTATAATGAAGATTAGAATAAACTGATCAGGGATATATTAGGGGAATGAGCTCTCCTAAAGAAAAAGACAGACACCTGCAGTCTGGAACGTCTTAAATTCTTTCTTGATCTTTTTTAACTTCCTGATCTACTTAATATGACATTTTTTTTAAACTGTAAATGGCACATCTTGATTGCATGCTAGAAACACTGTATCAGTCAATAGGAGTGCTCAATACGACCTTAGCAATATAGGTGATGCTCTTTTTTACTGGTTCCTGCCATTTGTTTCACTTGGCCTTGTAGTGCACAGAGCGCATGTGCTGGAGAGGAGAAGTTCTGTCTGCAGTTATGGCTAAACTCTGGCCAGCTCACCTGAGAAGATGCCCAGTTTCCACTGAGTCTCTGGGCGCCTGAGTGACTCTCAGTGAGTCCGTATTCCCGGATAGTGCAGAACGTGAACCACTGATAATACACAGAAGTTCTTTGGGGGGGCAAAAATCTATCTTACATCGTGAAGTCGGTGATGGATCTTGAAGAGAAACCTCATTATTTTTATTTAATAGCTTTTCCTTTTGCAAGAGAGCCCCTAAATTACACAACGTGACGAAGTATGTCACACAAAGTCTTTTGATTTTTTCCTGCGGGAATGAATCTTTTTCTCAGCATTCTTCATGTTCTTCCTTGCAGATCCCCGGCCCCTGTACCGAGAGGAGACCATCGTCATTGCTTTGGCTTCTGTCTCTGTAGTGGCGGTCCTCATTGTGGCTCTTTTCTTTGGCTACAGGATGCTGACAGGTAGGAACAACTTTTTTCCTCAAGAAGGTGGGGAATCGTAACATCCTTAAGGCACTAGCTTGCAAGACGCTGCTAGTGGCAGCAACATTAGTTGCCACATGATAAAGCGGTTCAGTATTCATCTGCTGTAATTTGGCGGCAGTTCTGTAATCTGTAACAGCTGTTGAGGTACACCTGATCCACTTGCTTTGAGAGAAAGGTGTCCAAATTTGCACATAAATGGGCAGACATAATAATGAAGATCCTTAACCATAAGCATTGGGATACGATCTTATTTCCTTTGCATCAGCAGCAGATAAACACACTGGGTTTTTCCTTCACATGCTCGGTTTAATCCTACACAGAAACATTATTACTCTATTAAATAATCAGATTAAACAAGAACCAAAAGCTCTCATTTCATTTTTCTTTAATTTCCAAAAGATGTTCAATGTTTATACCTTGGCTGCTGGGTCTGGTACAGGAGAGTTGCGTTTTAAATTGGGGAAGGAGCTACAGACCCCCTGTCGTATGAAAATGAGCACTCCCCTGTAATGGTTGAGGTGGGTAGCTGCGTCAGCATGCGTAGGCTGCAAAGGAACAAGTAATAGGTTTATTCCACGCTGAAAAAAAGAAGAAAGAAACCACAACGTTTCGGCCATGGAGCCTTCTTCAGGTGCGTTGTGTTTTCTTTCTTCTTTTTTTCAGCGTGGAATAAACCTATTACTTGTTACTCCCCTGTAATGGTTGCGTTTCACCACAGTTCCTGTTCGCTTGAATTCATGCCAGTATTCTTAGAGTCTGGTTCAGGCAAGGCTCCCACATACCAGTGTGTATCTTTTTGTGTGTTGTGGTTGCCGTTTTGTCAGTAATAAGCAACCTGCGGGTGCTCATTTTAATGTGGCATGGCCCTGGGGCTGTAATTACTGCAGCTACCTCGCCATTGAACTTCAGAAATATGATGTCAATGCCAACTGGCTTCCATCATGGTACTAGAGTCAGAAACTGTAAGCCCTGGGTGGCCCTCCTCCCTCCATGGTTATAAACCGGATTCCCTCAGAGTCGGGGACAGGGGACGTAACCCCTGGTGTTCTTCCTTCACCTTTACTGAAACATCAGGGCAGCTGGTGCCTCCTGCCAGCTCATTTCCATGCTGCGGTTGCGCCCTTTCAGTGTTCCGCCTCTTTGGCAACATTTTTAACTCCGGCTAGGATGTGGCAGGAGTCGTGGGGCTCTATACCATTAGAGCCACGCATTACTGATCTTAAAATAGACACGAACTACGTACCTTCATCGGCTCATTATTTCTGTCCAAGGTGCAGTTGCAAGTGATAACTGGGGAACAAATCAGATGAAAAAACCCTGCTGGTTAAGTGTGTGCTTGCCTCGCTTGCTGAATTCCAATCATTTTAAAAGCTCCTGCGGTACCTTAAAAAACAAAAAGCACCTTCCTTTCAAAATAAAAACATTTCAGTTCCTTGTTTCACTCCCTATGGTATCCTGTGGATAGGTAATGGGGGAAAAAGCCATGAAGTCTCACCTAGCGTATTCATTTTAAAAAAGAAAGGGTTCTTGAAATCAAGATGGTAAAGAAGGTGAATTAAGCGGTCAGATGTACTGCTAAATATTTCAGTTTCTGATGTAGAACAGGACACCAAAGCAACTGTCTCCAGCAAAGTAATGGGTTGCCTAGACTTTGCCTTGGGCAGCGTAAGTGCTGCGTACATGCTTTGAGAAAGTTCAAGCTGCCCATTCTGAGAAGAATATCTTTCATCCGCCGAAATTCCCTTGAACTTGTGAGGGATGAATCCAAAAATCCAAAAAGCAGAAAGCAATACTGCGCCGAAAAGGGCATCATTTTCCGAGTCCCCTGGCATGAAACAGAACTGTCAAGGGGAGTGCTAATACTTTCGTACTCATCAGCTCTTTGGCATCTGAAGTATGTTTCTTTATTCATGACCCGCCCTGTGTTTGCAGTGGCAAAGTGTGAAAGAGGTGAAAAATGTAATGAAAAATGTTACAAATCTGGAAAAATTTGATGTCAATGGCAGAAGTTCTCAGGTTCACACAAAAAAAAATGTATTAAAATAAAGTGGGGGTGTTTGTATAAAACACTGACCTCTTTAATTCTTGTATTAAATGCCTTTTAGCACATACAGTGACTATTGACTGTTGCAGTGCCTGCAATGAATACCGTTCAGAGGACATGATCTTCCATGTAGTTTTGCCTTAAACCTGTGACAGTGGAAGAAGTGTCGGCCTTCTGCGCGACGCCACATGGCTGCACCTCTACAGTGATCCTGTGCTGCCTCTCTCTCTCCCCCCAGGAGACCGCAAACAGGGCCTCCACAACATGGACATGATGGAGGCGGCTGCCTCCGAGCCCTCCCTGGATCTGGACAGCCTCAAACTCCTGGAGGTAAGCGCACTAAGCCTTGCGATGGCTCTCCTCTGGTGTTTGTTAACACCGGCGATGAACGTCATTTGTTATCTGATGTTCAGAAAATACATGGCATGTCATTGGCCTGGGTTTTTGAAAAAGCCATAGATACGTTAGCCCCATCAGCAGTGTAAGAAGAGAGTAATTGACAGGTGTGGGTTTCCTCCAGTTGCTCCGGTTTCCTCCCACAGTCCAAAAACATGCTGGTGGCTAACTGTATTCTGGGAAAATTGGCCCTGTCGTGAGCGTTCGTGTCTGACCTGCAGCGGACTGGAGGAGTTCCTGAATTGGAAGAAGCAGTTAAGAATGGATGAATGGAATATACCTTTTTCTGTCTTTATAACGAAACAGCACTCAGTCATGTCTTTTTGTAAGCCCCTTGCAGGGAGCCATTAGTGGCAGATGGATGTGTGCAGACCTCTGCTTTTGGAATAAAAAACATTTGGAAGGTGTTTTGTCAATTTTCCAAGTTTTGCTCATTCGTAATAATTTGCCCCACCAAAATCCACTTCCTGCATTTCCTCCGTGCTTATTAGCCACTGGGGTTCGGAGTGTTTTTAAGGCTGATATTGCAGAGGAACTGGAAGATCCAGGCCAACTCTAATGAAATATGGGTCCAAGTGTACTCCTGAGGGGCTTAGTGACATGGAGACCTACAAGAAGAAAACAGATTGAACTTTTAAACTTTTAAGTACGTCACCCTTGACTGTTACAGGCTTGGAGTCACAGTACATGATGACACTGTGACTTCTCAAATGTATCGTTGCAAACAGTGTGTCTCCGTTTCATTTTCATAACTGTGTAGGTGTGAAGGATGGTCATGTGACCTTGATCTCTTTTGCAGATGGTATACAAGTTAAATGGTGTTAGATATTAGTGTACCATGTGTATATGCTAAATTGTTTCTGTATTGCATGTATAACAAGACAAAAAGTATGTCAATATCTTTAATCTTCTCTGAAATAACATTTTGGATTCATAATCTCACTTCAAATCATCCGGCAGATATACGTCTTTTTCTTTTGGGGGAAAAAACATGTGGTTATACATGTTTCATCATGATATGTTGGGGAGGGACAGTGGCAGTTTTTAAATCATTGACTAACAGATTTATAGCTCTGAATAATTGATGCAGTGGTTCTCAGTTCTGCACCTGGAATATACCTGTGTCTGCTGGTACTCACCAGTGATAAATGGTGCCTGTAACTGATCGGCTTGCAGATAGAGACTTTTTTTCTGCACTCATTGATTTCAGAAATACCCTAAAGTGCAACTTCAGCACACGGAACTTTATGGAACTTCCTGATTAAAAGTCTGCACTCTTATTTCTGACTAAAGAGGACCTAATAGGAAATCCAAACTCAAAACTCCCTTTTTTTTACCGGGACCTACAGTATGTCTGATTGCCCTACATGCTATCTGTATAGACTTCTATGCTCGTCTTCTTTATTTTTATTTTACTTTTTTCTTTATCACTATGTATAGCATCCTTGAGTAAGGAAGGGTGCTTTATAAATAAAAGTAATCATAACTCTTAAATTGAACATGATAGTATTAAATTGTATTCCTCATTAAATATAAAACATTATTTTACTAGTGCCATAATGATGGATTCTTGAAAAAAATCTAAATCTGCAAAAAGACCAAATTTATACTAGCTACAGTGTACGTGCTTTCATGAAGCGGAGTTTTCCCGCACGAGGAAGTGGAGGGATTCGAGCTAACCCTGCCCCCCCCCCCCGGTTTCCCCTTGTTCCACCAGCTGATAGGCCGCGGTCGGTACGGCTCGGTCTTCAAAGGCTCTCTGGACGAGCGCCCGGTGGCCGTGAAGGTCTTCAACTACACCAACCGGCAGAACTTCGTCAACGAGAGGAACATCTACAGGCTGCCCCTCATGGAGCACGACAACATCGCCCACTTCATCGTGGGCGACGAGAGGCTGACCACCGAGGGCAGGATGGAGTATCTCCTCGTCATGGAGTACTACCCCCACGTGAGTGCCCAGGGCCTTTTTTTCTTTGCAGTAGGCAGGGAACACGCCTCCCCTGGTGTCTTCTGTTTCGGTTTTTTGATCCCACCAAATTTAACAAGGCCTAGCCCAGGTGTTTTCAGTGTTTCAACCCTATATGGCCTATACAGACCTGAAAGTCCAGTTAGTAGAAAAAGTCTAATCATTTGAATGACTGCAAGTGGACAAAGGCCAGAGCTCATCTTCCCGTGAGCTGGATGTGAGCAGTGGCTTTTAATTTAGGAATACCTCTTACTTTGTGCAATCACAAATTCAGACCATGAAGGGTGGTTAATACTTAATTTAATTAGTCTAGTGCATGCATCTCATGGTTTATCGGGGTACCAGTCAATTAACAAACAATAAGAATTCATGACATGAGGTGTGGAAAAGACTGACTGGAAAGGCACACCCCGATATTTGCAATTCTCGCACAGTAGTAGGCTATGCCCAGTCCGCAGGCTCAGCACTAGGATTGTACTGGTTACAGACAGCCTTCTGTTTGTCAGACATAAAGTAAACCAACACAAACCGTGACCCTGATGTGACGAAAATTCAGTTCGGCATGAGTTTAAGTCGAATGGGTCGTTTTGCCTCGTCTCAATGCCCTCAAACAAAAGTGCTAAGCAATTTAGTCTTTGTCATTGTGGGTTCTTTTTGTGAGCATTTCGTTTTTGTGAACTAAAACGAAAAACGAGTCGTTTTGGCCGAACGTTTTCGGTATAATTTTCGTTAAGAAAAAATAATAGAGGCGATGGATTTAAACCGCATCCCCATGAATAGAAAGGTTTGCTGGGAGGAGGGCATAAGGAGATACATGACACATTCTTATGTACAATATATCTGAGACTTTGGTTTATTCCATAGACCTGGGTTAAAAAGTCTTAAAATAATGCTTTGAATTATTTAAAGGTGCCTTTTTTGCAAAATTACAATGTTGCATCTGTTAGACAAATCTGTAGTTAAGGAAGCTGTTATTCTTTATTATTGCTGATATTATAGCGCAGTGATACCAGTCAGTATTATTTGACAAAAGTCAGCTGAAAATCTGAGACCTTTTGGTCTAAGGTAAAAAAAAATGGGTGGTTAAAACTTTTAAATGCACCGCACACAACGAACGTACCTTCGTACAGTACCTTTTGGCTTGTACCTTGAGAAAATCCTTCTGCACCAACAATTCCAAATACCCTGCGGATGATTCATTTGGAGAAAGCGCAGCTCCGCGCTGCAGGGTGGTGGCGTTCAGGCCACACACAAAGCAGAGCGGAGAGGAGAATGCAGCAAAGTGTCTGGAGTGTCACACAGGCTGCGGCACCGCTCCGCAGTGCTCAAAATGCGTCTCAGTGCCTTGGGTACTTCTTAATGAGGAGGCTGTGTCAGTAGAGTGTGATTGTGCAAGTTACCAGGCACGTTGTTCGCAGAATAAGAACGCAGGGTGACTGTTTTCTACCTGTGCCTCATTATCATGGCATGTCTCTCGCAGGAATATGGTAATCTGCTAGCAGAGAAGACGTAAGGCATAGGTCCTGAACAGATACAACAATTGTCAGTAGCCCAGCATATTTTTTTTCACGGTAGCACACATGATTGGGACACGTATTTAAAAAAAAAAGTTTCACTTTTACCTATGTCGACACATCTGCGAAACATTCCTTGCAAATTAAATATATTGCTTTATGTAAAAAAAAATCACTTTTGTATTTCACGGTAAAGGATTCAGGTAGATGTCGGGAAAAGATACATCCTCGAATGGTGACTTTGTCTGAAGAACAGTACTGCTCACTCCTCAGGAGGGAAAAGCAGCAGGCACTGTTGGTTAACAGTGCTTCTCTTTTCTGGCATCCCTCTAAAATAACTCTCTGCACAGGTCTTGCATGACAGCAAAAATCCTGTAATTCACATCATGCAGCATCCACAGCAAATATAATTACTAGCTGCCTCTGGTGTCTTTCTTGAAGTGCCAGACTATCTAGTAGAGAAAACCGAATTCCTCAGGCTCTTTATGCATTAAAGCAAGACTGCAGCATGACATTGAAGCCTCCTGTTTTAATGCAGTATGCAGGACATTATTATTTATTAGTTAATACATCGTAGTTTGATCTGGTGCCACAAATATTCTATTTTTAAATCCTTTTTCTTGTCTAATGTTGAGACCTTAAAAGTCCTTTCTTCCAGATCCTTATTTCCATCAGATCACATATTTGGCTCATTTTTTGCCTGTGCAGTCTTAAGTTTTCTAATCTTAAAAGCAATATTAACTTTATAATTAAAAATATAAATCCTTTTTTTAACCAGTTGAGTCAGCTGACAACACATTGTTATTTACAGTGATCATCTAGCCTAGAAACATGCATCGTAGCTACACTGTTTATCAGAGCAGTAAAGCCATTCATAAAGCAGAAAAAGGGTTTCTATTCCAAGATTTTGTCTGGCGTACAGGCTGTTTTCAGTGCCAGCATCTAGCTGTTTCTCATTAAAATCGTGGCCCTGGTATAGGGGCAGGCAACATTTGGTCTCTCAATCCTTTCCATTGGAAGTGTTCTTTCTGGGAAGGCGGTAATCGGTTAAGTGATCTTGATTAGTTCTTCAAATTGAAGTGCGATCCCAGTCCTGGGTGGGATTTGGGAATGCTGATGTGTCCCCCGTGTCTGTGTTTCAGGGTTCCCTGTGCCGCTACCTCAGCCTGCAGTCTGGAGACTGGGTGAGCTCCTGTCGCCTGGCACACTCCGTGACGAGAGGGCTGGCCTACCTCCACACCGAGCTGCTGCGAGGAGGTGAGGGACATGTGCACCCCGCTGCACGGGCTTACTGGGAGAGGCTGACCATCACTGATCGCTGGCCGGTCTGGTTATTGAAAGGTTGTTTCAGTTCCGCAGTGAGCGTTTAACATTTGTTAAACACTCCGCTCAGTGCGATTTACAGGTAATGGGGAATCCCACTACCACCACCAATGTGCAGCCCCACCTGGATGATGCGACGGCGGCCAGAGAGCGCCAGTATGCTCACCACACACCAGCTATCAGTGGGGAGGAGAGCAGAGTGATGAAGCCAGTTCATAGGTGGGGGTTGGGGGTTCGTGAGGGGTTCAGGTTTATTATAAAACATTTTTTAATGTTCAGGTGGGTAGCTGCTCACACCTGAAGAAAGCTTCACGGCCGAAACGTTGTGTTTTCTTTCTCCCTTTTTTTCAGCATGGAATAAACCTATTACTTGTATTTTTTAATGTTGTCAACTGCAGAGCATTCACACGGCATTTTTTTTTTTAATTTAAAGTTTGGAAACACTGACGTTGAAGAAGCTGCTAATGTAACAGTCTGAGGTGTTTTTATTTTGATACATCATTTACATTTTCTGCACAGCTGGGGAAGTCATAAAAAAAGGCAAATGTTAGAATATGTAGTTAAAAGTTCGTTCAGTCAAGAATGTTTTAAACTTAGGAAAAATCATTTAGAATTTTGTATACAGTTGAGGTCAACACTTTGACAGAAACATACTGCTGCTCTAGAATTAGTCCAGCAAAGACTGACCAGACGCAGTCCTGTGTGTGCATGTATTATTGATTTGCCTTCAGTAAACAAAACACAAAGAACACTTTATTTTTTGTTGGGTGGTTTTTCATAGTAAGGTAAGTAAAATGAAACACATTGGATGCTTTTGATATTATAGTGGGTGCATTTAATGTTGATTTATCTTTCCGATTATGTAAATAAAACACAAAATATACTTTGTTTCTATTTTTTTGAGATGTGTTAATGCCTAATTTTCACCAAAAGGTGGTCGTTTCCTTACTGTGTTGGATGGGAGTCTTTCTGTAATTGTCAAATAATTTTTAAAAATCATTTAAAAGAAAAATCCTTGACTTTCAAAACATTTGCTTTATTTCTTAGTAATTGTCATCTTATAAACTCCGTAAAATATTACAGATGAGATATTGTTTTGCAAGTATTGCTTTTTTGTCTGTAAGAACAGACAGTAGAGACAGAATTCCTAAAAACCCATTTGAATGAATGTCTCAAACTTTTCTTTCAGTGAGTGAAGGGTCCTGTTGGGTGGGTTAAAAAACATTGAGACTGAAGTACTGTATTCACTTTTTAATGCCAGCTCCGTGATATCCAAAAATGTATGCTACACTTTTACATTCCCCTCATTTGTGTTCATTTTTGAAGTAGGAAAAGAGTAAAGGGGGGAACCTTCTCCAGCGTAAAATATTGTGGAAATATTTTCCTGTTACTAACCACATTCTGGAAGTGCGTTCACAGAGGCGTCAGTGGTTGGAATTGAAACATGTTTGCATATTATTCAGTTTCCTTGTTTTGTGACTCAAGCAGACTCCCCTGACTCCCCCAGAGTGTCAAGGGGAAGGCACAGTGACCAGAATTCAAAGTGGGAAAGCCCAAGCCCTTTACTGAGCGCTCTCGTGACGTCTTTCTCATTCTGAGCACATCACAGCCTCCTGGACAGAGGCCATACTGAGCCATCGCTCTCATTCAGGGGAGCGATGAACAGCCAGCATTCGCTCAAGACAATCGCAGTCAGCTCCCGGAATCTGTGTGAGGGCATGTGTCCTTCCCTTTGAAAGGCTGTAATCCGAGGTCCTCTTTGAATATACCGCCAACACGACACATTTAAGAAAGAGCTTACCCCTCTGTCTAATGCCAGCTTAGTCCAGTGGCTGTTTCAGTGCGGTTGCCAAGTATTCGGACAGTTTAAAAGGAAGCCAAGCAGAGCTACAGCGGCTCAGTCCCACCTATTTTGAAAACATAAGGCTCGCTAGTGTTTCTGAGGGTTAAGGTTTTTTTTTTTTTGTTTGTGTTAGCTGTCTATACCCCTAAGCTTCTATCACTGGCAGTGAAATATGAAGGGCAGTCCGTGATAAAGGGAAAAGGCTCTGGTACGTTTGTGGAAAACGTGCCTTTTGGAGAGAAAAGTATGGTAAAAGAAGCTGTTTTATGCTTTAAAATTTCAGAACACCCTGACGCAAGACTGTAAAGGTAGACCCGATTATCGTGCAATGCAGTTTGAAAACCCTTACTCAAATCTGAGATGTCAGATATGTTGTTAGTCATTCCTGATTAGGTTTGCTAGTATTTACTGTACTGTATTTTAAGACATGAGAATGACGCGGCCGTCAGGGGAGTGAAAACTCACAATTTTTATTTCAAAGCAAACGCCACAAACAGCCTCAAGAGCCAAAAGGAGAAATCTGAGGTTTACTGTACATTTCAGGATTTAAAGAAGGCTAGCCAACATCAGCTAAATAGTGGCAGTACATTCTGTCTCCAGACTTCTCTGCTTCAACACTAGGACCTCTGGGGCCGGATCCTTTCGGTACAACTGATGAAGTGAAATAAAAAATGGAGACTTCCTTTTTCATAGACTGTCAACTGCCTGGTCAACTAGGAAAAACTATACGCTCGTCAGCTAAGCTATCCCAGAAAGTGTCTCACATAAGTCAGTTACTGTACATCACAATTTTGGTATCTTTACTTTGGCACATGCAAATGTAAAGTTTCCTGTATATTTGAAAATCGTTTAAGATGTGTATCCTGAATGGATGACATGCAATTGATTGCACTTGTACATTTGCTCTATTTCATAGTAAGGTCCCTAGCTTGCATTGCTGTGTAAATGTATTGGAAATGCACAGTGTACAGTATATTGCTGTCTTGCACTGTAATAGGCTTATGTAGCATTTCAGATCTTATGCTACTTGAGGCACACTGATTTATAAATTCACCCTGTTTCGTTCTTGAAACAATTTACTGTATGTTGACAGCCTGAACTTGAAAACTGTCAAATATAATTTCCTCTTGTACACTTATGGATTGGACCACAGGCACACACTTGATGATCTTTTGCAGGAAGGAAAAAAAAGTTTAGGAAGCTGTTGAAGGCCGTCCTGCAGGTTCAAGGAATCGCACTCCACTGCCTCTGCGGTCCTGTGTCCGGAGCTGTAGCGCGAGTTAAGAGTGCACATTGGCCCAGTGTGGCCCAGTGAGCCGCGTCTCCACAAGTGATGTCAGGCTTGCAAAATCCACGAGGGGGAGAAAGTGTGCTTATCTAGGTCAAGGCTGCCTGCTTGCAACAGTAGTTTTTACAGTGCTTTTGTATGTCAGCTTGAGCTTACTCAACTCGGGAGATACTTTATCCAAAGGCTATGAAATAAGACTGGAGACCTGCTTTATCCAAGTTTTCAACACTGTGTAATTTGCATTTTGGTAAGAAAAAAGATGGTAAGAAATGCATCACAATCGATTTTTATTGTAGAAACACAGGGGCTGAAAAGTCTCAACGCCAATAGGGGTCAAAAGGCAGGCTTTTTTTTTTCAGAACTTGCCTTCCCTTTGCTCTCTCGAAGGAGAAGGTTGGTTTATGTCACAGAATTTTTGCAGGAACAGTAGATTCACGGCCATGCACTCATGACCAAAGAGAGAACAGTAGTAACAGTAATTCACCATCAGCTCTTTTTCTCACATGATGATGGTAGTTGCAATAAGTCTGGAGGATCAATGACAATAGCTCATCATGTTCTGTCAATCATTTTCCTTATTGTAGATGGACTTATGCATGCAAATTGAATTTCTGCCAGTTATTTGAGCTTTTCCTTAGCCTGAAATAGTTGATAGTGTGTCGTGTCCGTCCAAAACTCAAGACTGGGGCTAAAATGAATTTGTAGACTCCCTCTAAGAAGACAAAGGTGACTTTAGCCACCTTCCACACAGGTGGTGTCTTGCACTGAAATCTTACTTTTTAAAGACCTGGACTCTTTGGACTGACTTGTACGTAGGGGGAAGGCTGCTTTTGCATATTCTTTAAGTGGCTTAAACTGTTGCTTGATGTCACTGTCTTAGTTTGTTCTCAAGTCGAAACTGAGCTTTGAGACAGACTAAGTGAAATATCTTTAAGTGCAGTATGCCGGGAAGTCAGAAAGCATAAAAACCAAACCTTTTAAGACCTTAAAATAGTACTCTCTAATTTTAAATGAGTCCTGCTTATGTTAAGAAGAATAATGTTAATGTGCTGTACAATGGAGTAATTAATCATATTTCTGAGCAAAATAGCCTTTATCCTTTTTGTGCATTCGTTTCCTGTCTTAACAGGATTGTAAAAGGTTACGTAAGATTTTGATTGCCTTACAATAATGTAATTGTGGAATGTTTGAATATCCTTTTTGAAGTATTCTTTTGTTAGCTTTTTTTCATTACGAGTGTTTTGTTTTAACAATTAAGTGTACTCTTCCATTTCTAAAACCAATCCTGTCCTTTCTTTACATAGCATGCCTGAAGCCCAGTCTAGTTTGCAATCCAGGCTCAGAGATACTCTTCCTACGTTCACAGCCAGGGCTCGAGTCCCACCTGATCTGCCCTAATGAACACAGCAGTAAAAGAGTCATAAGGTTCACCCAGATACCTTTTGCTCATGTTGTAGTAATGTTATGTAATGAAATCTGATATTAAGCCGACACCAGCTCATTAATAATTAATGACAAATGTCACATTTTATAACTTTTTGATTTTCTCTATATCCAGGCCATTAACATGGTTTTTCGACACCAAACAGTTTTTATTCAGGAATGCAGTTATTGGCGTTGGCATAATCTAGACTTACTGTATGTAAAGACTTCAGCATGTTCCAGTAAAGTCTGGAGTAAGCATACATGTGCAGTAGGATCAGGTTTTGGCCAAATCTGAGGTATTCCCATTGATTTTTAAAAGATAACTATCGCTCCTCTAATGTTTCTGGACAGATCTATCTGACCTCTCCAACACATACAGTATATTTAGGGCAACTTCATCTCAACTCTAGATGTATAGACATAAAAAAGTTAAGAAGTGGGCCTAGTATTAAGGTAATTATGAGAAAGCCTAAGATGTTTTTTTTCTACACTGATCTTTTTCCATGTGTCCACAAATTAAAAAGTTGAGCATGTGTCTGGACTGTATCACTCAATACAAGTGAGGTCCAAGAGAACCGCAGTGTCCAGCACCAGAATGACTGATCTTGACATTGGCAGAGTGTTCTGAAGCATGGCGTGACCTACTGTAATAGGCACAGAATTGCAGTTTGTGATAGTTTGTTTTGCAGTGAATTTCCCATTTAAGGAAATGTAATTATAAACCACACAGAGCGCACTGACATCTGGAAATAGGATAGCATTTTTGATGGCAAATGGTCTGTTACCTAAGGGACTGCATTTTTGCTATGGTATTACAAGATTGGTTTAGGAAATAGTTTGGCTAGAGATAATGTATTACACAATAAGACTAATAATTAATGGACCGTATTAGAATCAATGTAGTCATAACCGGTACCCAGTTGTCAGAAAATATTCTTTATTATTTTTGGCCTCATGGAACCAGTTTATCGGATTGTTGCAGCATGTCTTTTTCCCTACTCACATTCATGTTCGTAAGACCGTTTTTCCCATGGTTCAGCAGCCAGGAATTTCGCTCTCTGGTCATCAAACCACAGGCCTTCTCAACACAGGATGGGTTGAGCGTTTACAGAGGACGACAGTATGGTTCCTCGGCATATTTATCTTAAAAAAAAGGGCGGAGCGGTGGCTCTATGGCTCTATGGCTCAGGATCTGCGCCTGTGTCTGGAAGGTTGCCGGTTCAAATCCCGCGGCCGGCAGAGGAATCCTACTCCGTTGGGCCCCTGAGCAAGGCCCTTAACCCCAACTGCTCCAGGGGCGCCGTACAATAGCTGACCCTGCGCTCTGACCCCAAGCTTCTCTCTCCCTGTCTGTGTGTCTCACGGAAAGCAAGCTGGGGTATGTGAAAAAGAGGAATTCCTAATGCAAGAAAGTGGCCAATAAAGTGATCTTATCTTATTGACTGCCCTCTAGTGGTAGGAGAACCATATGACAGACCTATGCCGAGAAATTTACCAAGAAACACGTTATATTAAGTGACATTTTAAAATCTGTTTTTTTTTTTTTTTTATTGGTTTCACTTGCATGTGTTTGCAATTTACCTGTTTTTATATCTGGGAAACCCCCTGGTCTTTGCCTGTTTGGTAAATTCCTGAGGGACAAAATGCTTCAAACCTGCGACGTGACATCCTCAGTGTATTTGGTTTCCAGCACACCACTACTAAACCACATATGCCGTCAGAGATCTTGTAGATAGTCGTACACTAAAACTCCTGTAGCTTGTTCGTTTGTCTTGTTTCACTCAGTTTCCTACTGCAAAAAAAAAAAGATCAGACAAGGCATTGCTATTGATAGGAAAGAGTAAAAATAATGCATACTATTCTTTATGACATATCACACACATACACATTGTGGAAACATGCACACAATCATTAAAGAAGATGCGATGCACAAACTCGCACAATGCTTTTGAAGCTCCGAACAAGTCGTTACACGCAAACAAACCTTTCAAAACCATTCCAGGATGTTAGGCTTCTCTCCTTTCTTTTATCTTGCATTGCTGCATTGCAAAATAATGTGGTCAACTCTGTTGTTTTCGAGCACTTTAGAATATCATCATGTATCTTTGTGCCGAGCAACAATCAAGGAAAGTTGCTGCCAAAAGACCTCTGCGCTGATCGATGAATGTCAGTAGAGAACTCTCAGAGGTTTCTGGGACAGTGCAGTTTAATTATTATTTTAAATGTGGAATTCAGTTAACTTACAGTGAAACCGTGGCCCTGTAGCACCCTTTTTATATTTCATTAATGTGGACATTGTTGAAATTGTTGACATTGTTTACACTGTTTTTGCATTTGATTCAAATGTTACTAGGATCAGTAGATTGCAGGGGATGGATGAACGGAAATCGATTTGAAATGGTCCTTATTTGTTGCTTGATTTTTCAGATGCACATTATATCCTCAGTAAGTTTGCTCAAATTAGCCTGTACGGCTTTCTTTTGCAAGCCTTACTTTTCCTTCCTGCGACAGATTTCAGCCTGTTTTTTTTAATCGGTTTTAAGTCGGTTCTAATTGTAACATCAAGCAGCACTATCGACTACAGGTGCTCCTGCCTGAAGTTTGACTTAAGATTCATCACATCAGTACAGATAGTTACCCAATCATACTTTCTCATTGTGAAAAATGCCTGGGCAGCGATTTCTATTCCTCTGAAGAGAGTGCTGCAGACAGCACTACATACTTAGATATGTCCGTTTCTTTTCTATTCATGTACCACACGCCCTAAATTAACAAAACGAGTGTTCGACTACTCCTATAAGGGGTATGGGCAGTGATATTCTGCAGAGCCACGCGGCCTGTGACTTGCTACGTTTCATTTTTCAATTTGAACGTGTTTTGACATTGTTAGAGAGTGGATGTTGGAACGGCAACTCCAGTCTTTCAATGGAAAGAATAAAGGTGCATCTTCTCTCCTTTATTTATTCCTCAAAAAGCTTCTTTTGTCTAGTTAGGATCTTCCTTCCATTTGAAGATGTCAGCACCTCTGCTGCTTCATATAATAGCGTGTTCCTGACAGTCAGCCTGTCTCTCTCGGTAGCTGGGGCTCTCCTGCAGGTGCATGGTGTGATTGTCATTTCCCGGCTACCTCCCACACCTGCCGAAGGTAGCGCATGTTTGTAGAGAGAGGGCTCTCGGATATCGCAGCCGGTAACACCAACAGCTGCACCCTCTCAGATGGTTGCCAGCTGACAGTCTGTCCCAGACAAGTTGCATTCAACATAGTGCGTGTACTTCCAAGTGAGAGCAGCGACTGGACCAAGATTTTATTGCGTGGGTTCAAATCCCCCTCCTGGCAGCTACTCTTCTGGGGCGGGGCGGTGGCTCTGTGGCTGTGGATCTGCGACTGTGGCTGGAAGGTTGCTGGTTCGAATCCCACGGCCGGCAGAGGAATCCTACTCCGTTGGGCCCCTGAGCAAGGCTCATAACCCCAGCTGCTCCAGGGGCACCGTGTAAATGGCTGACCCTGCGCTCTGACCCCAAGCTTCTCTCCCTGTCTGTGTGTCTCACGGAGAGCAAGTTGGGGGTATGCGAAAGGACAAATTCCTAATGCAAGAAATTGTATATGGCCAATAAAGTGATCTTCTCTTATCTTATTTTTGTAATTCCCCTACTGGTCTCGAAACAGATCACTACAAGCCCGCGGTGTCACACCGGGACCTGAACAGTCGGAACGTGCTGGTGAAAAACGATGGCACGTGTGTCATCAGCGACTTTGGCCTGTCCATGAAGCTCACCGGGAACAGGCTGGTGAGGCCAGGAGAGGAGGACAACGCCGCCATCAGTGAGGTGGGCAGTTGCCTTTCTACTGCTGGGACAAGTGATAGTGACAAGCGAAGTGTGTCACAGTAATATGGTCTGGTTCCCCCAATAAATCTACACTATAAATTCTGTAAAGGTTTGCCAGGCACTTTATCATGATAACAAACTGCTGAAGAATGTCACTGGATCACCAAAACGCCGAGGTCTTAATTTTTGCCAGGTTTTTTAAAGTATGCTAACAAAACTGTTTGAAATACAAATAATATTGCTTTGTACAGGAAAAAAGAACTTCTTGCATAATTATACTTAAATGTGTTTGTATGCAGTTCAAACCCAAAGATGTCTATCAAAATATCCAAACTCCACTACAAAAATTATTGTCCACATTGTTTTAATAAAAACCTCTTTGTTAATAAGCAGAAATGGATACAGGATATTCAGTCAATGTTGGCTTATAAGTTGAAGTGCCTTAAAGGGATTTCCAAATATTCCCTTTTTGACGTTTTAAGATGTCTCTTAAAATGGGCAGGAAATATTAATTAAGAAGACTTATGTTGCAGGTTAAGACAAGCAGTTCACCTTCATCCAACACATTGTACCATTCTGATTCCAAAGTGTTTGAAGGTTGTCTCAGCAATTGGTAATGATAAGGTATCGGCTGAAAGATGTGAGGACATTTTGCAACAAATGTGTTTTTAAGACCAGTTAACTCTGCAAAAAATGTTCTTCGTCTGATTAAAGAATGACAGTAGACAGAAATGAGAAATGCTTAGTTCCATAATCATTACACTTATCAACTGCAAGGATATTTGCACTGCAAGCTGGATTCGTTTAACTAAAAAATATTCCAACTAATATAAAAATCTTGAACAAACAGGAGAGCAGTGTTTATAGCAGCACTGACATTTAATCCGAGTGGCAGATAAGGCTGAAATGTCCCCAGTTTCAAAACGGAAACGTTATTCTTAATTATATTTAAAGCAGTGTGTGATTCATTTTAGGAACCACATGTCCCGTAGGATGGAGCAGGGTTTGGTAAGATCATGAGGGGGACATCTTTGAGCTCAAGGGCTAGGTCGTCATTGTGAATTAAAACTAGTCCCCCAGGTTGAATAAGGGATTCCATTTAAAACTGATTTTAATGGAGGTTGCGATCTGTTTCAGGTGGGAACCATTCGCTACATGGCACCAGAGGTTCTGGAGGGAGCGGTTAACCTGCGGGACTGCGAGTCTGCCCTGAAGCAGGTCGACATGTATGCCCTGGGACTCATCTACTGGGAGATCTTCATGAGATGCACAGACCTGTTTCCAGGTGGGGTATCCTGTGCAGAGCTCAGGCTGGAGGGGGAACGATTTTAGAACGACCCCTTGTTAGAGTGTATGTGATGGGATTCATTCAGGCATCACACAGAGGCATCCTACACAGGCTCTAGAAGGCTGGGCGCGTTAAAAAGAAGAATTGATCACGAACGCTGATTGAATGCAGTGAGAGAAGAATACGCTGTAAGGGCATGTTCTAGCATTAGTCATCAAAAACAACCATTATAGTGAAAAAATAATGCTGTATTATTGTACTTGGAGAAGCAACTGCTTTCTATCTTCAATTCAGCTATGATTTACAATCCCAGTGGATTTGTTACAGTAGCTCTTGCTACTTTAAATTATTTTTTTCCTAAAAAGAAATCGAAGATGACAGCTAAGGCCTAACCGTAATTCACATTTTAATAGGCTACAATGAACTTAAGTCTTGATGTCAGGAAGTCTTGAAAGAATACGACTGCTTAAGGAATATTTACATATAGCAACAGCCTAATATTCTGTTTCTTTGGGATTAGTATTTGGCAGAATGTCTTGTTCTGAGCTTGTGCAGACACCCCTGCCAGCTTCTTCTGGCAGGCGCGATCATTCTGTCAAACAGCTCCCCCACAAGGGTAAACTGGCTTTCCTGTTCCCGGAGGCACTGTTAAAAATCAAAAATCGGCCAAGCAGCGTTTTAAGCGAGCCACATCGTGCACCATTCCTTTCCTCCAGGAGAGACGGTGCCCGAGTACCAGATGGCATTCCAGGCAGAGGCTGGGAACCACCCCACCTTTGAGGACATGCAGGTGCTGGTTTCCAGGGAGAAGCAGAGGCCCAAGTTCCCCGAAGCCTGGAAAGAAAACAGCCTGGTAAGGGGGCATGGAACTGAAGAGCTCAGGGAAGAAGGTTAAATTAAACCAAATAACCCCTAGAGCCTTGTCAGGCTTAGGTCATTTTCTTCTAGAGCTGAACTAGAGCTTGCATTGGAAGAGAGATGTCCCCGTACACTGAGCGGTATTGTTTTAAAAAACAGAACGTCGAGCTATAAAGGAATCTATAAGATCCAGCATAAATGCAGTGACTTTAGATTAAAAGCTGTTTTGAGGCACGTCCTAAAAACACCCCCAGGACGCCCTCTGATCTAATCTGGGAGGGAGTTCCCCAGCCCCTTGGTCAGTGTCAGCCAGCTGTGCGCGGTGCGCTGAGCATCCCGGTGTTGGTGTCCGCCAGGCGGTGCGTTCCTTGAAGGAGACGATGGAGGACTGCTGGGACCAAGACGCCGAGGCCAGGCTGACCGCCCAGTGCGCGGAGGAGAGAATGGCAGAGCTCATCATGATCTGGGACAGGAACAAGTCCGTCAGCCCCACCGTGAATCCCATGTCCACGGCCATGCAGAACGAGAGGTGGGTGCCCCCTGGTGGCTGAGAGAGGACATTGCCTTCTGTCAGCAACACAGGGGAGCTTCTTAACATTTTTAAGAGCTAATATTTTAATATTTAAGCAACATGATAATAATGTTGTATTCTCATCACAGCCAGCGTTTTCCAGCACGGCAGCAAAAAATATGATATTTCAGATGTTCAAAGCTTTACTTTTTGGAAATTTCGGATGAAATCATATTTATACTAAAACGCATCTAAAACACAGTAAACAAGTATTGCAACCAATAGCATTTTTGTGTTTTTAATGTCTCAGTATAAATGTGAGCAACTGATGAACTGGACGTGAAAACTATGTTGTTACAGCACCAGTGTTTAGTTTAATGTTGGCATACATTGCAGATGTTCACAAGAAATTAGTTTTTAAAAGTAAAGTCAGTAGTTTGATATAGCTTGTTATATAGCCACATGCTTGCAGTTCAACCATCCACAATTTAAAAAGAAGGCTGACTATTTTGAAACGCATTGTAAGAGTGCTACATAAATGAGTTTGATAAAAATAATCCAGTATGCTGTTTTTAGCTGTTAGGTTGCACCTACACAAAACTGTATTTTTACCATTTCAGCAGCAGCAAAATCATTTTTTGACAAATTCAGAAATCATGAATCAGTCAGGCAGCATTCCCAATGTTCCAGTGTCATGCTTCTTGTATCAGTGTTACCTTGCACACAGAACCCAGTGTGTTGAAACACTCATGTAACTTAATACTGCAGTGGAACAGTCTGAATGTGTCACTCCTATTTTATGGGTTGGGTTACGGTAATTATTATCAGTGGATATAAAAGGAGTAAAAAAAAAATACTGCTTATGGAGATGCTGAGGAAGCGAAGCCATACAAAGGAACTATTATCATAATTTACGTGATCATCAGGTTTAGCCACTTGTGACACACGTGAGAATGGAACAGCTCTCAGCAGACACTGTGAAAGGTGGAAAAGCAGATGTAATTGAAAGTATAAAGTAATTTTGGAAATTACAGATTTCAGAGGGAAAAACATTTTTATTTTTAATAATCTTCATTATTAGCATTACCTTTCACATTTGACTGATGTCCCAGTGTGTAAAGGTAAATGGAAATTTAAAGAGGAACTGCAACACTATATTTATATTTCAGGTTTAGAAAGAATCAGCATGGATGAGGGCATTTCAAAGCACAACAGAAGTAAAATGTACATAGTAACTCATAAAACCTCCAATTTATATCACAAAATAGATCAAATTTCCAGGTATGCGCAGCGCCATGTTCTGCAATTCAGAATGAGGCAACAAAACTTCTGGTGATGTATTGTGGCCCTATTAGATTGGTAAACAAGCTGACTTGTGAATACATCTCTTTTAATCCAATGGAAATATTGCTCTTGGCTTCAAGGCGGTTTTGCCGATAAATGGAACTTACTTGTAAACTTTGCGTGCAGATCATGATAGAAACTTAATGTGGTTAAATATCTGCTGCACAACCTGTACATAATTCACTCGTACATCACATGACATTAGTCACTACAGTGACTAGTTAGCAGGAAGGGCCACACGACATCACAATTCTTACAAACTTGCACTCACCTTTGGCAAGACCAAGGCTTTGTGGCGATGTGTCAACTTACAGGGCTTTCACAGTTAAGATTTCATGCTTAATTTGAAATTTGTACGTTTTTTCTATACATTACTACGTTGCTGAGATTTAAGAACCGGTCTGTAAAATTGGGGCTGCAGTTCCCCTTGAAACCTCTTAGTGCTATACTGAGTCTTTGATGAATTGCACAACTCAGTTACTTTGCTTTTATTTACATCTTTTCCCTACTGCCCTACTTCTCTATAACCAGAAAGCCATTGTTTCAGTATGTATCGTAAAAATGATGTATCGTTAAAATTGGCTTTACTCCAAGTTGTTTTATCTCAGTTGTAGTCTGTATGGTTGTAAAGATGTTAGGATAATAGAAGGATTCGATCATGGCCCTTTTTCCTGCATTCTTTAGGAACCTTTCACACAGCCGGCGGGTGCCAAAGATCGGGCCCTACCCAGACTACTCCTCGTCCTCTTACATCGAGGACCACGAGGGCATCGTCAAGAACATCTCCAGCGAGCTCTCGACCTCGGGCACGCCGTCCGTGATGGGGGTGGGGGGCGTCAGTGGGGAGAAGAACCGCAATTCCATCAACTACGAGCGGCAGCAGGCCCAGGCGCGGCTGCCCAGCCCGGAGACCAGCCTCACCAGCCTCTCCGCCGCCACCACCACCACCACCGCCGGCCTCACGCCCAGCACCGTCATGACCACCATCTCCGAGTCGGCCTACCCCGAGGATGTGGCGCTGCTGCAGCCGACGGGGCCCACTCCTGTCTGCCTGCAGCTGACAGAGGAGGACCTGGAGACCACCAAGCTGGACCCCAAGGAGGTGGACAAGAACCTGAAGGAGAGCTCCGACGAGAACCTGATGGAGCACTCCATGAAGCAGTTCAGCGGCCCGGACCCCCTCAGCACCAGCAGCTCCAGCCTGCTGTACCCTCTCATCAAGCTGGCGGCCGAAGTCACGGGCCAGCCCGATTTCGGCCAAGCCAGCGGCTCCTCCTCGGCCGCCGGAGACGTGCCGCCCATGTTCCCTCTCCCCAAGCAGCAGAATCTGCCCAAGAGGCCCACCAGCTTGCCGTTGAACACCAAAAACCCCACCAACAAAGAGTCCCGACTGAAGTTCGGCAGCAAGCACAAGTCCAACCTGAAGCAGGTGGAGACCGGAGTGGCCAAACTCAACACCATCAACACGGCCGAGCCCCACGTGGTGACAGTGACCAACAACGGCCAGGGCCGAGCGGTGGTGGCCAACGGCCACGCCGGCGCTCCTTCCGTGGTGCAGATGCCGTACGCCAACGGCTCTCTGCCCGGGGCCCAGACGACCAACGGCCCCGCCCTCCTGCAGTCCCAGCTGAGTGGGGAGGACAGCCGGATCAACATCAACTCCAGCCCTGACGAGCACGAGCCCCTGCTGAGGCGAGAGCAGCCCGCCGGCCGGGAGGAGCGGCTGATGGAGAGGCTGGTCGACAGGAGGGACCACCGCTCTCTGGACGCCGGCCGCACAAACTCCAACAACAACAACAACAGCAGCAGCATCGGCGGCGGCGGCGTCAACCCCTGTCCGGTGGAGGAGCAGCCCACTCCCGCCATCGAGCAGGGGGCAGAGACGCAGCTACGGCAGCCCAAGGCCCGACGAGCCGAGAGGCCGAACTCGCTGGACCTGTCTGCGGCCAGCACTTTGGACTGCTCCTCCATGCAGAGTAAGTCACCTCTTCCCTCCCACCTGGGGTCTCTTTTCTGGAAGCAGATTGGCAAGATCTGTGCGCGCTATGAAGGGATTTGATCTGTTTTCCAGCTCTCTTTCGCTTCTTAATTTTGTGTATACCAGAATAAATACATTTTTGCACTTGCAGTTAGTAAAGCCTCCAGAGGCAGACGTACAAAATTCTGTGTGTTGTTGTGGGCAAGGGTGGCACAGGGGTGCAGTGGTTAGCATTGCAGCCTCTCTGCGCTGGGCCCTCGATTCAGGTGCAGATCTGGGGTGCTACCTGTGTAGAGTCTGTATGTTCTCCCCGGGTTTCCTCTGTATCTGCTCTGCTTTCCTCCATAGTCCAAAAACATGCTGGTAGGTTAACTGCCTTCTGGGGAAACTGGTCCTGGTGGGAGTGTGTGCGCCCTGCGATGGACTGGTGTCCCGTCCAGGTTGTAAAACACCTTGATCCCATTGTTTGCTGGGAAAGGCTTTGCCCAACCCCCCCCCCCCCATTCCCCCCGCAACCCGGAATCAGAAGGAGCAGTTAGAAAATGGAAGGATGGATATTGTGTACATTTAATTAATAGGGAAGTCAATCCTAGGCAGGAATATCTAGTAGGCCCAGTCTAGTAGTGATTGATGGCAGCCTGACCTGACTGCACAGCGCTTCATTAACCACGTTCTGGGACCTCAGTTGCTCCCCATCCTTGTGCTGCTTACATAACAACGCCTTTCTTGCAAGACTAGAACGTGACAGTTAATACCTTGCTTGACAGACTGGAGACCTATTGGACATCTGTGGGTTGCGAAGGGATGATGTGTGGCATATAGGACAAAGAGACCTTTCAACAGGCACGTGCTTCTCTAGGCTGTACAAGAGAAATGGTCTAGAATCCGGCAGACTGCATCTGCACCCTGGTGCAAAGCAGGTGTTGCAGATTTACAGCTTGCATTGCTTCTGGCTGCCAACCTGTGGCTTTCACAGTAAGACCTCCCTGTTGATCAGACATGTTGACTAATTTTAATCAGCACATTTAATTTATGCTGTGTCTATTCAATAAAATGTCGACGCATCTGCTTTAAAAACATTTATCTTCCCGATATTAACTGGGATTCTAAACAATGACAGAAAAAGCAAGTAAGGTGTTAAAAGTAATGTTTTATTTATGCTATGCATGGATTTAAATTTAAATCTAATGACAGAAAAGATTTGATTCTGTCCATTTTTGACCCATAACAGCTTAATGTGTTCAGTGTCACAAAGTACTCACACTGGGGTTCGTTTATAAAGTCCTTTCAAAATGGGAATCACGGATGTAGCTAACGATTCTCTATGATGACCGTTTTTCCTTCAAAATGACTAAAAAGTCTCTTTGACAGATTATTAATTTTTGTAACTGTAAAATTGTATAGAATAATTAGAAATCCCAACTAATTTACCCAATTGGAAAAAAACGTTTTTCTTTTCCGCATTTATTTTTTGTGTATGCCTGCATTTTCATTTTTTTGTAACGAGAAAAAATTCTTGAGCGAAAAGCTTTTAAAAAGGGTCCCTTCAGTGCTTTCAGTTTCAGGTGCTGGCTCTCATTTCTGCTCTGTGTTAGGAGGCTGGGAGAATACTGTTCCCTAGTGTGCTTGCATTAATTGAACAAGTCTGAAGGAGAGTGGTATGAAGGTCCTGTGGAATACTGTGGGTTTACTGTAGATGGCCCCAGAAAATCATCCTCTGATTGGCATCTGGACCAAAGCTGCCCAAAGAGGCAAAGTTCATAGAGATGCAGGAACTACTGGTAAATTGTGAGGAAATGATGGTCAAAAGAAAGAGCACTAACAGATTTTCCCTTTGAAGACAGAAGTTGAAAGAGAGAATAAAGTTAACTGTATTACCTTCTAAACAGCTATTTCAAATTCAATGGAAGACCTCTGACCACAGGTTACAAATGAGGTGTCAAACCAGATGATAGAAAATAGAGGAGACGTCAGTACTTGCAGCCTAGTGGTTAATTTTAGAAAACCACCTCAACATGCCATAAAGCAGGAGTTCCTATTACTGAAGGACCAAGCATCCTGCTAATTTTCAGTCCAGCTTGCAATACAATTACCTAATTGAATTAACAACTTGATTGTTATATTTGTTAGTAGTTTTATTTCCTGCTACAAACTGGGAATTTCTTTTATGCCTGAAGTGCAGAAGCTAAAAGGCGACTTCCAACATGTTTAACAGCTGAACACAAGCAGTTCTAAGAAATCCTATTATTAAGTCCCTCACAGGTACTGTAGTTATGTGACTGGGATCTCGGCTGGAACAAAACCCAGCAGCTATGTGTGGACCTCCTGATCCCAATATTAACTGAACACTCTCTCTCTAGTACAGAGGGAGAGTCCTTGAATTCAGCAAATAAGAGGGATTGATTGGATTCTTGGAGAACAGGCCAGATAAACCAAGTTCCCCTCGTTTTGCTTTTCTTGAGGTTATTTTTTTCTTCCCTGTACAAGCACAGTGTGTGGGTGCTTACTATGAGATCCAGGAGATTTCCATTATCTGGCATTAGCAGACAAATCTGAACAGCTCATAATTCCCTAAAATATGTCTAGTTTTTCCTTTTGAGCTGGTAAATTGGACTCGGAACATTTGCAGTTGCTGTATAGATCAGAATCGCCATGCGTTTGCTGAGAAAGTAATTGGCGCTGCTCCGTGCAATACCTGTTCCAACTGCCCCTGAGTGACTAATAGGCGATTAGTGCTGAGCCTTTGTATTCTCGACATGGGTAATAGGACCTGCAAAACAAGGGAGAGCTGAAGCAGTTCGAAATGCCTTGATTCACAGCCAGATACTTCAGAGGGACGTCTCTCTATTTGAGGGGAAGGAAATTCCATCGCTGTGATAAATATCCGGAAAACCGTCTGCTGCAATTAGACTTTAAAAAGGCACTGATTTCCAAAAAAGCAATAGACTGCTGGCCACGCACATCATGCCACTGGGAAACGGGTTCTTACCTCCTACCAGATCAGAAATGTTTACAAATCCTTTGTGTTGTTGGCGACAATCAGGAGTCGCCGGAGTCACCCCACCCCTGCCTGTGCCCAGTTGCGTGCCAGTAGGAGATGACCAGTGCACACAGACTGCATCCAATGCAGCTGTCCCTGTGCTCTGATCAGAGGCTGATAGCAGATGAGCAGCACCCCTTGGGCTGTTTCTCCTGCTGGAGACCACATGGAACAAGCAGGGAAAAAGACATGTGTGAAGCACATGATCAGAAGAAATTTACAGTAGATAACGGTACAGCTTGCATTGACTTGTTTGATTAAAAAACAAGGCATCATTGAACATTGTCACACTTATATTCATCACAGTGGTGCTTATACAGGTGGCCCTCTTTTAATAATACTTGCCCCACAATTATGGCCTGATTTCATTAAAGTAACCTACAGAAAGAAATTTGGAAGAAGAAGGAGGCAAAATGGTGTCTTGTTTCAAGAGCTTGTGTCGTACATTAACCGAAGATTAAAAGCTTTTGAAAAAAAGCATTGTTGCATAAGTATATTTACTTAAAGGACATCAGACAGTTTGTGCTAAGGGTCTGTTAAGCTGAAGCCCAAATTAACATTGATTTTGGTAGGAATACAAAAGGTCACTTTCTGTTGGAAATCATAGGGTAGGTTTCACAGAATAAATGGTAGGGGGCACTGTGCATTTGTGATTATTACTGCAGAGCTGCAGGATATAGATTGAACTTTATTTACCTCTGAAAAAGTAGCTACACCCAGATGTGTGTTTTTTTTTTTACTGTACTAATTGATTGAGAAAGTGTGTTTCTTCAGAAACCTGTGTGTTTTCTCCTTTTTTTGTAATAATTTGACTTATTTTTATCTGTACTACATTGCTCTTCTGGGTGGCACAGTGGTTGGCATTACTGCATTGCTGAGGCCCTCAGTTCAATTTCTGGAGTGCTGTCTGTCTGTGTGGAGTCTGCATGTATGTTTTCCGTGGGTTTCCTCCCACAGCCCAAGGACATGCTGGTGGGTTAACTGGCTTTTGGGAAAAGGGGTCCTGGTGTGAGTGTGTGTGTCTGTCCTGTGATGGACTGGTGTCCCATCCAGGCCGTACCCCTGCCTAACGCCCATTGCTTCCCAGTATAGACTCCGGCTCCCCTACAACCCTGAATCAGAGAAAGCAGTTAGAAAATGGATGGGCAGATGATGTTCTTGTAATTGCTGTTTTAGCATTCTGTGCCAAAAAATCAGGCGGCCGTTGGACTCCCTGTCCTTTCTGTCTTTCCAGGTGAGAACGCGAGAGATTGCAAAGGGGGCTCTGGCGAGAAGATCAAGAAGCGCGTGAAGACCCCGTACTCGCTGAAGAGGTGGCGCCCGTCCACCTGGGTGATCTCCACGGAGCCCGTGGACAGCGAGGTGAACAACAACAGCCACCAGGAAGCCGGCCGCTCCAAATCCAGCACCGCCGTCTACCTGGTGGACGGAGGCACGGCCACGACAACCGTTCCCACGGAGACGGGGATGACTTGCCTGTAGACTGCGCCCATTCCCCCCCCCCCCACAAGTTCAAATTACTTGAAAAAAAAATGAAAAAAAAACAACAAAAAAAATGTACAAGCAGCTTAACTTCCCGCTCACTTCTCCTTCGAAGAATCGCTTTAAATAGAATCCAGCTATGCAGCAAAATTGGCTTCAGATGCTTCCATTTTTTTTTGTTGTTTCTACGTTTGTTTGAAAAGCTTTTCACGGCACTTTTTTTTTTTGGCATAATCTTAATGACACAGTTAAGTCTGTCTCGTGTGACCCGTCTGGTAAAAGTGGTCTTAAAATTTAGCAGGAGGACTTAAAAAAAAAAAAAGATGACAATGTATTCATTTACAATCAAAATAGACCATTTTCCTTTCGTTTTCAATCTATATATAAATTGGTCTATAAAAAGATTGGTCTTTAAGACAGGGTTGACTGCAATCAGTTTTTGTTTTACTATATTTTTGTTAAATGTATGCAAAGTAGAGTTATATGTTTATGTATCCATGAGTGTAATATCTTTGTATTCCTTTTTTTTTTGTATTCTTTGTTTGACACGTGCAATAGGCTTTAGCTTCCAGCGCTTTTGTTGAAGTGTTCTCTCTATTTTTTGTGCCAGCCTGAGAAAGCAGTGCACTTATACCGCGGCAATCCTGCGATCCTTCTGACTCGGCTCTGAGGCCCCGTGGCGCAGAAGACAATCCTTCGCTTTCTCACGGAGTTTGTTCAAGACCTGAGCGGATAACAAACTGAGGGAATGGGGGGTGGCGTTCATTTTCTTACCTCCTTCGAGTTCCTCCGATGCTGTGGGGGGGGGGGAGGGTGGAAGTAGTGTGCGAACTGAAAACAAACCCAACAAAACGCCGCGCTTATGTGTAGGATTCGATTGTTACGGGAAAAAAAAATTGTTGTGTGTTTTTTTTTTTACCATCCATGTCTCCCGCAAGCCTGAATCAGAACTGTGCTTTTTAATGTGTTGAGCAAGTGGTTACTCCTGTCCCATCACTCTATGCAACTGGAACCCTTGTGCTTGGATCATCAGCCCGATTGCTGTGCGTGTCTCTGCTAGGCCCGACCTGGTTTACTCTTCAGAACAAGCTTGTGGTCTTTTTTTTGTCTTGTTTTCCCGAGTTCTCAGTATCTGAGGATTGTGACAAGCTCTGATCTAGCTCTGAGGTTGCCTGAAAGGGAGGATAACGGGTGAATCATTTTAGGGAAGGATCTGTCAGCCTTTCCAATCTGGACTTTAAGCTATACAATGCAAGCTCTTAACTAAAGAACTTTTGTTTTCAGTTCTTTTTCATTTGAACACTTTCTGTTCTCCCTGCAGGGACAACAGGACATTGTAAATCATCTGTTCTGAAATTTCAGCTCGAAACTTTTTGTTCTCTTGTTCTGTGTACCACACTTAAGCTACAATCCATTGCTGCCAGAAGGGGGCAGCATACAGGTTATGTTTTAGAGAGCCAAACGTTTTATTTTTCTTGTTACTGGCATTTTCAGTGCTTCTGAAAAGCATCTGATGTGTCTCATAACATTTTATTACATGTATGATAAAGCTATAACAGCTTAAAAGGATGTTATTGCTACATTTGTGTTGCGTTACTTGGCAGTTTTAGTTTTGCGCTGTCATTTGTACAGAGTCGAGCACTTCTGTTTTAGTTTTCCTACATTTCCTCATCGTGATCTCATTTAATGGGATGTTTCGTAAAAACACTAAGATGTTGCTGTACCTGTTTAGATGGTTTTTTTTTCCCCGACTAACACACTTTTTTTTAATGATCATACAGTAAATTCTTGTTAACATTCACGTGCTTTTGTCTGTGTGAAATTGCTCAGCATTTCAGAAAACGTTCAGTACACCCTTGCGCTTACTAGATGTGGCCAGCTAGTCACATACAGCCCTTGAACACATATCTGGTGACCCCCCCTACCCCCCCTGCAAATCTAGAATAGTGCATTTTTCTAATGGAAGAGATGTACAGATTGCAGATTATGATTGTTGAGGTCTCCTCAGTGTCACAGATACAGCCCTCCATACCTCCAGAATATCGGAGGACGAGTTGCTTAAAGAGCCGCATACAGCTGTCCTCACCAGGTCTGCTGACCAGGGAGAGGAGACTGTGTGGATCCGAGGCAAGACGCTGCTCCTTCCCGGCCTCGATTGTGTTTTACAGCAAGGAGGTCCCTCACCCTCCTTGATCCCTTCTCCCCCAGACGTGAAAAGACTCCAGCACCTCTTTCACTTGAGCTTTTTGACGTAAACCACGAGAAGCTCAGGGACCGTCAGTCCCTTAGGCTGGAGAAGAACTCGAACCTAAATTGTGCTTCAAACTAAAAATCAACTGCTAGACACCTTCAACAAGACTGAAAACGTCATGCCATCTGGATAGTTCCCATATTTGTATTAAAGAGAGGTCACGCAACTTATGTAAATAAGTCTGTATATATAATACATGTGCATTCATATGTGCATATATACAGTACTTTCATTAATCCAGTGTTTTCTGGCTTTTTCTTTACACTGCTCAGCTGTTGCGAGGGAAACAATCTGTACACGAAAGAAGGGTTTCATACTATGTGGTATGCTGTCCTGTACAGTGTAAACTGTAAAACTAGTTGTAGAGATTATACAGGCATAGTCAACTGTTGACAACTTTGACAGTTTATTACAAATTAATGGCATGGGTTACTGTGACAAAAAAGGTTTCAAATGAAAGCGTAAACATCAAAGTTTCTAGCAGTTACCTTCCAATCCTCCATCCGTGGAGGAGAAAACAAAACTTTAGTAAAATAATTGGCATTTATACTTGTCGACAACATTCTGACTAACCCTGTATATAACAAGATCACTGTTAATGAGGTGGCTGTGGACCTCAAAGGCAAAAAACCAAACAGAAACTGATTGGAAATAACAAGCATCACATTTGAAGGTCATGGAAAAAAAGTGATTATAAAACAGTTTGCACTCGGCGTGTCTTCCCTGTTAAACAGTGACACAAAGTGGATGTTCCACTTCTGTAATTTTGTACACTCTGGAAGCTAGGGCTGCTGTTGTATGGGTTTCTGCCAAAGGGCTAGGCTAGGCTTTAATGTCTGCAGGCATGTTCTGTAGAAGACAGGTGAGGAGCCACCACTGGCTACTGAGTATTGGTAGGAGTATCAATAATGGCTTTACGCTGAGATGTTGCAATTGGGCTTGGCCCCAGCTACACCTGCGTCCGCCCTCCTCCATCTCTTTAACCAGCAGTGTGGGGGTGCATGGCAGAAGACCTTATCCTTCTCCATCCCCTGGAGCAGGCAGTAGTCTAGAGCGCTGAGCTGCACTCGTTCTGCGATAGCCCCTGTCCGTGTACACCAGACGGAGTTCTGCAAAACACCTGAGAGTTGCATCGTGGGAAAAACTTCCAGACATCCCAGATTTTAATTGACCCAAAAATGTTGATCCTTAGCAAATGCTGAGCAGTAAAAATGTTTATCATTCCATCCTGTGATCTCCAAACATGATCAGTCCACATGTTCCTTTCTAGCTGGTTTGCCCAGAGGAACATTTTTTTTTATTAAACAAGCCCCGATGTTATTTCATACAGCTGGTATTAATAGAATGGTAGATTAAACTGTAAATGGGATTATAAACACAACTTCAAACGGCTGCAAATAATTACATTTCTATGACACGGAATTGTTCCTTTGTTTGGATCAAGTTTGTTTTGTTTAAACAAGCCTTTATTTTAGCTTGTTTGTGCTAACTGCAGCACCGCCCACATATACACAAGTAAAGCGCTGAAAAACCTTGCAGGATATCAATATTATTCTTTTCCTTTTTCTGTCTGACTCTTCCTTTTGATGCATCTTCGAAAAAATAATACAGCCGTCATCGGAGGAAAAAGCATTCCGTCTTGGGACAGCACTTGTGATGTCTAGATCACCGAGTTTCCTCTGTGATGGTCTGCACATTCACACAGTCACATTGAATACACTCTGAAATCCAGCTTCTAAAAGTCTACCTTGCATGGATAAGCACAAAAAGGCACACAAAATAAAAACACTGAGAATTTTTCATTGGGGAGTCCTTTACAAGAAAGACTACATGAGCTGAAGTTAGGCTAATCTGTACCTAAACTGGGACTTACTGACAGTCTTTTGAGATGTTCAGAGGACACAAAACCAAATTCCATGAGATACCCGCCATAATGTACTAAAAACTGCCATATGTTATCAATGTAATTCACAAAAAAATCAAGGAGCTGCTCTTAGAAACCTGTTGAATTGTATTGCTCTAAAAAGTATAAATTAAGCAATGATTAACATAATTACTTCTTAGCATCGTATGAAGGCGCAACCTGTAATCTTGCAGCATCTATTTTAAAAGGTTTTCCGATTTTGTAACAATTAGGAGGATATGTAGCCAAGCTGTTAAAGTTGTGTTTTCTGAGATAATTGTGAAGATTTAAGGCGTACTGGTCTTCTGACTCTTCAGAAGCTATTGTCAAAATCCGCTGAACGTTTTATATTGATGCTTGTAAGTAAGCGCTTTGGTACTTAGGTATAAGAACAAATGAAACTGATGCTTTAGTTTGTTCAGGAGAATACATGTTAAAAATGACACTTAAAAAAGCTTGCTGTAAAATGATGCATTATCCCATTAATTAAAGATTATATTAATGAAAACTTTTTGTGAGTTTAATCTTTGTGATTTATTTCATTATCTGTTTTGTATACGCTTTTGGTACTGTGCATTATAGTTATTTCTTACATGTGGCTTGACATTTTGCACAAACTCCTTCTTTTGACTAAACTGTTCATTTGGGGACATTTGTTCAGATTTTGATATAATGATTTATATAATTTTCATTAGAATACAAATGTATATTATATAATGATCCTCGGAAATGTTGGTGGCAAGATCAGAAAATAAACCCATGTAATGTTTTCACTTGATAAATTCCCATTCCATAGTTGTGTATATATATATTTAAAAAAATTAGCATACCCAGTTCTTTGCAATGTTTCACCCCAACACGGTAGGTTTCATGAAAGCCACTGTGGAGTACATTGACATTTGGGTAGAAATTGTATCGTTAACAAACGGGTCCAGTGTGTTAGCAATATATCTACCGCCAGAGGGCACTCTCATCACCAGTGTCCATTAAACAGGCTGTAGAGCATCCGTCATGTAGAGGCATTACTGACGTGAGCGCCCTCTAGTGTCACTCATGGTGACTCGTGTGCTTTCCTATTATCCAAAAAGTAAACCCGTTTCCTATATTCCCATTTGAATCTGATTTAAATCGCGTTGCTCTGCCATTATGCACAGTTTTTGACAAAACAGTCAAATGTGCTGACTTTTGAACCATTACAGATAACATTTGCTATGACATCAGTCCCTTTTTGTTTTAGACAAAACTCCTTGGAGAATGCTACATGAAGAAAAACTTAAAAAGCAGCTCAGGTAGGAATATACAGGACATATATAAAGAGCTTTGTATGTGATAATTGCATAAGGCTGAGCTGATGGTTGGACAAAGGACTTCTATTTTAATATATAGCGTGCCATGAAGATTGTATACACTGTAGCTGAACTACACTACATATGTGAAGTATTGGGATCTCACAAATTTTATACGTAAACTAAATACCTGCGTAAACTACAGTGTGACTAAACTTCACAATGTGTGTCTAGCCACTCTGTGATTGCAGTAATGAATACAGTGGATGATTCTATCCCTAAAAATAATGATGCAAAGACCATATTTTTTGATTGTCCATCACAATACTTGTCTGGCAGTATTCGCCCTACTAGAAATAGCGGATTCTGAACATCGTGCAATGACTTGTGTGGATCCACTCTGTAAATCCCGTAGTATCACCGGGAAAACTCGGGAAAGGCAAAAGCTGGTACTGAAGGCAGGATCGTGAAAAAAGAAGGTAACTTTAGTAGCTTAACACCGAGGTCAGTCCCGATCTCTGGGTTATTGCCCTCATTCTTGCCATGTCACCCCGTGTCTTAATGATGCTATGACTGGACATGCCACCCAAGACAAGCTGATGAATACAGACTGAGCCCAGGGGGGAAAAAAAAAAACATTTTTCTTAACGCAACTATGATCGATAATGCTGCCATGCTTGGAGCTTCCTGCTCTTCCTCCCTGCTGCCCTCAGCTTCCAGAGGTTAAGCGTCAGTAACAGGGGGACAGGCTAGATCCAGATCATCCATCTTGAGGAAGGAAGCCTCACCCATTCCCTCAGCAGATGGCCAACATCTGGACGTTTCTCCTCCACGCTCTGTCACTCCACTCTGGTACTGCCTGGATTCTCCACAGCCTGCATGCCCTGTGCCAGCCCCATCCAGGCACATTCTGTTACTCGATTGGATGCCTTTCTGGCTTTAGGTAGTCCTGATCTGTAGCCAATGACCGAAGAAGACTATAAAATCAGCAGGACTGGGATTCTCCCGGTCTAGGGCTGTCTACATGACGTATGAAATCAGAGGGCAATGTAGAGGGTAAGGTTGGCGTGGCGACACAGGGGTTAGCACTGCGGCCTCACAGCGCGGGGCTCTGGGTTCAGGTCCAGAACTGGGGTGCTGTCTGTGTGGAGTTCGTATGTTCCCCCTATGTTCGTGTGGGTTTCCTCTGGGTGTTCTCCCACGGTTGGAAGACGTTAATTGGCTTCTGGGAAAACTGGCCCTGGTGTGAGTGTGTATCTGCTCTGTGACGGACTGGTGTCATTCTGCCTCACGCCTGTTGCTTGCTGGGATAGGCTCTGGCTCCTCTGCGACCCTGAACTGGAAACATTTGGAATTAGAATTTGGGTGGATGTGCTGTAGTGTGTTACAGAAGTTTCCTTATATGCATAACAGTTTGCGTAGCGGAAGAAGAAATTCAAGTCCTGCGCACAGTTCTGCACAGCAGATGTGCACAGTTTCCCTTATAGCAACATTACTGAGAGACTTCCTATGGAAAGACTCACAGGCTCGCTGGTTCTTTTACTGCATCATTGTGACTCTGTTATTATGCATTACTCACTGCTTTTGGGAAGAATTGTCTTAGCAGGATTCTCTGCCCTTTGCTTGTGTGGTCTCCCACATGCTGGAGCTGTACAATGTTTGTGCACTGTGTACCAAACTGCACTGTGCTAATTAACTGACAAATATCTAACTTATACGCTTTATATCTTTGTGTCCTGCAGCTGCAAACCAAACAACTGGCCTAGCTAATTTAACCACACAATCTGCTCATTCTCTTGCCGGGACGTACTTTTTTTTTGACAACGATTCATTTTGAGAACGTAGCCTCTGGTAATAATACGTAAGAAGAAAATCTAGTTATGTACTCTAATGTCTTCAAAGTCTTAATTACGCAAAAAAAAATCCTCACATTTTCCTTCTAAAAAAAGCTTACTTAGTGAAATGAATGAATAATACGTTCTGTGGCCACGGGTATTGTTATTAATACCACATCCCATCGGCGAAAAGATCTCCCTGGTGGGAAAAAAAAAGATGCAGAAAACGACTTCGGAATAGGGGACGAGAAGAAACCAAACATCGTTTCTCATTCACACCTCTCTTTGAAATGCAACTTAAATACACAGTTATCCTGAATATGCTGCCCAAACCGACATCCGATTAGACCACAGCATGCAGAAAACAAAAACAGGACCGATCGTGCAACGAAAGGTGAAAACTGAAAATGATCAAACACGCAAGCTCGCTAGAGAGCGCTGTTACCGACCCCTATTTAGTGGATAACAACACGTGTCTCCAACAACAAAGCAGCTCGAAATAATCTTCCCCCCCCCCCCTGTAAAACTTTGAACGCGTCAAGCCAGGAACACTGGTAGTGTCGGCAAAATGTTATATGGCTCCCACACGCGTCTTATGTATATAAAATCAGTCGATATGTTCGACCTCTGGAAAAAACGCCAACAAGTACTCTGGTTAAAATACAAAAGGGACACCGACGAAAAGACGTGAACCGCGGTGGATCCAGATGAGAGCTGGGAGACTTCGGACATTGCTAACCGATTTAAAACCACAAAAACAAGTTCAGTTCTTCACAATACTGCACTGGTATCTGGTGCATGTGTGTGGTCAAAGTCCCCCCATGCTATGTGTCCTGTTAAGTCTGGGGGTTCATTACTGTTATTATAACATCTATATATAATATAATTAATGAATAATAATAAACCTTACATCATAATAATAGGTTTTCGATATGAGTTTACACCATGAAACCCACGCCATCTAAAAAGGTGAAGGCCGACTCTAAAAAGCGGAGACGGAAAACCACTAGAGAGACCCCCCCACGCCAGACCCACTCCTCGGGACAATTTTACACCTTGTTTTCATTTTTTTTTTTGACACGCCAGAGACCACAGAAAGGTCCCTGTCTCTTTAAGACACGGGGAGGCGGGGCCCCGAGACGGGCTGCAGCCAATGACGGCTCGGCGAGGGGCCATGCGGAGCCAATGGGGAGGGCGCGACGAGCGAGTCCGCTCGGGATGGCAGTCGTGGAGCCCAAACCTCCGGGCGAGCTGGCGCGGTGTGTGTGTATGTGTAGTGGCCCGGAGTTGCTCAGAGACGGGAGTGATTTAGAGGGACCAGAGGCGCAACACGCTTGGCCGTCCATGGAGTTCACAGCGCGGAGCCCCGAAAGAGCAGACCCGTCCTCATGAAGACTTGTTTTCCGGGAGAGGGAGCTCATTAAGCGACTCGCCTTTATTTTTTATTTTTATTTTTATTTTTTTGCGGGTTTGGTTTTGTTTTGTGGGGGTTTTTTTCCCCCCCCCTCTCTGACTCTCAAGTCAGGTTTGATAAAAAAAAAGAAAAAAGAGGAAAAAAAAAGCACGTTGTTGTTTTTGTTTTGGGGTCCCCTCCTCCCCCCTCTCTCTCTCTCTCTCTCTCTCCTCTCCGGAATAAAATGTCTCAGAGAGTACGGAGAAACGGTTCGCCGACTTCTAACAGTAATGCAAACTCCTCCTCCTCCTCCTCCTGCGGCGGCGGCGGCGGCGGTGTCGGCGGGGGTACCGGAGGCACCGGGGCTGCGGGAATGGGCTCGGGCAGCCGCTTGCTTCCCATGAAGGCAACGGTGCCTTTCCAGCTGAGACCCCAGCAGCAGCAGCAGCAGCAGCAGGGCAACAACAACAGCAGCAGCAGCAGCAGCCCCACGCGTAACACCAGCACCAGTGGCGGCGGCGGCGGCGAGACTGGCACACGCACGTCCTCACGCAGCAGCCGGAGCCCCACTCGCACGGCCGCCGCCTCTTCCTCCTCCTCCTCCTCCTCGTCGCGCAACAGCCCCACCGTTGGCACGCAGACCGTGGCGTCATCGCGAGGAAGCCCCACACGTGTCTCGAGTGGCGGCGGCGGCGGCGGCGGTGGCTCCGCCTCGCGGGGTAGCCCCACGCCACACGCGACGTCAGGGGCGACGGCGGCGGCGACGCGGGGCAGCCCGACCCGACCCAACAACAACAACAACAACAACAACAACAACAACAGCAACAGCCGCCACCACCGCCGCCAAGCGCACAGGCGCACTACAGCTGCGCCTCGCACCTCCCTGCCCCAGCAGCCCCCGCCGGCTCCCCGTGCCCCTCGCCCACCCAGCTGCTCTGGGTCCCGGATGCGCTGCTGCTGTCCGCCCCGGCGTCTTCGGCATCGCCCTCCTCATCCTCCTCCTCTTCTTCGTCGTCGTCGTCGTCGGGTGGGAGAGCGGCGAAGCACCACAGGACGTCCCCGGAGCACAGGAGCTCGCCCGAGAGGAAGAGCCCCAGCTCGCCCGTGTGCAAAGGTATGTCCCGCACGTACTGTACCTGCGCCCACTCGAGTGAGGTGTGTATGTGTGTGGTGGGGGGGGGGCTTTGCGCCGGTAAAATGGTGGTGTTGGGATAGCGGGGGGGGGTGAAATTAAAAATAAAGGAGAAGAAGAGACGCTTTCACTCCGCACTGCCACTGCCACCCTAGGGATGCTGCGGCTCGCCTCCTGAACCTCATGCGCTTGGGTACCAGTCGGAGGAGGCAGGGCGTCGACGCCAGCCAGCCAGCTCGGTGTGTTGACCGCGCAGCGAGGCGGTGGGGATGCGCCGCCTTTGTCCCGAGGTCTGTGGCTGCAGCGTTTGAGCGCATCGTTTCCACCCCTCCCGGTGGCCACACGGCGCCCTGGTCCGGCATGGCCGTTATTTTCCCAGCGCGCTAGTGAAACTGCAAGCTCCCCCTCTTTCCATTGTGGTGGTACCCAAGCGATCTTCTGCGAGCGCCGCCTTGCAGATGGCTAGAGCAAAAACAAACATATGGTGATTTAATCTCAGGCTTTTGCGGCTCCTCCCCCCCCATAAGAGCTTGCTTTGCCAGAGCCTGGAAGAGCTTATTACTCTTATTTTTGTTTTGTAAGCATGCAGCGGGGAGCTTTGTGAGCCGGTGATCTTGAATGGATGGATCTCGCCGGCCTGATCGCCCTCTTCGTTGCCTGGTTGGCAGCTGGGGTGGGCAGGAGGGGATCGGTGCCCGCTGGTCATCGCTGGCGTGTCCGGGCAAGGCTCCGGCGCCGGGCCTGAAAGCTTGAGGCCGGTGCGCGGTGCGATCTCCCTGGTTTTGACCAGGGTGGGAGTTTCTGAAAAGCTCTCGATTCCCTCAACTGGTTCTGAAGGAGCCGGCGTGTGGAAGAATCTCTCTTAGCAAAGCATTTGTCTGCGAATGTTTGCTTGTGTCCACCTATTTTACTGTAAAGCACATGCATGCATCTGGTGGAGGTGCAGTGCAACTTTTGTTTTCTATACTAAAGCAGCAGGTACGTGGGTGAGACTCCCTTGGCACTGAACTTTGATCCCTTTTTAGGTGGTCGAAGCCACTCGCTGTTGTACCGGTTATACTTGTGGAACAGACTGCCAGTGTTCTGTCTTTGTGAAAACGTCTGAAACTCTGCTCAAAAATGGCCAACAAGCTTGAAACATCCAGCGCCTAGTCTTGGTTTTAAAGTGATCTTGAAGGCTGTAAAATCTGTTATGGCAGATGGATTTTTTTTGTCTTTCCATGGGGAAACCTGATGATCGCTGCTTGCTAAAAATGTGTACTCATACTGTACATAAGATAAGATCACTTTATTGGCCATATACAATTTCTTGTATTAGGAATTTGTCTTTTCGCATACCCCAGCTTGCTCTCCATGAGACACACAGACAGGGAGAGAGAAGCTTGGGGTCAGAGTGCAGGGTCAGCCATTCTACAGCGCCCCTAGAGCAGTTGGGGTTAAGGGTCTTGCTCAGGGGCCCAACGGAGTAGGATTCCTCTGCCGGCTGTGGGATTTGAACCGGCAACCTTCCAGCCACAGCCACAGAGCCACTGCTCCACCCAGTAGTACTGGGCTTGATTATTCTCTGGTGATTAGCTGTAGGAGCAGGTCACGTGAAATATTCCCCTGACCTTTTTCGTTTTCCAATCGTCTGGAAGCTGGAATCTCAGACCTATTGGTTTTATCAACATGATTTTTTCCAGGAATACTGACCAGTTACTAAAAATGATCATAAACATTGGATACAGAACACTGGCCAGAATTACAGATGGCCTACGGTAGCTGTCTCTTGGAAAGTTTCTGAAATATGAGTCTTATAATCTTCTTATTATTGTTGGAATAGCCAGCAGGATCTTAAATCGCTTTTTCTGCCCCATTGAAGTCTCCTTTTGCAGTGGGAGTCTGGTCTGTGAGCACAGACACATGGAAGGGATAGAAATGTTTGTCTGACACTAAAACAAACATCACGTCGCATGTAATCTTATTTTAGAACCTAGTCTCTTTGGTCCTACAAGGAAATAATCAAATATTGCACAGGCTTGGAAGAATAAGTTTCCTGCTGTACTTTTTTATTGCTAAAATCCTTAAGCATTCCTGATAATATTTCCTTGGGAAGTACCACAAGGAAGAGCCTGCCCCACCCCCTTTCACAGGTAAAATAAAGATTCCTGTAAGTGTTTTGCAGGATGCAGCAGTTTCAGGAACACATAACGATTGTGACAACACAATATTGCAAGATTTATGTATGTATGCTGTGAAAGGTTTTGTAGCAGTTATGCAGGAAGTCAAGAACATATTTCATTATCTTTGGACAAGCTTTGAGCTCCTGTTTAGCATGTAAATTTTGAGCTTATTTTAATAAATTATCTCAAATAACATTTTAGAATATGGAAAATGCATTTCTGCAGGTGTTCAGTATCATGCATAAAACATGTATATGTATTATTGTAAGAATAATACTTTTTCTAACAAGGTTTTATAGTTCATTCAACTCAAAGCTTTTGATTAGAAGATATGTGGTTTTGTATTGTGTGCATTATTAATCCTCGTTATACATGCATATAACACTGGCAAATATTAACACATTAGCATGTAAATACTGTTTGGACACTTGTCTGGCTTTGCTGTTTTGCTTGTTGAGCAGTAAAAAATACAACATTCTGTGTATGAGCACGTGCATTTTAACAAAGTCTCACAGGTATACATTCAATTCCTTCTTGCTTTTTAAAAGTATATGGCACAACTATACTGTTATTTTAGGGTGTTTGTTTAACTTCAGGTTGGTATCTCAGTTCATCAGTGTCCGTTTTACACAAAGCCCACTGCCTTGATGGCACTTTGTTCTTGATTGCTCAAGCTGAACTAATAGAACATGTTGGAACAGTTTTCAAGACAATTAACACAAACACAAAAACTGACTCTTCATCTGGGAAACAGTTCACACATGACTGGTTATCGCAAAATGTAAAAACGTGCACCAGCTGGATTCAGTAAGGGTTGAAGTGTTGTGGGAGCGTAGGACAAACTACACAGCCGTGTTGCTGAAGCCGATACCCTGGCTGGATAAGATCCTCAGATCAATTAGCTACTAACTACCAATCAGGCAAAATGGCCTCCTCTCATCTGTAACTTTTCTCATATTTTCACTCCACTTCAGGTCTTTAAATACATTCTCTGAACATGATTGCCCTGCCTCTGCTTCAGTCTATTAATAAGTACTGCCTTTGAGGAAATGGAAGTTTTGCAACTTATCAATTTTTGTATTAAATGTTGCCTGTGCTTAAAAAGGTGAATGGAAGGAATTATGGGTTGAGCACAGAAGAGTACTTCCTGTTAGAGCTGTAAAGCAGGACACAGTATCCAGTAGCCAGAGATTTATGATGAAAATACTCATTAGCCCAGTAATGCCAGCAATTAATAATAGTCCTTTATTAGGTATGGACTACTATCTGACTGTGGTGTCCACTGCATAGTACAGAAATGTTGCAAAGCTGACTTTGTGCTGCTTTTTTTATATATTCAGATTTTGAAAATATACAAAATGGAAAGCAATGTTTTTATTTTGTGTGAGATATACAGTGTGTGTACTGTATAACCAGAGTTTGAAGATTTGTTGTTGTTTTTTTAATTAAGTAGTGCTGTATTTCTAAAATCAAAATGACATAAAGGATCCTTGTGCGATTATACTTGTGCAAAACAGAAAGGTTGTTTTGGCCTTTGAATGAACAGTTTTAGGTTTGTGTTGAACACGGGTATAAGTGAAGCTGCTGAGCTTGAGCTTACCTAGGCTTTAAATATCTGTTCGATTGGCGAACCAGGCGGTATTTAAAATGTTCTGCTTGCTTGTCTGCAAAATGAATAAAAGAAACTGTGGTGGATAGAAAGAAAACTTTTTTTTTTAAATGACGTACAGTATCTGAAATCTGATCATTTGAGCACTTGAAGTAATCATGGGAACTAATTTAAATTCAAGAGAACATGTTTCTGAAGAGCTTTCCTTTGTCTTCATGGATAACCTTCCGTGCTTAATCCTGTATACGGCCCACATGGGAACCAAACCATTTGTTTTGCTGTCTTTAATTTTAGGAGTCATTTGCAACAGTTGGAGTAATGACCTATATCTTCTGAACAATGTATGCAATGTTAAAAATAGAATCAAGATAAAAGACAGTACAACTTAATTTTTAGTCTTTTCAAATAATATAGACTGATGATGAGAATTCCAATTAATTTTCAACTGGGATGTTTTTATATACTGTTGATATTCATAAGCCCCCTCAGGTCCTATATTGGCTAAACTGTAAAAGGTTACAGGAAGTAGATTTCCTCTCATTTTTTCATTGAGTTCTATTGATTTAATTTTCTGTAGTGCTTGCAGGCCTAGCCAGGCAACAGCAGCAGGGAAGTCGGGCGATGAATGATGCCCTTGTTGACCTGGGTGGGGTTTCTGTGGCGTTTTCAAACTTGCACAAGGCCGGTGAAGGGCTGCTCAGCTTTATTTCTTCCAGCGAGCAATGACGTCTGAAATTAAAATGTGAGAAATCGTGAGAAGGAGGAAGCCTTCTGTGCTCTGAGTTTGATGAAATCTCCGAAGCTTGCAACATGACATGCTCTCATACTTGTGTGTCCTTCTTTGACTTTGTGTATTTGTTAGGTGGTGAATAGCCTGATCTGTTTCCCTTGGCTTAAGTCAGTTTTTTCATTGAGGGATGCAACTGAGACTGCTGAACTAAAATATTAACAGTCCCCCTCTAAATCAGTAGCTTCCATGTGGTTGAACAGCTCACGATTTGTACATTGAAGCCAGAGGTTGTGGGTTAGGACATGCCGATAGATACCGGTATGTGTTAATGAGCAGTGTTGTGCTATCATATTAAATTATGAACAGAAGTTTAGGACTATTACCCAGTTGTGTTGAACTCCTTGTAAATTCATTTAAGTATTGGATTGGGGGATCTATTTCCTTCAGCAAGGTATTGAATTCAGTGTTTTCTGCTGCTTTGTCCAATACCATTAAGCTCAAGGAGCATTTGGTAGAAAATGTAATGCCTTAACAGCAGGCATTTAGTACAGCTTGCTACAGCGATTAAGGTAGGCAACAGGTTCTCTGGAATACAGTGGAAAGCATAAGTATTGGGACAGTAAGGTGATATCCTCTTAATCTCACAAATCGCTGGGAAGATGTAGTGTTCTGTATAAAGTCTGATTTATTCCTCTTTTTATGCACTCCAGTTTTAGAACTGCGTCCTCCCAAGCCCAGCAGCTCTATTGACTTGGAGGTCTTCATGCACAATCCCACAGATGGTAGCTTGCACCATTGTATCTTCAGACAAGCTCGGACACTGCAGTTCCTCTCAGACCGAGCAGGATTACTGTTACAACAACTCCTCACCGGATATCTGCAGTGTCTCTGAGGCCTTTGTTTTTACCGTGCTTTGGAATTACATAAGTAGATAGTAAAATTTGCCCTTTTGGTTACGTCTGAATATGTGTAGTATAGTTAGACGGATCGAAAAAACGATTTTAGTAATTATTGCAGTCCAGTATGATTGAAAGTATTAGTTCCAATGTAATTAAGACTTTGCTACAGTATTTCATTTATGTAGTAAGTTGTGTGCATTGTGCCAATTGATTTACCTACTTGGCAGATTTCCGTGTTGTTTTTAAACATTAAATATAACATATATTTATATTTCTGTATAAATATACAGAAATATAAATATGTTCAGTTCAGTGTGTTTTAAAAAGTGAAATCAAAATGATACCCATTTAAGAAGCCGTAATGCATGTCCTGCATTTTAGCCTTGCATGGATGGGGGGGGGGGGAGTTTGTCAAACGTGGAAAGGAAACCACTGCAGGCAGTCCTTCAGCTGGTTCCTAGTGATGAAAGAAGCTGAGGCAGGGCCGAACTTCATCATGGAAAACAGGAACATCTCCCAGGGAATCCGGAGTGCTTCAGCGTGATAACAGGGATTATCCTCCCAAGTGCTTTTCTCAGATCTGTAAACTTTGAGCACATTGCAGTAACACAGCAGCAATTCAGCAATAACTGATCGTACAGAACAAATGGCTGTTTTGAGTGCCAGAGGAATGACATTTGGAAAACTGGCTGTCAACCATTTGATTTTGTCTAAGTGATAAGCTTCATTCCCTTGTCCAGTAATGACCCAGCTTCCTACAGTTTTATCCGGGAGTAGATAATCTTTATTTTAAAAAAAAAAGATTAGGGTTCCATTGCTGTTGGCTTAATCTAGCTGCAGAATGTCAGCTAAAAATGTAGAGGGAAACATTATGTTTAAATATAGTGTTGTGGTGAACTGATAGTGGCAGTTATTTTGTGTGCTTTTCAGTATTGTTTTTTATTTTAAAGCGGCTGAATTTGCATATGTAGGGTTACAGGGTATTTGTGAAAGAACAAGTGTTATAATAGCTTTTTCCTGCTGTTATAAAATGCACTTTTGAAACGGTTGTTGTGAATGTACTGTATGTTACCAGGGAGGCCGTATTTTCCTTGTATGGCACAATGAAATCAGGGAAGTCTTGTGAAATGTGAAAAGAAACGCTTTCTACTCCTAGGTATTTATACATTAATTGAATCTAAGGATTGAAAAGCAATCTAGATCAAAACAGATTTTAGAATTTGATATTCATTTCTGTATTTTCAGTTGCACACGAATCGGTGTGTTTTGTCTTCCATCCCTCACTAATGACCTTTGGGTCTGGCAAGTCTGTATTTGCCATTAAGTGCTGATAACTGTTTCGATGTGTTTGTTGCAGTTGAAAAAGAGAAAAGAAAACATTTCCATAGATGCTGGCAGGAATCCACACGAACAGAGCCTTCCCACAAGAGGCCAGATTCCTCTTCCTGTACGGTGCTGAGAATTTATCCCCCCATGTTTTCCATTTTTTCGTGTGGGTATGAAGGAGGATTGGATACCTATTTTTAAGCCCAATAATTCATCCGTTTTCTAACAGTTTCGTACAATTCAGGGTTGCAGGGGGGCCAGAGCCTATCCTGGCCAGCAATGGAGACAAGGCAGGATACACTCTGGATAGGACACCTGTCCATCACAGGGCAGACAGTCAAACACAGACACGCACACACTCACGCCAGGGCCAGTTTCCCCAGAACACAACTAACATACCGATATGTCCAGAGCACCTGGAGGAAACCCAGGCGAAACATGGACAGCACATCCAAATGCCACACTGATAGCACCCAGGGTCCGAAAGTGACCCCAGCTCCCCGTCGTGCGAGACAGCAATGCTGACCACTGCACGGCCCCTTACAAACAAAACAAATGGTTCATGCATCCAGGTAGTTCCGAAGTAGCTGAGGATGAGTCCGGAGCCTGCAAATGTGAATCTCCACTTTGCTGCGCACTGGTATTGGTCCAGCATTAATTAATTAAAGGCTTTTTAGGGTATCCTGAGGTGCTCTGAGAATTTGGTACAGCCGTCCTTCGGCTGAGACGATAAACCGAGGTCCTGACTCTCTGTGGTCATTAAAAATCCCAGGGTGTTTCTCGAAAAGAGTAGGGGTGTAACCCTGGCGTCCTGGACAAATTTCCCATTGGCCCTCACCAATCATGGCCTCCTAATAATCCCCATCTATGAATTGGCTTCATTACTCTGCTCTCCTCCCCACTGATAGCTAATGTGTGGTGAGTGTACTGACACACTGTGGCTGCTGTCACATCATCCAGGTGGGGCTGCAATTGGTGGTGGTGGAGGGGAGTCCCCATTACCTGTAAAGCGCTTTGAGTGGAGTGTCCAGAAAAGCGCTGTATGTGTGTAAGCCATTATTATTAATTAATTATTATTACTCCGGGTAGCATGCTGGCAGGGACTGAGGCTGCCTGTTTTTTTACCCCTGTGGAGCATTACATTGGTGAGAGCAAAGAAGAAAAAAAAATACAAATCTGAAAGTTGCTTTTATTATCCTGTAAATGCACATTTTGTTTTGTTCCCACAGTGCAAGTTCTCTCCAGAACGTTTCTTTCCAGATTTCTGACTTTTCCACTTCTGTTTGAGCTGATGTAATATTTGGAACTTGTCTGTACTTATTATATCAGTTCTAATGCAGTAATAGCTATGAAATAGAAGCACTCGTCTGTGTAAAATGGATAGTGGAGCTGTATTAAACTATTACTGCATTGAAGCCATGTCTTTGCCGTCTTATTACACCCAAATAGTGCCTTCCAACACTGGTGTTTTCTATTCCTTAATTGTGTTCTCCTTAGAAGTCTTGCTTTTCAAACATCTCAATCTCAATAAATACAGTCTAAGCATACTGTATAAATGCAATTAATTTGTCATTTGCTTACTTTGATTGAAAACGTACACTGTATCTAGGGTGATCATATTTTCAAGAGCACTTTGAGATGGAATGGGTTGTAAGTTTTCCCTTTAAATCAAAGAAACCAATTTGGAATTTGCCAAGATTATTACTGGTGTCTAATTGCAGTGCTTGACAGACTGAGTAAAATAGCACATCAGCTTCTGTGATTTGTATAGATTGCAAGTGAGCAAATTGTATTAACCATCTAGAGATCGATGGAGATTTTGATTCATATTTCTTTGCAGTCGCAACTAGAACCAACATTATTCTTTAGAAATATCTCTTCTCTCGTTTTTTTTTCCTGACCGAAAGCACAGATATAAGTTCTCACAAAGCCCGTTACTTGCTCTGGTCTCTGGGACAGATGCGACTTCCTTTTTTCTGTTTCTGTGTTCGATTAGACTTGCTGTGCTCCAGCGAGCTGGGCTTGGGCGGTGTGGTGTGTCTTGGAGCTGATCCTCTCTTTCCCATTATTCCAAATTGTGTGATGGTACATGTGACATATTGTGGTATCTGTACAATTAAATCATTGATAAAAAACAACAACACATAAAGAAATAAATATTAGTGTTTGATAATTACCCATTAAAGCTTTAACATTTTGATGAAACAACAAGTGTGTGTTTAAGAAGCTGGTTGCTATGTTTTAGTAAATTTCATTTTTTTTAGAACCAGGGCTATATATACAAACCGCATCCCACTCAATGGGGTTTTGTTTGTCTGGTGGGGTTACAGGCTGTACCCTTTTATCCATATAGTTATAAAGCTGGGTAGACTGGAGCAAGTGGGGTGAAGTACCTGACTCAAGGGTCTAGCATGAGCGTCAGTAGCAGAGATTTGAACTCACAACCTGCCAGTTATGAGTCCAGCAGCTAGCCCACTACGCTAAAGCCCCCAGCCTCCAGTTCATCTAGATCAGTAATTAAAATGAAAGAAGAGAAGAGCCTGACTGGTTGATCATTCATATACAGTAATTTAAACTTCTTTTCATTGACACGGGACTAGGAATCAGTACATTTAGTTATGCTTCATTGTATGTCTAAAGTGACCAGGACTTGAATGTTTTTACTATACAAAGGTTATTTCGTAAACGACGCGTGTTCTTCATAACTGGTTTTTGCTCATGTTTTTTTCCCTCATGAAGAGTAAAATAGTGTTTAAAAGATAGTCGAACGTGGAGCAATAAATTTAATTTTGACTTTAAAAGTTTAATGTTTACTGCTGCTTGGATGAAAATATGAAATAGTACATGTACAAGCCTGTTCTTTCCATGATGTTCAAATTAAAGGCCTTGGATTATTATATACTATTATATAATTATATTATATACTAAGGGATCTTGGATTATTCAGGGTCTGTGGAGATTGAAGAAGACAAGGCAAATGGTCAGTATGGAACAAGATGCAGTGATTGCTCTACTGTACTAAAACCCCACTCCCTCTGTGTCAAGTTTCAGGTCCTTGTTTCCAAGAGCTCATTTCTTTTGACAAGTCCAGATGATAAGTGTTTGCTTGTTAGATGGCCTAGTGCTCTTGGTATTACAACACCTATCCCTGACCCATTTTCCCTTTAAAAATGTTTGGACAAGATGGATTACTAACCCCACAGCTGTTTGCAGTTGAGCTAGTCACTAGATAGGAGCTGTGTCTGATTGCCTTTGAAAGCTGTCACATTATTCCTGTCAGATGTGAAATATCATTACAAGTTTTACAATGTTATCTTGTTTGCCAAAGAACAGTCTGTATACAGACTGAAAATGCTGACTAAAACCAAAATCAGCTCAAAACTAAGAATAACTTGGCTTAAAAAAAATACAGTTGTTTTTTACATGAATGCTCTGTTGGCAAAGAGGTCTTAACCTTAAAATATAATCCTTAAATTATTAAGATTTTCAGAAAATGTTTGCAAACAAAGCACCAGAAAAGATCAGGTCCACATGAGTTTAATTCCTTGTAAATTCACAATCCAAGGCCCATCATTTAAACAAGCTACACATGTAGAGGCAATGGGAGAATTATAGTTTCCCCAAAGAAAGGGCCATTGATACTGATTGCACCTCAGGTTGAAATGCATTTCTAAGGGGTGACGTGCAAAACCCAAGAAATGAGAAACGGCAGTTGGGGTTTTAATCTTAATTGGCACTATCTGGGCTCTTATTTTTTCTTTCAGACTTTAACAAACCTAAATAATTCGTTGTAGTTTCTTCTAGCCGTTTAGACAATGAGGCATCTATTCCACTCTTCTAGATCAGATGTCACGTCTGGTAAACCTGCAGGCTTTTGACTTCAGGCTGAAGCTGAAAAGAGAAATTTGAAATCACAAGTTCATTTTTAAAGATAGATTGTATAAACTTTTAATTTTTTTTTTTTAATGCAGGACCTACCAATACTTCTGTGTGTCTGTGATGCTGAGAAAAGTCTAAGATACAGTAGGTTGATGAAACAATGATAAGCTGCTGGTTAAATTGAGAAACAACCAAGCTGAAATGTGAGGAGGCAATTAAAATGTGTTGGTTAACTCCCTCTTTCCACATATGGCTGTCCTCACAGCATCGTCTTGTGGTTGTTATTGTACATAGATTAAAAAGCTTAAGTATGCATTCTTGGGAAATTAGATGTGGTAATGGAACTACTTAGTGATATTTCCTTCAGAGCTGATGCACTACAATGTCTGAGCCAGCACACGCAAACTGTGTCATTCTCTTCCCTGTCTTCAGATGAAACGATTGGCACTGTTTCCTAATGTGTCCGAGTCCCTTTTCTTAGCCAGACCTTCAGCTCTACTAATAAGACTCATGTTGAGTTTAGGTCCTAATGTCTTATTTATTAAGTAAAAAATTATCTGCTGTGCTCATGCGTAGCATCATAGGGATGTCATCCTCTATGAAATCTGCATGGAGTTGAATTCTCCTCAGACATGAGGTCCAGCCTTTTGGCATAGTGAAATTCACTGCTATCTGAGGCATCTGCTGTATGGTTTGGAGCTGGGAAGTTCCTCCCCGAACACGAGTTAATCTTGCCAGGGGCAGAACTGTGCATGCCATTCTTCATTAATAATAGTAATATATTAATATAAATACACTGCTACGTTTTAGTTCTGTATTTTTTAGATGTTCTCAAGCGAGTATCACAAGACATTAGCAACATCTGGAGAGAACGTGTTGAAGAGGTGAAGAGACAACAGAGACGACAGTGGGGTCAATTATTGTCTCCACAAATATTGCTCCAATAAGATTTTAATTTACATAACAGTGTGAGCAACGCAACAGAATTCAGGTTCTTGAAAACTCAATGACCATACTCTATAGTAGGTTTAATTTTTATTAATGAGGCTTTTGATAAGATTGCAGAGAATCATTGGATGTGAAAACATGAAAGCACAACCAACAGCTGTGATTGTGATAACCTGGAAGGGGGAATGGATGATCTCATGGGCCAACTGCTAAGAAGAGGTAGTGTGAAAACGAAAAGGCCGGGATGTACCCTGCTTCCTGGCCACGGCATGCTGGGATAGGCTTCGGCTCATCCGAGACCCTGAGTTGGAATAAGTGGTTAGAAGAAGGAAGGATGGATGGATTTGATACTGGTGGATTGTTTTCTGCACTTTACTTATTCCACCCACCACCTCCACACACGGAAAAAATGTATAGCGATAAAATAGCATGAGTTTCATGAGTGCTATTGTCTCCGTTATTGTTTCATTGTTCGGGGGGAGAGTTGAGGCGGAGAAAGGGTTAAACGTTTCAATCTGTGGAGTGAGAAAGAAGCTCTCCTCATGCTGTGAGCGCTCCAGTCTTCTTCTTTGCACAAGACGGTGAGTAATACCAAGAGCAGGGTGCATTGTTTTACACGCATCTGTAAAACCGAAGAAGGCCAGACAGATTAAAAGAAATACTTGAGTGCAGCACAGTCGGCCAGAAAGGGAGAGTGGAGTAGGCTTGGATTTCTTGTTTTTTTTTTTACCCAAGAGCAGGAAAAAGGGTGGAAATTAATCTAAACAGATGAGACCTTTGCAGTACGGTTCTCTTGCATGTGCATGAGGTAAATGAGAGGAAGATTTTTTTTTAATACTTTTTTTTTTCTGACAAAATGAAGGAGACTTGAAGACCGTCTTAACTGGCAGGGGTGGAAGACTGTCCTGGCCTGTGAGCATCTTGCCTGTCCCCGATTGTCTGAGCTTTTATGAATGAAGGTTAATAGAAGGGGGGGCAGTTTTGCCTTATCTTTGTAGTTGGATGAATTTCTCACACAACTGAGCAATAAATGCAACCAATTATTTATTGTCCAAACAATTATAGGTTAGATGTAACTGAAAACAGTTTGATCAAATTTGGAAAAAATGCCATACTTTGAAATGCTATTTTTTTTTTAAATCAAAGCACTGAAGAGAGATTTTGGGCGGTTTTTAGCGTAGCTTTCTTTAATATTGATATAGTTAAACTCTTTGAGCACTGTTTTTCAGCTATGGTACTGCAGGTCACTATTTGCCTCTCCCTTTTTCTTGTGTTAGTGTGGCAAAACAGTATACGTGATTACAAAATACTGAGAACCGAGAGTGTTCTTTACCATTTTCAGTAAAGGTCAGACATAGGCCAGCAGTTTTTTTCCCCATAGGCTTTTATCAAATGGAAAATTCACAAATTTAGTACCTGTTCTCTAAAAGACTGTATTATTGTTTTCTTAAATCCAATTTTAATACCAGAAGGTAAAACGAAATGCAAAATAAAAAAATGCTGATTTTAAAAACTCTTGCTTATTAACTGACATTTGCTGAGTGAAACCTAATGTTTTTAGGGAATTTCTTCTCTGTAAATTGACAAAATTGCTGTTTCTTTTTCCTCTCTGGAATTACTATGTATTTTCAGCATCAATAACCTGTTTGCTATAGCTGTGACTAGTGCTATGATTACTGCTGCCTCTGTTATTATTGCTGCAGCAGAGGTCTGTGGTATTAATTTTAATGACTCCAACCGTTTGCCACGATGTGCACATTTAATTAGGTCATCGAATAAAACAACTGTCATTTCCTCTTGTCTCTGCACAGCCCAACATGTGAAGACATCTTTTTGTGAGAGAATGAGCAACTTTTGCACTCTCATTGCAGTTGTATGTCATTCAGTGTCTGTTTCACATAGTGTTTCTCAGGCTGGGCTAGTGCACCATGTACCTCTCCATCTCAGTGGCTTTCTCAAATGGAGGAAAGACCATTGGAGTGTTTTTGTCAAAAGGTGGTGATTTCTGTACATCTTCAGCAGCTGGATATCAAGATTTTAGACTGCTCTTTTTCAAGAGCAAATTAGTACCGGTTTATTTAACTACTGTTAGGAAAAAGTTGGCATGAAGAGAGATCATGACATTAATTACAGGAAATCTTGATTTGTAGATATTCGTGTACAGTGATACTTTAATGTGATATAAAATTACTTTGATGGCTTCTCTTACCTAAGATAGGCATCTGATCTCTATGGACCCAATTGCCAAGTGTTGTTTGTGGTTTTGTAAGTAAAATTTTATAAGAACATTTTGCGGTTCAAGTAAAAGTGAAAAGTTAACTAAAAGAACCTTTAAAAAGTTAGGCCTAGTTGGGCACTAGCTTTATAAGAATATATCCAAAAATTAATTTGTGTGCTATATTATTTTATTTGGAGGAGGGTAATTGATTACTGTCATTTTCAAAATGATTATATTATTCATTACCATTACCAGAAAACAGTCAGTTTATACAGTGAATTATATTTGTAGTCCTGAATATTATGGGGATTTTTACAGTTGGTTGTTTTTTTTAGAATTCTGTGGTAATTTGTAAATATTCATTGTACAATTTTTAAAAAAATGAAAATTGCTGGTTGGGTGTTACATCCATATAGTCTTAAGATCTAACACCATGCCCTAAATTACCCACACACACTTTTAGAATGTATATATCTATAATATCTGTTAATGTCATTTTTTAAATTTTACAGTGAATTACTGAAGCAATGTAGCAGAGAATGGTTTTGATATTATCACATTGTGTGTAAAACCAGTATAGCAACTGATCAACTGTAGTCATTGTAACCAGATAGAAGGAATTACTGGAGCCTAAGTGTTAGTATCTCAGACACAAGGTAATTTCTGTAAAAATAAATGGCAGTGTCATTTGACTACAGTTTTGCAGTTGCCCTTGTCTAATTTTAGATTTTTTTTTAAATCTGTGACTTGTCTGAATCTGTTAATCAAAGAATGTCTCCTGCAAGCAAGGTATATAACTACATAGAGCGGTCTTTGGGATTCTCTTTATCACCCGTATAACACTGTTCTAGTTTATAGCCCTCACACATTGTGGTTCAGAAGGCAAGCACGATATGCAGCATCACTGTGGTCAGGCTTACTGTGCTGGGGTTTTTGAAAACCACTTTGCGTTGTTTCCCAAAATTGAACAAAATAAGTTGCATTTATTCTTTAATTATTACATCATTAAACCTTTGTTGTGACTATCTAATCTTTTAGAAATCTGCCAGGAACAGAACTGCCCAGCATCTGAACATTGGAACAAACAAATGAGAGGCCCATCAGCCCAGTGGCCTCATCTGTTTCTGTTGCTCTGCAGTCCTATGGCTGGTACTGGGAACATCCCCCTAGTGCGAAATCCCTCTGGAAAGGAAAGGGATGCCCAATTCGTTTATGAGCTGTCTCAGTGAGCTTCTTGATCGCAGATTCAAGTCAGGTCATATCGCTGATCAACTCTTGACCAGGTATCCCTAAGAGGGACTCGCTAACTGGCCACTTCTGGGGGGGAAAAAAATTCTGTAAATAATAATAACATCACTTTATTAACCCTTTACAATTTCTTGCATTAGGAATGATCTTTTCGCATACCCCAGCTTGCTCTCCATGAGACACACAGACAGGGAGAGAGAAGCTTGGGGTCAGAGCGCAGGGTCAGCCATTTATACGGCGCCCCTGGAGCAGTTGGGGTTAAGGGCCTTGCTCAGGGGCCCAGCGGAGTAGGATTCCTCTGCCGGCTGCGGGATAGAGGTACCGTAGAGTCAGCCAGAGCTCTCTTGGCCCTGTGACACAGTGGCCAGGTTGCCTCCGGCGCGATCTTTTCCCTGCGGGGTATTGGTGTGGAGTCCAAATGCCCACTGTCACCTTTCCTCCGGTCAGCGCTGAACTCCTGGTACAAGCCTGTGGCGCCAGTGATGTCTTAAGACAGTCTGACTACACTTCCTCCTCCTGCCATTAGCCAAGACGTAAAACACAGCATGCAACTGGCGATGATAAAATCGTGTGGGTATAACAAAAAAAATGGCCAGTCACATCTACGCTGCACATCTTCGCCAGGTAGGAAGTTACTGGAGAGCTCCACCCAATGATGACTCATGCACACGCAATGCAGAGAGGTGGCCCAGTCTTGAGGCAGCCTAGACCTGGCAGGCAGTAATGCGAAGGACCCAACCACTGTGCTCCCGACCTGCAATTCAGTAAAACAGCACGCCAATCTCGGCACATCGCGGCACAGAGCAAAGTTCCAGAACTGGTTCGAAAGGCTGCAGTGATGGTCCGAGTTTTCCCTTTTGAAGCAGCTGTAGCAGAGCTTGAGGCAGGCGGGGTGGAATGTGCTTTGTAGCACATGGTCTGAACAGCGCTGCGTGCAGCCAAGGCCAACGGTGACAGTTAGGAAAGGGAACTGGGTGAGGCAGGCTTCCTGCTGTGACAGCGCCATGCTCCCTTAACAATGAAGGAAACCCAAATTAAAGACTCTCAACTCAAGGGGAGGCTCATCTGCTTTGTTTGCCAGCCCTAAATAATGGGGACTTGAGTCTTTTGATATTCAGACAACAGAACATCATTTGATGGGACCAGTGCCCTGACTATTGTAACCGAAGTAGCATCAGCTGGTAAGAAGGGCTGTGGGAAAATTAGGACATGTGCTGATTAAAAACAAAAGGAGGCTCGGTAATAAATGCTGTTGCCTACAAAAGCACCCTTTTTAGAACAGTGCCGAGGAAGAGGATTCAAACAACACCGGTGTTCTCAAAACTCTTTTATTCTTTCTCCATCCTGTCTTTGATATTTCTGGTTGCGTTCCTTGCCATACTGTACAAATTCACAGCACTGCTTACGTGGGTTAAGTTTTCTAGACAAAATGACAACTGAGATAGCTCACAGATGTGCTGGTCCCGATGAAAGACACTTTCACTCCGTCAGACATGAACTTCACATCAGAACAAACGCTCCTCTTTTTTCCCTCTGCTTTCATGAAGAGGTGGAGAATGTCGTGGTCCCGGTGCGCAGTTGTATGTGTGCAGATCCTGTTCATGGCTGGCAATAAATAGACCAGCTGCAGCTTCGGAAAGGGTCTGGAAGAAGGAAGAATGGGAACAAATTGTACTTCCAGTAACGAACAAAATGCAGAGGTATTGTGGAAACCTCTTGAAAAGGCCACACATGCACAAAGTAACTTGTTGATTTTGTGGCCTAAGGTGAACTGAACATTTTGGCCAGTCAGTCCAAGGTTCATACTCCTCTGTTGTACAGAAGGCTGTGTTCTTTAAGTTACAAGAAGAAAGTTTCTCATAACCGATGCTATCATTTGAGGTTTGCATCTGTACTCTATACTCTTTACTGACTTCATAACATCCTGTTATGATCAATTAAAGGTGTACGGGTTAGTCCTCCCTGTATCCTTAAAGACGATGTTATTTGATTTTTACTTTTTTTTTTTAGTAATTTTTGTGTTCATGTCATTTTGTCTAGAATCCTCAGGTTATCACACCAGCATCTTACCTGAATGGATCTATTTTCTAACGAGGTCATTCATTTCAGGGTCATGGGGGAGCTTTCCCGGCAAGCAGAGGGCACGAGGCAGGGTACACCCTGGACAGGACGCCAGTCCATTCCAAGGGCCAGTTTTTCCCAAAAGCCAACTAACTTACCAGCATGTCTTTCATGTCTTTGGACTGTGGGAGTAAACTGGAGCACCTGGAGGACACCCATGCAAATGTGGGGAGAACATGCAAGCTCCACACAGATAGTACCTCAGCTCTGCAATTGAAACCCAGGGCCCTGAGCTGCAAGACAGCAGCGCTAGCCACTGTACAACTCCTACTATAGTATATACATAACAGAATAATCGTATTTGTGAAAAAATGAAACATTACTGTGTTGCATTGACAAAGTACAATGTGATTGGGTGCCTGACAGTCGTATTGTGCCAAACCAGCACGAGTTCTATATATGTACAATGATATGAAATGGATTTGAGATTTGTGATGAACACGAAAGCTCCAGGAAGTACAATCACACGCAGCAAACTTATGGAAGTCAAAGATTTTGTTACATCTGTCAGACTACCAGATTGTAGCCCAACATCATCCAATGCCAAGTGTAAGACTCTTCTAGTTATCAAGTCTTTTATTTACTATCTGAAACCAAAGCCAAATTCCTCTCGAAACGTCCTTGAATGATTGACAAAAATCCTGCCCAGATTTCGCAAATAACCACGTTATAAATAAAAGTGTTAACATTTCTGCAAGAGCTGTAAAATGCACATTAGTCTCAATGGGCGTGTAGCTGCTCAGAAATCTTTGCTGAGGAAAGACAACAAAGGAAACTTACTGTAATAGGCTGACAGAAGGAAACAGAGGGATGATTAGACCTGGAAAAATGGTCTCATTACAGACAAGTTTTAACTATTTCCTTTTAAATATTTCGCAGTGTGCCTTTTAAGAAACTGCTGATTTATTACCAGTGCACAGCAGCCACATTGAAGCAAGAAGTGGATCATTACAGATGTAGGGCTGTATCTCACTTAAGGGTGGCAGGGACTGGCGTAACATCAAAGGTAGCCTGAGTGTGAACAGGTGCAGGTAGATTCTGGTCATCTGTGCCATTTGCACAAAACCGCGTCTGCTTGGGCAGGATTCATGTTTCAACAGATGAACCCCCAGGTATACAGCAGACGTGGTGCAAGTCTGCCTGGAACACTGAAAGATATCACGGCCTTCACAAAGCCCTGCTGTGAACGTCACCTAAATGGGGTTACGTGAATGATAAAGTACACCAACAACAAAACAGCTGGGGATCATTGTGGAAAGTGTTATAGGATCAAAATGTTCTGCACAATACATTCATTTTCTTTGCGTTTTTTTCAGCAGTAATGATTCGAACTAAGTGCATACTTGCTTCACATAGTTTTGTTATACACCCACTTTGTCCTCTGTTAATACAATTATTTCCAGTACTGTATGCACAAATTACTTAAGGGTATTTAAATTCTGAAAACTACTCATTGTTCTGCAAACTGCAAGTTAGTTTGAAAAAAGTGAATCATAAAGTGTGTACAGTTGCTTTGCTACTGCAGAATGTAGCCCATTCTTCACACTCCGGTAAAATACTTTTTCATGCTGCAGTAATTCATGAACTTAATTTTTACACCTCTTAGACTGGCTGTTTTAGTACAGTACAACAAATTTATGTAAACGTAATTCCAAGGCGATGGCTAATCGCTTGCAGGCAGATATACCATATTTGAAAATACTTAGTCTTTTAAAATGGTAAAGCAACATTTTGCATAGCAACCAGTGCTTATTTCATAGGTCATATTGCCAATTAACACATCAGACATAGTAAACACTTTAACAGACGTTAAAGTGCAAATCATATTCCTGTTATACAAGTCTTGCTTGACGTTAAATTTATTTATTTACTTGGTTGAAGAAAGAATATGATTTATTATTATTGGCAGCACTACCGAACATGTTAAGTTCAGATGTTTTCTTTGTGAGTTGTGCTCTTTAATTCCACCGCATTACTTCCAATGTGTTACGTGGGCTTGAATATCATTGCCTGTTTACTTACCCAAACATGTTAAAGTGTAAATGCTTGTATGTATTTATTTGGCATTATTTTTTAAAAAAGAGTAAAGAGTACCAATAGCGATTAAAATACCAAACACCAGCTGTTTTTACTGTACATCGGATAGGTGGGTGTCCAATTAACACATGATAATTCAAGAATGACATCACTCCTTAATTCCCTAACCAAATAATTAAGAGGCTGACATTTCTGCTCAGCGAAGACAAACAAGCCAATGGAAAAATGTGTTCACCCCATCTGCGATGTCGCAAAGGAAGACTGTCATGAAGCAGCACTGGTTAGTGTCTGTCAGGAGTGAGAGAAGTCCCTACCGAAGCGTTTTTCTGTTAGAGCGGTGAAATCCGGGGGCAGACAGAGAGAGAATGTCAGGTGGTGTTTTTTTTTTTGTCTGAAGAAACGGTGCCTAGAGGGTAAAACCGATAGAGTGAAAATGACAGCCTATGGGATTGGTGTCAGCTGAGGAGGGGGAAGATGATGGGGGGGGGGGGAGGGCGTCGTGCCTGTGAATCTCGTTTGGAAAGTAGGTCAGGTTGGTTTGGGTTGCTTTGGAAAGCCAGTTTTAAATACATCACCAAGGCCCTTTAAGCTCATGGCTTCGCTGGTGAAATTATTTTGGAGAGATGGGTCGATAAGGTGACGTCTTGCCAGAAAGTGCAACGCCACACAGCTGATAAACTCTTGCAGTGTGTCCTTATTTCTTACCTGTCATATGCGTGGCCAAGAGAATGTAAGGAATACAGTGGAACACTATTGCTCCTACACTGAGCCAGCTGGGCTCCTGTTTTTCTTGGCAGCGTATCTGTGTTTTCCGTGATGAAACTGAGGGGAATTCTCACCAACGTGGTACTATGGCTAAAAACCGGTTTTGGGTTTCTTTTGGTTTTTGGGTTGATGAACCTGTGTATGGACTTCAGTCACTCAGTTTAATGTTTGTTGGACTAACAAACACCAAACTTTACAGAACCACAGGTCAAAGTGTTCATTCTGCCCTAATAAGAAAAGCAAATCTTTATTGTGTGGCATTAGTGAGAGGCTAATGAAAAGAGGCTAAAGAAGATTTTGTGAGCCCTTAGAAAGATTTAATCTGTGTATACTCAAAACATAAATACTTACAAACCTCTTAATTCATCTCAATATTTCCACTGTGCTTTCTGACTATAAGTAATCTAACACTAATACGTATTTCCAACATAGATGCCTTATTGGTTAACAGTGAACATCCTATCTCCCATGACGATGAAGTTCTGTGTTTCATGGATATATTGGCTTGATAATCATGCACTCTCCTATGCGTCTTCAGTGTGTAGTTTTGATGTAGGATTTTTCCTTTTAAATTAAATGTGAGCGCAGAGGAGTAGTAATGTTTTGTGTCGGACTGGTGCTGGCTCGCTGGAAGTGATAGTCGCTTGGTCAAATGAACCTGCAGTAAAGTATCCAGCAGCACACCTCCTTAATCTCTGTGGGATGTGCATCTTTATATGGGTTTACTGGGGAGTAGATAGAGATATCTATCTCTGGCAGATAGTGGCCTAAAGAAATTACATACAATTTTTCCTTTCCTAATATCTTCTTGTACCTTATATTTTTAATCTCCCATTGGGTTAAGTTACTTGGATAATGAATAACGACAACCTTGAGTGACGAGAGGTTCGCTTGTGCGTGTTGGCTTGCTTGCTTGTCGAGGGGTAATGTTACCACAGAGGAGCAAGACGTGCTGAAAGTTGTTGGGCCACACGGAGAGCAAGCTGGAAACGATACGCGTCAAGCGGTTGTTTGTGGGAAAGGGCTATCAGTCCCTTCCTGCAGGTGTTTGGAGCCCTTATTAAGTGCAAGGTGTTTAATGTGCATAACAGATCAGAAGGAACACTCACAGTATTTAATACATGTGCATAATTCTCCAGGATGAAAGGGGTCCTCTGCCCACACAGACAACCACACAATGGTCACCCTGAACCTTCAAGAGCCGCCTAGTCTACACGGAGTCTTGTAGGCAGAAAGCGTCATCGCATGAAATGCTGCATAATTACTAGATCCTTTTTATCCCTCTTGCTCTCTCAACAGAAAGACCACGGCAGCCTTCAGCCAGTCCCTCCAGTAACAACAACATCCGCCGGACCTCCTCTCTGGACACCCTCACAGCCCCCTACCTCTCGGGACACTGGCCTAGGGACAGCCACGGCCAGTGCGCACCCTGCATGAGGGACAAAGCCACACAGGTACGCTTGGGCTTCGTTCTTCGTGGGGAGACTGCAGCCTGCAGTCTGCTGCTTGTGCAGCACTGTTTTTCTGCCATCTACTGCAACTGGAAGAGTTTCATTTGCAGCCTGCTGCTCTTGGGGAAAAAAAACTGGACCATTTAAAAACGTCCGAAAGCTATGTTCTATACTTAAATTTTCTAGTTTGACCAATATGTCCTTTGCAAAGAAAAAACATGCAGGGCTCAAATGTTTCTTTTAAAGGCTTACCTAAAAATGGCGTAGTTTTGTGACAGAATGCTGCATTTGTTACACAATTTAGGAAGGACACAGAGTAGTGACTCAGGTGCTAAACAGCTCTGCTGAAATGCATCTTGATATCAAAGCTTTTCTTAAGAATTGTTGGAAACTGCATTTTATTAACTGTCATTACCATAGATTTTTTTTTAAATCAATAAAAGAAAGTAATATACTTGCTTTGAAGTTTTTACATTCTCGCTTATAAAAAGGAGACCTCATCATTTATTTTGACCTCTGCAGTGGGGCAGAAACTTCATAAAGAATATCGTCTTGGGTGTTGCATCAGAATTTTATAATCCTTCATCCTTAATTTTGTTTAACATAGATCAAAGCAATTTTGTCACTGTCATTTATTAAATAACTTATAATTGAGTAAATACTGCCTTAGTGTCACCTGAAAAACCTTTAGAGATCATGAATAAACTAACTCGGGTTCTGACAATGCAGCTATAATATCTCTCCATTGCCATTGTAAACCTTATTTGATATTTTGAGATTTGAGTTTAATATTCTGTATAAGAATGTTTAATACAGATGATGTTCTTTTAAAGGATTTTCCTGGGTTTTCCTTTTTACCCATATGAGTGGGATTAAACTGGGGCAGGCTGGATGATGTCTTGAAATGGTGTCATTAGCAAATCCACATCCCACTCTTTTCCGGTATATGTACGGAGAGGTGCTAAACCACAGCTTTTCTCTGTTTAAATACTGGTCTCCGTTGGTGTTTCTCTGCTACATTAGAGAAACTGTGTGCTGACAGGTGTAGTCAAAGACAGCCACTGGCTGATCATGCAAATCATGAAACATTGAAAAATTAAACTAGTGCAGATCACACCCCATTAAAGAAATGTAACAGATCCAGTATTATTTCTACATAGCTTGTAGAATTGAAAGCACTCTGAAACGGGGCTTAAAACTCCTGTGCCTGTTTTGAAATGATTTTGAAAGCAGTTTACTTGCCATAATGAAGCATAAAACTAGGAATGAGCACTAGGAATGAGGTGAAATATCTTTTCTTTGTCATGGTTATTGTGTTATGATGTCGTTGTGCCGTGGTTCAACCCTATAAACTTTCTTATTTCACATTCCCAACAGCCACAACTGTTCGTATTCTGCACACATCTGAGACTTGTTCAAAACCCCGCTGTACACCTGTAGTCAAGTCCTCCATCTAAAGTATGTTCTGGGTAGCTGAAGTCTTTTGGAGAGAAATTTCAGTGTTTTGTTATAAGCAGCTGGAAATTAGTCTGCAGTCTGTTACATATAGACTAAGGAGTGGTAATGTATAGCTACAGTGTTAAGTTAAATCTTAACTAATATCCGTTGTATAATTAACAATGTTATTACAATATGCATTATTATTATATTATTGTATTACAGTATTATTGCATTGAAGTGCACTTTTCAAGCAGCATGGGTTTATGAATCTTTTTACTAACAAGGTTTAGTGGAATAATCTGCTATTGTTCAAGTGCCTGATGTACAGTAACTCCATAAACCCAAACGGTACAAAAGAAAGCATTTGCAGGGGTTACACAAACCTCTGCTACACTTATCTAGAAACCAAACAGCGAGGGAGACTCCTACGTTTGATGAAAGATATGATGAAACAGCCATTTTCTGGATAGGGAGGTTGTTAGAATGAGCTCGATCAGCACAGCAGCTCACATTCTTTCCGAAAGCTTATTTTGTTTCCTTTCTGAAGTGCTGCTTTGAGCCTGGGTCTTCTGGAATAAGGCGATTTTCCCTTAGTGGTCTACCACATTGTTTGTTTTCATTTTCCTAAGCTGTTGCTCTGGTAGCATGAGCAATCTTGGCTCCCTGACATATGTTTTTTAAGTTGTATTGCTATCTTCCATACTATTCTACTCCATTTCTGCCTGGATTTATTGCTTCATGCTTTAGAAATCAGTCTAGGGGGAGACTGAGCTTTGATGTTGGGCTTCCCAGGTACTACTGTCCTTGCATTGAGCACGGACTGTAGGGCTGGAATTTTCACAGATTAATAAAATAAACAAAACATACCAAAACCACTGGTTATTTCATCAGCCATTGTATTAGACAATCGAACAAATTTGACGTTCTTTTCTTCACCACTGTTTTTTTTAAACTCCTCCCTCTTACACGCCCATACTTTTATAGAGAGTATGCAGAACTGTCAAACCTGTTCATGAGTTTATCCATTATTTATTAATCCTGCAAACCCATTGTAAAGGGACTGGGTTTTCAGCAGCACAGAGATGACTTGCTTGGTCTGAATTGCTTGGTTGTTAAGGAGTACATATTAAGGTAGGAACTACTTTTTTTACCCTTCCATGTAAAATGCTTATTAAGTCTACTAAGGCTCATAGAAGAGGTATAAAAATAGAAATCAAACCTGTAGAAGTGGTCGGTTTGTCTGTTGATGCACAGTATAAGCATTTTTTTCTACTTTTACAGAATGATACGTGGTCTCTTTTACAAAATGATAGAAAAATGACCATTATCCTACATTGCAATATACACTAGGGTATATAGGGTACACTAGGCCTATACTATGAAGTAGATATTTGGGCTAAATGGGATCTTCCAGTGAGTTAACCTTGCATTAATTTTTACATTGTGTGTAGACTGTGCAAATACTGTAGCGAAACTGTACATGAAGAAGCGCGTTTGAAATCCCATGCCGTTTGGAAGAGATTTGCTTGTTAATGATGCCACTGAGCATATTGTGGGTGTGTTTATTGCTTTTTAAATTGTTTCAGTTGTTCTGCATCTGGTTCTACAGACAGGGTATTGCAGAAGACCGCTGAAACAGTTGAGCGACATGGGAAGAGGCTCAGGAATAACAAATCAGTGCACACGCAGTGCTTCACAATAGACTGTTGCCCTGACATGCTGCTCTGTGCTCCAGCATGCTGCCTGCTGATACTGCGCGGGCATTAGCCATTATTCTTCTGACTTGTTCGGAATAATCGGCAAAGGTACGGTTTTTGCAAACACTCATTGGGCCTTCTCCCCGAGCCCCTTCTGAAAATTGAACAGTGGGTTTAAATGTTGAAGACGTTTGCCTTGCGGCTCAGAGCACTGAGGCCCCTTTGTTTCAACTGTCCATGCAGACACAGACAATGAACTCGGCCCACTTGATATGGAAAGATGCCTTTCGTAATAATCGGATGTTGTGTGCTTGAGTGAATCTGTGGATCTCGACCAGACAATTCTGATATTGCCCACATATGGTCATATGGGGCACCGTGTTAAGAGAACAACCATTTATAGGTCAATCCTAAAACTGGGGCTGTCTGCGCTCATGAAACTATTAATTCTTAGAATGTGGACAAATACAGTCACCACCCATTCAGGGTTTATTTTTAGAACTCCCAATTAGTATTAGTTTTTTATTAGAATAGTTATTCCTGTGCTAGAGCAACTTATTTCTTTTCTCCCTGGTTTTTTCACAGTAATTGTATTATATATTTGTACAGATATTTCCCCTACATAGAATGCTTTTTCAATTAACAAGAATGAATTTATGCCTGGGTCATGTCATCAGCCTACACTGACTGAGATTCTTCACTCAGTGGTGCACAATTGACTTTGTACAGGATGTCTTGGATGGCACTCTCTCAGCTTCCAGTGAAACAGTGACTCATGCAGTGTATCGGCTGCCTGCAGGCACACATGGATGCCAGCGAGAGCCACACCTCGTTTCCAGTGTACTCTTAACTGCTTGCCCTGTGTGTTGTTGCAGAGCTTGTAGGGTGTCAGGAGGTGATTGGGCTCAAGGGGAGAGTGCAGCTCTTCTTTCTTCTCCCAGTGTGCTTACAGTGATTGTCGCTGTGAATAGAGATGTAAACACACAGTTGTAGATTCAAAATAGGATGGGCACGCAGTCATAAAATTATCATTCTGAAATTCAGAGAGACGCAAAGTATGCAGATTCGTGCGATAGACCGTAACCAACCCAAGTCGGTGTGAACTGCTTTTGGCTTCAGTGGAAATGATCAGTTGTCTCTGTGGATGAAACGGCCAAAATGAATAACACACTCTGTCTCTGAAGTGGATATTAGGTTTTTTCTCAAATAAGTAAGTTTGAAAACAGAATTGGAAGAATAATGTGTATTGTTCTTTTCCCGAGTACATTTATTACGTACTTCTTCACCCATCCTAAAAATGGGATGCAAGACACAAATGGGTTCATAAACTCCATCCTTCTGTAGAGTTTTTGCCGTAGAATTTGTTTTTTGTCATGGTCTGTTCGAGGGTTCCTTTCTTTTCTCTGGTTTTATAATAATAATAATAATAATAAACTTTATTTTATATAGCACCTTTAAAGGTGGCTTCTCATAGCGCTTTACAGGATGGCAACAACAATAAATAATTACAAGATATAAAGGAGGGGTGAAGAATGGAACCAGTTCAGTAAAGGCTCTTCTGAAGAAGAGGGTTGTGAGTCTGGATTTGAAGGAGTTTAGAGAAGGTGACTCTCTGATATCCTTGGGCAGAGAGTTCCAGATCTTGGGGGCATAACAGGAGAAGGCTCTGCCACCCGTACAATGTAGACGGGCTTGGGGGACAGTAAGGAGAGCAGAATTAGAAGAGCGGAGGTTGCGAGGTGGGGAGCAGGGCGATAATAGTTCAGACAGGTACTGAGGTGCCAAGTCATGCATTATAGGTGAAATAATAGGTTATAGGCTTATAGGTTTTCTTTTGGCTTGTAGTGTTATGGAGCACTGAGAACATCCCATGATTGAGAATGGTAGGCAGTGTGATGCTGCATCCCTCCAGTAGCGGCAAGCCACACTGATAAGAGAAGAGAACCGCTTTAGCAAGGTCAACTAAACATTTCAGCTGCGCAGCTGGGCCACAGTGGAAAGATGACAAGAGCAAAATGACTTTCTAGAATTAGAATCTAATTAATTAAGTCTTAATGATGCTGATACGATCCTCCCCTTGTGACTTAGGCAGTTGCTTGCCTGATCCCAGGATACAAATTTAATCGATAACAAAAGGTTTACTGTTTCTGTTTCTTTTTAATTTATTTTTTCTAAATTGTAGTTTAATTTGTTTTAGTCCTATCCATTCGCTTTCTAGCACATTTTCATTCAGGTGGACTGGTAATCACAGCTTTGTTGCAAAAGCAGGACAAGAGCTTAAAAGTGCTTAATTCCGTCCTTAACATAGAGAAGACTTTTCACAGGGAGACCAAAGATTATTGGAACTTGGAACTTGGAACACGGCGTGTAGAATTTGGAAGACATTTACAGGACTCCCCAGGGCTGTTGGCCAAAACAATTGACTAGATCTGTCTGACATCAGTTGCCATGGAGCTACACACTCATGGTGACCAAACAAATAACAAAATATCCCACTATGGGTGTTACTGTGCCAGTTTCTTTTGAAAGAAGCAAAAATCCACACTGGACCCGCAGTAAATTCAGAAAGCACAAAGTGGGTATCCGACTGCCGCGAACTTAGAAAATGACCTCTTTGACTTGGGTCTCAAGCGCTGTTTTGGAAAGGGGTTGAATAAAAAATCAGACAGGGTCATTCTGAAGATCTGTCAATAAAAGTGTTACATTTCATATTTCACCATTGTGTTCTTGCTTATATTGCTATTGATTTTGTTATAATAGTAAGAATAAGGCCTTGATATATGCTACAAATACATTCATCAGATAACAGGAATCAGGTAAGTGGTTACATAGTTAAATCTGTTTGTCATTGATTGGCTGTGGTCTATTTTGGTTCTGCATTAATCAAGACTTTACATTCCACTGAAGTATAAGAGAATTGAACTAGAACAAAATGTGAATGGCAAGATTTTTTTGGTCTTATGAGACATTATTATTATTATGCATGGCTGTAATGTTTATCCTTTCCAAACACACTACATGCTTTTACAAATGGGACACTGATTGTATTCTCTCTCTTTTATTTTTCTGTTTGTGGTAGTCATGAGAGCATAGTAAAAAAAAAAAATGTTCCCCTCCAGTAGGGTAGCATTAATATTTTGTTCAGCATTTCAGATAAACAAGAAGAAACAGGATGACTCCTCCCAGCGAATTTCATCTGTAGAAACCTCTCAGCTTTACAGTATGCAGCTCAGGCATATAAATAAAATCCCTTTAATAAAATATTAAATCTTGAGCTTATTATCTGCATGACTCTGAAATACATAATTAAAAAAAAATAATGGTACAGAAATCAAACAATATGTAGATCATATTTTTTTAGCTGTACATTATTACAGCTTTAAAGCTGAAAGCATTCCAATAAGTACAAAGTGTACTGCTTTTTTGGGAAAAGCCTTAGCACTGCGCAGGACAGACTAACTGTAATTTTGTAGAGATGAACTGTGGAATACAAGCTCAGCTGTACCTTCAATGCACTTCTTTTTATACTTGTTACTATTTCTGAAGTCTGACACTGAAATCAGCCCAGCCACACAAAGTAATTGTAATTATTTTTTTCAAGAAAACTGAAAAAGGCGGCACACCCAAGGTTATTTAACTGCTATCTAATGGAAACTGATAGCAACTTTCAGTAAAAGTTAAAAGGTCATTTTCAGAGCTCCAGATTTGTACCGAAACATTGACAGATTTTAATAAAATTGAGTCGAGAGTGTGTATAAAAATACTAGTCAAAATTCTGGATAGTGGGAAAAATGACAAAGGAAAAAGATTAACTTTCTCTCAATCATATGTGTTGAAATTTTTAGTTAATAAATCTGAACTCTAAACTGCAGAATCTGGATCCTGAATATTTGTAATCTATAGGAAATGGTATAGCAATCTGCAATACCCATTTCTGTTTGGCCGAATGTATATAAATACAAAATTGGATTGATATACAGAGAAAATGATCATTATATAGTTACTTTTAGTATTTGTTATGGGTGAGAACAGTAATTTTAATCTTTTTAAAGATTTGGAGCTGCTTCTTCAGGGTGATACTGCAAATCATTATGATTTTTTTTTTAAATGAAGTTTAAATGCTTTGAATTTTTACTATTTCTTGGTATGACAGATTGTAATGTCATTGCTTGCATTTTCTTTTGTGGACATGAGTTTATTAAAATATGAATATCATTGGAGAGTGATATTTTCTTAGTGTAATCCTTCATGTTATGTGGTAAGTACACTAAACTTTGTCACATTAAAGTGACAAATGAAAAAATAGTAACGTATCATTCTTACTATCTACAGAACAATTTGTAGATTGATTTGTTGATATGCAAATATACCTTTTCAATGTAGCCATAACTTACACCAAAGCACTTAATATTTCACATCAACGACCTTGATCTCCTTCCACCGACAGTAGTATACTGGTGCATATTTACTGTAAATATACTGGTGCATAAAAGAAATGCAACTCTCAGGTCTCATATAATGAAATCATAATTTAAATATTCTAAACGTACATATCAACCAAACTCACAGAAAATATTAACAAGAAATCCAGATCGAACAATATGTCTTCAGTGTGGAGAACTGTCACTTCCCGAGACAATAACATTACAAAGTTAGTATTGTACATGATTTTGGCAGTGTTGAGATATAGACCCGATCTGCCTCTAGATGGACTAGAGTGGGATGTTCTGCTGCTTTTACATCCTTAGGCAGCCAGCGATGGCTGGCGAGTTGCAGTTGTCTCCCGTTGATGCCGTTGGTAAGTGGGTCCCACTGTTGGACTCCAGCCATAAAAAAAGCTGATCATGACAGGACTTCAACAGTGCTCCCATGCCGTTGTAATCTTAGCACTCTGTGATCTCGCATTGTCCTGCTGGAAGAGAACTTGACAATTCTGGATCCACTTGCAGAAATATCACTGAGCAATAACATTGCCCCCAATCTGCACCAGAACATGCTTGCTTTAAAAGAAATGTCTCCATTCTTCACCACATGTCCGTTACCTTACTGGTTAATACAAAACACATTAACTTTCAAGCAACAGTCAGGATAATGCTCACCTTTTAGGAGTTTTTTTGTGCTGTAGCCCCCTGAACAAAATTTAAATGAACGGATCAGATTTCTGATCCGGCTGTCGGGTTTCTCTGGAGTATTTCTAAAATATAGCGATAACCAGTCTTCATTACTCAAGCAGGGCATGGTTGTGTCTTTCACTTTTCTGGCATTAATTAAAACTGCCTTTTCAAATAGCTCTTTGTAGTGACTTTTAGATAAGTTTAAACTACCAAAATTAGTTAACTTAAATATCAGGTACTGGGTATTGCCATTGTTATATAACTTTAGCCTAGTATTTTATTATCTCACGAAACAGTACAACTGAAAACAATCCACGGACCTATCAGCTTACTCTTTAATATGTAGGTAACAATAGGTATGTTCCTAAACAAGCTAATGTATAATTTAGACTGGTGTGTTTTCATTGTGTACCAGTATGTAGTAGACGGCAATGTGCAAGAGTGGTCAGGCCTCTGCATTCGGAACTGGAAGGTTGTGGATTCACATTCAAGCTCAGATTGTTTCAGTAAAATCTTGGGATGTTTAAGTGGGTACAGATGTGATTTGTTTTAGATGAACAAGCCTGACAAATTAATAATAATGTGTTCTTAAATAGAGCAAACAGCAATTATACCGCATAAATATACTGCAAAAATAGTGATGTGTAATGTGTAACAGACTTTTTCTTCTGCTGAATGGAAGGCATGCAAAGTAGCTATATGTAAATGCTAAATTTATCCAGAACAATATTATCCTTACACTTTTGGTAGTAAAGGAACCAGTAAAGTTTTATTATATGCCGAAAAGAAAAAAGACCATGTTTAAGCGATGGCGCCTTCCTTGTCTCTTTTATTTTAATAGTAAAGAAATAAACCTTAACCTGTTCCTTTGTAGCCTACACATGCTGACTCGGCTACCTGCTTGTATTCTTGGTAGTATATCCAGTGCACAATGGGAAGCTTTCACCTGTATGAATGCAGTGCTCTCATGATTTCAGGTACTGTATAAATCTAAACAAGACTGCTTCTGTAAAATGTTGCCATGCTTTTGAGTAGTTCATTTTAAATGCAGAAGAGCTAATACTATGAGGCATTAGAAATGCAACAAATGCTCTTGGTTTAAATCCGTTGTAGTGCCCCACAGACACCTGAATTATCCCAAGCTATTGTTCGTTTCTCCAGTAAGAACAGTATATATGTCAAATCTACTTCTGTAGTGGTAGTGTAGTACCTGTACTGGTAATACCAGTTTTCCACAGCATATGTAAAATGAATATTGGCCACAAAAATGAACATTTGTAGTAAGGCATAGCTTTTCCATTCTAATTAACTGAATGGTCAAGATTTTTTTTTAAAGTATCTAACAAAGTATGCATTTAATTGATATAATTGTTTTCTAACAATTTATTTTTGGTGTCTTCGGAAAAACACACTTAATACATTTGAGGTAAATTTAGTTTGATTTGATATAAAGCATGATCTCTTACAAGTACAGCTCAGGGATTTGGTCCAGAGATGATCCAATGTTCGCTGGTCCTGTTCAACATATTAGTAAAGATTCAGATTAAATTACAGAACAGGAGCAAATAGATCAGTAATTGTGCTTCATGTGGGACAGCACAGTTTCAGCACTCATTAGAAGATTTAACATCTTTACATTCTGTGTGGTTTAATAGCAGGAAAACTGGCTCCTTTAACCATGATTAGAATTACATGTATTAGAATCCAGAGCTACTTTTTTCCTGAAAATGGTAAATTAGGTTTGATAAGGGTTGCATTTTTTTAGAAGCAGTAGACCTAAAGTTGTGTGTCTGCATGAAGCTTTTCAAGAAGGGAAATGCCCATTAAATTCAAATTCTTGTGCTTTCAGTACTAAAGCATTTCTATAAGTTTGTGTATTCATTTGTTTACATTTTTTGTCTACTAATTTAGATTAGTGCTCTTACTTGGAAGGAGAACCACTTTTTGAGCCATATCATATAGAATCCTGCAAGACATCTTGCAACTTATTTAGACTGATTTCACAAAACCCAAGGATGTGGATAATGGTAGTTTAGTGTCTTGCATTCCAGCTGTTTTCTGCACCATTCAATACAGGAATAGGTTTTCCTGTTCTTAAAGGTGTGGTTATAATATGTTCTGCGTTTTCCGTTTTATTTCTCAGTTGTGAATGAATAACTTATGTGATTCAGACTTGTTTCCTGCTTACGTTCTTTACCATGCTGTTTGTTCCCATTACCAAAAATAACCTCAGAAAAGGAAAATTCGAGATGCAGTTTAGTGTAGCACGATGCGCTGAAAAAGGGGGTTATGGTCTCAGATGATCCCCTGCTTCTCTGTTGTGCTCCATCGCAAAGGTGTGGCAGTACTTTATAAACTGACAGTCTGAAAGGAAGAAAATTTAGAACAATCCCAATACATTGAGGAGGACAAGCTACATACACTTTGTGGACTTTCTGGAGACATTAAAAGTGTGTTGATATTGAGGTGCATTGCAAAAATAATACTGTTCAAAGCTTGTGTGCTTCACCTATTCAAGGGAGGGTCTGAACAGGAGAGGAGTAAAAGGAGTTGGATTCAGGATTCACACTTTGACTGCAGAGGAACTAAAACATGCAGAGCAAGAGTGTCTGGCTTTCCTACAGAACTCTCCTACAACTTGTAGTTGTGAAAAGTAACTTTTTAAATTCAGCCACTTTTAGAACAAGAAAGAGAATTGGGTAGAAAGGATAAAACAGGTGACATAAATAAACAGAAAGTTACAGCAAAATAAATTAATTTCTCACAACTCGTACGGAACATCTTAGAATTGCAGCAAGGAACCTAGAAGAAAAAAAAAACAGTTCTGGTTATATTATGTTGCTCTTTAAAGTTTTTATCAATAGTTCTTATGAAGGATACATGTGCTTCCTATCATTTTTACTACAAACCGGCATTAAATTCGAATTTAGTTCCGACGACTGGGCAGACCAAAAATCGAAGGCTATCCAGGTTTATGGACAACGTGTGATGTGACCAGCTGGTGTGTAAGGATGCTGCTAGTTGCTGCCAGCAGTTTACTGAGGATTCTGTGCTGTCTTTCATGGAGGCAATGCTTATCTTCATGGTGTGGTGTGGAGGCTTATCGAAGTTCTGTACTATTTGCTAATGGGATTGGGACATTGGAACATAGGTCTGGATGACCTGTTTTCGGGATTTCACATGTCCTGCAGTGACCTAGAATGCAGGCACCTGGAAGAGTAACTCAGTTGGAGACCTTTCCACATTTTGAGCAGTACACCCTTGCATTTGCCGTTCTGATCTTTGAAGGATGTATTTCGTGTCTTAGCACATGGATATTGGACCTCAGGTGGTCTTATCGTTACTTATACCAAACGAAACCCAGAAAAAGAATCATCCACCAGTCCGTTATCAGCATGCTGCTTATTCCTGGTCAATGTCATGAAAGCCTGGATGTGATGTCATTTCATCACTTTGCGCACACAAGCACAAAGGGACAATTCAGTCATTCCTGAACTTATCCAGGAATGTGTTACAAGATGGAGATAAACTGGGGCACCTGTAGAAAATGTGGGGTCAACTTTCAAACTCCCAGGACAGGTCATGCCTGTAAGCAATCACACCCAGGACAAACAGTGTTTGAGATAGCCACACCACTGTGCCATCCGGAAAAAATAGTAATATCTGTCATCTAAAGTACAGAATCCCCAGGAACACATTTCTCTCCAGATCGTCTAGCGTACACAGTTTCAGCTGGTGCCTGGCAACTATTTTTGCAAATCTCGTTCAGCAGACGTCATCTGCAGCATGAATGAACTCTTGTGCGCTAGACGTACATCTGGAAACGCTCCAAGGGAGGGCAAGAAGAAACAGGTGCCGTTCGTAGACCACCTGTCTGTTCAGGAAACCAAAATTAACTGCCATGGAGGGGAAGTACCTGTGGGTGAGTGCTCTGTGAAAATCTGTTGAAGGAACCGAAGGGTGCACAAATGGGAAGGATGCATTGACTGCTCTTATGGTCTTCCGGTCTCAGTTCCGATTCTGAAGAAATGGCAGCCCTCTTTTATAGTGATTTAGAAACTCGACTCATTTCTCAGTCCCGATAGGACTGAGAGGGGAGATTCGGTGATTTTCTCAGGACCCTCATCTTATTTGCCAATTACTGTATGAATTCCTGACCAGGTGCGTGCCACAGGTCCAGCTTCCCGGGACCTGAGATTTCACGGATAGCCTTTTCTGCATTTTCTCTCCCTTTCTCTGGAGAGGAGGTGGAACGGTGGGCACAGAAGCTCTTCTGCTGGTTTGTTTGTTAGTTCAAAACATATACTCATGTGTTGAGTCTTCCAGTTGCTGTCAGTTTAACTTCACAGTGTGTCCTATCCTATATTGAGATATCGCAGTGTCTAATATAGTTCATCTCATGTCAGTGCTGTTTTACTTATTTGAATATTCATTAGTGGAAGCCATAAATAAACAGTAAAAAGTTTTTAAAAATCAACTTAATACTTAATACTTTGAAGGTGGAAATAAGGGGTGATTTAGTTGCTCCACACTGTAGATGTGTGTACTGAGCAGAAATGCAAGTTTTCACATGCCACCTAAGTAAGAACAAGCACATCTTTACGTAAGTGACAAATACTGTACTTCTTCATTGTTGACTGGAGTGAATGTGCTTTTTTGGTTTTGCCTTTATTGAGCCAAGACTTTTTACTTAACCTTTACACTTTACTTTTTTAATTGATTGCATACAAGTACAAGTATTAAAGATAAATTGCTTGAAGTTGTAAATGAGTTAAGTGGAGAATTGACCTATTTTAACGCATTCCATTGCCGGAAGCATTGCAGTGGCTTATCAATAAATCAAATGGAAATGTCGGGTGAAATAGGAGATTGAGGTCCTGACTGCTTGACCATGGCACCGTTTGTAGTGTAGTGTTGTATCCCTGAATCCTGGACACATTCCTCCCTGGGCTTGATCAGCCTATCAAAACTTACTCTTGCATTCAAATGAAATTTCTCACTGCTTCCTGATTTCCTGTGTTACTGGAGCACCTGTCACATAATGCCTGGCAGAACTACATATGGTCATTCATTCATGGTTATATATGTATATGAATGTCTGTGTTTGCAACACTGGTGATCGCTGGTATTTATTCCTCATAATGTTCGCGAAGTATGATCGTGCTCCCCTGAAATTCTCCAGTATTTTAACCTGAGATTTATATAATACATTCCATGGCCTGTATTCATTGGAGTTAAAAAAGCAGAGCACCCAGTAACATCCTTCAGCTGTTGAGGCTGCTGACCTTTGCCCCGACAGAACAGCTGGTTTAATAATAACAAAAGCAGCTCCCTCCCCTGCAACCTGTGGGAAACAAAGCCTGTGGTTCTTTTGGCCTTGCTTGTGCTGAGGAAGCCCTTCTCATAATGGATTGCGAGTTCAAAGATTTAATAGTTGAGATATTTCCTCAGCAGTACATTTCCCCGTTAATCTTGGGACTTAATTGTTGCAAAGATTTGCTAAGCTGCTTTCCCTCACATTTTTCTCCCTGGCTGGATTGAACTTGCAGCCGTTGTTGGCCATTTTTCTGCATGCTTTTCAGCTGAGATTGGGCTGCAGTTTAAATAAAAAATAACATCATTCTCTTACCACTTTCCTGTGGAAAATGGAGTTGAAAGGTTTGTTCTTAACTCTAAACTTGCCTGCTCATTGCAGTCAGCTCCTAGGCCATAAATAAACTAAGGTCTAGATCTTTGCATAGTCTCTCCTTTATCCAGAGAGAATTGGAGGTAAACAGCTGCTACACTAAGGTGCACAACTATTTCTAAATGTATAGACTGGAAGAGTTATAGAGTTAAAAAGGCCAAATTCTATATGCTCGATTATTGAAAACAAGCCACCTTATTTTGTTACTTATTTCTTAACAGTTTTTTCTGGTTATTTCAATGTGCCATCACTGTGTTAAATTCACTCAGTCGTATGAATTTAACTCAACAGTTGTTTAGATGTGAGGACGATTTCATAGCATTTGTTTGGATTGCACGCACACACGCACATACAGGTGGACGTGATATGCAGCATGAGAGTTTTCTCTGCCTTCTGTTAAGAACTGCAAAGAGAAACTTTTTTTTTTTTTCCCCCCCCACTGAGGCACATCAGAGTGCAAGGTACAGATAGCTTATTCACCTTTTCTGTGAATGAATCATTCTGCGTGAACAAAAACGAAAAATGCACTGGAAGTTACTGCAGATGTGAGTGGGGGTTTTTGAGCAGTTAATTACCCTTTGAACTGAAACTGTGTTGCTGCCGCCCAGGCCTGTGATATAGGGCTGAGTTATTTCTTATTCTACACCTGGAATACAACATCTTTTGTGTTGGACTAATAGCAACTTTTTACAGCACTGCAGTATGATCTTTGATAAGAACAATTGAATAAAATATTTTCCCGTTGTAACTTTAAAGCCACTTTACCCCCACTTTGAAGCTTTTAAACTTTTAAAAGGTAAAGGATGGATTGGGTAAAGCTTTAAAGTTTAAAAGTGATCTAGCAAAGTTTCGGAATGCTTTTTTCCATCTTCTTTTCAGAAAACATGTATCTGAAGTTAAATTTATTCGTCGGTCAAATTACTGAACTACTTTAGGTTTTGCAAAGCCGGTTTAGAAGGATCCATCCATCCATTATCAGAAAGCCTCTTATTCTTGGTGAGAGTCATGGAAATCAAGAGCCGACCCAGCGGTGTAGGGTATGAGTTGGGACTGAAGTGGAACTACATCCCAGATGTCGCTTTATCACACAGATGTAAACACGGATGATTTGGAGACACTTATGAACGTGGCCAGCGTGTCTGTGGAAGATTGGGGGGGAAAGTAGTACACCAAATAGGCAACAGCTCTGGTTATAAGGACTGTCTAAAATAATAAACAATAATTGTCTAGACAGTAAAATGTAGGAATCTCTCTTGTTAATCCTCTCAAATCTTCCACAGTTTGCAGATGTGGAACTGAAACGCTGCCAATGAAGAATTATAGAACACAGGATTCCGAGAATGAAAATTGATTGTGCTCTCTTAAAGACGAAAGCTTTATCTAGTTCTTCAGACTAAACCATCACACAAGGCCTTTAACTAGAGTAACAAGTAGTTTTGATTTTGGTGTGTGTAATACCTTTGAAGATGGAAAGTTAATAAAAAAGCAGCACTTCATTTAAATCCACAGCTCACAGTATATGTCTGGGGCTGCAGCTGTTACTCCTAATAAAAAAAAAACAGGTTTTTGAGTGGCAAATCTCCAAAAACTAGATCAGAGTTATTTTCTGCCGCTTGTGTGTTATGAAGTCTAAAGCGAATTTGAAACTGGTAGGTTTCCCTGGAAAGGCTTTGTTTTTTATGGTGGACTATAAGACCCTGGTTAAATAAGAGCTCTCCTTTGGAAACTCCTTGGCCAGCATTTGACTCCAGGGAGATTTGCAAAGGACCTCAGCAGTGGAAACAAATCTACTTGCTTCGTGCCGTTCGAGCACACAAACACACAAACACTCTCGCAGCGAGGCAGAAAATTCATTCGCATAGTCCAAACGGCCGCACACCCCCTGAAGATCGGATTTGTTTAAAACCCGCTACAGCTTTCTGCTTTTTCTGTGAATGTTTAAAACAACAAAACTATAACACTGCTCGTTTACGATGCGGAACATACCTCCGGTGATCTGTCACTTCACATTTAAAAACCGCACACGCTGCTCACATGGCAGGCCCGGGCACTGTTTGGTACCGTTTCCATGGCTGCCGTGTTTGGTGTATAGCGGTTGCTCTAGCCGCAGCATGGCCGAGAGATTCTTGGAGGGCCGCGAGGCGCGTTTCCAACATGGGGGGCCTTCGGCTGGGCTTCGGCACGCAGCTAGGCGTCCCGGAAAAGAGGCGCGCCGCGCTTTCAATCCGAGAACTTTGAAGCAAACCGGACCATCGCCCTCTTCTGCCCCTCGCCATCGGAGTTATTCTGTCCAAGTTGAGAAATAAACCCACCCGGGATTGTTAGCAGTTCAGTGCAGTCCAGACAGGGCCACATCTGTATCACTCCTCCATGTGTCCACTGACCTCCACCCGTCTCCCTCGCGAATCCAGCCTGTATAAACTGCTATTCGAGTGTCTAAGCAAGCCTGATGCCAAGCCAGGTGTTTTCTGTGAGTGCATCAACATGAACTAGGCAAGAAAACAATAGGTGATTGTGAATTTCAGCCTTATTTGGCATCAAGAAAATGCTGATGCTTTTAATCTAATGCTGTTATCACCTTCATACTTGCCACAAACCTTGCCACCTCAGGAGTCATTCAGCTCAATGTATCTGCATTTTTTTGTAGCGATGAACCGTACAGTCAGTAGTTTCATTTGGTGTAACGCCCTTCACAACACTCCTCCACAGAGCACTGTACAGATTTCTATAACTATTGTCCACTGGACATGGAGAAGAGGCAAACAATCTCCAAGTGGGGTGAAATACCCCCCCCCCCACACACACACACTCCAGTAACTCATCTATGCTTCTCTTTATCTTTTCTGTCCTTAATTATATTGCACTGCGCTCAAGTACTTACCTGTTCTTTGATGTCAGGAATGAAAATGCAATAAGGGAATATAGAACTATTTTATATACAACATCAATAATATAAAATTCCAGTCCATCAGTTTCTATGTCCATGTCTTCAGTACAGGGTCATGGGGGAGCTGGAGCCTATCCCTGCAATTAACAGGCCCAAGGCAACCAGGGAACTAGCTGGGTGTGACACCAGTCCATTGCAGGGTGGACACACAGCCACATTCACGGCTAGAGCCATTTTTCCCGGAAGCCAACTTACCTACCGGCATGTCGTTGGACTGAGATGAAACCCAAGCAGACGTGGAGAGAACATACAGACTCCACACAGATAGCATTGAATTGGGTATTGAACCCAGGGCCCCGAGAGGCAGCAATGCTAACCACTCCACCATCATGCTGCCCTTGTATAAAATTGTAAGCGATTAAATAGAAAAATTTCAAGTTTCAGCCTTTTATTTTAAAGTTGAATTAAATGTATTGAACCTTAAGAAGTTCAAAAGAACTTCAAACTTCAAAAGAAGTGTTTGAGGTTATTGTAGTCTGTAGAGAAGTAAAACCCATGCCCTTTGCGCAAACCTTTCCTTGTTTGGCTATATTCGGTTAACTGATGCAATTACCTCACTGTGCATTTGAAATTAATTGTCATTTATTTGTTCTCAACTAAATCATTCAGCTTAGAGGCAATCAAAAGTCAAACGAACCCTCACACTAATGGAAACCCTAGCAGCAATGAATGTGAGTGGAACAAGTGTTAAGAACTAACAGAGCATGTATGAAGAACAAAAGAAATGAACAAGATAACTCAGAATGTGTATCGACAGGAACCACAGTAAGCTCATTGGGCTGACCACCAATAATAACGATTGAACAGCTCTTTTAAGTTCCAGCACTGTGCATAACACCGAGAAAGCAGACCTTCATATGAGGTCAGAGAAAACTGAGTGCACAAGCACTGAATGAGCTGTAGTCCTGTTCAATGGATTATGCTAATCTTAAAGCTTAGTTATGGGGAGTTTGCCTTTTCTGTTTCCACATGAAAGGTGGCATGATGAGCTCCTGAGATGCCAGGTCTTGTAACTGCGGCGCAGTAGAGAGCTCCTGGTTTTCTGTGTTTATTTTCAAGTAATAGTCTTCCCTTCCAAACTGTACTTACTGCCTTTTCAGCTTTCTCCTCATCCTAATTAGGAAGCAAGTATGCGGTGCCACCTGCGCTGTAGATGTTTTCAAATCCTAAACCCTGCAATTTTGTATTTTGACTGCAAACAAGTACAAGAATATGTAACGCCGAAATTCTTGTCGGCACGTCTCTTGCACAACCCATGGCCAAAAAAACCCAACAAAGACACTGGAGGCCAATTTAGGGGAAATTAAATGAGAGATTCGGGAATGAGTGATGAGAGTCACCTGTTAGCCATGGTCCAGTTACAAATAAAGGAAGTGGTTCAATCTACTAAAGAGGAAATATCCTTGTTTCAGAAACGCTGCGTTGTGGTTTTTTTTAGCTGAAGGTAGAAAAAACGGATCATGTGATCAGAAATAAACATGGAAAAAACAAAAACCCTAAATCTATTAAAACATTGAGGGAATGACCGCATGTCCAGACCAGCCACTTTTATTTGCTGTCTCAACACTAGTTCAGGTTAAGGTCTGGGGTTTTGCTCCGCCTGACATGACATTCTTGCCATTTCCTGCCGTGATTAAGTTCCCACACAGCCTGCATTTTCCTCTGGGTCATTCCGCATGCAATCAGTCAAAACAAGGCAATTTTTGTATTGACCTCTTTGGGATTTTAATTATATTTCGTGAATGTGATTGCCATTGGGGGAATAACATGGTGGTATTGCATATTATAGACCAGAATTGCCTCCTGTCTGTGAGTGACAGGCCCTCAAAGTGTGATTGATTTTGAAATAGTAATCACAGAAATATGTTGTAGGTGTTATTTTAAACCTCTCGTCTGGGGCTGTGCTGTGAAATGTCTAACGCAAAGGGGCAGCCGTGTGGAGCCCTGTGAATGAAGCGACTGCACTTGTAGTAGAACTAAACAATTATTTGTGATCTCATGCTCTCCCCTGTTAATTACAAGCCGCAGTGACATTTGCACAACTCGGGTTTATAGTAAAGACAAAATAAAAACCGATGAATTAAATCAGTTTTTGCTAAGATGAGCCCTGACTCATTGAAAACCATGAAAGCCCAGTACAACTAAAATATAAAATCTTAAATCTTGGACCGCTTCCCCCATAAAAGCGTACTAGAAAAATGTATCTGGGGCTTTAGGAGCCAAATTTAAAGATGCTTACTTTCTTTAAAAGATTTGACATTTCACCTTGAAATCTGTGGCCTCCTACAAAATCACTTTGGGTTCAACCTAGGTATCATGTGTTCAACTCGGAAGGAATAGGGATTTCAAGGATAAAATTCTAGAAGCGGCTAATTCACTTTTGGCAAGTTTTCATTTAGAGGAGTTTAGTGGCACTTTAAAAAAAACCCGACAACTTATGAAGCACTTTTTCAAATCTCCTTACCAGTTTTTAACCCCCCTGGTAAAAATAGCCTAGTTTAAAATTCCAGGTTTTCATCTACAGATTAGAGATGGATGCTATAAAACCCCAAGTTATTTATGGTTAGATGTTGTTATATGAAGGTATTTAGCTTGACGAAGGACTGCAGACGCGAGGGCCTCCTGTTGCTTTTTGGGAGAAAATGCGGCGCAGACTTGCTCATATCCCATGCTCACCCATTCATCATTTGATTCAAACTCCTGTCTGCCTGACAGGAGAGCTAGTACCGGTTTCATGAGTGGTGCGTTTCCTACAGATATAACCTCCTGCCTGCAGGTACCTACAGGACAGTCAGGAGGACTGTGTGACTAATCCCAATCTGACTTTTGTGGCACTTGGCCAGTCCTTATGGAATCCCACTCACAGCTGGATGGTGACATAATCTGGGTTCAAGCTAGTGAGCCATTTGCTTGCCCTCAGATGCACCCTTCTGAATGGAGAACTCGTGCCCGTCTTGTCGTTTAATATCGTAAAAGTGTTAACAGTGTTCGCTAAGTCATCTTATTGCCACAAAGCATCAGCTAGAAGCCTGTAATAAAATGAAAGTGAATTGTAGTGTTCCAGGTAGAGCTTTCATTATTCAAGTTTTATTTCTAGTTAATTTCATTTTTTTGCCAAAATTTGGTTATTTTCCATGAAGGAAAAAACTACGTTTTAACATATAAAATACAGAGCACATCATTACTTGATGGTTACTTTGGTTGCCAAGCAAATAGTATTGATTTAATACAAATACATATAAAAATAATTGGTATATGCTCTGAGATCTAACGGGGTTTTCCTGGGAAAGTTAAACTCTGCAGTATTTCCAGAAAAGTTCAGGATTTCCTTTAATCCAACAAAATTTAATTTTCTTTCATTAGTTGCCAACATTTTTCTTTAAGCTACACTGTTGAGTATTTTTCCACCACATTAAAAAATGCAAACAAATTTAATTGGTTAGTAATCATTGTGCAACATTATGGAATGCCACCATCTTAAAACCATTGTACTGTACATACTGGGCATTATTAGTTTTGTATTGTCAACATTATTATTAGCCAAAAACTAAAACACTTTAATATGAGTTTTATATATATTAATATCTTAATGTCTGTTAAAACCAGAAATATTAAGCTATTGATATCATACTGTTTGGGCAATAAAACTGTACATCTTAAAATGTTAAGTCAATGTACAAAACATTTGCTGTACAAAGTAGAAAGTCTATACTATATAGAAAATATGGTAGTGATAACAGTAATGGTTCTTTGTCATGTCTCACAGTAATGAAAGATGAGGAGCATGAGTTATTTTATTTTAATCTTCTAAAAGTATTCACATAAGGGTATGTTGGGCCTGTTCCTTCACTCTTAAAAGGGCAGTTAAAAAGAAAGACCCTACAATACGTTTTTTAACGCAGTTCTGCTGTAATTTCACACTGCAGTGTATTAATGGCTGGGAGCTTTACAAAGTTAACAAGTCAGCAAAGTCTGTTATAAATGTTGCAAAGAATGAAGTAGGCACCAGTTCAGTTAAACTGCACACTGTTCATGTTCTTTTGCTTTTAGAATGTTATCTAAGGTGCGTTTTCTATTTTTGCACCAGCAAATGGGAACTACTAGTTTCTAGTCTTCTACTGATTTTTTTTTGACTGTAGCAGGCCGCCAGGTACTGCATGTGAAAACTAGATTGAGTTGGTGGCATTGCTGGTTACATTTGCAAGCAAGTGTGGCTTAGCTCTGCTTGACCTCTGCTGACATTTTGGGTGAGGAATATTTCGTGAAATGGAGGTGGAGGGGGTGTGAATGCAAACCAGTAGGGTTCTGTTACACAACATTTTAGCACTGTCTGATCCTGGTTTTATTACCGTTTTTCAGTGCCGATTTGTCATCTTTTTTGTAGTACATATATGTTGAGCCACAAATCTGGGTTTTTCTGTTGGTGAAAATGGCCTTATTTTCAGTGTTATGTTTTTGATCATAGCAGATCTCAGCACACCTGTTTTCTGAGAGAGGCCAGATGAAAGCTTTTGGAATCTTTTAGTCTTGCATGTTATTTTTTAATTATTATTAATTATTAAATTATTAAAATTATTAAAATGTGTTTTTATTTTTTTACTGTGGTAAGGTTGGGAATCCAGTTTGCAGAATACATATATGAAGAGAGGCTTAATTGAAAGGAATAACAGAAATGTGATTCAACAATCAGTCAACTATATCAGAGGCTGTTGAAACGTGGAAAGTCTGTATACTTACAGTAGCTGCATGCATGTTTTCGTACAGTAAGCTATGCATTTAATTTGTTCGTACTTAGAGAGAAATGAGCAGTGTGCGTTTTTATTTTAATTCTGCATCATTCCTCTCAAAACTGAAGGGTCATCTTTAATTGGATTAATATTGTTTAAATTATGCCAACTCCAGCTGGCTTGTCTGATCAGTGACTTATGGCTGGAGGGCTATGGCTCCCTGGCTAAGTTCTTCTTCAGGTCAATGGTAACCCTCAAATTCAAACATTTTAGTTGTCAGCATGGAATCTTGCATGTAAAAGGCACATAAATGATATTGGGACAGAGGGCTATACTTTTAAGAGGAAAAGGGTCAAATGAGCCTTAATTCATGATGCAGATTTGGAAACAAATATGTACATTTTACGCATCTACAAAGCTGAACATTTTGCTTTCATTTTACCACATTCTGCAATGAGGCTCCTATTCATCTGTCAAATATCTCACAGTTTTTAACAGTATTTTGTATTTCACTGTGATCCACAAAAGTCTTGAATGTGTCGTGGAGAAGGGCATACAAACCGACTGTGTCGAGCTGATAATATCCTCCCTGGATTATTAATTGTAATTCATTTCATCCCCTACTGGTACCTGCTGGTTTTAAATGAAGCAATGCTGGATATGTTTAGGTTGAAAATGGAGGCATTTCTACCAGTGGTGGGAGGTATCCTGCACCCGTGACAGAACAAGAAATCAATCGTTTTTTGTTGCCTTTTTTTGTTGTAGTTAATATGGAAACTGTCCACACCTGCCCAGATGCAGAATTTGTGAGAAGAGATGACGGTGACGAGTCCAACAGTTGAATTTAGGTGTAAGGTAGAAGGTAGTCACACATCGGTTTGAACGCATCTCCTCCAGGGTGACATTTACAGTAAATCAAGGCTGCTATAACTGTATCGCAAAGGTGAAGGGGATAATAAGAGGTACCAATAACAGCAATTTAGAAAAACAAAACTCTTTAAATCAAAGTTTTGCCATTCCGTCTTGAATTTTTGTGTCCCTCCTCACAGGTAGGACTAGAACGGTCTTGTCCAGTCATCCCAGAGACCGTGTCTGTCAGATCTATTTATTGTGTTCAGTAGGGTGGGTTCCAGATTTCCAGGGCTCCTAGTTCAGTGAACAGAGCCTTTTGTTTTCTTTACCAGAGGCTGTGGAAATCTTAAACTTGTGAGAATGAGAAAACCCTTCGTCAGCCGGACACGCCTGGGAACGAGCTGGAAGTGAGGGCTGTGCAGTGTTTTTATGAGCCCCGCGCGTTACTGCCAGTGGAGTCACAGCGTCAAAGCAGATCGTCACAGGGCCACGTTGTACATTGCCTTTCCTCTTTTCTCATTCATTAGAGGCAATGGTAAGGACAGACCAGCCGTGTCTTAAAATGGATGTTATGAAACTGAAGATATATTGAAAGACAGTGCTCCTTAATTTCTGTATTTAAATCCAAATCATTACCATTTACCAAATGACTCAAACCTAGCAGCTGTTCAAATGTGATGAGTGTCTTGACAGGACTCAACCCAAGCATATCGTATTAAGCTATTTGTTTGAAAGTTTTTCCACAATTTGGAATGTTTTTTTTTTTCCTTTTCGTCACCTCCTTCTTTTTGGTTTCAAAATGTCTACCACTAACACACACGTAGCTTTATTTTAATGTTGATTTGTTGATGAATGCAGGTGGTTTTTTTTATCAGAAGAAAGCTGTAGTCTTAAATATATTTGGGGGAAAAAAGTGGTTTTGTAAATGAACTAGGATATGTCGTGATTGTTCGGTTCTTGTACCCTATCAAAAATATTGGGTGTGTCTAAGACAAGTTGTATCACCCTGCAGTTCACAACAGGCCAGTACTTGGAAGAGAGACTTCCTTCGGAAAGCTAAGGTTGCTGCTGGTGTTAGTGGGTTCAATTTTGGGGGGCGTTAGTGGGTGCTCACCCTGCCTGTGTGGGTTTTATTGCCCCACTATAGTGATGGGGACACTGTACTGTAAAAAAAGGCCTTTGGATCCTTTGGATGAGAAGTAAAATCAAAGTCCTTACTCTCCGTGATGATTAAAAATCCCAGGGTGTTTCTCGAGAAGAGTATGAGTGTCACCTAGGTGTCCTGGCTAAATTTCCCCCTGGTCTTTACCAATCATGGCCTCCTAATAATCCCCTAATAATTGTACCTTGGAACTGTAGGCGAGTGGATTACAATCCTTGATTCTTGATTCACTGACCAATAGAAGCTCTCTTGTGAATTATATAAATATTAAATGTGTTAGTGCTAAGAATAGTTTTCTTATGTCAGCTGTGAATCATATTTCTGTTGATATCTCTTGTTGTTTAGAGATTTCTCCTTGTGTGCTGTAATTTAGAAAGTCTACCAGGTCTTCGTTTGGTTTAATGTGGTTTACTCTTGATTTTCTTTGGATTAAGTTACCCTTATTCCTGATCTAAACAAATTAGTTCCTACTGCGTGCTCCTTTTATGCATGCGTGATCTGGCTAAGTAATGCATTTCTTAATAATGTAGAGAAATGATATGATAGGATAATTTTAGTGGAACCACAAAAAGCAGGTTAACTAAATGCAGTGCAGGACATTTTTTGGGAGGATGGAAAACAGCCTGGTCTTTTGTTGATGGTCTTTGCGGTGCCTCTCTTAAGGGAGTTATGGATTGACAGTTTCCCTTTGTCAACATAGTGAACCCGACCTTTCTATTGAAAGGGAGATCTCTGCACTTACAGTATTGTATTACTGAGTGAGGAAATGGATGGTTTCATCCACATTGTGTCTGAAGCATTTGAATATCTTCAGAGCACATCTAGTTTTATTCTTTGTGTTCTGCACATGTTGAATTTAACCAGACTTTGATTAGTATTACGGCTGTGCTGAATTGTTGTTCATTGTAGAGTATAACAGACAGAAATTATTATAAATAATATATATACTTGTATTTATTAAAAATATTGTTATGAAGTATTATTTCTTTATGGCACAGCAGATTAAAGATAAATCTGTAGCAAGTGTTTATTTTAAACAAGCAAGAGGAGCATAGTGCAATGAGTTGCCATGGTTTCAGAAAAAAATATAAAATAATAAAAAAGATATATTTAATATAATTAATAAAAAAATATAAAATAATACACATCCTTGTGTTCATAATTGAAACATTTATAGTCTTCCTTGGTGGCAAAAAGTCATAGTAATACATGATTGTGCTGATTACCATCTACACATACAGAAAAGCTGGTACATATAAATAAAAGCACAATCGTAGCAGAAGGGAGATAATGAGAACACAATTGTTCAGTAGTCTTAAACTAACTTTTGCTAACCAGGACTTCACACTTGCTGATACCAGTTACACCATCAAACCTCTCCTTATCACATAAGGTGAATTACCTACAAATATCACTACAAAGTACAAATTGGTCAGATTTGTCAAAAGAGCACTGGAGAAAAGTGTTATGAACAGTTGTTATGCTATACAAGAAATTCAGACAAGATCCTTTAAATACTTTGCACTGGTGCAGCAAAACACTGATGTGGTATTGTGAATATCTGGGTGTATTTCACTGGGGCTCAAACCAGTGGGTGGTACATTTATAAAGGCAGTTACATCTTTCAGTTTCATACAATACCATCAGTAAGTGCATTTCTTCAAGCCTTATAAAAATCCCAAATACTTAATAACCAGATCTATCCTAAATGTCTAGCATCTGCTCATTAAAGAGGAATCCAGTGGTGAAGATGTATATTATGGACTATAACCTGCTCTCTCCTGTTGTGTTGCTTTCCTTATCTGCGATTTTCTGACTAGTTTTACGGACACCGTATGGTCAGATCAGATGCTGATCTCTTCCTCAAATTTCCAGCCTCATAAGTCGTTCAGCCTGCTGGTCTCCACTCAGATTGGACCTGTTATATAGCTTGATACTTCTGTGTAAGCGCCTCAGTTCTCCTTTTATCTACCAATTTCAGCCATGCTGATACCTGCGGCGGGCGAAGTCCTTTTATAAAATAAGGGACACTAAGTCATGTAGGCATTTTGACACCTCGAGCACACTACAGTACAATAAGGCAGGTATCCATGATTATATGAATTGTACAGCGGGGAGCTCTAAACTCACAACCAGTTACCCGTGATTTTACTGCTCAGATTTTACTAGGCATGTCAACCTGTCAGGAGATCTAGAACGTATCAGGAGGCTTAAATAATATACATCAACACTGCCTACTTAAAAAGCAGTGGGCTATAGATCCGCAATATGGCACTGTTCAACTATGGCAATTTGTGGCAACATGCCCCCTTACAGAATGATAATGCTTACTGAAGAGCTAACCCCACAACTACACATGAATTTGGTCTGTTCAGTACAGTGTTTACTGCCTGGCCCCTTGATCAGAGGACATTGCAAAACTACTACTGAGTTTGCGTTGCCACTGGATGCCATGCCCCAAGACTCTGGTCAACATAATGATATATTATACCCACTGTGGTCAAAGTCCGAAGGTCCAAACCGAAGCCCATGGGGATGCCAGAACGAGTGCGGCACTAACCGGGAGTCTGTCAGTACAGCCAGCTGTCTGCCAGATGTCAAAATCTTTCTTCCAAGACACTTTTGGCTGGTCATTTTGGAAGCCCCTTAAAAAAAAAATAGGGCAGCTAAATACTAATAAATATTTTTAATTGCGAGGGAGTTAAAAAAATCTCGAATGTCTTTGAGGAAACTTGCATGCGTTCTTGGGATAGCAGGCATCATTAATCCAGGATTTAGCCCTGTCATTCCGAATAAAGAGGAACTTGACTGTTGAGGAAATACTTGGAATAGCTGCTGGTGGGGGAGAGCAATAAGTTATGGTTTCTGCAGCTTCTTCGTAAAAGAAATGCCTGAAGGCAGGCGGTGGTGATAGGTTTGATGTCCAAGTGTGTGCCCAGAGGCTTCTGTGGCAGTGTTCCATGAGCTGTGAGAAAGAAGCAGGGGAAAGCAGTACGCGTTTCATTTTGGGGGATTATTTATTTCAAGGATGCTCATGAATGTTGTGTTTTTTATTATCAAGTGTCTGGTCATCAAGTGTGTGTCTGCTTGAAGTGAATATGTAACACAATTAAAGCATTATCAGAAAAAAATATTCCAGCTTCTTGAAGGGAGTGAACTAAATACTTTGTAGAGGCTGTATTTGGAGTTGAGACCCGCTAGAGGCAGAAATTTTGTACAGAGTGAGGAATGTTAAAGCAAACGAACTTGCTCCTTTGCAGGAAGAATTGGCCATTTATAAAATTAAAAAGAATATAAAATACCATATACTGGACTAATAAGGACTCCCCACGCTTATGTGTCGATTCTGAAAGGTTGATTTTAGTTGACTGTCATTATCTGTTCTACCCAGAAATGCTGTTACTATTTTTATCACAAAAAGATCTGTTTATTTAAACCTTTCTGTCCAAAAAAAACTTTTTTCCTGCTCACACAGTACCATCTGTGAGCATATTTTACTATTAAGTAAAAAAAACATATAATTTCCTAATTCCTACCTGAAGACGAAGGTTTACTTTAAAAGTATATAAATATAACCAGATATAGTATAAACAGATGCTACATACAAATAGACATGACGGAAATACTTTTTATGGAAGTTTACAGCACTTTAATCTAAAGACATTTTTTCTAATTTCAGCAGCAGCCACCGATGTAGGGACATCTTTACTGTTCTTGTTCGACAGCTTATGAAAATGTTTTTAAGGATTTGCACTTTTTTAAGGTTTCGTGTTATAATTTGTTATAACTCCTAATAATTTGTTTCACGTCACGTTTAAAAACCACACACCCTTGTCCCACGGCCCTGTTTGGTACTGTTTCCATGACTCCTGCGCTTGGTGTAGAACACTTGTTTTATCTGCAGCAGGGCTTTTTGAATGGAAAAGAGGTGGATGCCACAGGCTGCTGAATAAATGTAATAGAAACTTGGGTTGTTTTAACATACATCCCGCAAAGAGCAAAACGAAAAAGTATTTCCCCCATTTTCCTGCAAAATCCCCACCTGCTCCCTCTAGGTTTCCTCTGCCAAAGGAGACCGTGTGATAAAGACCTACACTAACTACAGCAGCAGCTGCAGCTGTTCCTGCTCCATGCCTGCCCCTACCACATCACCCCAGCACCATGAGTCTGGACAGTGAGAAGCCTGATGACATAATACATAGTGTCTTAACCCCCTCGGGATCCTTCAGTCCCAGGGGGTGGGTCACAGGGTCTCCCAATGTGCCAGACTTCTTTCTACCCGCAGAGAGGCCAGCCACCCAGATCCGTTTTAAATGAATGACCAATCACTCAATTCAAGCTTTATTGTCCCCTGGGGGAAATTTGTTTTACGGCACAGTCAAAGACAACACAATGACCAAGAAACATCACCAAAAGGGGAAGAGAAGAGAATACAGTAGTGTTAGACCCGAGCATCAGGTGTGTGCATGGAATCTCTACCAAATGAGCTACATGGCCTCCTCTTGCTTGTAAAGAACAGTGAAGAAACAAAGAAAACCTATTTCCAAAACCCAGCTGCATTCAGAAAATCCCCAGAAATGTGCAAGAAGATGCCTGTTGTGGCTGATGGACACAGTCCAAAAGGGACTAAGACCAAGTCTCATATGATAGCATCTAGGAGCGGTCAGGTAGCCTGTGTGAAGATTGATCATTGGATGATTGGATGAGTTAGAAGCCGGTGTTCTATTGTTTCAGCAAATTCTTGCATCCCAAATTTTCAAATCCCTTTTCCACATAGTGATCCGTGGTAATGGCTTGTATGCAGGTTCTATCAGAAAAATACAACTAGAGGAAGCCAATTTTTTTTGTTTCACCTTTCAAGTCTACCAGATTATGCACTGAGTTTAGAGCTAGACCCATCCCCCCTGGGTACAAGATAGGTACCTATTACAGAAGGGAGACAGAAAAAAAAAAGATAGATAAGACTTTATCAGTCCCGAAGGGAAATTGATGTGTTACAGCAGTCCAACCCAAGACAAGCAAAAACAGACATCAGAATAGATGAAAAATTATACAAAATGCATATAAAATAAATAAATAAAAATAAATACATAGGTGTGTGCAAAATATGATGATCATAGTCACTGTAAAAACAATAAAATATGTGCAAAGTGTGCATAGGTTTATACAGATTGATTGTCCAAAAAGTACAGTGGAGCAACATGCTGTCCATAGACGAGCAAATGAAGGGCTAACAGTCCTAGCCTAGGGCAGTGTTATACACCCTGACAGCCACCGGGAGGAAAGACCTGCGGAAACGTTCCCTTGAGCACCGTAGCTGGAGCAGTCTGTTGCTAAAAGGCCCCTCCCCTGGTAGCTTGTACTGAGATTACAAGTCCTGGAATGTGGAAACGCCATCGAAATTAAAAGCATCTGTCATGCTAAATAATAAATCCCTTTGTTTCTCCAATGTGGAAAAGAGAAATGAGAATTACCTGTAAGGAGCTGATAATTATGGAAAATAGAAGAGTGGGAACACCACATCGTCTATAATTTTGTGAATATTTCCATTAAATGCGAAGTTATAATTATGTGGACGAAATGTAATCTGTGGAGTTTTAGGGGAAAACCATATAAATTAAATCTTGAATTCTTTATGGAGAGACTAGATTTTTTCAAATTGACGCCTTTACACAGGAATGTGTAAAAGAAAAGCCTTCTCTATTGTCTTGGCAAATGTATTGCGACACATACAGTACATTTAGACAATCCCACTTAATAGCATAGCTGTGCCTCACATGGCTGAAGACAGCCTTACACTAGTAACTGCACACAAGTTCATGCCTGACACATGTACTGTATGGTGTGTTATCTAGGGCAGTGTGGTGGCTCTGTGGCTAAGGATCTGCGTCTGTGGCTGGGAGGTTGCCGGTTCGTATCCCACGGCCGGCAGAGGAATCCTACTGCGTTGGGCCCCTGAGCAAGGCCCTTAACCCCAACTGCTCCAGGGGTGCTGTATAAATGGCTGACCCTGCGCTCTGACCCCAAGCTTCTCTCTCCCTGTCTGTGTGTCTCATGGAGAGCAAGCTGGGGTATGCGAAAAGACAAATTCCTAATACAAGAAATTGTATATGGCCATTAAAGTGATCTTATCTTTATTAATGTACTCTATTACTCTTGAACCTGTACTGAATGAAAAGCTACATTTTCCTCACGGATGACATTTCTTTATTTTAAACAAACTTTTGCATGTTAATTATGTGCCATGAACTTTATTTGACAGTTTTGGGATTCGTATTTGTTTCATTGCGCGAAAGTGAAACAGAAAAAAATTATAGAACAAAGCCAAAAGTTTACCTCTACCGGCAGTATTGCCTCATGAGGGCAGAGTAAAGAAATGTTTTGCGCAACAACCACCTGAGGCATGTTTGGGTTTGTTTTTGGCAAAGGTCTTGATTTTTTCCTGTGAAGTATGGCTTGCATCTAAGGTAAAGGAGGCAGAGACCGATGGACTGTTCAGGTTTTGGCAACCAGTGTGATCTAATTAAAGGAGCAGGAATGTATGTCAAGGAAGCAAATGAGTCTTTGGTTGGTATGAAAATAAGGGTTATTAAATTACTCCATATCCTATCAAAAGGGTTTAGTATTGTGTACTATAGAATCATTGTTTAATGTAATTTAAATATAAATGCTAGTTAGCTACGTAGATGTGTGTATAAGGATTAACACATAATCTTCCAAACCAATGAAGCTTTTTAAGAAGAGATTTATAGCAGGAGTTGAATTTGGTCCTTCAAGGACCGCAGTCCCTTAGTCTCTTTGAGCCATCTACCGCATAAGGCCTGAGAAAAAGGTGTTAACTGGTCTAAATGAGTGATCTCTTAGTATTTGGTTGACTAAATAAGACCTCTCAGATCCTTTGAATCTCAAGGATGGTAGTTATGAGAATCTGACCTCGTTTTAATTCTTTAGAGCTGCTGCATTATAATTTGAATTAACAGCTCCTAACTGGTCTTCAGTGCTGTAATATGCAATTGGCAATGCAGCCTGCCCTTCAGTTGCTTATAACTGACTTGTTTTCCGTTTGCATAGTAGCTGCATATTAGAAGGTTTTGTCAGGATTGTTTTTTGCGCAAAAGGTTTGCGTTTATTGACAATGTCTTGAAATCCTGTCCTTTATGTTGGTCAACAAAAGGAGCTGCCTGTAAGCAAAAGGTGATGAGAGCTACATTTGAAAGGTTGTCGCCATTAGATGCACCTAAATGTGAGCTTTATGTGTTTTCTAATCTCTCTGTACCCATTTTAGGTGGTCAGTATACAAACAAAACGTTTTTGTACTAATTCCTGAAAAGCTGTTAAGCTTTTGGTTCATTCATTCTACATAATCCTTAATTCTGTCATCTAAAATCTGTTGCCTTCTAGTTACATTGTATAGACATTTAGGCAAGCTAGTACAAGGGGATACCCTGGCACCTAACTGCACCAATCTTCGAGTGCCCTGTGATGGAGCGGTTTGGGGTATACGTGTCCTATGTGCTTTTGAATGTGACTGGTGCTACCGTACCTCTAACCCTTCAACTGCTCTGACAATTTCTCTATCAATGACCGGTCTATCAGTGTTCAGGCTAGACTTTTTTGTGTGCCTAACAGATACCAAAACAAACTTTTTACAAGACTGTTTAGAGAGTGATATACCCATAAATCACACTTGATTACATTTAGAATTTTCTCTTTTGGAAGTAGTATATAACTAGAATCCTTCTTAATGAAAGATCATTCAAAAATCTATTTAGGAGTTCAGATCTGTAGTGCTTTTTACCACAGTCCTTAGTCATGTTTTATTTTATATTGTTTAAGTTTAAAAAACATCTGTGAAGCTGGCCCTCTGGACACAGATGGCCTTTGGCCATATGTGGGTAATTGGCCCCCCAGAATTCATTTTAGTTGCTGACAATTAATGACAAGAATTTAATCCCCTGTCTTATTTGAAGTACATCAGCTTCAATACCTTAAAAAAGAAATGCTCCAATCAGGAATCTTTTCTTGTGCCTTAACTTTTGATCTTGACATCATAAGTACTTTTTAAGATTGGAAACAAAAGTTGTATTCTGTCCTCTGTTAAAGATAATGCTAAAACTAATTTCGGTTCCTTTAACCTTTTTAGTTTTTGCCTGCGAGTCATTGATCCATTTTCAAAGCAAGGCATTGCTTTGCACGTGTGAGGAGTTAGTGAGCAGGAATTCACCTTCTTGTTACTGAAAGTGGAAATAACATAACTCAACCAGCTGGCGAAAACTGTAAGAGAAACTCGCCACGAACTTGCCCGTCATTCTTGAAATGTATTTGCATATTACATGATTACAAAGTCTGTGTGTGGATCATACTTCAGATAAACAGCATATTTTTGAGTTTTAAAACTTACAGTACTTAGGGTGAGTGGCTCAGTCAGTAAAGATGCACTGTCCGTGCACTGCTAGAGCTTTATGATAATAAGTAAGACTGTGAAGAGGATTTCCCAGGCAGCAGAGCACCACTGATGGTGGGGTTGACCAGGGCTCTCTCGGCTCTTGGTGACATAGTGACCCTGGGGGCCTCCCAGGGTCTTGTAGCTATGCAGTGCTGTCAGTCTTGGCACATTGTTACTCATTGTTATTGAAACTCAGCTACACATTGAAGTTGAATCCTGTGAAGAATGCCCTCAAATTTGGAAGACATGCAGCAGTAGATAACAGTGTGAAGCCACTCATTTGTTTATCACGCAGGTTAATTGTACTAAATCCCCCGTCTCTTTCTCTGCATACAGGTCCAGAACGGATTGTAATTGTTCCCCCAAGGAAATAATGGAAATGGGTTTTTCTTTTGGGGGATTTTTGCTACACGAAAGGGTTTCTGGCAACAAATTATTTGTAAAAAGAGGTATGGGCGTATATGTATAAATTCAGTCATTTTAACTTACATTGATTGTACGGAAAAATAGGTAGGTATTTCGGTGCCTGACAAATTGCTCTTTTATTTTGTTTGCTATAAGTCTTATCTTATAAATTAAGCAATGCTGTTTGTTTTAAGATTAAGTACATACTCTTTGCTGAATGAAAACATGGGAAAGAATTCATGTGGAGATAACATTTTATTTCTGATAACGCTCTTTTATTCAGTAATTCCAGTTATTTTGATTAGCCCAGCTAAAATTATGCAGGATAAAATTCTGGTGAAGGTTTGTCTGCTACTTTAACATCTGTAGGTTGTTGTTTGATTAAAAAAAAACATCATAGAATTAAAATTCAGTAATGCTGGTTTTGATTAGTGTTGTGCAATAATTATTGTCTGTGTTGTTAGTAGTGCTCATAAAGGAAATCAAGTCAGGTTGTAGAGTTGTTGATAGTTTCTTGTTCTCTGACTGCTGTTGTTTTTTTGGTTTGTCTTTTCTCATTCTTTGCGATTTCAAATACCAAATTACCTTATTTTCAGATACCCTGCTGAAGCATAGGGATCATAACTGCAGTAACGTATAGGCAGAGATAAATGGTATTTTTTTCTTCTTAAAATGCAGTCTAATCAGAGTTAGCGAGTTAACTTATATAAGCCTAAAAAACTGCATGCTTCATTTTTCACAGTAAAAAAAGTTATCAGCTTAAATAAAGAAATGCTCCAAAAAGTTATTTTGTTTTTATAAATAAAAGTTTTATTTTGCCACATGTCTTAACTTTTGATCTTGACATCATAAGTCCTTTTTAGGTTTAAAACGTTTTATTTTGTCCTCTGTTAAAGCTAAAGCTAAAACTAAGTTCAATTTCTTTATCCTGTTGGTTTTTTGCCTGTGATTTAGTTCCAATTTAAAACGCATTACTTTGCATGTGTGAGGAGGTAGCATTTTACAATAAAGTGTTTAATGTCTATTATGAGCTAACTGTGAATTGTGTTGAAATCCAGACTAATTTGGGTGGAGGTGCTTGTCTGTGGGGGGAGTGTAGAGCGGTGGGTTAAGTCTCTGCAGCCATAGCTGATGGGTTGTGGGTTCAAGCACCAGTACAGACACTACTGTTGTGCTTTGAATGAGGTACTTCAACCCAGTTGCACCAGACTGTTCACATTTGCTGCACAAATGAGAGCATTTCTGTTGGTAGTCTCTATGATGGAGTGGTGTCCCATTCAGGGAGGAATCATGCTCTCTAATCCATTTAACACATGGAAACCAGGATAAGTTTGGCATGAGAGCTATTGCGTGTGGCTCCAATGGAATTACCCCACATACTAACATGTCTATCCTAAACCACAATTTTGCAGATATGACATCTAAATGATTCTATTAAATCACAATTGTGTTTTAGCCCTTGTGCACTGTCTTAATCATGTCCTCACAGCAAAATGGAAATGACGTTCTAAAGGTTTTGGGTAAATCATCACTGAGAATAGCAGTCTGCACACACATGGTGTGCAGCGAAGTTTGAACAGAAATAGAAGTGTGGTCTGAAAATATTTGTAAGGTGTGAATAGAAATAGAAACTTGGATGGAGCATGTTTCTCAAAAATACGTGCACTTGAAAGAGGTATTGTTATTTGGGTCTTAAAGTCAGTTACGCAAATGTGACTACACAACCAGTAGTGAAATTAAGTCCTAACTTAAGATCAGCAGTAAAGGTATGTTCCCAATACATTTGTCAGACTTTGTACTAAAGAGCAACCAGAGGTTCTGAATCCGTTGCTTCATTTGTATCTGATTTCAGAATATATTTTTTACATCTTGTATTTCACAAGATTTGGGACACGAAAAGGGCAATTTAAAATAAACATTATTGTAATTGTTGTTAATAGTTCCATCGGAAAAAGTAAAACAGAAGGTTATACTGGAATGAATAATGCGCTGGCCTTGGTCACAGTGGACCGTCTGGTGTGTGGCTGCAGCTCACCTGCAGGGTTTTATAGCGGTATTGAAACCTACACCATTTCCCACATCAATTCCTGCATTTGCATATTGATGGACGATCCATTATGGTGGTATCGCCTACACCAGCCTCGGGCTGTGATAGCGTTCCTCAGGAATGTGGAAAGAGACTTTATCAAGTGCTTCATCTGTATGATCTGCATCTGCGGAATGTCTCTGCTAGGTGCAAAAGCATTGCCAAATCACAAACTTTCTCGGCATCTGAAAGAGCTAATAAGACTAGTTTCTCTAAAGGCTAGGGATTGTCTAAAGCCTGGGTGCCCATTCTTTATCATTAACTATTGCCGTTTTCAATCATTTAACGACTCATTTAACAGAATAAAAATATAGTTTGCGAATCCATATACAATTCATTAAAGCCTTAAAATGAAAAACTTTATTTATTCTGGTACTTCAAATAAATGCTTTGATGTCCTGTTAAATGGTTTGTCATGTACAGCCCAGTCCCTTCTCCATTCCCGTTCTCATTTACTCGTTAAATAGTTCAGATCATTGAACGGATTATTTTCTGAATCGGACAAGTCATACCTTGTGTTGCGATCCTGGGCAGAGTCGGCAGATCTCTTGCCCTGGGGGCTTGGGTTGGGACAGCCGTAGTTTCCTTCCACCAAATTCGTATTTAGTTCCAGCAAATTCATATCTGTGCTATTCAGCAGCTGGCTTCTTTGTCACAGATTCAATCAAACCTCATGACGATTCTGTCCCTTTTTTTGTTTTATGGGCATGAATCTCAGCTTTTGTGTTTTGAGGGGCCTGCTCCCATTGCTCAGTGTTGAAAGCTATAGGTTCTACTGTAGTTTAGGACGGACCAGGAAAAGTGTGGTTTTTCGAAACGTTTTGCCCTTGCAGTTGAAACACAGAGCTTCGGTGCAGCTGACGAAGATGGTGAAACGGAATTTATGAGCAAGAATGCATTGTTCATTCTTGTGGGAAGAAATTTGCCCACGAAGGGGTTGATAAGCACAAAAATAGTTGCTGAAGGAATCCCAGATTGTTCCTGTGTCACAAATGTGACCGTTTCTTTTTACAGAATATTTTCAGGCAAACTAATCTTTAAGGATTGCCCTTGTTTGTCATAATATTAGGAAGCGTGTGTGTTCCTTCACCATACATTTTAACTGAAAAGAAAGAAGCAGTGTAACCTGTTTTTTTTAACAAACAAGGATTTTTTTTTCATCGCTTCAGTCATGTCACGGTTATGACATTGTCTTGTAGTTATTGCAAACAAGGCTGCTTTTTCCGCAAGTCAAATACAGTTTGGCAGCATGTGAACGGGAGTTGCTTTTTCAAGTTGATATGGTAACAGTAAAGTGAGAATAAGTATTACTGGTCATTAAAACTTTATTTGCATTCCAATCTAAATACCAAATGTATTTGATCCTCTTATAAACATCTTAGTGTGGAGGATGCTTTCGGCAGTTGATAGGGCCAAGCACAGTCGGTTTAGAAATGCGCATTTCTCCTGTGCTGCCGTCTTCGTTGGCTTGGGTCGGTCTTGGCTCTGGCGGTGCTGGAGACAGCCCTCCGATTACTTTATCTCTGTCCTTCTCTTCTATAAATACAAGTGACCTAACTGTAACATGGTACAGAGAGATGTGGGAGTGCCATCGGCGTGGCTTGCTTAGTAGGCAAGACAGTTTGACATCAGCTCGTCTGATACCGCTGGCTGGGACTGTAGTCGGACCAAGGGGCTCGCTGATTGGCCATGGCTCAAAGTCTGGGGAATACTGTGCCTGGGAGAGATGCAGGTCCTCCACCGATGCTTAACCGATGAGTAACCGTTCCTCAAGCTGCGGAAATCAAAACCCGACTCCATGCTAATCCTTTGGGTCCCCCCCCCCGCGTTTATTATAGCCTGGGCACTAGCGATGCTTCGGCTTCGTCATCTGGGAAAGTTCGAGGCACTCAGAAGTGGCAGCAGCCCAGCTTCTCGGGCTCTGCCAGCCTGTGAGTGGTACCGCGGTGACAGGCCGTGGGCCTGCGAGAGGATCTCTCCTGACAGAGCCCCCGGTGGCTCGCTCGCTCGCTCATTCGCTTGCTCTGTAAATAGCCGCTGTTTCCAAGAGGGAGCTGCCGCCGCCTCAGAATCGGCACATCTAGGGTTGCTGAGTGTTGCATCATTCTCTAGTGTGTTCCCCAGGCATCATTCGACAGCAGTCTCATACTGGATGGCCGTGACTAGAAATATCGAGAGTGATTTGTTTTTTCTTTCTTAAGGCTTAAAACATGCATACCTACAGTATCCACAAGGTGATATACCCTTGATCTATATACAACTTGTTTGTTTTGACAGACCGCCAGTATATCAAACTGACACCCCCCCGTTATCAAATCATTTGCTTTAAAATTCCAGTCATACCAATATTGTTGTGGAAACACTTTTCCAGTGAGGTGGAATCGAGTAAAAAAATAACATGGAGAATGTAGTATAGCCTCAGAATTTTAGGTGTACACGTCACATGCTATAAATCACAAGACGCATCTTACTAAATTACGATGGTATAAATTTGAGAGTATGTTTGTTTTTCTTTTGATGACATAATATTAATCATTTCCAAAATCCTTCAGTATGTTGCAATATACAGTATCGTGAAGGGAAATGTTTGCATAGCTCCTGATTTCATGCATGCTTAGAGTCGGAGCCAAACGTAAGTGGGCCATATGGACTGGCTGCTTCTGAATGCTGAATGAAAAGACAGGTGTGCTCAGTGTGAGTGTGGCTGCAGGGACTCAGGCGTGAGCCTACAGAGTATCTGCAGGGAGCATAAATGCAGAGCAAAGTAGTGGTTTCTGAGAAATCCTCGTTCACAAATTAATCACACCAGACTTCAAACACTGTACATCTCCAGACAGCTGGAACCGTTGCTGGATTATCTCCATGAGGGTGGTATGTCATAGTAGGATTTTTCCAAGCTTTGGTAGATGATGAAGGTTTTCTTTGTATTTCGAAATAGTCCTAAAGGTCACTTGTTGCTAAAACTTCTGTCTTAATCCCATGCTTCATTCTCTACTCAACCCAATATTTAGAAATTCCATGCAGGATTACATAATAAAAACCTTCTTTGAAACGTCAAAACTACACATCCCACATACGATGTGCAAAGAACTGGCAGCTATTGACCTCTGTCTGAGGTAGATTTGTATCTTAATATGCAGATTAGTACATTGGACCACTGTTGTGAAACATAAAATACAAATGAATTGCATTTTTTCCATGAACTGCTGAAGTCAAGCACAGAGCTCCATTTAGAGGTTAAAACTGGGAGAAGTAGGTCACCTCTGAAATTACAGAGCAGAACAGTGAACTCCTCTCACCCCGCAATTGCAAAACGCAAGAACAACGAACTTCTCCAAAAACAAAAACTGTGAAACAAGCCTTTCGTGCAAAGATTTCTTTTGGGTTTTTGGCTGTTCTCTACAGTTATTTATCTTTAAAAGTAGTGAGGCAATCAACATCATGCATTTTGTGCAAAGCGAAGTCTCGGTCATTTAAAATGAAAATTTCACACTGCAATTTCTATCTTTGATTTCAATCCTACACTTTTTCCCATATTATCTGAACATTTCTGGCAAAGGTCAACAGAAATACATCCTTTTGTTACATTGCCCCTGAAGCTAAGAGCTTTCTCAGTTTGGTCTCTTCTCACTTTGGGGGGGGGGGGGGGGGAAGTTTTAAGTAAAATAACTTGCACTACAATTACATAAATATTTGTTTAATAAAATTATAGTTTAAACTTATTCGTGTGTTTTTTTACTAGCTTAACTGCTTGGAAATGTACTACTGTAGCAATACTGTCCTTGGTAATAAGGATCTTTGAATTAAATCCACTTTTAGGATTCTGCTGCTCATGAAATCATGTTACATAAGCTAGAATGAAGTGACTCATGACTTTTGATAAGTCTGAATCCCTTTTGGAATTTCCTTCACAATGGATCTGAAAGAGAAACAGAGCCTCGTTATGGGTGTTCGTCTTCTTGATTTAGATGAGATTTATTGTCTCAAATTTACCTAAAAGCTGTAGACACCTAAAAAGGAAAGACAAACTTTGTTACAATACATGTTTGTCATACTAGTTTCTTGCCGGCCACTTGCTTTTCTTGAATTGTTCACACAGTTTGTGTGATCCTAGAGTAAACCTCGTGGCAAACTGAGAGCAGACTTTGTGTATGATCATTGGACGGTGTGCTGTCTTTCAAACCTGCGCATCGACGAAGCCAGCATGCCCGTTTACCTTGAGAGACGTACTCCCGACGTATCTGCATGGCCACTTGACAGGGCATTGTCACCGGGACACCTAAGAAACGGAACTGAGGGCAAGGGGCTGGAGACGAAGCGCGCGTCTGTCCGTGTTGATTTGCACTACCCAAAGCATGTGTGAAAGGGGTTTTCCTCAGTCCCTTACAGGCACACCCGGGAGTCAGTGTTATAGAAATGCGAGGCGGACATTCGGTGGATTCTCCTGTTTGAATCTAATCAAGTATGAAGTTTATGGGGCTAATCTCCAAAGTAGCAAGAATAGTAAAACGAGGGTTCTATTCAGTTCGAAAGCCGCATGCAGTGTTATGCAGATAGGTGGCTTGATTGCAAATGTTTTAGGGGTTTGTCGGCACCAAGTCCGTGCACGCATTGGCATAAACATGCGCACAGTCACTGGCACGCTTAAATAAAGTGAGAATAATGAAGTGTCAGTTGAAATCATTAAAGCCCTTTCTGTGCCGCCTTCTCTCCCTCTCTCACCGGCAGACTCCCAGCGCCTGGGCAGAAGAATGTTCCGAAAAGAAGAAAGGCTCTCACAAGCGCTCGGCTTCCTGGGGCAGTACCGACCAGCTTAAAGAGGTCAGGAACATTTTTCTTCTCCCCGGCTTTGTTCCATTCACAGCGAGGTCAAGACAGTCCTGCGCGCCACTCCATCCATTCCAGCCCGCCTTGGCCTTTCTGCAGATTTGGAATCATTATCATACGATTCTTGGTGTGCAGTGAACCACAATGGTACTGTTGTCATGTCAAATTAAGGCCCCTGTTTAGGCCAAGGTTTTCATATTGCACTTGCTAATGGCTTACCCCCCACGGGACTTATCTTTTTTTTTCTTCTTTCCATTTGTACATGAAATTGCCAAAGACATCACGCATCCACCCCACCCCTCAGCATATGGGCTTTTCAGAGAGAAACGTCTCTTGAGGATTTTAATTTCCATCCATTAAATGTTGATTGGGGAATTAAAGGGCGTCTTTCAGTAAACACTTGCCACCAAATATGCCTTTATTATTATTCATAGTGTTTCGGGATTCATGTGCATCACTCCAAGCACATTTTGCGACACATGTATTGTAGCTATCTCCATATGAAACATCAGATGTGGAGCAGAAGTAAGTTTTTGCCCAAGCTTTTCCTCTTGCAAAATCTTGTTTTCCCAGATTATTTAGGGAAATAGATTTTTTTGGGTGATCCTGTTGAAGAAGCCGACCTGGAGCGAAGGTTAATTCTGAGTAAAATGTGTCCTGCATTATAATTGAAAGCACTTCAGTGCTTCACGTTAGTGGTGCTTTTCATCCTTAGTGTGCGTTTTAAATAAATGCTAATCTGTCAATACAGGTAACGATGTCGGTGACAATCGTTAGCAACCTCTGAAAGCCCAGAAGGAAAATCTTCCAAAGGAGTCCAGAGACTTTTTACCTTTTTTTTTTTGTTTTCAATTTAGCTATTGAACTCCTTACCTTGAAAAAAATGACTTTTTACTTTTTGACAAGTTTAAAGGTGCATTAAAAAGACCAGTTAAAGCACATAGATGTGGGGGGAAAAAAGACAATTTTTTTGTTTCACACATGATTAATTAAGTTTTCACTTTTTCATTGAAGGGGCATAATATTTCAGCCACAGGAGGTAGTGAAAGCGTTCTTGACATTGATTTATCTAGAATGAACAAAAACAGTCAACAAAACTATGGAAGACACCTGTTTACCACTAACCGAGAGATGGTTAGTACACCTACATACCAACTGAATCATCACTTCCTGCAAATGGAAGCCCACCTGCGTCCGAGAGCTTTGTGCAGAGCGTATTTTCCCTGTGGGTTACCGGGAAGTCTTTCTCAGCTTCATTATATATAGTATGACACCATGCGGGGCAATGCAGGGTTAGAGATCTTTTAAGTAGGCAGGGCCTCAAGAAAAAAACACATGACTTTATTTACAGTGCTGAGAAAAATAACAACAAAAGCATACCAGAGCTCTAAATTGCACGAATCAGTCCTCCACTAACTACAGCAAAACAGAAAAGCTGATTATTGGCTTCAAAACCCTCAGAAACACAGTCCATATCCTTGTTCTTTCTCCTATACTGGTTCAGTTTTTTGGTTGTTCCTCAGACCCATCTTTTTGGCTGCATTTCTGTCTCCCTTCAGTGGATTTGCACAAATAGGAGTCTGCTCCCTCTTCCTAGGCCATTGTAGGTCAGGTGATGGAAGGTTAAAGGGTATACCCCCCAAGGCTTCTGGGAGTTGTAGTACAGACCAGATCTGCCCTCTTGTCTCCTCCTATCTTCCTGTTACAATAGGTATGAAACATATTTGAACAGAACACCAAATGCATTTTGAAACCATTTTTAAAGGTGTACATTTGTAGGGGTATTTATATATACGAACTGCAACTCCAGGGCTTGTTTTTGGCTTTAGCTATGGACTGTGCCTCAATTTTGAATTTAGTATTCCTGAAATCATTAACAGCAACACTGTTAGGTATGTGTCATTAAATACAATAGGATTCGCATATGAAATCCAGCCGTTAAGGTAAATCTGCATGCAAAAACCTGCTTAAAGTAGGCACTTTCAAATCAAGACCAGTTAAAATCTAGTAATCTTCAAAATAATCTATCAAGCGAAAGCTTTTTGCTTACAGGCTCAGATGAAAATAATACTATTTGTTATTATTGTAATGGAAATAAAAAGTATAATTAAAGGCAGGCAAAAGAAAAAGAATGAAAAGAAATAAATGCCACTGACTTTAATCCTGAATATAAGAGTCACAATTATCTCTATGTGGTTTTTAACTTGCTTAAAAAAAGAATATTGACAAAGCACAAAGCGAATGGCAGCTCACACACGAGACACTTTTCTGCCTTTTGTGTAGAGTCCCTGGCCGCAGTTAACAAATAGCCCAGCAGGCTTCTTCCCAGGAGTCTGGAGCAAGCAAGGGTGGGATGAACCCACCAGGAATAACTGATCAGGGGGAGGGGTTTCTTTACAAATGGCAAAATCTAGCATCAAATCAACCCCCTACAATAATGCTGTAAAGAAATGAAATCTTAAGCATGGCACTAGAAGACAAGTATGATGTGCAGAACTATGCCGACATTGTTTGAGAAAGCTCTCTGCAGCGTGAATCCAGCCTTGACATTTCAGTCTGCAGGATTCTTCCTTCTCTCCCAGCAGAATCTGTCACCAGAGGAGCCGTTCTAGGCAGTGGATGAGCTTAGGGTAAAGTGGTTCCTGATTATACTCACTGTTTGTATTAGGGCTGCTTCTTCTGTTGATTAAATTATTCCAAAACACGAATCAAATTAAAAAGAAAATATCATCAGACTACAGAAGAGAGAAATATAACCCATGCACGTGTCCTTACCCTGTCCTTCAGTATTATTAATGAGGATATTTTTTTTCCCTCAGAATCACGTGAATTGTCATTTGACATTCTGTGTGTGCATTTTCAGAGAGGGGCTGTAATATACTGTCTCAAACGAGAGTAAGACGCCACTTAGTTAAGTCTGGGGTAAAAGATTTACAATGAATACAGTTGGTAATTCTGAATGAAGTTTTGTCATATTTTTTATATGAACCTTATATTGGGCAGCTTACAAGCTTTATGTAAAGATAATGAAAATATCATAAGTTGTTTAAGACGCAGAACAATTTAAAATCAGAAAAAGAATTAAGTACTGACTTCAGTGGCTAATACAGATCAGAAAAGGCATTTACATAGTCCAGAATTCAATACAGAAATTAATTAACACAAAATACTAAGTAAGGCATTAACAGTGAGACGGCAGAGCTGGATTTCTGAGTACTTTCAATAGGTGTGGAGCCAGAGAGAACAGGACTGCAGTCTGCGAAGGTGAGTTTCGCGGAGGTGCCAGACAGGGGTGAGGGAGAGGGAGCAGTCCTGCTCAGCTGTGTGTACATTGCTAGTTCCGTCACAGGGAGGAGATGGAGTAGGCAGGTGAGACTGAAGAGCGAGATCAAAGTCCGCAGGTTACAGAAGGGGCTGGGGCCTGCCTGATTTCTGAAAGACTCCGGAAGAGGAAGGAAGTCTGCAGAGTGCAGTACGTACTTTGGCTTGGAGAACTGAACATAAAGTCATCTAAGACAATGGGAATATAAAGAGTAGGTGGTAAGTCATGAAAAGAAGACCTTCTCAGCAGAAGCAAGGGTAAACTACTTAGGGCTCACACTGATTCCTTCAGAAATAAAGAGGAGAAAACAGATGGTATAATCTTTCCAGTTCACTGACTCAGCCTCTCTAATTGAAAATTGCAGGGAGCTCCACAATCTGGGGCTATGATAGCCCTGTGCACTTTTATCCCGGGCCAAGCCTTAAATTAAGGACTGTGATAGAGAAAAATTTAAAGTGACTTCTGAAATTCTTCAGCCGTCAGTGCGAATAGGTCCTACTTGAAGTTATGTGGTCTCCTGTTTTGCTCATGTCTTTGTGTTTTGAGGCCCCGTGTCTGTGTTTTTTTAGAAAGCTGTAGAAAGGAGCATGAAACGGGGTTTAAAACAGAGCAGTGTAATAATCCGGTCTGGATGTTTAATTCACAGGGTCGAAGTGTTAAGACCTCTTTGCAAATGTGTTCCAACTGCAAGCCCCAAATTTCTCTAATGTCTAAAATTTCACAATTGTCAATCTAAACATAAGGAATTTTAGGAATACCAGTCCTATTTTAACTTGGTTAGTCTGTTTATTTTTTTAATGATTGAATAGGTACGTCTGTTCAGACCAGATTTGTCTTGACAAAGACAAATGTCTCATGAGCCTTGTTGCACAGGAAAAAAAAAGAATAACAAGATAAGATCACTTTATTGGCCATATACAATTTCTTGCATTAGAAATTTGTCTTTTCTCATACTCCAGCTTGCTCTCCATGAAACACACAGGCTGTGTGGGAGAGAGAAGCTTGGGGTCAGAGGGCAGGGTCAGCCATTTATGTGGCACCCCTGGACTAGCTGGGGTTAAGGGCCTTGCTCAGGGGCCCAACGGAGTAGGATTCCTCTGCTGGCCTCGGGATTTGAACCGGCAACCTTCCAGCCACAGGCGCAGATCCTTAGCCACAGTGCCACTGCTCCGCGTTGTTAACAAATACAAGCATGGAGGAAAAATGTAATCATACAACTGATAAAACTCCCTCTGATCCGAAGGTGAATAGTTTCAACTCACTGTGCGTGTTCCAGTCATTCCAAATTGAAATGACTTGTGCCCATAATCCTCAGGTTCAGTGTGATAGAAGCACATTAAATGAAAATGTAGGATTGTACAGAAGACTGCAACAAATGATAAAGAGCAACTTTTAATTGACTTACCAGGGAACCCTCCATCTAGTACGCAGATAGGGCTAGCTAATCAAAGAATAACAATCACAGTGATTTGTGCGATAGGGTAGGCCATTGATGTGCCCTATGGCAGAAAAGCCATGCTTGCTTAGAATAATTTAGATATCATTTAGATATCTAAATATTTATCTTTTGTTGTTGCAACAAACATCATCATCATCATAGACCAAGAACCAGCATGGTGAGTGCTGACATTATAAGCAGTATAGGCCTAGCAGAATGTATAATTAGAAGATTTCTTGGTGAAAAATTGTGTTTTAAATGTTAAAATGTTAAAAGATCCATCCTAGTGTCTAGATCTTAATAAAATGTGACTTGCTGCAGCTTTCTTAAGGAAATAATTTTGTGATCCTTATAAACAGAGCTTATCCATGTATCCATAGCTTATCCATATATGTATAATATATATATTAAACAGCGTACATTTAGTTTTATCAGTTTAGCAGCAGCTGCAATTCCTATTGATTGCAGTCAGAACCAAGCTGCACATCAGTCACTACTGATTATAAAGCTGATCCAATTGATTATGAGATCGTGAGATGGAGGATATGCAAGTTTGCATTTTCTGAGTACTATTATTTATGTAGACAGAATGACCCTGGGCATAATCTTGTGAGAATTGTGTAAGAAGCTATGAAAAATATCTCAATTTCCTCACTGTTTGGTTTTGTAAGTATTTCTGAAACCATGCAAGGGAATTTGTAGCAAGACCAATGCTAAGAAACTGCTCCATAGTATCAAAAATCCTTAGATAAATATGCGCTGATAACTGCACAAGTGTAATTTTAAACCTCGAGTTTTTGTGAGGGGCTTAATAATAATAATTTCTGTAATCTCGAAATTCCTGCACACATTCTACATATTTCCAGACTCACTTAGAGATATTTGAACATTAGAAGGAGTTTTGTACAAATACATACTGTAAAAGATGTTCTCTACAGTACACATAAACTTGTGAAATCCTATGGCATTCACCCAGTGGTACCATGTGCAGATCGCTGGGAATCAAGCTTGAGTAATGGATTGAACATGTAAACATTGCTGTGGATATTCTTGCAACAAAGTCATTAAAAGTAGTAAATTGCTGTGTGTGATATTGGGCCACTGAGCACAGTTCCAGACAAGCCACGCTAGTATTTAGGTCAACAAGTAAAAATGGCAAGATTCATTGCATTAGTTGCCAGAAGAAGATTTAAGTAGGAAAAAACTAAGTTTAATAAGAAAAATGTGCAAGAGCAAGTGACATAGAATACACAGCTTTTGGCTGTTTTTTTCTCAATAAATGGAAGAAAAGGAATAGTTTTTATAGATGGGATTTGTATTATGTGGCACAGTACCTGAACCACAGTCTCTGCTTTGATTTTGCTACCTTTTTACAACGTTGATTAAAAGGTAAATTGGAAATATTTTTTTTTTAAAGCAGGCAGGTTCAGTGTGTGATTGTGAGGCGGAGATGCTGTAGAACACATAGGGATTATCTCCATTATTTATCTAGCATTCTGAGAGGGTTTGATTTTTTGTTGGGCGTTTTTGTGTCCTGTTTCTTTTATATGTACTTATTTCAGTCAATACAGTGAGACTCAGTGCATGCCATTAGACTTTGTTCTCTTCCTGATGCAAAGGTGTTCAAAACTTCAGACAGGGAGGGGATACATAAAGCACACCAAAATACAACACTGCCCAGTGCTTTTTGTAATAGTGATTTAACTTTTACTATGATGCACAAATTGGAACATACCGGGTTCCAATACACACCCATTTGAAAAAAATATTTATAAACATTCTCCTTCCTCTTGTCATTCATTCATTTGGTTTTACTTTCAGCACTTTTTTGGCAGTTTTCTCTCTCTCGACAGGTTCTGTTCCACCCTGATATTGATGTCTGAGCAATGAGAGAACGGAAGATCCATTTTCACCGCTGCGCGAGAAGTCTCTCTGCGCGGCCGGCTCTGACGACGCTCTCTTTGTTTCTTTCGGTAGATCGCGAAGTTGCGCCAGCAGCTGCAGCGCAGCAAGCACAGCAGCAGACACCACCGCGACAAAGACCGCCAGTCCCCTTTCCATGGCAACCACGCGGCTATTAACCAATCACAGGTGAGGAGCGGAACCGTTTTCTGAAGGTGGCATGTTGGTGGTCACCATGGTAATCTGGAAGTGCCCTTCAGGTAATGGTGTCATGGGAGCTGGTCTTTGCCAAGCCTGCAGGGTGAATTCAGCAGAGGATGGTGTGGCACTGGGCAACGTCTAGTGTGAAGTGACAAAGAACCTACAGGTGCTGTGAAATGTTTTCAGTTTGAGATGAGTGAAACACGGCATCTTGCAAGGGTGCTGCAATTCTATGACTTGTTTGAGGTCAGTCGGGGTCTTTCTCTGTGCTGGGAAAGAGTAAACTGTAAAGGGACACACAGATCAGTGGGAAACAGTTATGTTCTTTAAGGTGTTTGTTAAATTGCTGTACAAGTGGCTTGCTCCAAATCTTATTTTAAAATGTATTCTAGATATAATATAAATATAAATGTTTAAAATAATTCCTTATATAGGCCTTTTTCTGGACACTCTACTCAAAGTGCTTTCTGGGTAATGGGGACTCCCCTCCACCACCATCTGTGTCGCCCCCATCTGGGTGATGGTGCCCCCGTACGCTCACCACACATCAACTATCCGTAGGGAGGAGAACAGAGTATTGAGGCCAATTCATAGGTGGGGGATTCTTAGGAGACCATAATTTTTACCAACCTGTTACCTTTACCACTCAAGACCTCGATTTTACATTTTATCTGAAGGACAGCAACGTTATTTACAGTACAGTGTCCTTACCGCTATACTGGACCCACATGGACTGCAGGGTGAGCGCCCCCTACTGGTCCCACTAACCCCTCTTTCAACAGCAACCTTAGCTTTCCCAGGAGGTCTCCCATCCAGGCACTGGCCAGGCTCACTCCTGCTGAGCTTCAGTTGATTGCCAGCTGTGAGTTGCAGGGTGATATATGTCCTTGGCTAGTTTGGATTCAAATGTTTTTCTTACTTGTGCAAGAGTTCTACAGGTGTTTCAGGTTCCTTAAGAGTCACCCTATACATATGTGTTCTGAGGTAACGTTGAATTGTGTCAGGAGTGTAGCAAGGATGATGTCAATTGTATTACGAAAGCATAACAAGCATTTGTTCACAAACTGTTTTCATTATTTCTCGTAAGGATCCGGTATAAACCCATGACCATAGGTTATTGGCAGAAATACAGAGACATATATCCATTTTGAATATAAAATAAATGTTTTCTTTGTTTCAAAATAGATGTTGCAGTAGTTATGGTGCGGTTTTTGTATGGGATACGTTTGTGGGCATTTTAATATTGCTAAATGTATTCAAAATTCATGACGGCTGCAGTGATCTGCTTTACATATTCTAGTAAACCATTTTAATACTGTTTTAATTTCATACTCTTCATCATTAACATGCAAAGCTTTCATCTATCAGAAGGCTGTGAAAAAATAGCCTAATACTAAGATTTGTTTTAAGACAATCTTGGCCATTGAGGAGTATTGTGACTGGTGTCGGACCCATATCCATGTGAGGCCTGTGAGCAGAATAATGCTCATTGACAGCCTTGTTATAGATTAGGTGCTTTGCTTGTTTGGAGGTTTTTGATTCACTGAAATGTTACTGAAATGGTGCTACAGTCATAACAATCACTGTGCATGTTACCTGCTAGCGCACTGCAGCACAGCAGGAAAGAGCGATTGTGCCCAAGGTGAAAGAATTTCTGCTGTGATCCCTGCTTCAGTGTTAATAGGCAAAGCTTCACGCCTGTTTGTGACAATGACTTAGGGTTGACTACTGTTTTCCTGAAAATTAATTTGTGACCCTCCCCAAAACCCCTTTCATATTCTCAGCCTACAGTGGGACCTCCCTCAGTATAGATCATGTGAGAACTCCTTCAGATTCAGACTGGCTGGGCAGAGATTCGGCTAGAAGTGAGATTAATAGGCCTTGGAGGGAAACAGCAGAAATGAGTAAAACATGCAGACGATAATTTATCTGTCAGAGGATTGGGCTTATATATTTTAAGCGTGATTGCTGTTCTGCCCTGGCAAGAATCCAGTATCACATGAATTGACTAATGTGTTTACTTGTCAGCAATAGTGGATTTTCAGGATTGAACACTGTAAAAATATTCATATTTTCTATTCCCCCTTTTCAAGTATGAAGGATACGTATTACAATATGCTGCCAGATCAATTACTAGTAGTCTTTTACGTCGCAATCTGGAAATCTTTTCAGTTTTCATAAGTGTTCCAGTGCAATTCCAGAAAGATTTATTCATGTTGTTTGACCAAGTCTGCTTTCTAGGAAGAGATGAAAGCACTGATCCAGCAAACAGCTGTAAATAATCTGTGCAGTAAAAGCTCTGGCTTGGTAGAAAAAAAAAAAACACAATACTCATTAGAGGTTCCAAGTGTAAAATTTATAGCTTTCTTTCTGTGAACCTAAATCCATTGTCTGTCAAATGTCTTGATTCATGGTATGTGTACGCATGCTTCTCTGAAGTCCAAACCAAAGTATCTGGTGCACAGCGCACAAGATCTTCTACAGCCTTTTCCATGTTCCAAAATACAATTTTCAGCAGAGCATTTTTCCTCTAAAGAGATTTTATTTCATTTCCTAGAAGGTACGGTGATGCATGGCAGGAGAATCTTTCAGGGTTCCTTTAGAACTTCAGCTCACTGTGTTGAAGTCACCTAAGTTCCCTTTCTTATGTAGTGATATCCAGGTGTCTTTAAATGATCAAGACCCCCCCATGACCTTTGAAAAGTTAAATTGGTCCAAATAAGCTCGTGATTAGTGCAATTAGGTCTTTAGAAGCAGAATTGGAACTATTGCAAATAATGTACACCTGCAGTGTGGTGTTTTGCACCAGTGTGGCAGTACAAATACTGGTCTTATTCTGTCAAAGTTGAAAAAGACATTTGCATTTACACGTGTAGTAAGTTTTTTTTTGTCATATGTAGTTCAGGTGGTGCAGGCTTAAGGTTTGCCTGGCGGGTGAAAACTGTTAATCAAGTTTTGCTGAGGATGCAAAATGGGATTCTTTCTCAAAATTATGCCATCGTCGGTAACAAATCTTAATTCAATACATTGTGAAACCACCAGAACTCTAGTGCACTTCATAACCCACTATTATGATTCAATTAAGAAATTTAATCAGATCTCACAATTTCTTATAAGGCATTTATATTGCTAGAATACTGTATATAGATAGAATGCAAAGATATCTTTCCTGGATGAAGTATTTGTTTAAATGCCTGAATGAGCTGCAGTTAGTGTTTGATTCTGCACATACTATAAAGAAAGCTTTGGTTGGAGATACCCTTCATTCTGCACACCAGGAACACCAGAGGGACATTCTATGCACCGCCATAAGAAAGAAGGGATTATGTCATCTGTAATGCTGCATGTCAGCATCTGGGTGCCTTGCAGTGCTTTGGAATGCTGAGGCCCCAGTAATGCGAGGCAGAATAATGCACAATAAGTTGATTGTTTTAACCTGTCATACAGTGTGTCAGATGTCAGATCCGAGCTCACACAGAGAGAGTGCTGATGGCGCTGCCTTGCCAGGGGCTGTGGCTGTCTGAATGCAAGAAGGAAGCAGATCGAAGTGTCCGTTGACGGGCTGCATAGAGACAGACCCTTGACAAAAGATCGGGAGGTCCCCAGTTTGCCATCGTGATCAGTCACAGTTGGCACTAGGTATTTAATGAGAAGTGTTCCAGTTTTACACACCACAGGGTGTGTCACCAAACACACACACACACACACACTTTTTTTATATTTGGGCATTCAAAGTCTCACTCATTGTCCACATTGTAATTCATAATATGATAGGAGCACCAACTACTGTATTTGGACTATGAATGCTATGCAGCTGCTTATCCATGAGAACTAATCCAGTAGGAACAAAGGCCATTGAAGGAATAAGTGCCTGGCATGCATTTGCATAAGGATGCAAACCTAGTTCTGTTATCTCTTCTTCTGAAGACGTTTCATAATTGCACACTATGTCTTGTAAGTTTGGCATTACTCTGGTATTACTGTGAGTCTGTGGAATGACACGTATTGTGCTGCATTGTTTTAAATAATTGGCTGTTTGCTTAAATGTTAAAGCAAAAAAAAAAGAGGTGAAAGCATACAGTACAGTCTTTTTTTCCCCCAGTCTGGTTGATTTAAGTTCTGGTGTCTTGGGATTAGTCCAGTACTTGACAGAGCCCTCTCTTTGAATGTTCGGGGGTGGGGGGGACTTTGCGGTGTGAGGAGCGTCTCTTTGGGCAGTCTGGGGAAGACAGGTGGCGGGCAACTGGCAGAGACTTTGGCCCCCATGAAGAGTGACATGCATGAAAAACAGCCAAACAAGTGCATCCGCTCATTAAACTGCCCTGCTTGTGGAATCGGCCCAAGAAAAAAAAATGGCAAGGCTTTACGCTGACAGAGAAAGAAGGAGGCCCTTTTTTCTTCTTCTTTCTCGCCTGTAAGCTGCTCGTGGTATTTAATCATCTAGGCCAGGTGCCTGAAGAAGGCAGTCTTATTTGGGCTGGCTTAAAAGGCTTCTTTTTTTTTATTTGGAAAACGTGCCACTGGACATGTGGATAAGTGAGACTACAGGCAGCGGCAAGCGTTTTCTTTCATCCTGGCAGCAGCAGCGTTTGGTCAACGCAGCTACATTTTGTGCTGCGGCCAGTCCTCCATTTAAGACACGCTTACTGTCCTCACAGACACGAGGGGCTGTCTTGAGTGACTGACAGGCCCAAGCCATCCTGTATCCCGCACGGGGCTCTCACGTCTCGGTGAGCTAATGCTTTTTTTCCGCTGGATTGTGTTTACAGTGCCTGTAAAAAAAGATTCTTCAACTGTGAGAATCTAGACAAGAATGGAAGTCATGAGAGAGGTCAGGACCTACTTAGATACAAATAATACAATTTAGGATGATTCATTTTTTCTTTTTTTTTAAGTGTTTTAGTGACGCAGGATCTGATTTCTCCTGTCTTTCCTTGCTGTTTTCTTTCATTTTCTTTAAAAACAAAACGAAGATAAAATAAAAGCATGCTGTTCCAGGTACTTCTGTTCAAAATGTACCCCTTTGAAACTCGAGTGGAACAGTCGCTGCTAAACCAATGAAATGCCTTCTATTTTTACCCCAGTGTGGGATACTTGTGATCTCTGTAACTCGTCCATCTGTTTCGACTTAAAACAGTTCATATTTTATTAAGGATAAATAAACCGTATTGTCATGCAAAGCTGTTGTGTGGTCTTAATGCTTTGTTTAATGTCATCCAGGAAGATCACAAGTGCCACCTCCGCAGTTATTTTTTTAGCTGATATGGACCTCCAGCTATGGCTTGGGGTGCTTGGCTATTTACAGAGTACTGTGTAAAGCAGGGGTTGGTACATATTACAGTTAACGATGATGCTCCATGTTTGTGGAATCACTGCCTTCCAAATGGTATTTGGAGTTGAGCTTTTTTTCTATTGATAAATCTCACTTTGCCTCTCTGAGATTACTTTTTGTTGTCAAAACGCACAATGTAAATGTAAATTATCTTGTATTCTACAGTATACAGTCCTGCCCAGCCAGCAGGTGGTTGCACTGCGGCAGTCAATTTTTAACAACGTCTGAAAGACCGCCTCTTTCCATAAGCGAGATGTGGGATTTAACATAATTTACATCCATCCATTTTCCAACACATCATCCAGTTCAGGGTCACAGAGTGGCCAAAGTCTATTCCGGCACAAGCGGGCACAAGGCTAGATACGCCCTGGGTGGGACACCAGTCCATCACAAGGCAGACATAGACATGCACACACTAACCTACGTACCAGCATGTCTTATAACTGTGGAACGAAACCAGAGCTTCCAGAGGAAACCCATGTGAGCCAACTCCACGCAGAGCGTACCTCCGGTCCTAGTGCTATAAGGCAGCAATGCTAACCACTGCACAACCACGCCGCCCCCACATGTTCTACATTGAAGGCATACGTGGTTTAGTCAATGCACACAAAACGTTGGAACATTTTCCCATAGCTAAACTGAGGTCTTAATAAAATGAGCCCTGAATCCCTGATGAGACCATTCTGCAAACAGGCTACTCTGATGTTTCTGCATGAGTAGAACGTGTTCTGAGAGACAGCTCTGTGCGGCTTATTGTTGTAAATAACTGTCCAGGAGAATTTGCGGTCTTACTGATCCAGATGTTCTAATGAATAGCGTCCTTCTGACATAATATGAAAAGACAGGGTAATTATTGCATTTGGGAGGCCACAGGGAATAGTAGGTAGGTCTCTGGTCTCATTAAAAGAGGGTGCATTCCATCTAAGGGTAGTCTTGTTCTCTCAGCTCACTTAAAACTTCAGAAACCAAGATGAGCGTCATCTCAATGAGCGAGTAGGTTTGTAAAAACCTTTCAATTGACTGCACACAGTAATTTAAGTCGGCACTCGCATTTTGTTAGCGATTGAGAAGACCCCCCTTTCAAAACGTTTCTAGCATCTTCAAACCAAAATCTGTGGAGACCCAGATTTTTTGTGAACTTACCTATATTAGCTGCGAGTTTACTTTCTGATTCCTTCAGCAATTCTCTTCATGACTGGAAAGAGATTTTCTTCTGTTTTCTTTTTTTGGGGGGGGTTCTGGTTTTGATTAGCCCTTAATGGAAACCAGCAGAGTTAAAATGGCAAAGCAAAACAGTTTATGCTGAAGATTGTTAATTATAATAACTCAGTGTTTATTTTGTTCTGGGGAACAGGCTAAATGACCCCTTCTTGATGCCTGGTTATGTTTACCAACTGTCAGGACACACTGGCAACTTTGAAAAGTCAGTTGTCTCAGCCGGAGGTTTCTTTTTCCCCCAGTTTGTGTTAAAATTATATTTGAGATCTGCTTGTTTTTGATGGTTTCTGAAGAGGGAGACGAGCTTTGATCAGGGTTCATTTATTGAAACTATTTGGGTTGCTTTTGCAAAATTGATGCATTTACAAAATTTTTAGGATACTCCTTTTTTTTTCTCAAAGGAATTTAACTTATATTTGCTGAAGATGCACAAATAAGTCAGTTTTAGAATTTCCACATTTTTCAAGTTATTTTTTTCCCCACACTTGTTATGCGCTGTTTTCTGTATAACCTCAGCTGTTCCCTTGCAGAGGGTTGGGAACTTGATCTGTAGTAACACACTGTCAGTGTAATATTATTGATAGTTTTCAGAGCTGTCTTAAATTGCATACATTTTCTCACTTCATATTCTGTTGTGTTTGTGAAATGTCCGTAGTTTTTCATTTTCTTCACTAGATAGTTGGGCCAGTAAGTAATAGTAAGAAGGGATGAAAAATTAAGGAATCACGCAACATACACACGTGAAACTGTATACGTTATATATATGACTGAATCTCCACACCTTTGATATACCGGAGAAGATAAATAGAATCTACTTGTTGGTTCCTTTAAACATAACTGATAAGCATGGCGCCTTTGCTTTATTCTTTGGACAAAACAGCATCACCATTTTTGGTCATACTTATTGCATATGAAGGTTTGTGTGTCGCGATTTATGTTTGTTGTTTGCATCATGTCCAAGGAGTAGTAGTTCAGGTGGGTGGCTGCACCAGCATGCGTAGGCTGCAAAGGAACAAGTAATAGGTTTATTCCATGCTGAAAAAAAGAAGGAAAAAAACAACGTTTCGGCCGTGGAGCCTTCTTCAGGTGTGAGCGTGTCCAAGGAGTGTCTCTTTAATCATGTGTTTTTGAGTTTCTGGCTCAATTACATTATGGTGCAAAATTTACCTTTTGACCTGTATTCCAGCGTTATGGTTCGAAGATGCTTGTTTATTTGCTGGTACAAACCACTGTATTCTTTTAGAATTAGACGGTTTTACATTTTTTATATAGTTCTATAATTAGAAATTATAGCCCATGAAAGCAAGGACATTCGGATTTGTCCTCTGTCTTTCAGGGAACACCTTTTTCTCAGGTAGTTTTGGCTAAGGTCCTGAAAAGTTTTAAAGTTTTATGTTTCGGCTCAAACCCCATGCTTCTTCAGCTTAAGAGAGGAAAGAAACAGCCGCACCTTCTCATTTAATACCAGGAGCGGCTTTTATTGGAAGAGGAGAAGAAGGAGAAGGGGGGAAAAATACTGCCTTCTATATTCCTGGCCATCCTGAATGGCACGCTGTTAATTGAAGCCCTGAGAGCTCTGACTTGATCCTCTTGTCAGGCTGCCAGAAGATCATTTACCGAGGCTCAGAAAGCATGAATGACACTCCTATTTACCAGCAGGCAGAGCGCTCCGGTGGCAGGCAATTTTTAACCCTTTCACAGGGTCTGGACCTCTTTGTGTGAAGGGCCCTTTTTTTAAAAAAAAAGGGATAACATTGATCTAAACAGCAACAAAGGCTGCGCATAACCTTTGTGGCAGACACCGCTTGGCACAGGGGGTTTAGGGAGTGCGCTTTTATGTTCCCTTGAAAGAAGGCGGTGGTCCCGATTCGTCAGCATTCACCAGTGAAAGAGCTTGAGGAGGAGCTGGGGGGGGGGAGAGGAATGAGAAAGCCGTGGCGGCGCTTTAATTGAACACGAGTATCAAGGTCATTATTGCCGCTCTGATGATGCGAAAATAAAACACCTTTCCTGTACTCTAAAAGAGTACAGATCCTCGAAAGAAAAGACGCGTCTTTGAGCTTTCATCCTCCGCGATGTTCTCCGCAGGCGGGGCTGACCGGTTAAAGTAAGCAAAGAAAAAAAAAACTGTATTATTTATTAGATAAATTGTAACGTCAGCCTGGTTACCAGTTGGTTAAAAGGTCTCTCTTTTTATCTTTAGGGTTGTTTCTCAACGTTGTACTTAAAAGACATACAACAGTCTGTAATAACTTCTTTCTCATGGTTGTGGAAGGTTATAAATTGTTTATATGATCAAAAAAATGTGCATTCAAATATGCATAAAGGTAATTACGAAACACTAGCAGCAGTAGGCGATTTAACTCCTTTTAAATAGCTATCAAAAGAAACTTTTCTAAACTTAAATCTAAGATATGACTGGCTTACATCAAAACCTCATGTCAGAACTTGTTCCAGAAGAGTAGCGCATCAAGTGAAGAAGTGAGTCCTGCACACTGTCAGTGTTTTTTGTGGTCTCCGAGCAGGGCCAGCAGCCCTGTCACCGTGTGTTGTCCCAGTGGCTGAAGACGCAGGGGGGGCGCGCCAGGGCCAGCTCCCATCATGTCATGCATGTTCCGTCTGACCCAGCGCTGATCTGTGCTGACAGGTCTCGCCGAAGGCAAGTCTGCAGCCTCCCACACTGGATCTGCCAGTTATCTGATATCCTGGGGTTTAGGGAAATTAGCAAATGAAATACCAGCCCTCCTAAAGTATAGCCTAGGTGAGAGCACGAGGGAACATACTAATGATGGCCAGTCCTTCGACAGGAGAGCTTCAGTTCTGGTGTGGACTTAATGTCTGTGGAGAAATAAAGTGGAGCCCTGAAACTTAGCGCATATACATGAGAGCGTGGGGAGCACAGTCCCAGATGCAATGACAAGACTTATGCCACCACTGTTTATTTCTACAAAGGCTTACGATCCTGGAAGGACACTGTTTAGTTTCTACTGTTGTTGTCCATGGGAATTGTGTAGGTTTCTGAAGGGCAAGAATTACTGTCTCCCAAAAACCACAAACCAGCTCATCCGTAGATTTAAGTACAGTAAATCGTTTCCGGCAAATCGCAGGCTAAGCCAAACTAAGCTGTGTGTTCTGAGTAAAATAAATTGTCATTAAAAAAACATACTGATACGCATTCTTCTGCTAACCTAACAATAACAAAACACAATACTACACTTTAAATTACAGTGTGCCATCTACTGCGTAGTTTTGTGCTCAAAGGATAAATAGTAAGTACAGCAAGTACATCACAAAAAGGATTTTATTTAAGGCATGGGGCAATATATGGTTTCAGGAAAATATGAAATGTATTTTAATGAGTAATAATATGTTTGTGTAGAATGTTAGAAATTTGCATCAGGGCGATTAATAATGCTAATTGAGCAAATTAGTTTAATGTGTGCTGATCATGACTATAATCAATAAATATTTTGGCCATGAATTGGCAAGTCAAACTTTGATGAAGATTCTGTTCCTTAAGGCATGCTTACGCAAGTGATTTAATAATTTAATATTTTAATTACCTACCATTGTATTGGATTTGTTTGGAAGATCTGACTGACCTATAATAGGATATGTCTTCTATATTTGTTTGAGCTGCAAAATTGAAAAGGTTTTTTTTTATAGATAGATATGCACTAGAGTTCAGATCATTTGTATAACTAAGGCTGATCAGTGGTGATCTCTAATGACCCGTTTGTCCCCAAACCGAAGTCATTCCTATTGGAAAATCTTGTTTATTTTTTCTGCATATCTTCCAGCGCATTATTTTAGCTACGTGCACGTGCGTCTGATTTGAGCTGAAGAGTTAGTCTATGCTTCAAAGCCGTACCTCGTCAAAAGCTTTCTGATCTGGAATCTCTGAAGGGCATTGTTTGAAGATCAAAAGTGTTTGCAGTTACTCTCATGCATTAATGAAAGGAGCTCAGCCAATGCGATCTTACAGCACACTGTTTTGGACACTGGGTTTGGAATACACAATAAGGATAAAAACGAAATTAAAAATCTTCCCATGTCCATCTTCCTTGGCACCCCACTCTTCTCATCCCTCAGAAAGATAAGAGGACAGACAGATGGCGTGATGTTAAATGTCTCTATAAATATGTGCATCTTTATTTGTGTGGAATCATCAGATTTTCTTATCCATCGATTTTCATTTGTTTTGTGGGAAGTACTGTTACTGGTAAAGCAGATTTTAATTATTCTTTGCATCAGTCTTAATTGATTTTAATTGAAATCCACACCCAGACTATAGGAAATCCAATCTTGCATATTTAAGTTAAAAAATTCACTAAGTTACTTTGTTGTTCTGGATTGTTCTTAATATGGTACGTTTTCTTTGCCTTTCATTTCTAGATGTCTCTGTTTTACTGATGCGCTAAAATCATTTTTATTACAACTTAATTTGTATGATATTTTCTTGTTAAACAGATTTGCACTTAAAATATTAATTTAAAATATTCAGTTCAGTGAACTTTAACTCCCCTTTTAATTTAATTTCTAAGTTAAATTAATTTCTCCTTTTTAATGCTTATACAAGGTGCTGATGCTACTGCGATCCCACTCCGAGATGATTTGACTATGTGCTTATAACTATATGCAAAGATAATTAACAGAAATATGATCACAGTGTTTTGTAGAAAAAGCAGTCCTCCTCTTCCTGCCACACACACAGCATTTCAAAGTCTGTCAAAGTTAGTTGCTTAGCTTGCTTCACACACACTATAGTTATTGCAGTATCCATTTAGTTGCCTCCTTGAGTTTCCTTGGCTGTGCTTCCTTTAGCATCTTGTACAGAGAGAACCCTCTGAGAGAAAAGGTGTGTAAAAGTAGAAGCTCTTCTGGTCCTTAAGCAGCCAAGTGAATGTAAAATGTTTTCTAGATATTTCTTAAAGGAGTCTGGTGTTTGGTGAATGGCTTCAGTCATATTTCTTGGAAGTCTGTTCCAGGTACTCACAATTCTTTGTCTGAAGAGGCATTTCCTATTGTCTGTCCTAAATGGGTTAACTATACTTTGCAGCTGTTACTCCATGTCCTTGTTTTACTCTGAAAAGGTCCCCCGAGTTGCCACTGTCTATACCAGTGTGGGTTATTATACATTTTAATCAACGTTTGTGTCAGTTGTTTTTAAGACTGGAGAGTTTTTGCACTTTTAACCTGTCCATATATGAGAGTTTGATGAGACCAGGAATCCTGTTTGTTGAGCTTTCACCCCTTTTTAAGGCTTCCTCTTGTTTTCACAAGCTAATTTATCTAGTTTGCAAACTAAGCCAGAATCTAAATCGTTGACAACGGCGCAGGTTCAAGCAGCAGTTAAGGATTATGTCCCTTAATCCCTTAATTATAATCCTTACGGTTTCCCGTTTGTCAACTAATTCTTCATCCATTTGTGTACATTACCTTGGATAAGAGTCGTTTTTAATTTCACAATTAACCCCTGTAGAGGTTTTCTGGAAATCTAAATGCAGTATCATGTTGTGTGCTTAAGTGCTCACAACAAGCAACCCGTGCTGCTGGTTCAAAGAATTATATTAAATTATCTAACAAGATCTTCCTATTTAAATCCATGCTGATGTAGAATTTAAATTCAGTTTGTAATTCACTTGCAATTTTACAATTTGTGGGTACAGCTCCTTCCTTAATGAGATGGTACATGAGATGTACAGTATCCTCTATACAAGTCTATGAATAACATTCTTCATTAAAGTACGACTGGGAAAATGCCTTGAGTCCTCAGCGATTTATTACTTATTTAGCTAGTTTACGTTGACTTTTTCATGTAGAACCTCAGGACCAGTTCTGTTAAAATGACCCAATACTGATAGAGCTATTTCTAAAACATAGGGAATGTTATTGATGTCTTCTCTTGCAAAAACCTGCTTGACATATTCATTTAGCATTCTTACTATTTCTTTTTCTCCCTTAACCCCCTATTATCTTGAAGTATTTATTTTCACATTGGCATTCCTTTCACTGTTGTAGTACAGAAAAGAATCATTGGCATTTTTTTGGCTCCATTTTCTACCTTGGCAATTCTTATATCTTTTTTCAGCTGTGCCTGTAGCTCGGGATACTTTGTCAATACTTTGGCATTGTACTATATAAAGTATGTTACAAGGAAACTTCCTTGTACTTGTGGGCTCTGGTTTTAGGGTAAATACTGTTTTTTTTTTCAAAAAGACAGGATGATTTTTTTCCCATTATAAGTCTGCCAGAAAAAAAAAGTTGAAATCATGTAAAAACAACAAAGAAAAAAAAGAGGTACTTTGCAGAGCGGTACTCTGCTTTAAATCTTGCTCCCTTTTACCTTTCCTGTCGAATGCTCTTTTTCTTCTGCTTTTTTTCCATATTTTTCCTGATGCTCATGTGTATCCAGACCTGGACTTGGGATAAATTTGCTCTGAGTGACAGGCTCCTCTCACTAGCTTTACGGAGAAGACAGCTACTGTATCTTGTCTGTCAGGTCCCCGTGAACGGACCACTGCCACAACTGACTGTCCCCACAAAAAATCGTCATCAGGAATGTGCTACCAAAGAAATCATATGCAGTATGAGTGGAACACCTTAAGTTAAAAGTTTTGATTGCCTCAGACAGCCCCTATTTACCCAATATATCAGTAAAGATATGGGTGCTAGGTGATTTGTTAGTCTGTAACTTTGAATGATTAGGCAGATCTAATAGGTATAGAGAGACCAGTCATACAGTACTTTCTAAAATTCAGTTCAAATCTCCGGTAGTGGCTGTATTGGATCATATCACGGTGCGTGCTCTAAATTCATGTGAGCAGGTTTTGTTACCTATCTCCCTTCCCTTCGAAGAGCTCTATACGATATGAATAATGAGTTTTAAGGAGGCATTTTAGAATGCCTGTGGCCAAGAAAAATTCATACAAGAGATCCTTTGTTTCCTGTGCAATCGGTATATTAAACTCGGCTAAGTGACTGTTTCCTGTATTATGAAGCCATCGGATTAAGTGTAATGATAGTGTAATATGGAGACAGTGAGATGTGTGTATACATGTATGTGTTGTCACATGTCTAGGACTAGGTTTGTTTTTAATGTGTGTTTATTTTATGTTGAGTGTTATTGGGTTTTTTGTTATTTTGCCCAGTGATGCCAAAGACAAATTTCCACCCTTTTGAATGGACAGAAAAGTTATATGTTCATCTTAAGCTTTTGTATCTTAATCCTGAATGTTTTCAGTATTTATCAGGAAATATCTAATCATCTACTGGGATTCTAGAAATGGTTTCTTTCATCTTCGAATGCCAAATAGGTTTCTGCCTATTTTAAAATATGCATTTGTGATCCACTGCAGAAACGATCTATAATGATTCTGTGCTACAGTATATATGCTTTTAAATGTGAGTTACTGCTTACTAAGCAATTAATATGGGCTCTTTAATATTTTTGAACATGTAGTGGGCATGGACAATAATGGGAACTGTTGTATTTATCTTTGTTTCAGAAAGATCTTCTGCAATTACTGTTTGAATCATGCTCTGATTGTAAAAACCTTTGGTTTCATTGTTTTTTGTGTAGGGAATTCCTAATTAACCATCCCTGCATACAGTGCTTCAGAAGTTTATTTCAAAAAACTTTTTTTTTGTTATGTTACACAAGTCACAGACATGTATCACTCTTAAGGTAGAATTATACTGTTTTCTGTATCTTATTTTCTCTCCGATTATATGTAGTACAACATTCCCTATTTATATAGGGCTTTTTCCTAAATATAAATGCCACTTTTCTTTTTCAACCTTAATTGTTTTAGAAGCAGATAGACCTGTGTATGTGGACATTTAGCTTTTTTTTACTGTGTATGTCCACATGTACATGTATATCTACACTACATGTATAAGAATTTAGAGGAGGTAAAACTTGCCTTCTGTTTCAATCTATCATGTTTCCTCAGAGACACTTTCTTTCTGGGTTTCTGTGTATCTGCATCTCGGTGTTAAATTATTCAGATCATAGACTTGTTGACCGTCTACTGAAGCCAGACCCAGGTCCAGGGGGAGAGCCGTTTTTCACTCCTGTGTGTTTTTGAAGACTGCAGATCCGCTGCCTAGCCCAGTATTCCGCAGTCGTCCAGTGCAGTGTGGTTATGTAACTTGCAGGGATGCCTGACAGCTCTGCCTAGTATGTTGAGATACAAAGCCTGCAAACCGAAGCTGCAAGGCCAATGAAGCCGAGCATTAATAAAGACGTCTCTGGAGTGGTGCCAGCAGTGGCCTGGTAGACATCTGCAGTAGTTGGTGTCATTTTAAACACCTTTACACTTCTTCTCATCCAAATTCATCATCTACCTGTAAAAGCCATCCCTGCTGGAGCAAAGATGAAGGGGACCTGCTGTCTTCACTCTTGGTTCTGTGCTCTGGTACCCGTGCTGTGACACTGCTCTTCCTGATGTCTGATGGCATGATCTAGAGGATCCCCACTTTTACTGCCAGCTGCAGTCTTTCTTTTTTGGGAAAATGTTGGATAATAGTGTTCTTGTCGCTAGAGTTGCACTTGCGCTGTGTGTTTTCGACGAGGCCATTCTTTTATTGGCTCAGTTCCATTCTGTTATAGATAATGTCCAGTACAGGTAATGCTAGAAACCTCTAAAACGTGGGTGTGCTCTGTCTCTGTGCTAGCAAGCTTTTACTGCAGCACCGCAAGGCAGTCATATGTCATTATGCTTCTCATGAAGGCACTGTCAACTGGAAGCATGTCACACTTTTCCTTTTCCTTGCTCCCCGCATCCTTCATTGGCTCCGCCATTCTAAAAGTGAGCTCTTACTTCTGTTTGTACTCACCATCAACAAAACAGTCTCTTCCTGGTGGCTTGGAAATATACCTTATGGAGCAATATCTCTTTATCAGTAAGTGTGCTAATCCAACAATTGTGCCTAAGTGGCAAAGTTGTTTTTTTTTCTCTCCTCTGCTGGAGAAATTCACACTCAATTTTTTCTCTCTCAAGTCATTTGGAAATGCGTCAGTGACATGATTGAAACATGTGACTAGATAAAGTACACTTTTTTTTCCCCTCTTGTCAGACTGAAGTGTCGTTATATTCAATTTGAAAGAGCTTTATTGGCCCGACCAATGAATTGCAATGTTGCCAAAGCGAATACAATTAGTGTAACGTTCACAGATATTTATAGTACAAACCTATTATTGGGCATTGACATACATCAGATGAAACATTATTGTGAGATAATTGGACTCATTGTGTGTTCCCCAGGCTATAACAAGAGATCGTGTACTGGTTCAAGCTCTATTGAGCTTCCTCCCCCTGATTCTGGCAGGTGTGGGAATTCCGGGATTAGAGCTGCTGAAACAGACCTGCCTCGGCCTTTATCTGGGAGGGGAAGGGCACCGCTTGAGGCCAGTCAGGAAAGGCATTCTTGTCTCTTCTGGCCTAGGGAGCAGAAACGGGAAAAGGCAGCCCTTGCATATAAAAGATCTGTTGTTCTTTCCCATCCCAGCACAACGTGTAACCTGACGCAGGCCTGTGTGCTGGAACAGCTTTTTGTGCGCGGTGTGCGGGTCAGACGCTTTCTTTCCATAACACAGCACAACCACAGCCCCATAAGCGTGACGGAGACCGACGTTCCAACACAACCATCTCACCAGTATAACCACAGCCACCTATCCGGGTCTTATTCCATTCCATGCACACCTGTATCGTATTTGAAATCGGTGAGCCGGAAGTTTCAGAGTCTGTATATTGACAAACTGTTTTGCACAGAATAATAATAATAATAATAATAATTGCTTGCACTTATATAGCGCTTTTCTGGACACTCCACTCAAAGCGCTTTACAGGTAATGGGGACTCCCCTCCACCACCACCAATGTGCAGCATCCACCTGGATGATGCGACGGCAGCCATAGTGCGCCAGAACGCTCACCACACGTCAGCTATCAGTGGGGTGGAGAGCAGAGTAATGAAGCCAATTTAAGATGGGGATTATTAGGAGGCCATGATTGGTAAAGGCCAATGGGAAATTTGGCCAGGACGCCAGGGTTACACCCCTACTCTTTTCGAGAGACGCCCTGGGATTTTTAATGATCACAGAGAGTCAGGACCTCGGTTTTTACGTCTCATCCGAAGGACGGCACCTGTTTACAGTATAGTGTTCCCATCACTATACTGGGGCGTTAGGACCCACGTGGACCGCAGGGTGAGCGCCCCCTGCTGGCCCCACTAACACCTCTTCCAGCAGAAGCCTTAGTTTTTCCCAGGAGGTCTCCCATCCAGGTACCGACCAGGCTCACACCTGCTGAGCTTCAGTGGGTTGCCAGTTGTGAGTTGCAGAGTGATATGGCTGCTGGCTAGAATAATGTCCATGCTCTTTTCAAGTTTGGAAACAGTCTTTCTTCCAGGTCAAAAACACACTCTTGCATAGTGCAGTTTTTCCATTATGGGCAGAACTTCATTCTGCCTTATTTTGTTAGCATCTGGTAATGCTAAATTATGGTGAATAATTTAACACGAGGACAGCAGGAGTGCAGTTCTGCATATCTGTCAAAGCAGATTTATTGTGTAAGCTTGTTTATTTTCTCTCGCTACATGACTGCTAGTGAAAAGTTGCCCTCAACAGACACTTGGAACCAAATCTTTGGATGAAAACCATGACTGCAAAAGAAGGGATTCTCCCCAACTGCTTCTTGAATATCTGTGTATTAAATATAACTTGTTTTGGTACGTTGCGTTTAACACCGCAACAACATTTCAGTGCCACCAGAACCCTTCACTGCTGGAACCAAGTACTGAGGGCTGGAGAGCTCTTTAGATGGGCACCACGCATGCACTTGCCTGTTTGTCAAGAATGTGATGCAGTATATACGGCTTATGCTGTTTCTTATCTCTTTCATATGTATGTTCCACTGGACACTTGTGATGAGCTGTTTGGGCACTGTAGTTCGACTATGGTATCCCACTCTGTGGAGTTCACAGTGGACCGTATTTGATGAATCTGGCTGCTCCCCACCACGATGTCATTTTGCAGTGAACTTATGCGTAGTTATTCATCTGTTTTGCCTTGTGCTTCATATTAATGCATGGATATCAACGTCTACTCTTGCCTCAATTTGCTGATTGTCTTCTTACGTGCACAGGACATTGGCTTGCTGGTCAACATGTCTATTGTGCAACACTGTCAGATTAGTCTGGCATGGAAAAGACCATGGTTAATGCCATCTTGGTTAATGTTACCGTCATTTAGGTCTCTATTCAGCCTCTCATGCAAGTAAGGCAATTTTGCCTCCCTTTGAATCTCTTCACTCAGTTCTGTGCACTAAATTGGACAGTGCACTCATAGTGCTGTCTCTGTATTCAGAGACTTTTTGTGAGACAGAGGAATATGAGTGACGTTACCACTGCATTTCTCATGCATTGACGATGCCCTGATAGATTTTACTGTGGATTAAAAGACATTTAAAGTGAAGGGGAAATGTATGTGTGTTTTGGTCAATGTGTTACATTTTTTTTCCTAAACTCAATGTCTCAGTCCTTTTTGTTCAGGAGTGAGAGGCCTTGCTAGCCTGAATTATTGCTAGACTGTGCATTAGGTATCATCGCTACCTCCCTACATGTGCGGTATGCTCCGAGGTTTTCACGCAGCTGTGATTTAAACCAGGTGACCAGTCGAAAGCAGTAATCATGCAGTTCTTGGTTGGCCCATCCATTAAATCTGCAGTTTCGCTACCCTTGTCAAGAGATTTCAGCATCTGGTTTAAATCCGGTGGCAATATTTGTAAAAAGCAAAACCTGATTGCATGTTTTTGGACTCAGGAAAATGAGTATTCCTTCATTTTGTCTAAAAGTTTCCTAGGTTGTCTGAGCCTAATTGCTCATTAGGCACAGACATCTTTGCAACTCCTTAAAGCAAAAATTTAATAGAGGCCCAGTATTTATTTGAAATTGTTTCTGTTAAGGCCAGGAGCAAAAACAAAGAAAATACCTCCTGCAGGGAATAGTGTTAGTGTTAAAATGTTCTTATGATTGAATATAAGCATCTCTTTGTAGAGACATAAAGTGTAAATATTTACTCAAAGAGGAGCACTTTGTAATTATAAATTCAGTGCTTCATATTAGTTTAAACAGTCAGTGCAAGACATTCACCAGGAATAGCTTTATGAGACCACTGGAGCCACTATATCACACTCCTTTTTAAAAAGTGTTAAAATATTATAAAAGGAAAAGTTAAAATAGTCTGTAAAACTATACTAATAACTAGTAAGAATTATTTACAGGGGCTGATAAGTTAAAAAAAAACTATACAGCCTTAGCTGTGCAATTTTACTAAAAAGATGAACAGTGCATACAGTAAATGGCAGAAAATAATATCGCAGATAGAGATGGAAAATACAACAGTCTAAAAAAAAGTGAGAACTCAAGACCGGACAGTTTTTATTTTACACCCTCTACCCAGGTTATGTGCGACTTCCATTCGTCCATTAATCAATTTTCTAACTGCTTTTTCCAGTTCAGGGAGCTGGTGCCTATCCCAGCAAGCAACAGGTTTAGGACAGACACACAGATGCACACACACGGACTAGGGGCCACTTTCATAGAAGTTAATTAACCTACCAGCATGTCTTTGGACTGTGGGTGGAAATCGCAGCGCTCAGAGAAAACCCACGCAAATATAACGAGAGCATGCAGACTCCGCACAGACAGCACCCCAGGTCTGGAATTGAACCCAGGGCCCCAGCGCTGTGAGGCAGCAATGCTAACCATTGTGCAACTTGCCATCTGTTACATGTGCCCCAGCATGCGTACATTTACTTTACATTAAATTTTCAAGTTGCAGAAAGTTTCCATCAGATGTGTAAAGAGCAAGTAAGTAGTATGGTGGTTGGTCATTAGCAGCATCCAGCAAACTTAATCTCTCTTTTCTCTGCATATTATCTCATGCTTTTCACGGTGTAAATGTGAGTAGCTCGTATTGCAATAGGATGCACACACGTGAAATTTGTTTACTTTGTGTTTTATTTTGTACTTAATTATTTAATTCTCTTTATGAAGTCATTAAATCAGTTTACATTTCATGATCATTTCACTCTTACATTTCATACATACACATACATTTAATACATAAAGGTCCGCAGAACAGAGCCCTTAGCATAAGTCAAGGAAGTGGTGGAGTTTGCTGTGATGGCAGAGAGATCTGCCATCTCTCAATTCCATGTTCAGGTCATGGTCTAGATCATCAGGCACCGCTGTGATGTGGCTTGATCTCTCCCTGGTCAAGATGACCACAATGAGGGCTCTTCCTCAGGAAGCCCCAACAGCCAGTTGGAAGATCTTCTTTCAGTGCTGAACATCACTGAGGGGAGAGGTTTGTCCCAAATCCCTACCACAGCAGAGCTTGCACCATTCTTGTGTTGTTTCTTGCTGCTGACAGCAGTTGAAAACATTGAATATTGGTCCTGCTTGTCATATCGATTCAGAAAAAAAATGACAAGCAACAGATATCCATAATTATCAGATACTGTAGGAACGGGATAAAAATAAGTAAACTTGTTTACCACATCATGTTAACGTTCTGTTGAAATGTACCGTATGTGAAATCGCCACAAAATGCATTTAATGAACGATAGTCTGCACTGCAAACTTAGAAGCGAGAATAAAATGTGTAAATGTGTGGACCTCTGGAAATAAAACTGAATGTCAGATTTTCGATTTTGCAAAGGGGCATGAAAAGATATTTGCAATTTATCATATTAACCTCGTAGAAAAAATAGTGGCAAGGTTCTGATTGATGTTTAACAAAGGAGTTCTCCAGGGCAGTTGTCATATACTAAAATACCTCCCAAGGCTTTGTGTTTAAACAGTACTGGAGGTCAATTTGAACGAGATTGCGGTCTGACCAGCTGCAGGTTCTTTAAAACCCCGAATCGGGCTGGAGCGAAAGAGAACCTCCAGCCTGGCACTGCACGTCTGGGCTTGCTTGCTGGCTGTGTTTCTTTCAGCCCCGACGTTGAATTGTTCTCCTCTGACTTCAGGGACCCAGTGTGCGGGCTAGGCCGCCGATTGCTAATTTCAGGGCACGGGATAAAAAAAGGCAGCTCTAATGAATCTGACACTGGGAGGCCACTGCGGCGCGTCTCTGCGAGTAATATCCTAAAGGACAGGCACATGGTTTGACACGCGGTGTCACTGTGCCAGTATGGCTGTCAGAAGGCGGTAGGTTCTATTTTTCCTGGGGTTTTTTTTTATTGCTGTTTTTCCGCAAAATCAAGAATTGCAAAACTGTTGTGTCCCAAAAGACGTGATGGATAGAAAAGGGACAACCGCCTGCAGAACATTTTAAACCCGCCAGCTGCTTAATTTATCCTTTTCACTGTGCGTGATGGGAAACGTGCTAACAGTAATAATATGTGTGCAGAGATCAATATGTTTGCAGCGGTTTATCTAAAAGGTCAGAAGGCCAGGCCTGCCATGAGAGTCACATGGTCTGGATTGTGCCGGCAGTTCCAGTGGAAACCAGTGAGGCTGTAAATCTACCTTGACTCCCAGTAGCCTTGTACACAGTTCCAGCTGCTCTGCTTACTGTTTCCTATTAACTATCGGTCCCATTCATTTTTCAGAGACATTTAAGGAAAGCGTGCTGTTTGAAGCTTTGCGAAGCATTTTCTAAGTGAGAAACATGCGTATTTTTTTTTAAAATAGCGGGATCATGTGAGTGAACCCATCCGTACAGAGGATGTCACGGAATTGCAGTCGAGCTTCCCAAGAATAGTTGATTTTAAAATGGCCGCCGATGATTTGGAATCCACGGAATCGCTTCCAAGCTCCCTGCCAGGTTTTGTTTGTGCCGCTTTTTAACCGACAGTCACGGCGATCTCCCTGTCTCTCTGCGCACCTCTCTGTTTGCTGTTAGTGGGAGCGCCCCCACTGCTGTGCCCCGTGTGTGTGTGTGTGCTTCAGGATGTCCCCCTCTCTGCTCTGCACAGGCTTGGCTTGTCCCACACTCTGCTCTTCACAGGCCTTCCTCACACCACTTCAGTCAGCTGGGCTTCCTGCTCTAATCACTCTGGGTTCAGGGAGGAGGTTCTGTGGTCGATTCACTCCCTGCCACTCCGAGCCCTGGGTTCAAAACAGGAAAAGTTGAGCACTGCAGTTCAATCAATCAGGGTCTAAAAATAAAAAGCAACAGCAGCTAAACCAAAACCATATTTCAGCTTAAAGTAATGTCTTTGGGATGTCTAGGAAAAGTCTTGCTAAAACATTCTCGCAGATCAAGCACCAATTAACCGCCGTTTCTGAAAGCACTGCATAACGGATCATTTTTTGAGCTCTAGCCTATACGTTCTTTTTTTTTTTATTGGTTTTTCGGGGAAAAGAAAGAAAATAACGTGGTACCATCTACAAAAATGAACAAATGTGATCAACCATCATGGCACGTTACCGAAACAAGCTGCTGTAAATCCAACAATAATATAAAAACAGGACTGAATGAGTCGGAAAAAGGAAACCAGGGATTTGGAAGAGATAAGCAAAGGAAAACGAGCGAAGAAAGAAAAAAAGGTAGTGAAAGGACAGAAGGAGGGACAGCCTCTATGGGGAGTACGAATCTTCCGTTTTGATCATTCCTGAATGTGCTTGCGTAGAGAGCAGCTCGGCGTTTCCCAGCAGACGGCCAGACTGGAGGCTCTAATGAGGAGGAGGGCTCCTCTCCACTCATGCATTAAACATTCCTGAGAGCGCCTGAGAGTCGCACAAAGACTGACGTGAGTGACAGCCTTCACCAGGCCTGCACACCACTGGCACCCCCGCCAGCTCTCCAGCCCTCTCCGATGACCCCGTCCACACATTAACATAAATCTCCAACAGAAGAGTTTTCACAAGAGTGGAAGAAGTAATGTCTGACCTTGATGTGTTTGATACATTCTATAACCATCCCATTCCAAATTATTCCTTTTTTTTCAGCTTTGATAGTGTCAGTATCTAAAGGGTCCCTGAGTATATACTATAGTATTTTGCTACTTGTATTTCATATATCCTTACACAGAGACCTAGTGCAGCCTCGTAGCTTTCATCTTCTCCAAGCAAGGGGAGGTTACTGCTAAGGAGTGCTCACTGCAGTTGTACACGTTATTGTTCACACGAGCGTCACAACATTGCTCTAGCCCTCTTGATGCTGGGCTCAGATTTTCAGAAACACGAGAGAGTTCTGGTAGGTTGATTCCTGAGCAAAATGTCTAGTTGAAGTTAAGCTTAGCATTTCAGGTGTAAATCTGGCTGTTGGAGCTAAACACTGGAATTCTTCATGGGTTGAATCGCGATGGCATTTAAAGCATCTCTACCTTATGATTCAGTTCCTGGTGTGGTGCAATACACAGTTAGGCAATCTAATAGGTTACTAAATCCCTTGGTTTCTACTTCTGCTTGTGTCATATTTTATTGTGAAGTAACAGAAGGCAGTACTGTACTGACACTGCCTGAGACCTGTGAGTACTTCAAAATGAGAACCAACATAGTTTTCTGGCACACTGTTGAACCCGCAGTTAATCCAGAGAAGAGTCAGCCCTGGTCTCTGTATTGGCAGAATAGTGTATGATCATACTGTGGTGATGCTCTGAGTGAGAGAAGCCCTGTCTCTGCCTCCTGCTCCTCTCTCATATTCCTTTTATTTTGATTGCCTTACAAAGAGGTGATCTCTTTTTTTGCCACTTTATTCTTTTTCGTTGTTTTTTTTTATTCAAGCCATTGTTTTTTATATTTTTGTTTTGTATTGAGAGGCGTTTTCCCCCCTTGAAAGAGACCTGGGAAGTAAAAAGAAAACAAGAAAAAAAAAGATCCTGTTTCTGTACTGTTGTTTTCCGACACAAGTCTCAACAGTTCAGGCTTCTCCAGAGAGCCCCGTGGTGAAAGTGCCCCCTCTAGTGGAGAGAGGTGCTATAAATCGAGCTGAATTGCAGCTAATTTGGGAAATATGGGACTGTACCAGGATCTGTACAGACTGTAATGTCTTCCTTCATTATTATGGGTGGAGATTCTTGTTAAAAAAAATATTCCGTAGCCTTTTTAATTTCTAACGTTTGGTATTCATGCTTTTGTAATATGCAGGTGAATATTTTTGGCCCCCATCGCTCCATACAATCAAAGCTGAAAATGGATTTTTGTGTGCTGAATTTCCTCTGCTTTGTAAAGCATTGACCTGTTTTAAAAAATTAAAAGCTCACCAGATTTATAAAACATTCTTTTCGGTTTCCTAAGCTTCACTTTAATAGGAGATCTACGCCATCTACGCTGATCTAGAAAAAATGTTTAGTACCTACAAATGGCGCCGGTGCATTTGCATTTAACCAAACATGTCTATAGGACTATGACCACAACTCTGCTTTACCTGTTCCAGAGATCTGTGTTTTTTTGTTTGTCATGTTTACATTACTCTCCTACATTTGTTTCCTTCTTCTTTAAATGAACAGCCTATTTCCCCCTATAAAAACTGCCCACAGAGTGTTGAGCCAAGTACCGTTACAGATATAGCAGCATTTCCCAAACTTTATCACTGGCATCACCGCTGGCTTCTTCACAGTTTATCAGCAACGGATAAACCAGAGAAGAACATTTAAAAAAACTTCTTGCTGCTTATTACATTTTAGCAATTAAGTTTTAGTAATTGTCTTATAAATAAATAGCATGTTCAGTAAATGATTGTTTTAATCCGGCAGCGAATATTAAGACTCATCAGGGCAACAGGGAGTGGAAACCGTAAACAACAGAAAATAAGAGGAGCAGTGCGATTTAAATAAAGGGGTGCTTTGTAGCCCTCCATTAAAAATACCTCCACGATCTCAGGAGTGACATGAGCGTCTCTTAATGTTATCATCGTGGGAGAGCACAGAAACTGTTTCTGCTGTGCTTTATTTCTAATAGCAGGTACAGTAAGTAGGATTGGGAAGATGAGATAGTGCAGAGCTATGCGACATTTAGCCCTTCCAGTATCAATACAGCAAAGAAACAGCTGGTTCTATCTGCATAACCCAGACATAGTTCCTTTTGAGGCTGCTTGGGGCATATTTAATATTGTATACATATTTAAATTGTATACATAATTTAAATGGATCATTATTAAGTACTTAAAACAAAGCGTAGTATTCATAATTCATGTGTTCTCCTCCATGGTACATCTTTGTCTTTTTTTTTTTCTTCAGGCTATAGCAGAACATAAGAAAGGTTACAAAGACAAGAAAGCAGTCCATCTTGGTTGGACTCTTGGTTGTTATGGTAGTAGCTTGTTAACCCAGGAAGGTTTGTAACCATGCCTGGGCAGTGTGCCCCCGATGTCTACAGCTTTGTCTATAGAGAGGTGCTTATTTTGTCAATCTTAAGCTCACAGGCGCTTATTGTCCTGTGCTCTTTGATATGGTTTGGATGTCTAAATTAACACCCTACATCACCCCCAGTGCTGAAAGCTCATTTTTAAACAGGAATTTACTACTGAGTTGAGACAACTACCGGTTTTTATAAATGGATGAGACACACCTGGAGAAGGCTCAATAGCTGTCGTTCTTATTCTTTCTCCTTTTGTTTGCAAAAGAACAAGCCTCCACTTGTTCTTTTGCAACTCCATGCTCGAACATTTTATAAATTAATGTGAAAACCCTCAAATACATTTTTCAGTTTCTTGACAACAGGGAGCCTGCATGCTGGGTAACAGCAATTGATATAATTTAGTCATATTTAAAGTGGGCCGATTTTGTTAGTGTTGGAGTGATGAATCATTGGTCAACGATTGTGACTTTCTTTTCATATCAGCTTCTTCAGTGGCTTTTAAAGCTGCTACCTTATTCAAACGAGCATTGGGGGGGTTGCACCTTTTTAGAGTTTTTACTTTATTTTTTCTGACTTTAACTTGAAGTGGAAGAGAGGGCCAGCAAAAATGATAGCTCTTAGCTTTTTATTTTCCTCAATAATTGGAAACGGGATCAACACGTCAGGCCTTGTATTATTCACATGAAGCAGCAACAAATCAACATCACCCACAGTTCCTTTACTGAGAAGCTCATACACCAGAGACAATCATGAAACTGAAACTACACAAACACAGAGGGGCGTGATACTGCCTGTTACACTCAGCAAGTGACGTGTTTCACATGATCTGGGGCATGCTGGCTCAGATGGACCCATTGAGTCCTACTCACATGACAGATAATGCTTAAAGTGCTTTAGCGATTGCTAAACCGGCTTTTTATGCTACCAGAATTCTTTTGGACTGCAGGTTTGGCAATTGGCTTTCAACTCCAGCGCCCGCGGTTAATATAAATTATTGAAATAGATCCTCATTAAGAGTTTTTGAAGGTGCACAAGTGAGGACTTTTGTTTCACATGTCTGCGCTCGGATCAAGTAATTCCAAGGCAGACGGTAGGCCACAAAGGAGAATTTTTCATCAGCAACTTGAGAAAGGCAAATACAGAAAGGAGAGAGAGGAAAAACAATAAAACTGAAATCAAAAACATGTACGATTTTCAACTATAGGAAAATGTTCTAATTGGAAAAACTGTTAGATGGAAGGTATAAACAGGAGACTCAAAGTGCATGTGGGTATTTGACAGATGGCAAGGAGCAGCAGAGCAGTTCTAGGTTCCAGAACACTAGCTGTTTTTTCAGAGCTCTCTCACTCAGAACGTACAGTACTTCTCTTGGAGCAAAGTGGTGTAGGCTGGACATCAAAGAATGAGTAAAGCTTAAAGCTTTAGAGAGGAAGCTTTAAGGATTAGTAGTCTATCACCTGAACTTTAGTGATGTATACCTTGGATGCAGGTGCATGCCAAAGCACAGTGTTGACTCATAGCAAGGTAGTAAAATAGTAAAAAGTGGGAGATTATGCATCAAAAAGCCGAGGAGAATAAGTGGGTCCTTGGTGTAACAGGTTCTACAAACTTTTTCATCCCCTGAAGCTAGGTGCTTTTTTGTTGGTGGGAGGGGGGCTTTAACATTAAATGTGTCATTGCTACTAACAAGGATGCAAATAAATGAGTTATGTTGTCCAGATCTGGATGTTTGGCTTGTCTCTCATGTATACATGATTGTGGGGGTCTGCAACAGGCTACCCAGCCGTGGTTTTGGAGCCAATACCCTGGCTTCTTTCAAAAAAGACTGGGTGAGATCCTTGGATCACTTAGCTGCGATCAGCAAAACATGCTTGCTGTGCTGAATGGACTCCCATGTTTGGTAATTTTGACACAAATGACACATTTTCTTTATAATGTGTACACATCCTGATCTAGTCAGGAATCTCCAACCCAGTGCATCAGATCTTAGATTTAGCTTCTAGATCAGGAGTTGCTAAAGATCTGGTACAGTTAGCGCAACTACTGTATGATCGGTTTAGCTTGTGATTTGTTAAATGAAGTTATTTTGTGATCAGAATGAAAATTAGAATGCCTTCTTTAGAACCAGCATTCCCTTGACTTGAACAAATTACTTGCTTAATTAGCAAGTTATTAAAAATGTTCCTAATAATAGGAAAATGAAAATGATGCATGGTGACTTAAAAAGCTACCCTCAAATCAAATACATACCCTTTTTACCTGTTTGCAAAGGATGGAGACATCATTACACTTCTGGCTATAGGGTGGTAAAAAGTGCAGTTCTCTTGAGTTTTCCATTGCAGAGGCCACTGTGATGTTTACAAGAGAGTGTTATGGGTGCTATACAGTTATTGTGCTCTTTATTTCTTGTAAAGGAATGTAAAACCAAATTAATAATAAGAACCTCTTTAATTATTAGAATAAATTGAATCGGAGATTTTATTCTGACATTTTTCGGAGACACCAGGGTATGGACTTCAACAGCATGGTACATGGGGATGACATTACAGAAAGCAAATTCCCACAACAACCCTTGTCTTTTTATCAGGGTTTTCTTAATTGTTCTTGTAATGGTAAGTAAGTGACAAATAAATACTGAATAATGGACATGGAAATATAGCACTCACTTCCTGTTTGACATTATCATAATATATATATGTAATTGGATTATAAAAGTGAGCAGGAAAAGGATAATATATTTTTGAGATGCTTAATTACGCTTAGAAGAAAATGCAGTGATGACAGTAAAAGACAAGTTCTAAAATATGTGATTGGTGTTGTAGATAATGTTTCCCAGTTTTCAAATTTCAGCAAAATGTTGAAACTACAAGCACAGGTAGAATTCAGAAGGTCATTCTGCTTAAAAGGGAACTGCAGTCCCAGTTTCTCAAACTGGTTATCAAATCTCAATAACAAAATAAATTAATTGAGGGTGTTGCAAAATTTAAGAGATTCTGAATTGTGAACTTTGTGAAAGTACTGTATGGTTGCCATGTTGTCGCAAACCGCTGGTCTCGCCACAGGCATGAGTGAGAGTTTGCGAGAATTGGGATGTTAAACCAGCCCTTCCTGCTCACTAGTCACTGTAATGACTAAGGTACTGTGATGTACGAGCAAATAAGTACAGGTTGTGCAGCAGACATTTCTTCACAGAAATGTTCCAACGTGATCTGCATGCAGAGTTAACAAGTAAGTAGTATTTGTCAGCAAAACCATCTGGAAGTCAATAGGTTAAATTCAGTTCAGTTGCACTCATTCAAATCTGCAGTCTAAATTATCTAAAAAACGTCACCTTGGATGTATTGGTTTCATAACATCATATCTAAATTAATATGGTAGCAAAATTTGCTCGGTCTAAAACGTGCTTAATTGCAACAGAAATAGACTGTTTTCAAATATTGTTAATTTGGGATAGGACACGTGTATTGAAATGTCCTCTGCTTTGACGTTTACATGATTATGAAGCCTGGCAGTTTGTAATAGGAAATATTTCAGACACGGAACCAAAACATGTGCTGAGGTGTCATTCCTCCCATTTTTGCTCATACAAAGTAAACGATGAATAGAGAACGGATTGAGAGGGTGATATCAGAGCTTCATAGAAAAATAGAAAAAAAATCTGCCGTCACAATTTAAGTCATCCTTTTTATCATAATTATGTTTAAGGCCTAAGTTAAGAAGTGCAATAAATGTTGTTTTACAACTAAAATAAATATTTGTATTGGATTAAAACAGATGTATTCACAAGCCTGTTTGTTCACAATGTAACAGGGCTGGTTCACATCACTGGAAGTCTTGTTGCCTCGTTCTGAAACCCAATGACAGCAATGTTGCACTGCGCATACCTGGGAATTTCGTCTATTTTGTGATGTAAATGGGAGGTTTTACACATCACCGTGTACATTTTACTTCCGTTGTGCTTTGAAATGCACCCGTCAGTTCTGATTCTGTCTCGCCCCGAAATATAAAAATCGCATTGCAGTTCCCCTTTAAACGCTGCAGTGCTGTAGTTCATGGGCTTGGTTTTAGGTAGTCGGTGAGACTAGCATGATCTCAGCATTCAGACGTGATATCGACCCTCTAAGTATAAACATACTTTACAAGTGAGGCAACGCCTATCACAGGTGAACCCAGATCATTCTTTTACCATGAATTCCTCCCTATTCTGGTTCGTGTAGGTCTGACATTTATTTCAGGGAGCTCAGTGGCACCTCAAGATCTCCCCTTCTTTCAGTGTAATGTTTCCCTTCAGCCTGTGCCCCCCCCCCCCCCCACCCCATCTCCCGTAGTGCTGAAATCGAGCTGGGAGGCAAGGGGAGACGGGAGCCGGGTGCCCTGATCCCATGGCTTCCCATCTGGACGCGGCGAAGGGATTGTGGGTGTGCGGAGCGTGGGTGGTGAGTGGCGGCGGCTGTCACTGTTTTGCCAGGCAGATGAAACCCAGGGGCGTCTGGCAGACTCCGTGCTCAGCACAGGGCGCATTGTACGGAACTACTGAAGTAAAACACACGGGCAGGGAGGGAAGACGGCTCCCTCAGACCGACACACTGGGAGAGCGAATGAGCAGGAGGGAGACGGAGAGAGAGGGGAGGCGGTGTGCGTTGGAGATGCAGCTTGCATTTTACTGGGGGGGGGGGGTGGAAGCGGGCGATTCTCTGGGCCTCCATTGAAATGTAAATGAAGCTCCCAGAAGCGGACGCACAGCCTCACTGCTCAGGAGCACGCCAGGCAGGAGAGATTTGTATCCCAGGAATGCCAGGACATTGTTCCTTCACACTGTTTGCTTGTTAAAGGCGCTGTGGAGAGAGAGAGAGAGAGTGGGGGAAAAAAAGACAGCATTCAGAATGACTGGAAGCGAGCTGTCAGGAAAGGTGGGGAACATGTTTACAGAAACATCCTTTTTCTTATTTTGACCATTGCTGTGCTGTATTTCATGTGGATGTTTCCTTACAACAAGTATAGTCAGACGCTCTCCGATGCTTCTGTTTCATGCGTTTTTATTTTTTTTTTTTCGGACTGATGGTTCCTGTTCCAGGTCTTTTATTTCAGTTGTTCTGATACAGCGCTGCCCATTTATGACGCTGTACTTCTCGGGTGAGCTATTATTGTGGTTTTTATCAGAATGATAACACCGAGTGGAGGAAGCAGTATCTGCAATTCAGCAACGGCTGCAGTTCATCAGAATGCTGGACGATGGTGGAGGGGGGAGTGTTTATTATTTCTGGGAGACAAGAGTCGAGCTTGTATCAAAACAGGATTACATAATGGGGGGCTTGTCAGAGGCAAGGGAATGGGATTTGAAATATAACACTTGTGCCGCACTAGAAACTAATATCTGGATATGTACTGTACACATCAAATTAGCATCTCTAATACCATTACTGCACCGTAATGTTTTGGCTGCACAGTTGCTGGAAGCAGCTGTAGAGAATTTGAAGGGCAGCTGAATTTTATGCAGGCCTAACCCCCCTCTGGTAAATTAATAAAAGGCATTATTTTTAGGATTGTTTATGTCTGTGTATTAGATCCTAGCAAAAGGTCATTCTGGTTGAAAAACCGTAGTCTCGTTTAGTAGGGGAATACACATTATAAGCTGACTACTGTACAAAATCAGTCAGCAGCTTACGGACTGTAGTACTTAAGGACTTGTCCATAATCAGGGTTGTTAACTCAGCATATCTGAATGTATTTTTGTGCCCATTCTCAATACCTTTAGTAAGTTTTTACTGGGGTTCTTCACAAGTTATCGTGGTGAAAAAAGCAAGTTTCAGCAGCCCTGATTGTCGGGCTCGTTTTAAAAACAAGGCCTGTGCAGTGACAACAATTCCTGGTTCTGAATCGCTTTTCCTGATGATGGCTAAATGAGAAAGGAGCTCCAGTGTTTGACGGCCTTCCCCTTTTTGAAAACAGCGCTCTGTTCTGTCGACCCGGAGCGCGGGCTGTCCAGGGAAGCCACAGAGTCGGCACGTGTAGTGTCTCTCTGCGGAGGTCACGCGTTTCCTCCAAATCACCTTCAAACGTCACGAAAGCACTCCCCCCTCCCTCCCTCCCCACACGAACAGGCATAACTCCCAGACACACACCCAGCAACAGACCAGCGAGGGAGAGAGTTCCTTCCCTAGAGCTGGTGGAAGGCCGTACTGCCCCAGCCACCGAGACTTCTTCAGAAGAGCTCTCCCTTCAGGCAAGCACACTCACAGGTACTGAGCTTCCAGAAAACTGAGCTGAGAGCTGCCACAGGGACTTGGCACACATCTGCACCATCTGCGAACTTGTACTTCTGCTCCAGACGAGGGACGTGAGATGAGTATTGTGATGGCAACAATGAGGACAGGGTGGAATACTAAAGGTTACAGGCCAGTTTTTGAATCAAATGTTGAATCAAAGAGCATTCATCGTTCTTTCAGTGGCTTAGATGCACCTTATTAATGCATATAAATGTTAATTTGTAATAAAGAAATGCTCTTCCACATCACACAGTTGAGCAGGCTGGATGACACTACTATATACAGTGTTGGAGCTGTCCGTACCACAAGTGCACTAAAAGCACAGAATTGTGCACAGCAGTATGACGCCAATGATTTGTGACCATAAAGGCATATAAAATAAAAGCCATGCCTCATTAATAGTTGGGGGCAGAGTTTTTTGAGTGTGTGTGACTTCAGAACTAATCTTTTAAATCAAAGTAGAGCAATTCAGACTTTGGATCCATGGGAGACCTGATTCTGATTGAATCCGTTTCAGTCTCCGTCCACTACAAAGGTCCCCGAGCCTCGGAGATGGATCCACTGGATTAATGGGAATTTCATTTGGTCAGTGGTTTACAGATATAAAGAACAGGAAATTATTCTGATCATCTGTGTCATTTTCCACTTTCCGGATATGACAGAAAACATTCCAATAGGGAGAGTTTGCCATCATGCATTTACTACCGGTCTCAGAGTGTGCTTGAGCTTGTGTTTTGTGTGGGGATGGCCAAGTGCCTGAACACGTTACCAGTCTGGGGCCACAATCTTCTCGAGCTTTTCTTCATTTGCCTTTTAAAAAAAGAGGAACAGTATCTGCACATACGTCTCAAAAAGAACGCTTTCTTCTTAGACGAACAGACGATTTCTTCTTAGTATGAGCCCCGCTGTTATGTAATCACATGGGTTTCTGTACAGCTGAGTTGTCTTTAACTGAGTGCGTCTAATGGGGAAATGACAGCCAATGCCATTTAGGCTGTTTCATGAAGAGTGCATTAACACAACTGTGTCTAATTAAAGAGTTCGGGGTTTTATAATAATGCTTGCTAAGTGCAACATGTTTTGTGTGTGCTTAAACAGTATTCCCTTTCACATGTCTAAAGCAATCAGATGATTTGAAACCAATGTTCTGCACATACAGTATAACCTCAGTTGTCAGAAATGATTTATTCTGTTTTGCAGACATTGTAGCTGCATGCGTTTTGACTCGAGACCCGTTCAGTTAGATATTGTTTTCCGCAGAACTGAGGGAAATTTTCCATTTAACAGCTAAAACTGCGCCAGTGGTTTAAATTAAAATAAAGTGCAACTCAAACAGAGAGAAGAAGTAGGCTAGCCATGAACCGCTGACAAAACAGGCATTTCTTTGAGAGTATTTTTCTCTGCTGACTGCTACATTTCTTTCCCTCAAACAAGAACTAGAATACAAACTTCAAATGGCATATCTGAACTGCAGCTGTATTATATACATGATGGCGTTTTGTACTGTTTTCAGATAAAACAAATCCCTTTTCCTTTCCTCGTCATTGTCACAGGCGTGAAATTTAAGGCCAACAGATAACTTTCTGAATCTAGCCAGCTCAGGTACCACAGTACATGGTGGACCACAGAAGAATGCTGTTTCACCCATTGGACCCCTGAATGTGAATGCGACAAAAACGAACCGTCTTGATGCCTTCCCCGTCACTCCTGTGCCTCTCTCTCCCTCTCTCCCAGGCTCCCATTCCAAAGAGCGTTCTGATTCCTATTCCCATTTCCAAGTCGTCTGTGTCCAGATTCAGAAACAGCGTGGAGGGCCTCAACCAGGAAATTGAGCGCATCATCATCAAGGAGACAGGGGAAAGAGATGAGCAGCTCATTGTGAGTCCCACCGTCGTACAGCACAGCTGCACTTCAGGCTTTTATACACTTACAGCGTATACGGTTGACTTCCAGACAGCCAGAGGATTTGTGAATTTCTTTCTAGGGTATAGGTGTTAAATTCCTGATTAGGGTCGCTCAACCTGCGGCCCGTATAGTTTCAGAACATCTACAGCCATTTCTTCATCTGATTATTTAAAGGATGAATATAGCTATTATTTTATAGCTATTAAGGACTTGTTGAAGCAGAATTCTGTAACAATATACTGCAATGGAGCAGAATGGAAGGGCCACAGGTTGAGTTTAGTTCAGTTCAGTTTATTGTTATCTGCGCGAGTGCAATGAAATACTTATTTGCATGTATGCTTCAATACAAAGACATTAAAGGAATCGCCCAAAACATAAGCGCAGCACAGCAACAGCAACAACAAGAAGTTAAATAACATACAACTTAAAAAATAAAGCCAGACAAGCAGTGTGAGGAATAGCCTTGGTCTAGTGTTTAGCATCAGGTTGGCTACTATTTAGTCTCAAAACATGACCTCTGAAACACTCTCCTCGGCTACCAAGAGACTTGATATACGGTACATAAATTTGACTTTACAAAAATATCTCCCATGGGTTCCATAATAACAATTTGGCGTTATGGAAAGTTTGTTTGATATATAAAGAGCAGGCAGTTCTCTATACTTGTTTAAGCAGTGGCTTAGAAAAAGTTGCTTCTGATTTACATAAAAGTCCAGGTATGTAATTGTGAAATGCAACCCCTTCTTAAATGGAGAAATGGGTGTATGGTAAGAATGTTTTAAATAAACAGGGCAACAAGAATCCCCATGTAAATGCATTTATTATTGCACAGATATTAGGCAAAACCAATAAATAGTAAGACCATCCCTTTCCTAGAGAGTGCTCCAAGCCATAGAGACGTGTGTCTCACCATGACGCTAGTGCACACAGGAGTGTCTTGTTCTGGGCAGGTCCTTCTTTAAGGGACAGAACAACTGGAGAGAAGAGCTCAATAGAATCTAAAAAATCCTTTGAGGCTGACCTGTATGTGTCTCTGAATCGTTACTGACAGAAAAACACTTACTACTGTGTTTCACCACTGTAATCTTTGTTGAGTGCTGGGCATTCCTTCGGTCTCAGTTGGACTAAATACCCCGGGAGAATGATCTTGCAATCGTTTGCTAGTCTGTCAAAGTTTGGAGTCAGCTTTTCACAGACAGGCACTTTAATATTACAGCACCCTCATACTGAGAGGAGGCATATTGAGATGAAGTCAATATTGACTCTCTTTTGGTAATAGAATGTGTATTTCATCAAACGTTTTTTAAAAAGTAATTCATTTTTTAGAACTTTGTAATGGTCGAAAGATAAAGTCTCTAGTGTTTGTAATCCTCTAATTGCCTGAAGTCTCTCCAGTCTACGCAAACTGAGTACTTGTCATGCACTGTGACTGAATACATTGTGGACTCGATTAAATTTGAAAAGTTTATTTAACCTTTGTTGGTATTGCAAATTAAATGGATTTTTAGGCACGTATATAACATCACAAGAGTTCTTTTTATTTACTCTATGCATATTTGCCTTATGAGCTGCACTTTCTATCAATTAACTTTTTAAAGGGATCAAAGCAATAGAAATCACTGGCCAGGATGGAATAGTGTATTTGCGTTATCAGATGATGTCAGTTTTAGATCCATGTTTTATTTCCTATGACATTGTGCTGCAGGATCCTCATCCTTCTGTATGATAATTTGTCAAGTACAGGGCAGAGGTCCAGAGGCTTTTTGAAGAACATCTTAGAGTTGCTTCAGCACACAGTGGGCATGTGCTTTACAGTGTCTCACCAGCCCCTGTTGTGCACAGTTCCCAGGGAAATATTGAGTTCATTTACAAATTTGACATGTCTGTGTTCCATAATTCTGCCTTTCACATGGCATATATTCTCATTCATTGAACCCTGCACTCTGACCCCAAGCTTCTCTCTCCCTGTCTGTGTGTCTCATGGAGAGCAAGTTGGGGTATGCAAAAAGACAAATTCCTAATGCAAGAAATTGTGTATGGCCAATAAAGTGATCTTACCTTAACTGAAATTGAGTTCTCTGGCTCAATATTCAACCATTCGGATCAATGAAATCTGCATCTGCATGAGACCTGCATCTTGCTACTATGTGATATTCTAATAGAGATAAACACTCTTCAGAGTTTTGGTCATGAAGTTACCCGAAGGACAGTTCTGCTCAGACAAGACTACCCGGAGTGATCATTTGAAGGTGTGGACGTGATAAAACCTTTGACTCCCTATAACTAGCTATAAGCATTAAAGAAGATGTTATCTTTCTGCTTGGTATGTGTGAAAGCCTGGAATGCATTTGATGAAGTCTCCGCAGCACATGAGTAGATGCAGAGCTTTGCATCAGGTGAACCTTGGTATGGAGCTGCTAAACCAGTGCAAGTAGCTGATCAGTCAGAATGAGGGTTTGTCCTTCCCCGTCTCACCTGCAGGCTTCTCTCTCCCCTCCCCCTGCCCTCCAGCCTCAGGACATCCCCGATGGGCACCGCGCCCCGCCCCCCCTACCGCAGCGCAGCAGCAGCACGCGCAGCATCGACACGCAGACCCCCTCCGGGGCCGACCGCAGCAGCGACGGCAGCAGCCGCTCGCAGTCCGTCTCGCCGACCTTCTTCACCGTCTCCAACGAGGGCAGCGAGGAGAGCCCCTGCCCCGCCGACGACCTGCTCACCGACGGCAGGGAGAAAGGTACGCCTTAGGAACAGATGGGAATAGACCACATGGTATTGAATGGAATGGTATTGGAATTGATACATTAATGATAATAATTGCTTACACTTATATAGCGCTTTTCTGGACAATACACTCAAAGCGCTTTACAGGTAATGGGAAATCCCACTCTTACCACCAATGTGTAACACAATCTGGATGAGGCGATGGCAGCCATAGTGCGCCGCTACGCTCACCACACATCAGCTATCAGTGGGGAGGAGAACAGAGTGATGAAGCCAGTTCATGGATGGGATTATGAGGAGGCCATGATTGGTAAAGGCCAATGGGAAATTTGGCCAGGACATCGGGATAACTCCCCTTCTTTTTTGAGAAACGCCAGGGGATTTTTATTGGACAGAGTGTCAGGACCTCCCTTTTACGTCTCATCCGAAGGACGGCACCCTTTTACCTTAATAGCGTTCCGGTCACTATGCTGGGGCATTAGGACCCACACAGACCGCAGGGTAAGCGCCCTCTACTGGCCCCTCTAATACCTCTGCCAGCAGCAACCTTAGTTTTTCCAAGGAGGTCTCCCATCCAGGTATTGACCAGGCTCACACCTGCTTAACTTCAGTGGGTTGCCAGCTGCAGGGCGATATGGCTGCTGGCCATAATAATAACTGTGTTTCTAATTACTATATATGTGCCCAACCATTTGCACATGCCACATTCACTGTTTTATATCCTGTGTTTAAGTTTGCACCCTGCAGAGGTTGTGTTAACGTCTTTTCACTTAGAGATTCAGTGAAACTTGCAATCTGACCAACTTTTGCACACAACTGTACAGCTACTCCCCTGGCTTGCCATCGGGGTTACGTCACATGCAATTGAAAAGCCTGCATTTACCGCACTCCCTGTTAAACTGTACAGTTGCACTTACAACGGTTATCATTACGATTGTTGTTTTTACAGCACTGTAATGATGCAGGATTACACTGCTGCAGTAGTATTAATATGATGGCACACTGTCCAGTACATTAGTAATGAAACTGCAGTTTTGTTGAGTAATTGTACAGCGTTTTAATGCTGCACCAGCAACTTTCACATCACTCGAACGCTTTTCAGCAGCAACTCAAGAGCCTAACGCTGCGAACACACGGCGGGAAATGTTCCAGACAGCAAATAAAACCTTTCAAATCTGATGTGAGCCAGCTGTGTGCTGGACTCAAGGTTCTGGACTCTTCATTTGAAAGGTTGTGGGTTCAAATCCCGGGTGATACCACTGTTGTACCCTTGAGTAAGGAGAGTACCCAGCTGTACACATAAATGTGGACAAATATAAATTGCTTTGGATAAGCTTTTCAGCCGAATAAATTACCAGTTAGTCGAACCTTTTTTCCTCTAAGGACCCCTGAAGTAAATTACTTTACTTTTGAGCCAGTTCTTATTCTTATAGCTGCGCTGCTTTTAGAAATAGTGAAGTTTCCAAGTTATCAATTCAGGTGCCTCCCAGAAAAGTGAGCCCCAACAGCTCTCTCAAAAGGGATCTGTGCAGGTAACAGGATGTCTTGACTTAACTTTTGGATAGCAGTTTAACCTCTATTAGAACTTTTGGATTTATTTATTTGAATGAATGTAATTCATATTTATTTAATCTGTATTTTTAATCCCTTTGTCTCTGTGGTCTATTTTTTTTTGTATCTGGCCTCTGCATTACCAAATACAAGCACAGGAAAAACAGGACCCTGCAAAACATTTGACCCTTTATGAGATGCTGTGAGGCGCGGGTTCAGGATTGAGCTCTGGCTGCTCTTAAAATCTTGCCTCTGCCCCCTCTCCTTGCAGACTGCGGAACCAGCTCGCCCCTGCCCAAGTACGCCTCCTCCCCCAAGCCCAACAACAGCTACATGTTCAAACGCGAGCCTCCCGAGGGCTGTGAGAGGGTGAAGGTCTTCGAAGAAACTCCGTGAGTTTGCTCTTTGTGCTGCGATTCACATCAACCCAATACAGTAGACCTTAACCCGAAAGTCACAAAATCCCATCCCATCCAGTTTAAGGTTCTGTTAACACGTACAGTGCTGTTTTGCATTGGGTAACATGACGTATCTCTGATTATTCAGAGGAAATACTGAACTGTCTGTAACAGCTGAGCCTTGGAGCTAGATTTTAAGAAAGCTCAGAGAGTTTTATTGTGGGACCTTATTTTACTATATAACTTGCACCATTTTGTTAAAACAATGGACTGCGATGACACTACTTTTACTACCTTTGACATAGTGGTGACTGCCTCTAGTGACATGACTGTGGAGTTTGTGAAAGAAAGGATATGCTACTTTTATGTTAAAAAGAGGGTATAAATGCCAATATACAAGGCAGTATCTTAAGTTAACAAATGTACAATGTTTGTATAGCCTGACTCTTAAGGTACTCTTTAAGCATGTTGTTGTTTCTAACCATGCTTATGCACAGCGCGTTTTGCTAAAGTGTCTTCCACTCCATATTTTTCTAATTTCATAATGATTTTTATAGCCATCCCATGAACCACTGAGGGCAAATAATTGCAGGAACATAAACACTGTTGTATATGATAAGAGTATAAGGTGTACTTTGTTCATAGATTTTGATACAATATTTAGGGAGATAGTAGATTATCTTTGTTAGGATGAATGTAATAATCTTTTTTTTATCTTATCACACCATACCAGCTAATGATTAAAGAAGTTCTCAGATATATTGACAGTACTTGCGTTAAACCAAGCATTTTGTTGATATTTATACAATAAACTCTCTTAACTGTTATGTTGGGGAAATTCTGATATTTCTGCCAGATCTCATTGTTGTGGTGTGTTCCAAAACGGCTTTGCGTTAACTGCTTTGGTATTTTATTTGAATATGTATACCCTTTCATTTCAGACTAGCTGTAAAAAACATATTTTCAAGTCAAGTATACATGGTTACTTGAATATTAATCATTCAGTTTGTAAAGCAGTGTTTAGCATTTGATCTCAAAGAAACCACTGCAGTATGTTTAAGCACTGCATTCACAACAATTATATGAGTAAATAATATGAAATTATTTAACTTAAAAAATGCTTTCAGAATACAATGGCTCGATCTTCTTTTTCTTTTAAAAAAAGTCCTCCCTTCGTGTTTTCCTTGCCTGATCTCACAGGCCCAGGCCACATCATGAAATCCCCCAGTTCTACTGTCCAGACAAGAACAAAGTGAACTTCATTCCCAAGAGTGGCTCGGCCTTCTGCCTGGTGAGCATCCTCAAGCCCCTGCTGCCCAAACCGGACTTGACATTCAAGAGCTCTGGCCACAGCCTGACCGTTGCTTCGGCCCACACCCCCGGTGTGGTACCGCCCATCGGCATGGTGACGCTTCCTAGCAACGGGGAACAGGAGCGTGTCTCCCGGGGGACCAGTACAGCCAGCCAGCAGCCTTCCCTTCCCAGGCACATCGAGGAGCCCGAGAGCTAAACCAACAAAGTGCCACCTTTAGGCGGACCAGGGGAATACATTTCATCAGCATTCGCCTCTCCTTTTCCAAACATGACGCGCATTACTTGATCGGACACGCTCCTCTGGATGGAAGATTCCAAGGCTCTTTGCAGTTTGTCCATCCCATAACCAGGGAGAGACGGGAACAGTGCTAACATGGGAGATGGTACAGAACAGGCATGGGGCCTCTCAGAGGGCATCATCCAGTGTATGACAGCTGTGCTAGGCACCGCTCCCTGGTGCGAGCAAAACACGACACATGATTGGTCGTCCTGCGGTTTTAACGCCAACAAAGATGCTGACTGGGATGTGCATTTTCTAGTGAAGTGCAGCCTTTCAGAAATCGTGTTACTAGCAGCAGAAATTGCAACAATTTCAATAGACAAATTGAGATTCTAGAAGACCAAGAAACACACACACACACACACACACACAGATGATCTTATTTTATTACTGTTATATTAGGGCATTCATTGGATCTGTTTGGCTTTGGTTGTGAACTGCATAACATTATATTCAGTTTCTTTGATAACTGCTTTGCATTAGCAGTTTTTCCTAATCATGCAGCTCAGTCACAGAACAGCTGGAATGAGAAGTGTTTCAGCTATGAAATAAAGATGGAAGGAGCTAAACAAATGTGCTTGACCCCATAGTCTGGTTCACTGTACCTCTGGGCTTTGTTCTCCTTCCTGCAGAGAGAAGGCTACACAGAAGTGTGCAAAAATGTCTGTGCTTTGCTGTTGTTACACAACTCTGCTGTGAAGTTGCTGTCAGTGCTGGGAACATACAATATCTGCCGGCTTTAAAAATGTAGAATGGAATCAGTCCAAAAGACATTCTTCAAGCTGACAGGGAAAGACAGGGCAAGTGAAGGCTTAATGTAGACTCTTTATCGTGTTGTAAATGTGCGTGCTGTTCTGTTTGTTTTCTAGACTGAACTTAACCGTCTCTGAATGGAAAAGCGATACACTCCTTGACACAATGGATTAAAAAACTTGTCGATATCAAAAAAGACAATCCTTCTATACCCTTCTATAAGGCATCCTCCGCAAAAACATCGCACCACACTAGATGTCTTAATGCTCAAATCAGGGATCTAATTTTAACAGAGATAAGACCCAGAGGGTTCTTGTGCTTGTTTCTGTGGCTCATGAGAACTGCCTTCACTGTGGGGAATTACTAACGTGAGAGAACAGAGAATGTCTGGATTTTACAGCCCTCACCTCACAAAGCCTTTTTTTAATTTTGGGCTGTAACTGACTACAGTTACTGTACAATCAAATCAAAAGTGAGTGTTTCATTTCAGGGAAAGAAGGGAGGAGTGTTTATAGGCTTAAATTGATGAGCTGGAAATGCGCACATTTTCTCAGGTGTCAGAAACTGATACTCCCCATCTTTTTTCCTTTTTTTAACAAGCAAGTAAAATTTAGAATCTGTTAATGAGATACTTGGACCAAAAAAATTGATGGTTTTACAATCATCATAAGCAAAGGGCAATACGTGTTTCCTTCTCTAGCCTCAGCTCTTGAGAAATCGACTTATTTTCATTTTCACTGCACACCAGTGGAGTGAAACATCTGGCGTACTTTTACAAAGCATCTGGTTTCACCCAGTTGTCATCACCTTGAATCTCACAGCTTAAAAAGCTAAAGATGTTTAAAATGTAAATTTAAGAAGTGACATCCTGTTACATTAAGGATTCCCAGCAGAAATAGCTAATAAAACTTAAACAGTAAACCTATACGTTCAAATTTGTATCAGGTGGCTGTTTCTGGGTAATTTTAATTACCCCGATTGCTTGTAAATCCTCCAGCAAATTGGGATTTCCTTATATGAACAATAAACAGTTTTAAAAGGCAATTGCGTTGAGCTGAGCTGAAGATAAATCTGCTCTTTCACTGTCTCTCCTGTTCCAACTCAAGGTATTAGTAGTCTTTTATAGTTTGACACAGTCGCCTATTCAGTACGTTCAAATTAAATTGTAAACTCCTATCTACAGACTTTTCCTAAAGCTCGTCTTCTTGTACCTTCCTGCACAAGACAGAATTTCAAAATAAGCTTTTGTTACTGCCATGTCAAAACTGAAACACCTGCAAGCTTTATCCAAGTTTAAATAGGTAAAGATATGTCTTCATCTTTCTGCCATTCTGGATACTTAATTGTCACATTTGTAATTCTATCATGAGGAATGTGTGTTTGAAAGATGATGAGCAACAGAATTTCAGGTGGTTGTTACTGCGTTGGTTCTCTACTTGTATTATTCCCAAACCACTTAGTCAACAAAGAAACTGTCAGAGGCGATTGTATGAGATGGGAAAAGAGAGTAGGGGACAAAGACAAAAAAAAAAGTACATCTAGAGAATTACAACGGCAATATGGTTAAGTTTGGGACTTCTAATGCTGGGATAAAGATGCATTCCTTCAGCTGTGTCCAGCTCAAACACAATGCAGGTTCCACAAGCCTGTGAGTGTGTTCAGACAGACAGTGGTCACAGGAGCCGGACCTGCACTCACATCTCACAGGCAGATTTCAGCCGCGTTGGGCATTTGCGCAGTTTGGCGTCACATTTGCCTTATTTTGTAAGAAAAGCAATTCCCTTTTCCTGCAGTTACTCGTGCAGCTTGAAGGATTGTACTGTCCTCTTCAGTCATACTCACATTTTCGTAACGGACAGTTTCTAAATTACACATGTAATAGAAGGGGGTACGCATTTAATAATTCAAGTGTTTCAGACTTTCTATTTTTTTGGACCTTCCTGGGACCTTAAAATTCAGAACGAAATGTTCTAAACTTCATGACAAGTACCAGAATAAATTATCTCAGTTTTTGATAACTTTCTAAGCTTGTTAAATTATTGTTATGGTAAATTAGTTTTGTTTAAGGGAAACTATTTGTACTCGATTTAATTAAAAACAATAGCAGGAAAGACTACCATTGTCTTCATTTTTTCTTGCACAGCCCAACCACTTTCCTGAACTGTCTAAGCTCCTACTTAATAACTTTTTACTTAAATAACAGGAAAATATGAGCATTTCTGTCTAAACTTTAAATACAATTCAGATACAGTGTAATACAGGGGTGATCAGCTTTTGTCTTGGAGAACCACAATCCGGTAGACGTTTTGGGTCAACCTTAAATCATCAAAGCAGTTTCGTTGTGACGGCTTAGGTGATACTGTACGTACAGTGAAGTAGTTTGGAGATTACTTGAAGTGAATAGCTCTCATGGACAACTACTGACCATTCCAGACTTTACCAATTGGTGTTGGTAAATAGAGCGAAACTCGTATATGTTCAACTTCTTGACGGTTTGTTGATTTAAGAGTTACCTATAAGACTTGAGGGACTGGGATTCTCCTGAATGAAGGTTGACCAGCCCTGCTGTAGTATTCCTGGAGCATCTTTTGATACATTTTGAGATGCCTTAAGACACAGTCCTTTTTCTGAATGGGAAGAGATCTAAAACCAGCTTTTCACTGGGAAAAGAAGAGGTACGTTTTTAAACACAGTTGAAAGGTTAATGGGAATTGCCTTTGCACCTGGAGAACAGGGACTGATTTTACTATGAGATGAATGACTCTTGTGTGGCAGACAGCTGAAGGCCTGATCTTTGCAAGGGTGTTTTGCCAGGCTAAGGAGCTTTTCCTTTAACATGAGTTGATCTTACAGTCGGGTGCATCACACCACTCTTTTTCATCGCCTGCCCAATGACAAGACCTATAGATCGTGTAAAATCACCTACTTCTCACAACCAGAAAGCCATTCCTTTAAACATATCATTAGTTCAACTACAAATGTACTTAACTTAGACAAAAAAATAAACTGTTGCAAGCACTGGGTTTAGGAAAATACTTAATTTCTGCACTTTGGGATTTTAGCGAGATGAATCATTCCTTTATTTATGACAATGTGTGTGGTTTAACTTCTTTGTTGTTGCTTTATACAGTACTCTTGTCCTCCTGGTCATGCTGCCTGTGATTACTGCCTTAAATAACTGCAAAGGACTGACATCAAAAACTGATTGGTTCATTCATGAAATTTCTATACTATATCTATGAGGTATTCGTATTTGGCAGAGCTAGCGGTGTTGCTTGATTTTTTTTCCAGAAATATTTCTTTGTTAAAGGGTGCACTTTTCATCAATTCTTAGGAATTGTCATGTGTAAATAACTGACATATCAGGTTGCATTTTAAAATATTTCAGCTGATATAAGAGCAAAGTACTGAAAGCGTTTTTTGATGATGCTGAATCAGTTTTGACTAATTTTTTGTATTTCATGAATTGACTGCACTTTTTATATAAAAGCAATACACTGTTAATCTTTCTTAGGCTTTCTACTATTGGAAATAATTGAAAAGTGGCATGACCATATTGATACAGGCAGAGAAATGGAATCAACGATAATGTAGTATATTTATTTAATAACTTTTCATAGCCATCAGTCAGAACATGATAGCACTCACAAAATAGTGTGATTCTTGTTCTCAATCCTTGTCTATTAGCTGACATAGTTGTAGTCAAATCTAAAATGCAAAATGTTTTTCTTAGAACTAACTAAAAATATACAATTCTTTTGTATACAAAAGGAATCCGTGGCCAAACTTTCAGTTTCCTGAAATATAAATGCAATGTTGTAATTTACCGTTTTTTCTAAAGGCGTAATGCTAACTTTACCTTTGGATGAATATGAGAGGACTGGAGATTGAATAAGTCTCAAAAGTGTGCTATGTGACATACGTGATGCAGATTGATATTGGAAAAATCCCCTGGACTTGTCCCGTTTTCTTTGTTTCTACTTGTAGGAATCTTTTTTTTTTAAAAAAAGTTCTGAAATGTTTCACTTTGAAACAGGATTACCAGCTTTGGATTTCGAAATGTAAAGGTTGATCATGTTGATTTGAATTCTGTTGTTGGAAGAGCAGGTGTTTCATGTCTATGTTGTTTTGTCAAGTTTCTGTTTAAGTTCAAGAACCTCTGCTCCACTTGAAAACATAATTCGGAGTATGTTCATTCGGAGATGGTGTATTTATGCATTGTGATGTTGGGTGTCTTAAGTTACTTTTGCAATTCTTGCGTCTACTGTCGGGACACAGGAAATGGATAGCAGACATTAGAGGAAGTTAAGTGATATTTAGAGGAGGGAAGAAGAATTTCCTTGTTGATATTGGTCTTGGAAGACCACAGCAGAAACATGGTAGTGGTCAGTGTAGACTTTGAAGCAACACGGGTGTAGTTTTATTAGAAGTGGTGTCAAATTATAAGAAGCATGTCCACTTTGTCAGAGCATGTTGTTGAGGCGAGCGAGTCACACGGCTGACGATTTGTGGCACAGGAACTCATGAGAATTGCCTGGCCACAGCTGTAGCGTCTCCAGCAGTAGGGCAACAAAGTCTTGAAGTCCTGGTGTTGTCACAGATGTCACCTGCCTGTTCTGATTCACCTATCCCCTCCCCAGTGTAAAACAGTGGCTATTTTTAATTAGTTGTGGAAGAGTACAGGCAAAGGTTTATTGAGTTTACCCTGGAGAAATGTCAGTTTAATTATTGGGAAATGAATTGGAAAGATGAGAGTACATCTTCTCTGCTTGTTGATATCTGCAAAGGAGACACGTAGCACATTGGAAACTTTTGCTATTAATCTTGAGAAAAATGTCTCAGTGTGTATGTGCATGTATGCTTGGATGGCACTGAGTAGCCCAGATTTCAAAACTCTGGCAGATCGCAGTAGAGCATTCAAGTACCAGGAACTGTTCATATGGAGAGAGTGCTGATCGTACATGTCCAGAAGCACAGGACCTCTTGCCAGTTGAGTCAAGATGTGTGAAGTGAACAGCAGTATTGACTGGAGTAGGAGCTGTGGCCTCTTGACAGAAGCCCACTGAATGAAACAGCACCCTACCCAATTCCTAGGCTTTGCCTTATATTCGGAAAGCATTTTGTCCACAGACAAGCGCACAGCAGGTGTTTGAAAGAGAAAGTGGGCCACTGAAATGTGCAGGTTAGTTTAGAGCTAATTAAAACTGATACTCTCCTCCAATAAAAGTGCTTAAAGACTTTTACTGCTTTCCATCAATCAGTTTTCTAGCTGAAAGTAAAGTGAGTGCAAGTGAATCACAGTAGTTAATGCCTGGTGGATACAGTTTAAATGGGATGAAAATGAGAGGAAATCTTTTCACATTCTTCTACTGTGTATTTATTAGGCAAAATTAGTTATGTGACATCTAAGGTCATACACAGAGTAACGGTGTAAAAGACTGCTTAAACCAGACACCATTTTGACTGTCTGAATGTATACTGTACTTTGGAGGTTAGGCTGCGTTTAAATGGGGTGGAATGAGTCAAAGAAGAAGTACTCGTTTTATCAAAGAGTGTTTTATTCTTTTTGTTATTAAGCTATGAAGATGTGCTTTAAAGAACACAAACATGTACTTGAACAGTCCTGTTCTTTCTGTCCTTAGTTGTGTTAAAAGGGGTTGGGGCTTTTTCTCACTGCTTGTTCATGGATGTCTGTCAACATTTCAGAAAAAACAAAGACAAAGTTCAAAAGGCCCATTCTTTTCTTACTTCTTGTGACTGCTTCCGTAGTTCTGCTCTCAGGAATGTATAAAATACAACATTTCGGTCCAATGAGTGTACAATAATGTATTAAATTTTATCACCGTTATCTATATATCGCTCCCTATATATAGATATACTGTTCAGGCACGGCAGTAATGACAGCTCTTCAACTTTTGCATGTTTCAAAATTTAAAGGAAAAAAAATAGTATATGCAGAAATAGTAAAAAAAGGATGTAGTTATGTATATTTTCTAAAACACATTTTCTAACTTAGGAATTTGTGTAACAAACTTAGTTTTCTCTCTTTCCAAACAAATCAGACTTGGTCACTGTCACGTATCAGACTGTTATAAATGGCTGTAAATGGATAACTATTTTTTTCTGTTTTCTACAGTTTTTTTTCAGTTTCTTTCCTGATATGAACCCTGGCTTTGTCTGTATTTGAAAAACAGAATAAAATTGCACTTGCTCCTAATTTTCACTTCTTGGTTTGACTAGTTGTGCCCTTTTTTTTCATTGCCGTTGATCTTATCCAATCCACTAATTGGATTTGTTTTTATAACGAAGAACCATAGCCAACAAGTTATTTAACTTTCTGGAAAGTTTTTGACCAAAAACGTGCTCTATGAACCAGAGAGCCATTTCCCTATGTAAAATATTTCATATTGTACAAAGAGAAAATTTTAATCTGATCACTAATAATTAAATTTCTTGCAGTCACATAGCACTTTTTATTCTAAAGGATCACAGAGCACTTCACAGGTCATTCACCATTGAAGTGCTGGATCACCATTTTCCAACCAGTCCATCGCAAGACATACACAGATGCTCACAGCAGGGTCAGTTAATTTACCAGTATGTGTTTGGAGTGTGGGAGGAAACCACCTGGAGGAAACCCACATGAACTAGGGGAGAATATACAAACTCCACACAGATAGCACCCCAGCACTGGAATCAAAACCAGAGCCTCCAGCACTGCTGTCCACTGTGGCACCACACTGCTGTTGAGGTCCCGTTTTGTTTAATTAATAATTACAAATGATGTATACGCTTCAAACTTTCACTTTCACTGAAAAATCAAAAACTAAAATGTTGATTTGTACAGTGTACATGCAGTTATAATGAAGAATAATCCTTCCACCTACAGTATATAGCGCTTTTCTGGACACTCCCCTCGAAGCTCTTTACAGGTAATGGGGAATCCCACTACCACCACCAATGTGCAGCCCCACCTGGATGATGTGACAGCAGCCAGAGAGCGCCAGTACTCTCACCACACACCAGCTATCAGTGGGGAGGAGAGCAGAGTGATGAGGCCAGTTCATAGATGGGGATTATTAGGAAATTTGGCCAGGACACCGGGGTTACACCCCTACTCTTTGAGAAACACCCTGGGATTTTTAAAGACCACCGAGAGTCAGGACCTCGGTATTACGTCCCATCCTTTTTACACTATAGTGTCCCCGTCGCTAGATTGGGGTATTAGAACAAACACAGACCACAGATTATGCACCCCCCTACTGGTCCCACTAACAACACTTCCAGCAGAAACATTAGTTACTCCCAAGCCATCCAGGCACTGACCAGGCTCACACCTGCTGAGCGTCAGTGGGCTGCAGGATGATATAGCTGCTGCGTTGCTTCACCAGATTACGTAAGGGGGAAATTTAGAGAAAAAAAAAACGAGGAATTTAGGTAGGACACCAGCATTTTGCTATGTTGGGACATTGCACTGGAAATGCAGAGTGACGAGCACCACCTACTGGTACATCAACACCAATTCTCATCCTCATTTTCTGTATAAATCTCCTATTCCAATACTGGCCGAAATCAACCTGGTGTGCTGCAACACAAACAAAGAATTACCTGATAACTAGCATATTCTTCTAATGGCTTTTGAGTAAACAACCACCATTTGAGTTACACACCAAAGCTTCCAAAACAGTACCTTTACAATTTCACAAGATACCATCTGACGTTTCCTGCTCCATGCTGGCTGTGTGCATTTTCCTTTCTTATTTAGTTTACTAGGAATGCCTTACTGTTAAGAGGTTTCAGGGGGAGGTTAAGTCATGCCTTTTATGTTAGATGCACCTACAGGTGCTTGGAATATTTAAGCAAACACTACACTAAGGAAAACAGATTGTAGATCTTACACATAAGATCTTTGGATATGCACTGCATAGACCATTTTATTTTTCTTCTTATTTTTAATTACTTAGGGAATATTCCCAATAGTCTACATAATCATGAAAATAGAAACTAAGCACAGTTTGAACAGTTTAACGGCAGAAGACACATTGTCTGGACTCACTGTGGCTCGAGGCAGGGGGCTTGTTTTGTGTACTAAACCCACTGGAATAAACTAGGACGATAATATTGTTCACACTTCATGATAGTAATTGCTCCCATTCAGCAATTTATAAGCATCCAACAGAGAATGGAAGCATTTTAGACCAAAAATATACCATACAAAAATATTTCAATACCTTCTTCCTGTCTGCTCCATTTAAAGCCCGATACGTCTTGCTTCACAAAAGAACGTCAAGCATCTGCAAGGAATCAACACCGAATAAAACAGGCATTCACATCTGAAACCAAAAGAACTGCTCATTTCAAGGAAATAATAGCAAGTCAAAAACAGCACTTTTTTTTTTTCCAGCATCAGAAACATTGCGTTGTGTAAAAGGCATCGATGCATCAGCCCACTTGCCAGTAAATGTTTTACAAGGTTGGCAGGCAGCCCAGCCCTCTGGGAATGTGATGGTAAGAATTAACATCTGCCAGAACAAGGTTTATTTGATTATTAATCAGGAGTGGGAAGGTTATAGCACATTATAGAAGATGCACAAACGAAGAATCCTGGAAACATTTTCAATAACAGCTTTCACTTCGTCACAGGACAGAAGACCCTACCGTAAAAAGAAAGGAATGACTTAACCATTCTTTGCTCAAAGCTTTTAATAGCTGGAAAAAGCAAATTGGTTCTCTAATCTGAATCTAATAGCAATAAACCTTTTTTCGCTGAGGAGACAACTTGTAGCACTGCTGTTTTAGGGACGTTTGTTCTACAACCCTTGGGGGCAGAGTGAATTCAGCCTATTTTTACAAGACTTGTGAAAGCAGCAAGAGGCAGTGCGGCATTCTCGGCATTTCCAGCAGAAATCCAAGCTGCCGCACAGCAACCTCAACCCCCCCAGATCAACACGGCTTCACACAGAGTGGTGACAGGTATGAGCTCACCAAGGCTCAACTAGTGAAACACACTGGCAAGGGAGGAAACGGCGCAAAGATTAGAATATTCAGAAAAGTATCACACATAAGACAAAGTAACTGTGTATCTGGTGTTTCTGACGGCCTTTTTAGAATTTTATATAAGTTTTAATATAATAACCACTACAGCCAGCAGCCATATCACCCTGCAACTCACAGCTGGATCCGCACTGAAGCTCAGCAGGTGTGAGCCTGGCCAGTACCTGGATGGGAGACCTCCTGGGAAAAACTAAGGTTGCTGCTGGAAGAGGTTTTAGTGGGGCCGGGGGGGGGGGCGCTCACTCAGCGGTCTGTGCGTGTAATAATGCCCCAGTATAGTGACAGGGACACTATAAAGTAAAAGGGTGCCGTCCTTCGGATGAGACATAAAACCGAGGTCCTGACTCTCTGTGATCATTAAAAATCCCAGAGCGTCTCTCGAAAAGAGTAGGGGTGTAACCCTGGCGTCCTGGCCAAATTTCCCATTGGCCCTTACCAATCATGGCCTCCTAATAATCCCCCTCTATGAACTGGCTTCATTACTCTGCTCTCCTCCCCACTGATAGATGATGTGTGGTGAGTGTTCTGGCACACTATGGCCGCCGTCGCATCATCCAGGTGGGGCTGCACATTGGTGGTGGTGGAGGGGATCCCCATTACCTGTAAAGCGCTTTGAGTGGAGTGTCCAGAAAAGCGCTATATAAATGTAAGCTATTAATTATTATGTGACTAACAATAGAAATAGAGTAAATGATCTGACACAATGCCAGACTATGTCACATATCAGTCCACATCCAACTCAAGAACAAGTACAGAAAAGTTTGAATATGTTAGAATGACTCCCAAACCTTTATTTTTTGTGTACAAAGTTTAAAGATTCAAGCAAACGTTTTTTTTTTTATCAATACAGGTATAGATTGGAAAAAATAGTGTTAAGATCAAAAGAATTTGTGATCCTCTTGGAAATACATTCTCGCCCGTGTAAAAAATAAAAACAAAACGAAACATTAGTGATCTCTCCTTCACCAAAAAAACATGACTGAAAAGATCAATACTGCACATTCATTTGCATTTTTTTTCATTAATCAGAAAAACCCACAACCACACTTCTGAACTCCTAATGCGAGAAAAGAAAATACCTGTGGTGTCAACTGAAGCCACACAAAAGATTTGTTGGGAAACAAAGAAGGGAAGATAAAGAGTTAACAGTTAAACATGCTCTTCTCTTCATGGCAGTGAGTGAGTAAAACAGGTTAACCATTTCAAATACATCTACGAGAGGTGAGAAACAGCCCTGCTCTCACAACGTCTCAGACGAGAATCTAGGAACTTGGAGTGATTGTGCTGCAGCAGTCTCCCCAGGGGGAATACAAGCTCCATTGAGAGCAATAAACGTATCGGTCTAAGTGACTGAAAAGTATGTTTGAAAAGCGGAACGACGGTAGCACTGCAAGGCCAGGGCCTGGGTCTTTCACAAAATGATGCCCGATAACCAAACCAGAAAAAAAAAGTTCCCCAAAAAGGAAAAGAGGGCCTCAATTCAAATAGTTTTGAAGAATGAAGATCATTCTGAGGGCTATAAAATGAACATTTACTTCAAATTTAATTAGCTCACTGTGTCGGCAGTGCTCATTGTGATACTAATCAGAACAGGCCAACATCTCAGAGGTCCTATATCCTAGTATGCAGAAGTCCCATATGTGCTGTTTTGTGCTGAATCCGACTGGTCCCGAGACTCATACACGGAAACTGAATGTAATGTAATTTGAGTCTTTCCTTCGATTGAATGTGTTGGAAAAAGACAGATTTCAAAACCTTTAACGTTACAATAAACGGGATCACGGATAAAAATGATCACTTGAATCCCAGATTCCCCACTGATTTCCTGCATCGCTTTCATTTCTTTGCATTATCAGGGCAAATTTCACAGACAAAACAAGTAACTTTAGCAATATTAAAATGGTTGTACTGTTTCATCATATTGTCTTCTAAAAGGCACATACTGTCAACCTGTATTAAAACTTATGATCTATGGTCTGCTTAGCCATTAATGCAGAATTCCTACACAGATTTCATGACAATCTCTGCACCACTGAAACAGATGTACAGAACATTCTATAAGTGTCCTATAAACAGTTTCTTTATAAATGCAGGTAACTTAGAACAGCACACGTTAAAACACATTTCAAAATAAACACAAATAAAAATGCAATGGCCAGTTTGTAACAGCAAGGCAAGTGTTGCTTCCAGATATACTGCAATCACCACTTTTGTTTTCAGCGGTATAATGTAAAAAAAATTCCACAGCCTTCGTGAGTCATGAAAGATGCCACTGCCAACTCTGATTTGTGAGTTGGATACTACAGACATGAAGTGGGCATAGTGGGTGCAGATTTAAGGGAAAAATGGACAATCATTTTCTGTATCTACAGCCAGGACAATTTTGAGGCGAGGGAGTTGCCATTTCACTCTTCAGAATTATCCTCTTCGCATGCTTCAGACATTTCTCCTGATGGCAATCATTTTCATTTTGATTCCTACAGCCTCTCTTCAGGCGCAGAATACCTCGTCCCTCCTGACAGATTTCACAGATCAATAGTGTTCAAGTTCTAAACCAGCTTCCCTAAAATAACATTTTCAAGTCCAAGACTTACTGCCAGGCAGAGTTTGTGAAGCCATTACAGCAGTGGGAGAAAGACCAGCTACAGTTGCAGTTCAATTTTGGTCATATATTCATCATGACTCGAAAGGCCTGGCAAATTCTGTCTGTATATGCAGTATGGGTTTATCTTAAACATCTCAGCCTTATCGCCTTATCGAGTTCTAAGCTAGTCTTTGTTTTCTGATTCAATTCACTCAAATATTGCTTAGCAATTTATCCAATGTCTATTTTTTTAAGAATTTAAAATCTTTTTAACCCATCCCATTCGATGAAACATTTCTATTTAATGAAAAGGCTGCTTTACACACTGAAAACAAAGTAAACAGTCTTAAATAAAGTAAATGCAACCATTACACAAGCAGCCACATTAGACCAGGTTTGAAACAGTAGGACTGCATGGCCACAGACGATCCAGCAGTGCCCGGCAGTGAGAAAGTAAAGTGCTGGGCATGTGTAAGTGTGCTTTTGGGATGCTGATGTCTTAAGTGGTTCATACAACAGAAGTATTTCTCGTCTGGGACTGTTAGATCTGTAGCACATGGAACATTGGATTCCAAAAGAAACCTTACATCACCACTGCATTCCAGTGGCATCTTCACACAAGCCACTAATTCACACAACATTCCCAAATATACTCCAAACCTTGTTAGCTTCTTCCCATTAGATTCTCAGCCATCTAACCATTGGCAGCCATTTAGAGTTAATAAAATATATTCCCTATTTGCTATATCTTTTTTCTCACTATGAGCCAAAGCTAAAGAAGCTTTTTTTTTCCTGTAACGACTACAGTAGAAACCTTGACAATTTCAAGGTAGAAACAAACAGCACAGAAGCTGCTTAAATTTATTTTGTGCGTAATAAATAATAGTGCAGCTTCTGTCTGTTGAAAGGAGGTTTCACTAATGCTGGCTACTGGATTCTTTGTTAGCAATTTCTCACTATTTGCTCTATCGTTGTTTTATTTAGATATCTCCAGAACTTAATCTACTTAAATAATATAGACTGAAATGTTTTTGGCGCTTTTGTGCTAAAGTATATAACTAAATGATCATAATAATTGTAGCACATATAGTGTACCTATTATTCCTTAGCCGTTTTATTTTACCGATTATATTGTGTGATCATTTGAAGAGAACTGAAGAAACACCATCCTTATGGTTATCAGCTTTAGCACAGAACACTTTATTTGAGCTGCGCTTCAGTTTTAATCATTCATTGGACAGCCCTGCTGGCTGCCAGTCTCATTGTAGCGAATTCAGAGCCGGGGGAATGTGAGAATGTCATTCATATTAAATACTGTTTTAAAAACCAAAACACAAAAAACAGCATTAAAAACAATATAATTTCCCATTACATAAAGTCCCGTTGACTACAGTAATGTATAAGAACTCGAAAGGTCTATTTCTAGGGTGGACACCTGGTGCCATAATTCCAGAGGACTGCCAGACAGAACAGGGTTTTACTCTCAGCTCTCTGACCACGGGAAATGAAACAATATTGCAATTCAGTCACTTAATCACCCATGTGATTAAACCATGTGTTTTCAGCTAAAGATGAGCTGATCCACTGACACACTGCGTCATCTGATAGACGATACCACACACTGAATTTTTTGGTCTTCTGTTTCAGAGTTTTGCCTGAGCAGAGAGCTTCTTTGCTAACTCCTCTTCAGACTCAGCGACTCCATGTGTGAAAGAAAATAAATCAATTTCTTGAGCTGCAGAGTGCACAAACTGGTCGATTTGATCACTGGAGTTATTTAATCCAGAGATCTGAGCTGTTGTATTTTTACCCTTCCACAGCTTTGATTAAAAGATGCATCGACTTTTTTAGAAATCGACAGATACAGAAAACTGGTCATTCCAGCTTTATCATCAAGCCTGACTTCTTCTGTCAGCAAACCTGTTCCATCTAGTTTACTTTTCAATTAAACTCTGTATCTGGTCAACACCTTGTACAAAAACATACGGAACCAGATCTTTCCATTTGAAGTTCAGAAAAACCTTAAAAATAATGCAAATTTAAGAGTTAATGATGTACTTGTTGATCCAAATAGATTCTCCGGGGTCATAAATCCTGCAGACTCAAGAATTTGCTTTGTTTTTCTCATTTACGGACACTAACCTCACGGAGCTGAGTCTCGGCCAAGGAGAGCGAGTCTCTTTCTTTTCTCACACGATTTTCCGTTACAACGCTCCTCCCCAGTTTAAAGATGAAAGGTTGTCTTTATACGCTAAGTTGAATCTTGGGAGCAATCGATAACCCTGCCTTTCTTGCAAGGCGGTCCAGAATTATGAGGCAAGATGACGACCCCACCCCACAACCCAACCGAACCTAACCAGTCCGCGGGGGGGCCGGGCCCTCGCGTTGGTCACACCGTCCTCTCCCTCCGGTGCCCCCTTCAGGCGTTTAACAGCTCGTCGTCCGAGCGGCCGATCGCATCTGGGTTGGCCAGAGGGTCCAGGTCGGCGAACAGGTTGAACCAGGCCGACATGTCCCTGCGGGAGCTTTTGGAGGCTGCAGGGGAGAAGAAGGATGCAGGGGAGTTAGAATGAGGGATGGAACGAGAGCTGTGTGTTAAACCTGCCAGCCCTGCCTGAGACAGCGTATTAATAAGAGACTCCACGGACAATAGTGCTTAAATAGGAACTGCAAAGCTGTTTTTATATTTCAGGGGCTAGAAAGAATCGGCATCGATGAGTGCACTACAACACAGCTACACAGTAACCCGGTGCCGGCCAGAGGAGGACAGGCTCCCTCTTTTTGAACCTTGGTTCCTCTCAAGGTTTCTTCCTACTTTAATCTGAGGGAGTTGTTCCTTGTCACTGTCACCTTAAACTTGCTCACTGGGGTGTTCAGGCCCGGAAATCTGTAAAGCTGCTTTGTGACCTTGCCCATTGTAAAAAGCGCTATTCAAATAAAACTGAATTGAATTGAACTTGTAAAACCTTCAAAAGACATCATAAAATAGACAAGCAGCGCCATGTTCTGCGGATCAGAATGAGGCAACGTGTGGTGGCCTTATTACATTGCAAACAAGCAGGCTTGTGAATACTTGGCAATAGAAATATTGCTCTCGACTCTGAGGCGGTTCTGCCGACAAATTCTACTCGTTAACTCTGCGGGCAGATCACGTTGGAAACTTTCTGTGGTGAAATATCTGCCGCATAACCTGTACTTATCGCTCATGCATCGCATCTCATTAGCCAGCACAGTGACTAGTGAGCGGGAAGGGCCGCCTCACATCACAGGGAACTCGCGCTCTTGCCCGTGGAGAGACCAGGGGTTTTGCGACAACATGGCAACTTCCAGTCCTTGCAGAATTTTCACGATTTTGCTCTTAATTCAAAATTGGTAAATGTATCTAAACCGTCAATGAATTTATTACCACGGTTTAATAACGAGTTTGAGGAATTGGGACTGCAATTCCCCTTTTAATCATGCCTGCGGGTGTTCCACTTTATTTCATCAGAGGTATTACCAAAAAAAAACAGAACTCATTTTGCAAAACCAACATGGAATACAGCATAACGAAAGCAATGTCAGCATTAATATTTCTTCCACTAGTTTATCCCAGGACGTTTATGGACATGGATTCTGCAGATACTGTCATTTGGACACTAGAAACCAGCTAAGAAGGTCAGCACTCTGCCCGTGTAAAAAAAATCCAACACCAAATAAATAAATAAGCAGCAGGCAGAACCCAGGCTTCTCTAGTTACCCAAACAAGCTGGAATTCCAGAACAAATTAATGTGGAACGGGGAAAAACTGACAGCTCTAAGAGAGAAAATCACAGCAGGCACAGTGGAACTTTGTATAAATACTACTGGGATGTCAAGATGAAACTTGAAACCACAACAGTCATTACAAGAAGACAAATTTTCAATAGTCCAAGAATGTATATTAAAAAAGTCATTTTCTATTTATCCAATGTATCTTTTTGTTGTGACCGATCAGCCCTGACAACTTGGTTCCTGATATCTGAAACCAAAGCCGTTTCTGGTCTGCCTTCCCCTCGTTCAATAATGGGATTTTTCAAGTTTATGCTGCATGCAAGCGTGAGAAAGATAACTCCTGCGGCGATGATAAATATTTCAAATCCTCACAGTGGGCGTCTCCCATTTCCAAAGAAGCTGATACCATAACCCAGAGCATGGGGTCAAAAGTAAAGGAGTCTGCGTGGCTCAACGATGTCAAGCCCTTTTAAAACTGAAATGGGTGACCTGAGTCCCCTCCAGAGAATGCTGTCTAATGGCCTTCTTAGGCTTTTTTCACAAAGGCTTAATTCCCCACAGAGTTGAGCTCACGCCATTCAGTGCTTCAGACATACCTATCTCTCGTCTTTCACTCATTCATCACGACACAAATTAGATTTCAGTTGGTTTTTGTTAAGAGGCAAGTGAGTTAGAAAATGTGCCTTGGAACTATCAAAGTGACAGAGAGAGGGTTTATTCCTGGACGGATTAGGGACAGGTTCGTCTGCGTGTGTGATAAGGCTGCAATCACTGTGAAAGTGTTTGCCTGATCTTTCTCTCTCAGATCCACCTGCTGTGGAATTCAATAGTTGTGAAGGCAACCCCACTCCCAGTTAGTTCATCTGCGAGAGCTCCTTAAATACCCGCTGTAGAGTCTTGGCTCCCTCGTGAGTCTCTTTCCTGCTTTCCTGCAGATTTTTTTAATGTTTTCAGAATTGGCAGCATTTTCCAACCGCCTTCCGTTTTAAAAATACGAGACGCACAATACTACTAACAGCTGGTGTCTTTAGAATTAGACTGCTGATAGCTGTTATAAACAAAAACGAACAACGGTTCTAATGGTTCCCAGAACAAAAACTGGTAAAAAAAAGATATCTATAAAATTGGATATGAAATTAATAACATTCCGGGAAACTGCAACTGGTAGCAATCAAAGTACTCCTAAAGCTTTCCAGGACTTTCAAAAGCTCCTGCCTCACTGTGTCAATGTAAAATCAGCAATTCGTAAAGGAATTCTTAAAGTAATCCAAATGTTTTCTTAAAATACCTTAAGAATAGGTCATGAACACAAAGTTGAAAATTTGACTTCTAAAAAAAATGAAAGATCTGAATCCTATCCCTTCTATTCAAATGTACAGTATTCAGTGCTGTAGCTGAGGAGGGCCCTGTACTTCCACCAGCTGTTTCAGGCTTAAATATCTAAAGTGCCACCTACTGATGACTCTGTAAAGCAGTTACTTAGAAACCTAAAGAAACAAAGTTCAGAAAACAGCTGACTGATCCGTGTGGGAATGCTTTGGGACAATAATAAGCTTAAATGCTTCATCATGAAGTGCCAGGCTGTAAAAACAGCAAGTATGTGAGAGCAGTGCGGGCCCACAGCGAGGCCTGTGTGTTTTACACAAGGGCTCCCGACAGGGCCGAGATGCCATGGGGAAATGATCACCACGAGGGCCGACACAAAGGAATTCACCGTTTTCAGACACGCAGTCATCAGATAAAAAGACCTTTCTGCATGTCGTCCTGCCATTAATACCTGGTAATCGTTTAACAGACATCACTCTTTGACCTATACTTACTGTATATACATTACTGAACCCGTTTTTTCCTATATAACAGAAAACTGGAATTTTCTCCACAATGAAACTTAGTTTTATTCCTGCAATTCGGATACTGGATGCCAGCTTATTATCCTGAGGACTCTGCGTGGATGTCCCAGGCACAGATTGATGGCCATGGAGGAAATGCAAGGGGACAGAGGGGGGAAAACGAGAGGAAAGATGTCTGAGTCCGTGCAGTCATGCGAGCCGGCTGGCGGCAGACAGAGAGCCCTGCGCTGCCGCTGAATCAACAGCCCTCCGCCTGAATCTTGCCGCTTTTGTGAACTCGCCGCAAACGCTTTCACACGAAGAGCGGGCATTGCCCTTGTCCAAACCCAGTCATTCCCAGCTCCCCCTCATGAAAGGACTCCAGCCATAACAAACCCAGAAATCATTTCTCACTCCTGTTACACAACATGACAAAAAGGAGAACTTTGTTTCCGGCCTCAAGTTAACAGTACAAAGGAATCGGCGGTTATTTCAAATTATAGCAAATGCCGGTTCATTTCCGAACCACTACATCCAAATCGGGGTGGTAGGGGGGAGCCGGAGTGTCTCCCAGCAAGCAATGGGCACAACGTTCATGTGGTCATTTTCTATGAATCATGTGATGAGTGGGAAACAGTCAAGACAATTCAAAATTCAGCGAGCGACAAACACATAAGGCCAAGACTCACAAACTAATGTTTACAGGCTATGTACAGTTGGAGTGAGTTCCAGAGCTTCTACGCCCTCCATCCAATCAATTTCCCCAATCAATTACCCACACAGACGAAACCTAATACACTGAAAACTGGACAAAAATCATCACATGACGAGCTGAGGAAATACAGCTCAGCACAACCAGTCTGTCCCAAAACAGCCTTTAGCTCCTATACAAAAATACATTTACGTATAAGCAAGAGACAAACTTTCTTTATGGATTTAAAATGGGACAAATAGTTCCTCGACCACAATGAAAATAAATCTCCTTTCCCTAAATTTTAGCCAAGCACATTATAGGTTTTGGTTTGTCAGGAAGACTGGTCAGACTGCCCAGAGCTGTGAAGGCACTACGAAGCTGTTTCGTGCTCCCTGCTAATAATTCAGATTACACCAGGTATCCTTTATTAAAGGGCAGGGTCAAAATAAACTGTGAATACAGTGCGAATGCATGAGTGTACTGTATATCACCTCAAATGCATGAGTATATACAGTACCACCTGTTCTATCACAGGTGCTTTTGCTCTCTGTTGATCCCTTCAGAATCAAGTTCAAAATACTGCTGCTCACCAGTAAGTAAGCTAGATGCAATATGCCAAGGGTAGGAGAATTACTGGTGTCTAAAAAGCACATCATAGCCAGCGGCGCAGCGGTTAGTATGGCTGCATTGCAGCACTGAAGCGCTCGTGTGTTCGTGTGAGTAAGTCTACTGGGTGCTCTGGTTCCCTCCCAAAGTTCAAAGATATACAGGCAGGTAAACTGGCTTCTGGGAAAACTGGCCCTAGTGTGAGTGTGTGTGTGCCCTGTGATGGACAGGCGTCCCATCCATGGTGAACCCTGCCTTGCGCCTGTTGCTTGCTTATCGGATAAACGGGTTAGAAAATGGATGAAGGAATCTCTGGTTGAACTACTAAAAAGAATCAGGAAATAATGATCAAACCTACTACTTCTCCATCTGTCATTGTTACGGTCTACTACTCAGGTGTTTGCAGAAAATTCTAAAGATGAGAAAATGCATGATTTTGATATCATAACTGGCAAGAACTATTACAAAAACCTGAAGAGGAAGGATGCTGTGGGTTTGCTATTGTCTGCTGATGTGTACCTGCCAACCTTGCGTTACTGAATTGTTATACATCATACCAAACAAGACACAGCTTCTTCCCAGCACCGAGCGCACTCACCTTTGCTTGTCATCTTTGGGGCATTCGGAGGAGGCGTGGGTGGGCTAACCGGCTGAGAGGGAGCCTGAGGGGTTTGCAATGGCTGAGCCTGGAACATGGGAGGTGTGGCCCATCCTGAGACACAAGACAACATGAGGCAAACCTTAATGAAGGCGATTCAGACGCAGAAGGCATGAAACCAAAACGAACACGCTCTCCCAGTTGCGTGTGGACAAAAAATGGAAACACCTATTCAAAGATAATTAATAAGCATCATCCAGTTGGGGACTACACATTGGTGGTAGCAGTGGGATTCCCCATTACCTGTAAAGCACTTTGAATGGAGAGTCCAGAAAAGCACTGTATAAGTGTAAGGAATTATTATTATACTAATAGAGTGTTAGGCCACCACGTGCGGGCATTACAGCCTTTATGAGTCGATCAGTGTCTGGAACTCTGCAGGGATGTTGCACTATCTCTTCTACAAGAAGACAAACACAGTTTCAATATGTCCCAAATCATTAGGTGGTGAAGTGCTCATTTCCAGGCACCACTGACCTGTGGCGCTGAAGCTGCGATCAAGGAGCTGGGAGGGTAAGAAGCCAGTGGGGCTCGAGGGCTGATCCGGTGACAGGGCCGCTGTGGGGTCCGGGAGTGGGGCAGAGGCCGTGCTGGCCTCAAAGTTGCCAAAGGCATCGTGCCACTCTCTGTTGAACTCCTCATTCCCAGCAGGCCCTGGGCTCAACAGGTCCTTCAGAAAGGACAGGTCGCTCCGTTCCACATCCTCTCCTTCAGGCAGGTCTGCCAACAGGTCCTTCGGAACTGGAGAGAAACAAAACGAGTTTGGGGACACCGGTCTGGATTTCACGAAAAACACGTAAGTCTCTCAACGGGTAGAAATGGTTTGATCGTTTTTAGGTTTTACTATAAGCAGGATCTTGTGCGTAAGTCAACACCTGGTCCAGAATGTTCTAGAGATGCAATCTTCCTAATGGCTTGAAATGAAATGGATGAAACTGTTATCCAATGGCAGTTTTAATTTTCCTTGTATTTTTAACACAAACTGCATTCCCCATGCTCATCTTCATTTGTGACTTTATATAGTTGATGAGGGGTGAAATTGGTACATTTTAGTTTAGATAGGATAAGACCTTAAAATTCCGCCTGCTTTAAACAGCAATAAGTTCTTCATACACTTTTTAAAAGAGTGGGTATAACAACGGCCTGATCTCCTAAAGAATGTGTCTAAAGTAAAGACAGAAAACATTGTGAGGAGACGTCGGGTTCAGGTATAAACTACATTCTGGCCTGAGCTCCATTTCCCAGAAAGCAATGGGGACTGTCCTGCCACACTCAGTCACCTGACCAGTGGGAGAAGACAACTGGTCAGGTGATGACTTGAAAACCAGGAAGGCGAGGCCTCAAAGAAGAAAACCAGAGAGATACAGTAGAGCGAGGGAAAGAGGTCAGTCAGCGTGAGGCAGCTTTTTTTCAGAGAAACGTGTGGTTTTCATTGTGAATGTTTTGAAGCAAGCACACAGCTTAGCTGCCTGGTGTGTTATTAGAGAGGAACACAGGAAGACGTTAAGCTAGGAGCTTAAAGAAGTGCTAGGCTTTTATGTTTGTAGTTTTGTATTTTCTCACACTGTAAACTAATAAATAGCACTGGTTTTGTACCTTACAGCTGTGTTTATGTCTGTTTTCCTGCCTATTAAAAAACTGGTAACAGCACTCACCAACCACTAGATGTGCCTCACCATCTAGCCCCTATTACCTATCGTGGGTGTCCTGGTTACCACACAGAAAAGTGGTAAAGATATACAGCGAAACAACACTTTTCTTCCCATTGTTGGAATGTGTTCTAAAACTGTTGCTGACAAATTTTCAAGAGTGCCTGACAAGCCTAAAACCAGCAGCTGTATCACCCTGCAACTCACAACTGGCAACCCACCGAAGCTCAGCAGGTGTGAGCCTGGTCAGTACCTGGATGGGAGACCTCCTGGGGAAAACTAAGGTTGCTGCTGGAAGAGGTGTTATTGGGGCCGGATGGGGGCGCTCACCCTGTGGTCGCCCTGGGGCGACACTATACTATACACTATACTGTAAAAAGGTGCCATCCTTCGGATGAGACCTAAAACCAAAGTCCTGACTCTCCATGGTCATTAATAATCTCAGGGTGTTTCCTGAAAGAGTAGGGGTATAACTCTGGCTAAATATCCCCCTGGCCTGTACCAATTATGGCCTCCTAATAATCATTATCTATGAATCGGCTTCATTACTGTGTTCTCCTCCCCACTGAGAGCTAGTGTGTGGTCAGCATACTGGTGCACTCTGGCTATCATTACATCATCCAGGATGGGGCTACACATTGGTGGTTGTGCAGGGAAGTCCCCATTATTGTAAAGTGATTTGAGTGCAGTGTCCAGAAAAGCACTAGATAAGTGTAAGGATATTATTATATTGTTATAAAACTCATATCCATGGATTTAAAAAATATCGAAATTTTAAACACTTTCATTACATATTTTAAAACCCTAATACTGAAACGTTTTTAAAATATCTTAAAATAAAGAAAATGTACTTTTTCCCCCGTAACAAACACTTATTAAAAGCCTCTGCATCTATGTTTTGCTATTTACCTGGATTTCAAGTACTTTCATACTACACACTTTTTACTTAGTGGTTTGGAATTTCACACACTATCGCTTTACAACACTGGAAAAATCTGAATCCCAGTTGAATTCAGTACAGTATGTTTACAGTTTTCACATTACATTATCAAATTATCACCTTTAATGTGAAAGGTGCTCTGGTATTCGATATATGCTGTGGCCCAAAGCTATGAACAGCATTTGTAACACCGTCATTTTTACTTTCAGTGAAATTCTGGCAATATCAGAATGATCCTCCATTAAAGATCTCAAGAGATGAGCTAGAAAACACTCAAGAAGTCCTATTCTGGAAGACACTCAGGCCAAAGCCGGTGAAGGGCCTTGTCGGTAATAAAAAGAACTTCAATGTCAATACTGAAGGGATTTCTGGGAAGCAGATGCAATATTTGTAGCGCAGATGTGATGACATAGGAACAACAGGTGAGAAGTCGAGATGAGAGTCTCTATAAGATGTACAGTAAGCAGGCTCGAAAATGCTACAATAAAAATTCTAAAGAGGAAAGCAGGAATTGCCTCTGGTAGGGTAGAAGATGTTTCACTTAGTGCCCACCACCAGAATAAGAGAACCAATGGCCTTCTTTACCCATGTCACAGAACTGTGTGACCGGACTCCAGGGGGCTGTGGGGCTGGAGGGGGTGTTGAGGGTGTCGAGAATCATTAGCAGGTCGTCCTCAGCAGCCTCTGTGAGTGTCCTCGCCGTGTCGCTCGGTCTACCTGTTAGTTCACATGATTGATAAGCCAGGCTCGGCAGCTCTTAACAACAGGGGTTTGCTGACAATCAGAGTCTTCGTGTTAGGACGTCAGGTGTTACTTAAAACAGAAAGCGCCCATCTCTTATTAGTAGCCTACTTATCCTGGTGAGGATCATTGCAGGCGCAGCCTACACAGGAAGAGCGCGGCACAAGACAAGACAAGACCGAGAGCACCCCGAACAGCACAGAGATCCACCGCTGCAATGTGAATGATGGGAAAATTTAGAAGCGTCAGTCTAACCCAGTCAGCATGTCTTCGGGTAGAAACCAGAACTCCTGGCTGAAAAGCTCCCAAGAAGATTAGTCACCTGCAGCCACAATCAAAGCCAGGGCCAATTAAGAAAATTAAAAAGCACCTTCTGGCAATGAAAATTAGGTTTTTGCATCTCAAGATTATTAGCTCTACAATATACAATAAGGTGACCCAGACAATGAGAAGAATTTAATACATGTACAAAACACTTTTCTGCTCTGTCTAGGTCAAGAAACTGCCTGAAAAAAACATAGAAATGAATTATATTTGGATAATCAGAGCATGACTTTGTATCGAAAGATGAACAGCAAACCACTGAAAATTCAGTAACTCGTGTGTACTGCGTTTTGACAGCAAACCCCCCAGAAGTTGTGGCCTTCAATCTTCCTTTTTGTTCTGGAATTAGATGCATCAAAAGTGTATATGCTACTTGCGTTGACAGAGAGGAAAAGACCACTAACCTCTCTTTCTGTATATTTCACGCAATATCACAGATGCAAATTGACTAGTTCCAATTTTGTTTCCATTACGCGTGTGAATGCAAAGCAAGCAAATTTGTACTTAGTGAGAAAGAACCTGTCACTCTTTGCTTACCAGAATCCAAGCTGGCACACAAAGAGCTGTCTGTATCCTTGCTTTGTCCATCAGCACTTTGGGCTAAAACCAAAAGACAAATTATTTTAAAAATGCCCCGAAAACATAAAACTCTTATTTTGTCTTATGTTCTTTTTTTTGGAAACCAATGAAAATCATCTTTCAGTGCCCGTTTACCAGCTTGTCAATTTTAAAAACCACAATTTTAAGGACTAAAGTAATTTCCTGTGAGGAAAAGAATAAAAAAATACTTTAAATGGCAGGTAAAAGTACATTCAAAAACTATTATTTTTGCCTTTGCTTTCATTTAACATTACAATCCTTAATGTAAAACACCTATAAAACTCTCTAGCTTACTAGAGTGTATTCAATTGTTCTTTCCCACAGAAAAGGGCTGCGGTGTACAGTAATTATGATAAATAAAAAAATTATGGTTAATAACTTAAAAAAAAAACATTCAATACCCAGAAAGTCACAAACATGTTTTGCTATACTGGGATTTAGTGAAGAGCCAATGACTTCTAACTGCGATTTCAAAGAAAGAATATTCTTGTAAGACAAACAAAACACAGATACAGAAAACATGAAACACAAAAATGATGTAATATGATTTCTGAGGAAAAAGTATTTCAGGTCCAGGGAAAGGGGACACCAACACCTTATTTTTGCACATACCTGTTTCTGAATCAGCTCCTACAGGCTTCTCTTCATCCAGCAAAATCAATCTAAAACGCATGATTATCACAAAGGTTACAGGACAGTCAGATTTTTGGCTTAATGTGTTTTCTGCAATATGTAGAATTCCTAAATGTCTCAGGAATCCACACACTACTGCCGAATCCACCAAAAAGTGTCATTTTTTGCACGAACCGCACGGAATGTTTCTCTAAAAATGGTTAATTGTGAGACTTTCCTAAACTCCTTACTAAATAAAAAGGTGATTTTCGAATGTGGAAATTGTCACATTGTTTTACCACTTGAGAAAATCAACAAATTCCTGCTCTTTGAATTCAAGAAGGTAAAAAGGTTTTATCACATCTCAGAAATACTGATCTAGACATCTGCAACTCTGAAACTTCTGCGACCATCCCCAATTAGACTTAACAGTGGATTAATGTTTTAAATTAATCAAACTTATTTTTAAAAATAAAAGTCAAAGGAATGAAAGAAAAATTCTTTCTCTGTGCCCTTATTTTTTTTTTTGTTTAGTCCTCCTCATTCTCATTCTTTGGCTCCAGGACCGACCTATGAGGGCTTCACTAAAACCCAAGCCTATTCAGTTTGTACATGAACTGATTAATCGCACATTACACGACTTTAAAGCAATGATCAGCACATTTCCAATAAGCAAGTAATGGTCAGTAATGGGACAGCAAGTAATGGTATAGTTACTTACGTTTGATTAAAGAGGGCTCTTAAATGAGCATGGTTTTTGATGAAAACAAAACTGGAAGATGACGCAAAAAGAAAAGCAAAGAAAAGATGAGGAAATTGCAGCAGAGAAGCATGTAATTATACTGTAGGAAATGGGTTAAACGCACGCAGGTCAAATAATGAAAGCGGACAAAATTAAAGGCTGCCCTACACTAGCTGCAATTTCTATGCGTCTGACATCGGTCTGCAACTCCTTCTTAAACTAAATGACCGTAATATACTGGAATTCAAATATAATTTCATTAATTCAACACTGTATATTTATTGAAGGTGGTGTCTGATTACAAAGCTTGGTTGGGAAAGTTGCAGGGCTCGTGTTATCGCTATGATCGACAGCGGAATAGAATATACTTCTGAGTTGCAGCTAGTGTAGATTACCGGCTGTGTAGAAAAGTATGCTACGTGGGTGGAATGCGCATGTGACAGAAGCACTGCAGATCTGGCTTAGAGCAGAAGTACCATGCGGTTTGACCAGAAAGCAGATGATTCATAATGCAAAGCTTTAGTAAGAACAGCATGGAACTAAAACAGAGGCCAGGTCACGACATCTTAACCAAACAATTATTTTCTTGATACATTCTTATGTTAGGATCCTAGCCAGGGCTAGAATATCAATCTCCCAATGGTCACTTTTAGGTGAAACTGCATATGCACTTGTATGGTTGGATTATTTCCTTGTGTTAACCACATGTTCCCCATAGGCAAAGCATTCAAATAAAGAGCGTACTCATTTAGTTTTACAATGCAGGTACATAAATCTACATACTGGCAAATATATGGTAGAAATTTATAGGCAACAAGGTTATTTCAGTTAAAATTCTCATTAGTTTTTAAAGAGACACTATCATTGATTCAAACCAAATCAGTTCTTGTTGTCCGTTTAATGTTCCCTAGATACTTTGAATGGAAGAGGTGACTTAATACCACAACCATAAAAATAACTATGTCTGTGCAGCATTTCAGTGACTCAAGACTCCCTGGTAGGCTTCAAAGAAAGAAATAAACCTCACTTTAAACAATGTCCCTATTCCTGTACTGTCACCCTATGGGTTTTCCTTACTTGTCCACGTCATCTTGTATGTTCTCCATTTTTTCCTTTTCTGGATCATTCGCGAGCATGTCCAGTGGGTCCCGCAGATCCTGTTTATGGACAGAAAGAGAAAAGACGCTGTGATGTCACTAGGGGTGCTGTCAACAACAGGTGGTATTATAAGAAATCTTAGACTTCACTGGTCGTTTTAACCACACCAAGATGGCAGAATGGGAGATCCGTGACGCAAAACGCCCAGAGGATGAAGCACTCCAATCAAGGCACGGGTGTGCTACCTTCCCTAGGCGATGTAAGTTCAGCCCCAAGAGAGAGATGTTGTTCTTGTCTTACAACAAGGGAACAAAAGACCATAACTGCTTCACTTCAATGCCAGCTGCTTATGAGTACAAACCTAAAAGCTGTTCTAATTAATCAAGTAGAACTAAGTGCACCATGGCCAAATACAAATTGTATGAAGAAACAGAACGAGGGAAAAAAAACTCCTAATGTAAGAAACTCAAAGTAGAGGATTAAAATAAAAGATGCACAATTGTAACCGTACTTCGAGAGAGAGAACAAAAAGAGAGCAAGACAAGGCTGTAGTAAAAGGAATAGCTATGAGTTCGAAAAGTGCTGCTTTCCTTTATTTTATGGGATGTGAAGAGCAAAGGACAAAAAGTAAAAGAAACAAGGGCTCAGACAAATAAAGCCAGACACTGTTGGTTTTTGTTTTTTTCTTTTGAAAGAGCTTAAAAAGACGATGGCGACAAGTCTTTTCCTTTTTTTTTTGTTTTTCCACCAGGGGCAGCTTTTGCTACTCCAGTGTATTGAAATTCTCTAGTCTTCATAGGAATACCGCTCAAAGTTGACTTTTTGCTTATGGAACGTCATTTCATAAGGTTTAATAAACATGTTGCATTAACGGTCTGAAAGTTGTGAGAGTGTCTTTGTTTTGAAGGCACCGTCTACATTCCGGCCCTGCGCCCCCCTGCGGCATCACAACACTTAAAAATATTCAGAGGGTAATACTAATTACCTCTGGCATTGTTCACAAGAACATTTTTTTTAGCTTGTGGGTGTTCAATGCAACATGAACCTTGCTTTGCTTCTGTTCATCATTTGTTGCATTAACACACATGCAGTCAAACCCCCAGCTTGTGGATGTAGATATCGGAGACTACAATGAACAGGACTGCTGCGCGGCTCAGTAAGAAGACATAGGTTAAACCCAAGAGTCAGGACTGCTGGCTGGAATCTTTTTTTTTTTATTAGTCATTTTTTTTTATTAGTTTTTGTTTATTAGTCAGGATTTCTCGGGCGGTGGTGCACACTGTTGTGTGAGCTCGTCTAAGCCAGAGTATCACTGGGTTCCTGCTTAACGGCTAATTCTCTGACTTGCCTGGACCATGGTCTTGCAGAGCACTGTAGCCCATGAGAACAATATCACTGCCTCTGCCGATGTTCCAATCTGCTGTGGGCACTGAGGGACTCACTGTGGAAAACTTTCATGGGCCTTTGACCCCGCACGTTTCTGAGAAGGGCAAGAACAGTCCTCATCCTGGGCTGGTATGACCGTTAGAGGATAAGCTGAAGTAAATTTAGACCTGGCAACGCAAAATTGGGAGGATCCAAAAAGATGAAACAATGGGCAATTCCAGACTTTTTGACACAAACGGATATTAAAGAAAGGAAAATGAAAGAGAAAAATCAATATATACACTTACCTTTAGAGTAGTAAATTCATAAGGAATGTAGCCTTTAAATGCTTCATGTATCTCTGACATCATTTGAACTGTTCTTTCCCAAAAGTGAAGCTGTATGGTCTGTGAGGGGAACAAAACTTTTAGTAGTCAATTCAGCTACTACACATATCGTTCTTCTCAAATTGTACTTTTAAAGGAATTCTTACTCTGTTTTAAGGAATTGTATGGTTATGGGGTATGAAAGGCACCTGCTATTTCAAATAGGAAATATTATAGTGGAGCATTTTAAGTCAGTGAATGAACACAACATGGTGCCCTTCACCGGTAGTTTAACTCAAATTCATTCTACCTTTGTTTGAAAATGCATCTAATTATAATTCAGATGAATTAATCTGATCAATAAGCCTCACAAATTTAGAATTTCAGATAGATTTCTTTTTTCCCCCACCAAAAAACACCCTTGCTTTCAAAAATATGAATGAATGTTACCCTTAACATTTGTGCTTCATGTTGCATTATTATTATCCTGGATTAGTCATCCAGTGTGCCATATGGGCCTATAGTCTGCAGGTTCCAATCACTGATCTATTTTAAGTATTGATAGCTATACTGGAGTGAAAACAAAGAGCCCCAGCAGCTAGCCAAGATTGGGACCCAGGGGTTCAGCAGTCGACTGTGGGCTGATCGGATTGAATCACCATGTCTCCAGTTAGAGACTCCTACAAAACATACGGCACTCAAACTTAACGTATTTAACCCCTTAAGCGGCAGTTGAAACTAGACTTCAGTTACCGTTAAAAAAACAACGAGAAATATCATTTTAAGTGAGGTCTGTTTGTGAAATTTTGTTTGTGATTTTGTACTTTGAACTTCTGGACCCCGAATTTGAGAGGGGCCGAGTTGCCAAAAGTCTAAAAATAATTAGAGGAGCAGTAATTCTGCCATTCTTTCGGGTTATTAGGAAGTTCCGACCGTTCTGCCAAACATCTTTTAATCGTGGAAGACATTATGTTCTGTAGCGTAAAGTAGCGTAATGTTTCACATGACATGCAGTTCACATAAGTGTATGGAAATGCAGCAACGTGAATATACCTGGTAATTGCCAAGGGAATGTGACAGCATGTTGCAGCGACTGGCCCCCAGAATGTCTACTTTCTGACACACATCATTCTTCAGTTTATCAAACTGAGTCTTAGTGTTTCTCACTTGGGCTTGAACCTGTGGACAGGAAAACAGGTGTATAATCAATTTGGATCAGAGCATTTCAGTTTACTGCCTTGTGCGACTTCCAAACAAATATAAAATCAATGCAGGGGATTTCTTCAAGATCAACAACAATGCAGGAACCCAGAGACATGGAACGCTTGGTCTATTAAGCAACTAGCAACAAAAAAAGCAACATGAATCAAATGGATTCCAATCATTTCGAACTATTTTTTTCTGCTTTACCTAAAAACCAATAGAGGGTGAACTGTAAAAAAAAATGAAACTGTGTTAGCCATTACCATAGTCACCAACTCTCTGTTTGAACGTGAAAATGGCATTTTAGCACATATCTGTGGATTATAGAGAACAGAGCAGTATAAGAGCTCCTCTTCTTATTATTTTATGTACCATCTGGGCCAGCAGAGGAATCATAACTCTCAAGAAGGCAGGTTAGCACTTCAAGTCCATCTTGATCACGCCAAAAATCAGGAGAAAAAAGAAGGAGGATCACACCCTCTTAAAGAAAATGTAGTACTTTGTGGAGAATCTAGAGAATTTATTTGAACTCCCTCAGCTAGGTATTGGGCTATTCTATACAGCAGGGTTTGGTCCACATAGTACAGCACCTCGTAATGATGAAAGACAGATGAAAGTCAGCACAGCTGGCAAAGTTTAGGAAGCACAATTACAATCACGTTTCCCAATTCCTAATCACAATTATTTGATAATAAGATCAAATGTCTTTGTATGCCAGAAACGCCTGTTGATATACTGTAATGTCTGAAATTCTCTGAGACTTTTCCATTAAGAAGTGCCTGAGAGGCTTGTGATCTTTCAGTACCAGTGTTAGAAAGCAACAGAAAAGAAAGACCTGAAATATACCGAAGTGAATATCTCGGAGAACCAAAGTGACAGTACGACCAGTTTTACTGAGCCACCACATTCGATCCGGAAGCTGCGTTCTCTGTCTTTACGCCGGATAAGGCATTATTCAAAGCCTTTGCATGTCTTAATAGTGCTCAGAAAATATAGCAATCAAACCAGGTCTTCAAGAGATATCACACTGGAGGAAGATGTGTCTGGAAGACAATCAGCCATACTAATCAGTAGATCACAAAAAAGATAACTGACAAATGCATACAAGGGTTAAAAACAGGATGTAAGACAGGGTTTTCTGATTTACAGGCAAACAGCAGATAACAGTAACGGACATTAACATTCAGGGTACAAATCCACAGACCCCTTCCTCCTCAGCAATTCAGAGTAATTTGCTCCAGACCGGGGTTATCAGAGTAATTGGACCTGGCAAGTGTACGGCATAGCAGGTGGTGGAGGGCGAGCATAGAGGCCACTTCAGACAAGCATTGTTCATAGCAGCAGACAGATTAGTACACTGCACATGAAGCACGTCTGGATGCTTCCAAAAGTCCACAGCCTGGAGAAACTCCGATGAGGGCACCGTGCGTGGGTGATCTTATCCCAGGCTAAGGGAAAACGGGGTCAACAGTGCAAATCTTGCACCTTTAAATCATTTTCGTTTCGTATCTCTAGGGGTATAAGAGCCAAAGACTGTATACTGTACGTGCGTGTCTCTTACTGTTGTGAACTGGCATCGTTAGATGAGTTGCTTAGTCCGTTTTGGTTTTTGTGTTTGAAGCTTTTACAAGGAAAAAAGGAGAAACTGAACTAAAATCGCTGGCTCAAGTCACAACAACATTAAAAGTGCTGAAGGAATCCCAGCAGCACTCCAAGCTAAACTGTGAAACTCTGTTGGGTGACACTTAGCAACACTGGAAGGAGACCCAGCAACGATGATTTAACAGGCTATTTTTTTCTTTTCCTTTCCAACTGAAATGAAAAAAGACGAAATATGAGCAAGTGATATTCATGGGATTTTAATTCCTAATCTGTTTTTTGACAAAGGTAAAAACTGTCTGCTGAGGGAATCTGGTAATACTAACTTCCTTTATCATTTTATTACACTGGGAGTAGGATATATTCACATATTTTTACTGTAATAAACCCTTTAGTCCACAGTTGTGCATAGATAACAATAAGCTTTAGGAGGTCCTTAACTACAAACACAGCACATTCCATGAAATCCTTGGGGTTTTTCCAACAGAAGTGGATCCTTAAACCCAGACCAGGAGAAGAAGTATAGTCCTAGGTCTTCCAAATTAATTCAGGTCAAAGGTGGATTGTGGTGAAGGTACAGATAGGTTTCCACATGGGTCATCCTGGCTGTGGTGTCGGATGTTGAGGTGCTTTGTAGTAAAATGTTTTGGAATCCTTGGCTATAAAGAAATAAGCATCACAGGTGTGAATGACTGTATTTCAGCTAAGCTGTCTCTACGTTTGAGAGCGTGCTTTCAAACTCGCATTTGATAAAATGTTACAGATTCAGAATGTGCACCTGTTCGTTCATAATTGAGCCTTTTTGCTTGTAGCGCACAAAAAACAGCGATGCCCAGAGTTTTGCTGCTCTGAACTTCAGTTTAAACTAAAACACACAGAGAGCTAACAATCAAGCATATCTGCAGCTGTTTCCCCATGTTTATCTTCTTCAGCGAGCACAAGGAGAGTGCTCAACAGGCATGCTGTCTGGCTCTGGAGACCAACAAAACAAAGCTTCATCTAAACACAGCCCAGACGGGGCATGAGGGGAATAAAGATTTCACAGCCGACGGTTCTGAAAAGACCATCTTTCTATGTACTGTGCCATCAGCCTTCTGGAATGTTATGTTCTACAGCTCTAACAGCTCACTTTAGAGGTCAGTTTTGAAGACAAAGGTCTTTTTACCTGGAGGTTAAAACCCACAGTTCCTGAATGTTCTTGCTCTGTGTCAATCAGATAAGGCTGAAGGTCTGGTAACTCAGCAGCAACAACTCATGCACAGATCACAATTAGGGCTTGAACGTGACACGCCTTTATACACATTGTGGGCCGATTCAGTTTGATAGTTAAAACCACAAAAATCTGAATCATCAAACAAACAGGAATCACCTAATGCCTGTATTTTGACTGAACTGTTGACTGCCATATTTTTAACTGGAATTTGACTGACAGATGACATTGATCACTCATAACCAAACAAGACGGAATTTCCTACTTCCATGGAGCTCATTTTAGTTTTTAGGGAGTCTTAGAGCAGTGCTTATTTTGACCACGTGCTGGACATGCAATCTACTCACAAATGATTTCAGCATCCAATACCCCCTAAAAAAGGTGAACCAAGGAGGAGCTGAACCACGAAGGTGTAGACCACTAAGTTTTACCAATACAACGGGTAAAAATGTGAAAACGACAGTGCTAAATTAAAAAAGACACTCGGAAAAATCTGGCATTTTAAGAGACACCCAGCACGGATTTAGAAAGGGAAAGTCTTGTTCAACTTATTCGAATTTTTCAAACAAGCAATAATTGATCAAGCGAAAGCATACAACATGATACGTGTAGCTTTTGATAAGGTCCCCGGTAAAAACATGTTTCAATAAAAGCCACAGAAATGAACTTGGTGGGAAACAGGAAACAGTACATCATTTCATGGAGCACAATGTCTAAAGAGACAAGATGTAGACCGTGGTGTGGCACAGTGATCTGTTTTGGGGCATCTTCCTGAACTACCTAAACAATTTCCATTCTGATAAAGTAAGTAAAGTGTTTTATTTTTCAAAATTTGGGTGAGGAGTAAACAGAAAGCACTGCAAGGGAAATACAGAGAGATTTAAACAAAATCATAACTGCACATTGTTTTATGTTTTCATCAATTTGAGGAAGCGGCAAAAAAGCAAAGAAGGTATAAACATGTGGAATTTATATCGAGGGAAGCTATGCTTAAGGTTTATAAAGCACTAGAAAGATCTCTCGTAGACTATTTTGTTCAAACTTTGGGCACCATACCACAAAAGGATCATGCAGTACAAGCCTGAAAAAAAGAGATCAAAGACTAGCAACAAGAACGATTCCTAGTTTCAGCAAATTATCATACATGCACCATACATGGAAAGGTAAAGAACTAAATCTCTTCGATACAGAAGTTGTTTTAGAACACAAAAGCATGGAGAAGAGATCTGATTCAAGTATAAACACATTTTGAAAATAAAGGAAATCTATTTTGGATGGAGAACTTAAAAAAAAAAACACTTATCACAAGAGTTGTGAGTATCTGGAACAGGTTTCTAAGCCTTGTTTTTATAAACCACAATATTAAACCTCGCTGTCAAATAATTTCCAAACTGGAGTAAAAATGTGAGAACCGTGGTTCTGATCAGAAAGGCTGATCAACGTAGCACATGAGCTATGAGAGACTGCCTGAAGCTTATCAAACACTTTAAAACCTTTCGGATAACCCTAAAAAACAAACAACATGCCCTTTAGTGTGATGTGATTTCCAGAATACAGCTGTATTAATTAGAAACATTTCAGTGTGCTAGGCTTTGTATCTCAGGAGTAGCTGAGTAACTGTCCGGTTGTGGTTTTGACTAATAATATTTCACACCTTTGATTCTGAATTTAATGCTTCCTTCAGTTCGCACAGCTTTGAGCATCAAGTTAAACAGTACACTTCAGGCTGTTTGTTTTGGCCAACAGATCAGCTGGTAACTACCATTTTAAGACACTGTGCCAAAATGTTCCCTCTGGGACTTCCTGTTATCACACGAGATTCAGCTGAAACAACCAATGTTTCTGCAGCAAAAGAGACATTTCATTTACACAACACATTTCTGCCACTTACAATTCAAATCTAACCTGTGTTCTTAGAATTGAGAACGTCTGCACTGTTTTCAGAGGTTTCTGTTGTTGTGAACTTAAATTTGTCTTAAGGCAGCTCAAGTAAAGAGTGCTGCTGGGCCCTTCTCAAACAGCAAGGCCAAGCATTTCTAAGCAAATACTCCCACCTAGAGGTTACACCGCAAAAATGTTCTTTGTTATGTTCCCCAAGAGTAATGACACTAGACACAGAGGCAAGTAAATCATATGCTAAATCTAAAGTGAAGGTATCAGTCATTTTGATATTACAATGGAATTTCGTGATTTTCTATTAAGGATCAAGTAGCAAGTCCAAGCTCCTAGCTGGAGTGAATACAGACTTGCACTGCTCAGTGGGATTTTATGCAAGGATGGAGACGGTCTCCAGTTACAAAGCTCTTATCAAGAAGAAAGCAACTTTACTGGGCAGTATTCATACTGTGACCTCCTTAGTCTAATTTGCTCTCCTACTGGCTCATCCCTTATGAAACTGAAACTAAACTGAGACAGGTGAGGCAGACAGCCAAAGTCCTCACAGAAGCCAGTCTGGTGTACTGTTTGGAATACAAACCATTTTGAGAAATGACTGACTGGCACCATGAGTTAACATTTAGAGCTGAGATATGCCTGACAATCTCCATTAAAGCTGCCTTGGACTGAATGTGACAGGGACTGTTTGAAGATGTTCGGTTAAGCAGATTCAGTTAATGCTTCTCAGATTTGACAAAATTTGACTAACGTCTCGGCGCAAATACGGTTTGATTTTTGGAGTCCCTTTACATAAAAACTACCTACATGCTAAACCTTTTGTATTTTATCTGATGTGAATCATCCCAGGGCTGTATAGTGTTAGTATTTTCAAATGAACTATAGATAATTGAAAGCAATTCTTGCACAATCCAGAACCTTTTGTAGGTTAAAATAAGTTGTGAGAAGACCATGTGGATAGCACTGCTCATCAGTTACATACTCTGGTCATTATCTAAATTAAATTAGAATTTACTGTAGATAAACTGCACTGAACTTGAATTGTCCACAAAACGTTAGAGCTTTTTATTAAACCCTCTTTGCTGTCAAGTGTTACTAAGGTACATCTCTACAGGTAATTCTGTTTTATTAATTGCAGTCAGGACCAGATATGGAGTCAAATGCACTCGTAATGTTCCCTGCTAGTTATTATCTAATCTCAACCATTTATCATCGGTCTTTCAAGGTGACACAGCTGAGAAGATACTAAACAGACTCGCAAAAACAAACAGCTGAGTAAAGTTATAACGATAATATCCACATTAAAAATAAACCCAGGCAATGAATCCTGCCAAAGATAAGCACACCCAAGAACAAACGAATACTTGTATAGTGAGTTGCTAACTAGTAAAAAAAAACTGTCCAGCTATTTCTAGAAGGATTCCACAATGTCAGCTTCAAAAAGTTGAACAGACAGCTACTCCCAGGCTTCTGACTCCTTGGGCAAAGAGCTGTTCTTTTCAGTTAATTTCTTTTTTTCCACCAAAGTGGAAATTCTTAATTTCTGCTTAAATTCTTAAGTTCCAGTTCTGCCAGTTCTGAAGTAGGTTCTCTGGTAGACTTGATCCATATGATCAATGTGAGAGCACAACAGCTGTGTTAGCGCTTGAGCTTAAAGAAGGCTCCACAGCCAAAATACTGTTTATTTTTTATCTTCTTGCTTTTCAGCTGAGAAATAATCTCATTCTTCCATCCAGAGAAATTGTTTTCCTGTCAGGGGGTCACGCAGGAATAGGGAGAAAGGAGAAAAAACTGGTCAGGTCACAAAATGTCGCCTGATGTCAAAAGCAAAAGTCAATCCGCCTGAGGACAGTAGGCTCTGGCCTCCTTTTGTTTTTCCTGGTCTGAACTCTCGTCCATTTATGGCCTAGAAGAAATCCTCTACTCCTTAGCAACTGTGCACACAGGAAAAAAAATTAAAAGCTACAGGGGAAGCAGTCTAGCCATGTTTGGATGTTTCGCTGCATGAACTTTTTCTCTGAGCACGGGGCAAGATATTTTTCTTTTCAGTTCAGCCATTTCCTGCTTATTGCAAACACGACGTCCTGCTGCAGAGCCAGAAACAGTGAGCTGTGTTTATCCACAGGGGGAGTCTGGAATTAAGGTGATGAACTAATGCATGAAATAACCAGAGGGAGGTCTCCTTGCCCTGTGATCAGCAATTAAGAATACATAACTATTCTTAACACAGGCCTGGTATCAAGCTGTGCTTGTGAAACGGACAGGCCAGATCAACAGTTAAAAATGTGTTTTTTTTTCACATGGCTCTCCATGTTATGCCTTATTCAGCTGTCTTTTAAATGTTCCATCCATCTTCTACCTGCTTCGTGCAATTCAGGGTCACAGGGGTGCCAGGGTCTATCCCAGTAAGTAACAGGCCCAAGACCAGTTCATCAGTCCATCACAGGGCACACACACTCACACCAGGGCCAATATTCCCAGAATCCCCTGAACCTACCAGTATGTATTTGGACTCTGGTCGGGAACATCCGGAAGACACCAACTCAACCCAGATAGCACACCAAGTCCGGAATCGAACCCAGGGCCACAGCGCAGCAGGGCAGCAATTCTAACCATTGCATCACTGTGTCACCCCTTTTAAATGTTCCCCAGTTTTAAAAACAAGGTTGGGTAGGGTAACACCCCATGAGGGAACATGTCTGACATTATGACAACGCAGAGCCAGCCAGTCAAAGCAGAGCAAAAATATACCTGGAGTGTTGCAGAAACCTAACAGCATTCTGGATGTACCTGTATGCATGGATTCATTTCTTTTAATACACCCTAAGGATGAAGCACTAACCAAAAATACCTTATTCACACAGCCTCATGCAATCAAACTGATTGTTTCTGTGCTTCTGCACCTGATGGCTGACTTGGATCTCGTGGCTGTGATAATTCCCTCAGACAAACACAGCAGCTGGTGGCACAGAGGCACGGCAGATGGCTATCCTGCCTCACACCTCTTGGGTTCTGGGTTCAATTCTGGACTGGAGAGTTTTGCATGCCCTCCTCATATCCGCTTGGGATTTCTCCTGGTGCTCCCACATTCCAGAGGTAGGCTGCCTAGGTTAACTGCTGTCTTCAAAGAGGGTGCGCTCAAGAATCATGGGCCAGAGTCCGTCCTGTTGAGGCTGCAGTCCTGCCTTGCAAGCCAGGTTGGCATGGATCAGCTTTTTTGATAATAGACTGAACTGCACTGGCCTCTGGGACTGCACAATCAGCTTCATGACCACTGGATGCATATCTCCAGTGCAGTACAATTTAATGTCATTCACCCATTCATATGGTGATGTCACCGTGTCTCAGCCACTGAAGCATAGGACACCACTGAAGTAGTGATTGGCTGAATGCGACGTTCACTGCGCAAAACTTAACAGAATTTTTCCTGCACATGTATATATATATATGAGTTTAAAATACTACTGCCACACAGCTACATTATTACCAAGAAACGTTCCTAACATCTTACAAGCATTCCACTCTCTGTAACGCCACATTCACAGGGCTTTCAGGACATCTGCTGAATAGCCAGGATCAAAGTTGAGGACAGCCAGTGGATGACCCGAAATATACCAAAAGAAAACAAAGGAATTATTCATCTGCTTTATGGATCCTGGAAATATGACTCTGGCTGGTCTGGAAGTTTTATTTCGAACTGCACCATTTCTCCACAAATACAGCTCATATCCACTTTAAACTTTGCTCATCCGAAAACGTGAAGACTAAACATGTATTTCCTCTCTGAACTGTGTGGTCTGGATCGAGGAGAGGAAGATCCATGCAGCAGCAGGGCCACTGGCCTCAATAAAAGGCCCACTGGTGTGAGCCTAGGGACCCTTCAAGCTCTCTGCTCACCTTGCGGAACTTCTCCAGCTGTTTGTACGTGTCGGGGTCCAGCTCCTGGGACACGTCCTTCATCCAGAGCAGGGCGCCCCGATACTCGGTCCGGGCCTTCTCCATGCGCTCCACCGTGATCAGGCTGTCGGAGATGGCGCGCCGCCGAAACGTCTCCACCTCCTGGTGCAGCCGATGCAGTGGAGTGCAAAGGGCCAGCCTGCCACCCAAGGGGGGGGGGGGGGGAGAGAAAGACACGGATTGGCCGCAGGCAAGGCTCTGTCTTGAAGAACCGAGATCTGATCTGACTATATATCCATCTGTTTTCTAAACCTCTTTAATAATAATATAATAACATCACTTTAGTAACCCTTTACAATTTCTTGCATTAGGAATTATCTTTTCGCATACCCCAGCTTGCTCTCCATGAGACACACAGATAGCGAGAGAGCCTGGGGTCAGAGCGCAGGGACAGCCATTTATACGGCGCCCCTGGAGCAGTTGGGGTTAAGGGTCTTGCTCAGGGGCCCAACAGAGTAGGATTCCTCTGCCAGCTGCGGGATTTGAACTGGCAACCTTCCAGCCACAGGCGCGGATCCTTAGCCACAGAGCCACCGCTCCGCCTTGTAATACAGGGCTGCAGGGGTGCCAGAGCCTACGCCGGCAAGCAAGGGGCACAAGGACACCCTGGACAGGACACCAGTCCATCATAGGACAGACAGTCACACCAGGACCTGTCTTCCCAAAATCCAATTAACTTACCAGGTTAATTACACATGCTGTACTTGGCAACATAATTCAGTTTTCACCATGAAGACAAAATCCATACAACCTTCATGCAATCCTCTTTTCTATTCATTTTTTTAAGCTTAAGGTCTGTATTATCTAAACACCAAACAGAACTGATTACTACTTACTCTGAATTTCAATATTCTAAGTTATAAATTAAGGTTCTTTTCCATGAATTGGGCTAAACTAATGAATCATTGCCCTGAGTTAATATGACAAAGGGAATTATCATAAAAAAGAATAAAGAACTACAACATTATGTTTCATGTCTATCTGTAGACTGACAGATAGACATAAAAAAGATAGTACTTTATATTACAAACTTTGACTATTATAAATATAATAAATGTATATAATTTAATCCTACAGGTATATAATTAATTTCTGCAAATACAATGTCTAAGTCAATGCCATTGTTTAAAAAATGGAAAAGATATATCCGACTACAACCACAAAAACACAAACGTAGGCAGTGGAACCTTCCATCTCTCTCAAAATGGACTTGTCTGCTTGCTTGTGCTAAAATTAGGCTATTGCACACCATCAACTCCTCTTTAAAGAGCACTACTTAGTGTTATCTTCCAACACCCCCTACGCAACATTTAGCATAGAGACACTGCCACAACACAAGTCTTGTGCATATAGAGACATTCCAGAATGTTTCAAGTACATTTCCAGTAAATGCATAGATACAGGATTTTTGAACAAATTTAATTATCGTCTAGAAACGGGGGTTTCTGAGATAAAACATTTTTTTTTTAACCAGAACCATCACCAGAATAAAAAGCTCCCATCCAACTGTTCCTACGGTTCACCTGTTTCTGGAGAGTGATTAATTAACCAACTCTATTTATTGAAGGGAACTGTGTCCTTTACAGTGGAACTCATAAGTGTCCCACATTTTTGGACACAAATGATCTGTGAAGTTAGCAAATCACCTGCTGAACTGATCAGAACAAAAGTGCGCAGAATCTCTTAGATCTTGACAAATGAATGCTGTTCCATAAAACTGCTGGACTGGGGCTCCCATATTGGAAACAGAAAGCTAGAGGATACTTATCTAGGCCAGCAATATTCACTTCTGGTCCCGAAAACACTACTGTATATAGTTCACCAGGTTTTATAGGAAACCGATAAACATCAATTAATGAAGACCTAATACAGACCTGGCAACACAGACCAACAAAGTGCACAAGTGATTCACATCAAGTCATTAAGAGTCCTTTATTTATTCATTAAGTGTCATTTAGAGTCTGGTATGTAATCCAGAACATGTGGCAGACCTCCAGCAGTGGATACTAGTGCTCTAGGCTAAGACTGAAACACAGAACACACCTTCTGTCACATGGAGGAAGATGTTATTTCTCTGAGGCTGATGGGAACAAAGCTTCCACCAAGATAAAATACAATTAGCATGCAAAACATAAGGATGGGAACTAAAACAGAGTGCAGGCCATACCGCCTGCTCTGTTTAAACAGAGACCATGTCTGCCAAGCCAACGGTATGAAAAAGAACATTTTAATTGTTATGGCTAGCAGCTTCATGCATGACAACAATCTATGCGATATCTTTAATTTTAGTTTCTCTGGGTGGTCCTTTTCTGTGGGAAAATAAAAGGTACTTCTGGTCCAAGGCCTGCTTTCGCATAAACACAAACACTCCTGGCTATTCAATCCAGAGATTCGAGGAAAATCACCATGTGGCCTACAGGAATCTGCTACAGATGTGGCACATTTCAAGTAACCAATGACCACCGTAATGAGAAGGCCTGATAACATCTAGAATGAAACTGAGGGCTTGCACGCCTAAAAACAGCTGATAATTGATCATTTTTGTTTTAGACCCACAAGCACATCTTCAATCTCTCTGCATTAAAATCAAACTAGCCACTTAGTGAAGGTGAAATATACTCCTACACACAAAACAGAAGTTGTCTCAAGCGAGCAGAACAACACAATTGGCACACCCACCTACTTGCACGCTAAGCTGGAAGAAACACAATGAGCTTATGGAAGTCATGTGGACCCACAGCAGAAGGTGTGGGCTTTCGGATGCGTGTCAGATTCAGAAAACAGACACTAAACACCCCACAGCATTACCTGGAACAGTAGCCAGCGTCACGGGCAAATTAAAACAAGAAAAAACATCAGGACAAATCTTGGCTGCTTCTACCTTAGCCTTTGAACTGCTGATCACAGAACCAGAATTAAGGGAAATCTCAGGTTTTGGCATTTTGGTTAGTGTGAACTAATAAATACAGGAGACAATGCCTCATTCTAGACAAAGACATCCTAAGACCCTAAAATGCCTGGAAATGATGTTAGGGCCAGACAGCGTTAAAGTCTGCTCCCCATCCCACATAACATCCTAGTCTGAGCGGTTAAATACATATAATAAGTTGTAAAGGAAAAAAAGAAAGGGGTCTGCTATATTTCCCTTTGCTCCTTGTGCTCTTTGTCTCAGTGTTAGATGGCCATTGTTACCCATTAAAGATAGGGCACTTATGGTCTGAATTTGAATCTAGCATGTCGCCTGTCACGGTAAACATCACGGTAGCCCAAACGTCATCTCAGAATTTGCCTTTTTTTTTGTTTTCCTTAGTGATTTAAATCGTCCATTTATGCAGATCCGTAAGACGAAGCGATCAAAAAAGTGCATGCAGTCAAATGAGGCAGACGTTTCCATAACGTTCTGTCCCTTTGCCTTTAACCACCTTCTGTCCTTCCAAACACTGAAAACCCAAGACCCAGTGTTATCTGTGGAGCATCTTTGCCTCAAACACTCGGAATAAATAATGTGCAAAACAGGGAAGTAAAGTGCACTTCCCTAAAATGGAAGGTTTCATTGACTTCAAGACGTTGAATGTCGCCAAGCTGACCTTTGCTTTGCTGAAGTACAGAGGGCCTTGCTGGTGGCATCCATCATGTTGCCCGCTTTGGTTTTATCGTGTTCGGCCTGGAATCGCAGGAACAAGCCCAATTCATTTTCCTCTTGGGATAAATCTGCCAGCAAAGAGAGGAATGATGAACTCTGTCAAGTGGAATCTCGATTTCAAGATAATCTCGAAGTACTGCACACTATAATTCATGACCTACAAGGCCGGCAGCTAATAAACCACCTCTCTTAATAACTGGGCTTCTCCGTGCTCCTTTAAAAGTGATTATGTGATGCTTAGTGACATGTAGTTCCAAAGTCGAGGAGATGTGAATTTAAATGCCCCAGCCCTCTGTTATTTCAACTGCAAACGCAGAAATGTATTCAGACAGTCTGTGAGCAAGCCAGGAGAAGACTGTGAAGGCTGCAGGTTAAAAAGACTGCAGTCGTTCGAATTATAAATCAACTACAGCCAAGAAAATCTGATGAGTCTGTCTTTATTTCTTCTGAAAGATTTAAAGATCAAATGAAGAAAGATGACAAGAAAGGTTATAAACAAGAGGAAGCCAATTGGACACTCTATCTTATAAGATATTCAACTAAAAACATTTATAAGAAATGCTTTGTCCCATCTAGCTTACATGATATCCCTCTTCCTTAAGGAATGGCTGCCCCTTATAATTACATTCCTAAGTCATTCCCTCTGTAAATTTGTTGCACTATTTTCACATCAATGGAAGGGACCAGATGGTGTTCACCCCTCTGTTTACATATTTCACTAGAACTTCCATGTAATTCACAAGTAGTTACATTAGGAAAGTTCATGTCGGTGGACAACTTCTGCAGCAATCTGGCCAAAAACTAGAATTCAAGAATGTGGGTGGGACAGTTTTTGAGAACCATTAGGCTAAAGACTAAACATGATTTAGAAAAACAAAATGTACACTTTTGGACAAAATTACTTTACACTCTCTTATTACAAGTTAGATTTCTTTCAGGTTAAGGTTGTATGCATCTCTAGTCAAGGTACAGTTTGAACAAATCCAGATCTTAAATTCTTCATTAATGAAGACCATTACCGAATGTTAATCAGAGCATCCTGTTACTCATCTCTCAACATAATTCACACAGGACAAAGTCTTCTGAATCAATCTACATCCCACAAGACTCCAGTATTCTCTAATGGAGACCAAACCGCCTACCCTCTAATGCTCATCGTATCAATAAATGTTTTTTCTGCGCCTGGCCTGGCGGGTACTCACGAGTTATCCTCTGCTGATACTTCTCGATCACTTTCAGAAGTTCAGTGCATGTCGCCTGCACAGATCGAAAAAACTGAAACAGAAAAAAAGAATAAAGGTTAATTTGCAAAGTTTCCCCATAGCCACCCATGTTGTTCATGGAAACCACCATTACATTCGGTAAGAGAGTGTTCCTGGTGTAGCATTATACATTCATACTACAAGACATCTGCTCAGATTCCGAACCTAAACGCTTCTCGAAAGCTCATACCTTTTCACCGCCTGCAAGGTGAGTTAACGTGTACACGGCCTAGTTCAGTTATATATTGCTTTTTGTGATAAATGTGCATTTTTACAAAAAAAGATTTACAGCCTAAGAACTGAACAATTTACTTTTATTGTTTCCTATATGACGGAATACTTAATTCTGCTGTGCTGTCTTATATATAAATTTCAAGAACAGCCGTGCAACTACAGTGCCACCTACATACTCATTTGTCCAAAGAAAAAAACATCTTATTTTCCTGTATTCACATCTAACAACACTGTCTTATTTGTTTTGCGGTTGCTTAGTGTTATAAACCGGAATCACGTATTTCCCCTTTTGTACTAGTTGGAAATGGCTAACTGTTTCTCAACTTGGCTATAGACCCAGGGTTAGCACCTGTGGGATGTGAGCTATGCCCACTTTACTCAGAAATATGCCCTTCTCAGAAATATGCACGTCTCGGAGCTTTCCTCTTTGCGGAGAAGCAAATTAAACAGTGATTGACCAAGAGATATGAACTTCCCTGACAACACTTCCAATTTTACAGACACTAGGCCAGTCACTAGGGTCACTGTTGCATGGCAACCCTATATATCTTCTTGTATGTTTGTTTTTTTTATCTCCCAAGTACAGTTCTACATCTTTTACACCTCTGGTCAACTGAGGTTTCATATTATCATTTCATATTGGCAAATTCAAACTTAAAATTGAAGAAAAAAAAGACTGCTCCTATAGCATTAAAACACATTTTTCCAGCTTTCTCAGGAGTGGGAAAATACACATTTTTGACCGCACAGGAAAAGCCAAGTCATTTGTTTCCTTCACAACAAATTAGAAACAGCCTTCTAGAAAACCAGACAGACAGCTGTTTTGTGCAATTTTTCACTGCTTCCCAGACTAGTTTCCAATTAATCCTTCTACTGTTCAACCAGTTGAAAAAAGTGCCAGGTAGTCTGGTCTCACCAGATGTGATATGCAAAACTCGGTACACACAGTTAAACTGGGAAAACCTGAAGGGAAATTAAGATCTCTGGTTAATATGTAACAGAAAATCTGCCACTTATCACACAGTCAAAATTACGAACGGACTATGCCATATTTTACTTCACAGTTACAGGAAAATCAAACTAATTTTTAACAACATTGAACCTATATAATGTAGAACTTTCTGTACCATCAAACCATATAAATAAAAACCCTGGACCAACACCCACAGACAGACATGTCGCCGTCTCTGCAGTAGAAAGCGTACTGTAATTGTTTTCCAGACTAGCAGACATCAAGGATACCAGCCTGCATGGTAACAGAGCAGGAAACCGGCTTTAATCCAGGAAGGAAACCAAGACTGAACACATCCGATTGTCCTGATTTGGCTGTACAAAACGGGACAAAAACTCCGGCCTTCACATAAAAAGGCATCTGGATTTTTACTAACTCAAGGACCATGCATAAACAACATGACTTGTTCTAACACATCTCCCAAAATACCAATATACAGTATCTCAGATTCACATGAAATGGGCATACTGACCTATATCTGAGGACTTTACAGTGTCCTTCATAGTTATCTACATGTCTTAAGCTTGAATTAGCATTCATTTAAAGTTTGAGAGCTCCCAAGTATTAACGGCATTTTCAAATGTTTAATGAAAATATAACGCAAAACATGAGAATCTTGCAAGGGGTCTACCTGGGTATCAAAAAAGAGTTTATATAGACTATTGGAACAGATTTTATACTGGAGAAGCCAAAATCTGTCCTAAAAAAAATAAGATAGCCCTATTAATATATTTTTGACTAAAAAAAATGCAGCAAAGAAACTATGTTTTTCTAGACACCAAAAAAAATGAACAAGCAATTCCATTAAAATAAAAAACAGACTCTTCCCATTTGCTAAATGGTTTAGATCTGTACCTATGATCCATGTTCGAATTTTGTGTGCAAAGAACCTGTTTTTCGGAAATATTAGATCTGCGATATCGCAGACGTCATTAGGTTTTAATTGCAATGGGGTTTGCGATTTTAGGTGCAGAGTTGTAGCTCAGATACAATAAAAGAAAGTGGGTGCTGCAGCTGTAGCTTTGATTCATCAATAACCCTGAGTCATGCCACTTCATTTATCTGCTCAATAGGTCTTCCCTGTGAAGTGCTCAGATGATCTGTTTCTGCAATTCCTTTTTCCATTTGTGGCAGAGACCTAGAGTACTTCTATACTAGACAAGAAATAATTTTTCATCCCTGCTTTACCAAGACTAAACACGTGACAATGCGACAGTGCATGAGACTCAGGGGGGAAGTTAGACCTGTGGCAATTGAAACGTATTCATGCAAACTCATTTAATAATGTCGATCTCATTGCGTTCACTTTCCCTTTTAAAAAAAAAACGACTCTCTCTACAATCAGAAATTTACCTTGGAATGTTATTTTAGAAGTTGGAACGGCCTGTTTCCTTTAGGTACCAACCAACTTGAACTCTTCCACTACATGAGCCTCAGATACCGCACCAGTCAGCTGACTTTGTGACACACTTCTGTTGTGCATCCCTACTCTGGAACTCTGCCTGCCTTCACCCTGCCTGACAATATATAACTCTAAGGTGAAAACACTTTTCTTCTCTCAAGCTGCCCCATAGCCACTATTTTTTTTAACTAAAAACCTCATAGCTGCAAAGGGCCAAACCTCACGCAATTATTTTTCTTGAAAGACACTTTTTTTTTCCCAAAGCCGTGGCCTTAGAGACAGTACCGGATTTCCCATTAGGCACAGTGCATAGGGCCTACTAAATTTTTAGGGCTAGTGTTTTAGGCGGGAAACACTAGTGACTAACGAAAAACGAGCTGAAACAACACGCCTGCGATCGACTCTAGGTGCTCCAAATCAATAATCATACGCTGCCTATCAGCTGTTCGAGAAACTAGAAGTATCGAAGCAAAGGCGATCAATCAAGTGGTTTAGAATTAGAATAGTTTAAAGTGCATCATGTCAATCGACATAATTCAACTGGCGTTTACCCCTCTTTTTGCACATTTTCAAGTGAAAGTGCCTAGGGCCTACTGACACCAAAGTCCAGCCCTGCTTAGAGACTTCTGACCTCCTGTATGACGCCCGGCTTAGAATTCAGAACCGCTTCTGTCGTTTTAATTTCATTTTGTTTGAATTGGAATTACTGGAATGTTCCTGTTACTTCTGTTACCTGTCCTTCGGTGCCGTAACCTCACCCCTGGTGGTCTCCACAACAAAGCACTGCATAAAATACAAACTGAAACTAACACCCAAGGGCTGCGGAGGTGGAACCAAATTATCAGCACTTTGATATGAGCTCTCTTGGAAAAAAAACCTGTTTGGTAAGACCCAGCACAGAGCCAGCAGTACAATATTATCTTTACTCTTGAATGAAAGAGTACATTATGACGACTATCTTCCAGAAACGGCCAAATATTTCCCCACTGATGTTGTCATTTCTCTTAGCAGCTCCAAGGAATGGAAAAGAACACATTTAGATAGCAAATTTTCTCCATTCCGACCAAGACATAACAGCTGAGAGTCTCTTATTCAAAAGAACAAGCACTTCGGGGTACTCCAAAACTATTACCTAATTTTTCAGCAAACATGCTACGACAGATATAAAGTTAACATTGTACGAAATGCATCTGTGTTTACCAGTTTGTCTTACGCAGAAACTCTGTATGAGGGCCCTCAGCCTGTAGCACCTGAAAAGAATCGAACCACCTTGGATGTCTTTTGCCTGTTTCCATTAGTCTTCATGTGCTAAAATTCAATCATTGAAGACTCCCATCCTACCTTTCCAACAGCCTCCTCTCTACTGAAATTTGTTTTGCATTTCCAGTCATTAAACATTCCCAAATAGAGTACTTGGTATAAAATCTAAAATCCAGAGTAAAGGTTAATAGCAAGGGATCCCTTTATTGTTTGCCAAGCTCCTAAATGATGATTGTATCTTGCTTTCAGTGTATGATCCATCACAATTACACATTTCCAGAACACAATTTTACTTCGACATAGCTTTGACTACTTTGGCTGAAAAGGAGTATACAATGTTTGTTTTTTTACAGAAAATAAAGTACAGACTAAACTGGATGTCATGTGTCGGCATTATACCAAATCCAGTTTGATGTACTTTTAAGTGTTAGAAATATAATCAATATATTATGTGTCCTTTCTGAAGTAGGGAATATTCCAAGGAATTATATGTATCAGGGTGGCACAGTGGTTATCATTGCTGTCTTGCAGTACTAAGACCCTTGGTTTTCTCCTACAGTTCAGAAATGTACTGGTAGGTTAACTGGTGTTTGAGAAAACTTGCCCTACGTCCGAGTATGTGCATGTCAGTGTTTCTAAAAAAAAAAGCATTAATGTGCGACAGTACAGACTGAAAGCAGCATTTGGGGCAATCTGTATTTTTCTAGAACGAGAACAATTAGTATAAAATGCTGTGTTTGTATTGCAGAATCACAAAAAAACACAACTGTTTTCAATAAAATAGTAACTTTAAGAAATGTACATATGTGCTACTGTACTTTCAGCACTACCAAATTCACCTCTGGGCAATACATCAGCACTGCTAGCTTCATGTGAATACAAGCACAAAACAAAGCTCTGATATGAATTTCTTTTTGTAAAATACAGCCACAGAAGAGGCACTGTCGTTTCATCTCAGTGCATGACTCAGAGCACTGAATGCCAATAAACCACGTTTTCATCTTCCCAGTGTTCACAGCTGCAAAAGCACCCAATGAATTGGAAAGCAATTACTCTGCTTTGCTCAGATACCTAATGTAGTGAATATAAAAATCTCAACATGGGAGCTTCCAAGCGTCTTAAAATATTTCAATGATTTACCATCATACAAACCCTGAGGACAATTTCACCATGCATGTAAAAAATATCGGCTTTTACCCCATTATAATTCTACAGACTACTTTCAGTCTGGTTGGATCACCTGTATCTGAAGCACCTCTAAATCAGCACTTAATAATGTTCATAAAAGGCAATAGCAAAGACTTTAATTAGTTAAATTAGAAGTCGCTTTGTTTAACCATTAAAAAACATTAAAGAAAATCTCCTTTTTGTTGCACATATGCACTTTATTCCTACTTTTCTTATCAATTGAGGCATGCAGAATGAACTAAGGAACAATCAATGCCCGTAACTACAAAGGCACGCTCCTTCAAAAAGGGATAACGCAAGCCTGCTTGCTAGGAAAATTAACCAGTCACAGGTGTAGAGCAAATGCAAGCACATAGGCTCGTTGTTTGTTCCCAGTCGTTTCAGACATGGGTTCTGTCTACGTTGGGGGAACAAAGTCTGAAAAATTCCAGCAGGAGTACGCGTGACGCATGGCAAAGAAAATAAAATTGAACCTTCCGCACTTTTGCCCTGTATTTGCTACTTTAATATTATGCAGGGCTACATGGTATGAGCAGGGACTCCTTCTGAAAAGGGATCTCCAGCCCAGAGTGATGACTGATACGAGCGGTCACCCTTGAAGGTGAGAAACTAAAAAGGGAGAATTTATTCCCCATTTTTTCCCAATTTTCCTCATTTGTAAAACGGAGGAATTATTACGTTGGAATTCCTCAGTTTTCTCCACCAAAAGCGAAGGACGTGTCGCTCATTCTTGTTATTATATTGCTTATCACGGATGATCTCTCCTACCCCCTTCATTTCCATTTCCAACTGGTACCTTCAGGGAAACTGTTTGAGAATGCCTGTGGCCAAAAAATGTGCTCAAGAGATCCTTTCTTTCCTGTGCAATCGGTATATTAAACTCAGCTCAGTGACTGCTTCCTGTATTAGGAAGCTGTCGGATTCAGTGTAATGGTAGTGTAATATGGGCACAGGGAGATACTGTATGCGTGTCTATGTATTGTTGCATGTTTAGGACATATTGTTTGTTTTAATGTGTTTTTTATTTTATGCTGAGTGCCGTTTTCTTGGCCAAGAAACCCCTTTGGATGGACAATAAAGTTATATCTTATTTAATTACAACTGTATCCCCAACCAGCGGTGTGCACACATGGTGGACTGGGTGGGGTGACAGTCAATCCAGTACCATATGGGCACTCTTGCTACCCATAATGCATCGCTCCGGTCCTGTCTCAGAGAAGACACTGGTACTGGATCACAGGAGCTCTTCCTGCCAAAGCAGCCAAACCTGGGAAAAACTCTGACCTCTAATTTCGCGTCCAGGTCAGCGTCGGACGCCACCACGTGCTCATCCTCCTTCTTTCCGGTGGCTTTGATGAGGACCTGCTTGGTCTTCCAGAACTTCTTCTGCATGCGAGCCATGACCGAGCTGTCCTCGCCCAGGACGTGACGGCTGTAGGCGTCACTGGAGTAACTGAGAAGACGACACCGGTTAGGTTTCGGTCAATGCGCGTGCGTCAAGGAGACAGCACTGGTTAAACAGTGGTCTGAGGGACCATCTGAGGTAACGTGCAAGGGAGTACAGGGTAAGGATAACGTAAGTTGCCATTTGTCTAAATAAATCATCTAATTTTATCTTGCCAGGCTAGGTCAAATACTATTATGTTCTATAATGGACTCACAATTGTACATACAGTACTGTTATGACTGTACATACTGTAAGAACAAGATTCAATAATTACTTAAAAGAATAAGAAATTCAATAGTTTATTAAAAGCCTTTTAATAAAGTGTTATATAATACATAATATAGTGTAATACAGAGGTGAAGGGACATAAACTGTAAAGGCACTCTCTAGTTTGAATCTGTTTAAAACATTATACAGGGGTCAGGGGTCTGAGCACACACTGTTTGCAGATTTAACGGAGTGGAGCGATGGTTAGGGTTCAGAACTTGGAACTGGAAGATTGTGGGTTCAAATCCCAGGTGAGAGACTATTGTTGCACTTTTTAGCAATGTACCTCTAAACTGCTCCGGTAAAAAAGCCCAGCTGTACAAACGTGTTGGCCAAATGAATTAACTTGTAAACGATAAGTAAATTATAAATGCTACATTAAGCAATAATAAGTTTCTTCTTTTCTCCTAGGAAAAAAAAATTCTTTCATTCTTTCAAGTGACAGTGGACACTTTATGGGATTCAGTATATACTATTTTCTCATTCCTGAACTTCATTGAACAAAATGTTTATGATGTAATTTTTTTTACTCGCACATTAGTTAGCAATCGTGTTAAAAAGGGCTTAAAGGGAACAAGATATTTTCTTGTTCTTGATTATTGGTAGTTTGAAAACGTGAAATGAACAGGCAAAGTTAGCCATTTTCTTGTGGCACAAAGTGAAACTGGGTATAAAGAAAATGAAATCTGGTGCAATACATACCCATAGTGACTCTCCATTTTAAACGTTAATGTGTTTCAGTTCTGCAAAAGAACAAGTATTAATGAAAACACAGGAATTCTAGATGTGATGCAAAAAAAGCATAATGATTTTTAGGTTTTAACCAGCTGTGGGCATTTTTAAATTTCTATCCTTACCTATAATAGCAGTCGTTCATGCATCACTCTCCTGGAGTAATAAAAATAAAAAAGGGTAAACAATACGACTCTCACAAACACATTTAATAACACGTCCTTTTAAATGAATCGGCTGGGTAGCTGCAAAGGAACAATAGGTTTATTCCAGGCTGAAAAGAGAAGAAAGAAAACACAACGTTTCGGCCGTGGAGATTTCTCACACTTGAAGAAACGTTGTGTTTTCTTCCTTCTCTTTTCAGCATGGAATAAACCTATTACTTGTTCCTTTTTAAATAAATGACACCCAATGAGTATTTTAAAACCACACGTTTAAATTTAATTCTAAAGAGATAAAAAGGTGGTTTGCTTTGCTCAGAGCATGGTACGATGTGTAGCTGGGAAGAAAACATTAGGTGCACTGGAAACAGCATCTTGCTAAACTATCGTTACGATGGGAGAGGGCTGGACACCTAACGCTACAGATCTAACACTACAATGGGAATAGTATGCAGACGCTTAATGAAAATGTGATTTAACACATGAGTTTAGCTGATATAAACGCATGTATCAGCGATTGCATCGTGAAACGGTGATCAGGCACGGAAAAAAATAAACGAAGCTGCTCCCGGGACAATGATGTAACCTGCCATCCGTGAATTAGCCTAGCAACCCTGACACCACCAAAGCAGGAAAGAGCGGCGATACCAGGCCTTTTGTCCACAAATCCCATTTTTCCCCCACTTTCCTCGTTTAAAAATAACGTGCAGTCGGTTTCGGCGTTGGCTACTTGACGGTTTGCTTCACTCAAAACGGTTTTAAAACCTAAAACGTTTACCTTTCATCACAAAAGCTTATAGCAACTATCAAATTACCGGACATATGGGAACGAACTGTCAAGAAATTACTTCCTCTCTATTTCTCCATCCAACATCGGGTAAAGACATGCAACGCCGCTAAATAAACGAAAATGCACATTTCACTTGCTCCGTTTTGATCGGTAATAACTGCATTAACTGGGAAACACGACACCCTAAATTAGGACAGAGAGTAGTGTTTTCATTATGATGATACAGTAAAACGAATCGGACAGTACACAGCCATTGTCCAACCCAGTCATCTACTAAAAAAAAAACGGGATACCGATTTTTTAATTCGAAATAGAAATACGAATCCCTTTTTTTGCATGCGACACGTTACCTGATTATTATTAGCTGTGTATCTCTTCTCAGTCAACCCCAGGATGTGCTGAACACAGATCATCCACTACGCTAGGGGGCACTATAGCACAGTCGCTCACCCAAGGACAGGTGATCCGTCCAGTGCGAGGATTTGACCAATGAGTAATTCGATTTTTTTTTGTACATAACGAGTTGAAATTCAGAGAGAGGTGAAAGAGTTTTGCTTTAGAAAATGAACGTCAGCTACATTTTTAAATGGATAAAAATAAAAAGGCCACCTTAGTGTCTAGGTGGGCAGGAAAGCCTTAGGGTGTTAAAGACTTCAGAAAGTAGAATAACCGGCTGGTGATCAGGCAAATTTCGGTTAGATCTTTATCATATGGAATTAGATGGTATCCCTGTGCTTATATTGGTAAATGTTTGTGTGGACTGGTTAAGTTGGAGGTTCCTTGATCTGGTGAAGTGTTATAAAGAGGGGTCTCATCGCAGTACGAGTAGTAACGCTAACACAATTTATAATACGCACGAATGTCTCACACCATTTTCAATTTGACAAGTGGGAACTGCAGGACTTCGGCAGTATTAAATGATGTCCCTCTACATTCATTTCATTAGGAAATATACCACGACCCACTCCCCAGCAACCTACATGTACTGCAACTATGAAAACTGTTACACTATGAACTTCCTACGTATATATATACACACCGTCTTGCAGTTTTTATTTGCAAACCAACTCTTTTTCATTTATTTTCTACCTGCTTACACTTGGCGAGGGTCGCGGTGGCGACGGGCTTAGCATGATAAAGCAGATTTCAGTTTTACCAGCACCAGTCTCCAGCTCCTCCCGGTTCAAAGTTATTATCCCTCTTCCAGTGTGCGGTACACCTCGTCCAGTACCTCCAACAGGACGCGCCTGTTATCCGTAATTTTGAGAAATGAAGCACAATGTTCGACTGTTTGGAATAAAACTGGGCAGCTGGCGACAGCTGAAGAAGATATGGAAAATTTCGGATCGACAAGAGCCAATCGGAACAAAGGTGCTCCTCATTTTTAAAAGCTTTATACAGGTATGGTCTTCGTAGCGCAGAGATAAGGTTCACGACTTCTGCATCCCGTACTTGGAAAAATAAAGTTCACAGCAGAAAACAAAAGCGTCCTTTCTAACTTTACTTTTTTCAGTCCATAAGAAATACCGTTTTAAAAAGTATTGGATTACGAAGACCACAAAATGAAACCAGAGCAAATCAGAGAATTGTTAAATGTTTAAAACAATCCTGTCTAGTCACAAGTTCTTTGTAAACGCAAAATATAAAATACATGTCCCAAAATACAACTTGCAGTTTCCTCTCAAGTGTTAAAATCCATCTCTATGCAGTCCCATATTTCACATAAAATTTAACAGTTCAAACTATAATAGAAATGTTGCAGTCAAGAGTACTATTTATCCTTTAACTAGCAAGTATACCAATAAACATTTATTTCCCAGCAAACAAAGGCTAAATCCAATCCAGTTCATTGATAGTCGTTTTTATATTTCAATGTCACTTTTAAGTACAGACAAATACATCATGAGAAGTTTCAGAATTAAGATGTCACAACAAAGGAAAAGAAATGTTTGGAGTTTTAAGATCAATACGAATCCCACTAATAACTGTATGTTTTGCTATTCTCTTGAATGTAATAAACTCGTTGTAAAAATAGTATTGTCTACTCTGCCTAGTTTGTTTTGAATTCTCACATTTCCACAACAGCACAAGTTTACTTTTCTTTCTTAAAAGTATTATTTTACTTTTTACAACATACAGAAAATACTGAATGTTGGCCCAATTTAATATAAAAATGTAGCATTTGCATTGTGACTGGATTGTAATATATTCATTTTGAAACATTCCAACAAATTTGAAAACGGCAAAATGAAAGGGAAGTGAAACAGCCAATAAACGGTACAAGCTTAGAACGAAATCAAGGATACCGAGAGTAAAACCACACAAAAATTTGATCAAGAACATCTCCCACGTGGTCCATTCAGTCGCTCAGTTAAAATGTTCTTGAGTCTTCGGTGCCTGGGTTGGCAGCGGGTCTGTTTTTGAAAACCAAAGCAGTCCAAAAGGTGGTATCAGAAGGAAAGGCTGTGTTAAGCTCCATCATCCGAGGTGCTTGCCAGATACTTGTAGGTGTAGAGTTTGTTGTCCGCCCCTCCACTTAGAAGCAACTTAGGAGACAAGAACAATAAGAAGAAACCAATAACGAGGCAATTCTCCCCCTCCTGGAAGTATTTTGATGCTACATAATTCCCTTATTCTCACCAAGCTCATTTTGAGCACTTGTGCATAAATACCCTTTGGAAAAGGTTAATGCAGCTATTGTCCGTAGTATCTAAATTGAATTTATGGATTTTCGGAGAAAACGGTTCCTAGAAGTATGATACCTTAAAGCAGACCGTGCCTGGATATGGCGTTGCTTAAAAGGCTTACATATTGCCCTGCTGCAGTTGAAAACAATCTTCATATTACTTTCCAGTGGGCTGTGCTTTTTTTTTTCTGAAATAGTGCACAAAATGGAATGTGTGTGTTTGTGCTTGGGTTGAACTTGAGTATTTCAGGAGAAAGTTACAGAAGTACAGTACGGTGGACAGCAGTGGTAGCATTACATGGTAGGGTTAAAGCTGCAAACATGGTTTTGGCTTTTAAATATAGTGAATTTCTTCATTAATGGCAAAAAAAGAACCTTTAACATGCAAAGGTCATTTACAACTTAATTACTGGTATGGATGTGTTCAAGTCTTTCCTGGCCACAAACAGGGTTATCCATTGGTGTGACTTTAAGGGCAAGTGATCATAACAATATGAATGAGCACTCCCTATGCTCTCTTGTTCCATACCCCGTGATAATAAAGTAAAATGTATTTAAGCACCTGTAAAGTATGACTGATCATCAGTCTAGATCAGTGATACATTGCTGGCTTTGCAAAGATCCTAGATCGTCTAATTTCATTCTATTCAAATTGGTCTTAATGATCTCAGTGTCCAATTGCCACTGCAGCCAGGATGTTGTCTATAAAACTGAGTGGATCTTTGTTACCAGAAGCAAGAATTTCTCTAAATCAGGGGGTACCCAAGCCCCATCGGTTTTATTGGGAACCATGAAATCACCAATTTCTAAACAAATGTGGTCCACTAAGCAGGTGATTTATTAAAGTGAATAATTTGGGGACCAAAATCTTCTTATGTTTTCATGCTTCAAGGATAAGGAGTACAGGTTACCGAGCAAAACACTAGAGTAATAACTTACAAGTGTTTCTAAACTTCAGAAACTGGTGACCTACAAGACACCAGGAACAGGGTGGAGACCCCTGCTTTAAGCAATAAACACAGGGTCAAGGAAAGAAAAAAAAAGACAATGATGAGAAGCCTGTTTAGGTTCTTACCCCACTTTCTGTCCAGTCCACACAGAGAACCTTGTCTTCATGAGCCGCCAAGTCATACAGAGGAGCTTTACAGCTGGGTAGAGAGGGAAAATATTCAACAGCAGGACATGGAGCTCTACAGATCTAACCTGTTCAGCCCAAAGATAATGCAAATACTGCACGTGAATTTATTTAGTCACTAAAGATGAACAGGTTGTTTTTAAATACGTTGCAGACTGATGTCCGGTTGTTAAGCCCCCTGGCCACCTGAGTGATAGTGGTGGGCTCGCTTTCAGTTCAATTTCACGCAGAATGTCTCGGTAAAATGGCCACTCACTGTCACAAATACCCAACTGAAATTAAAACCGTTCCTTTTGGTATAAATGATTATAAATAACTTGCAAACAACATGCGACTTCACCCATGCTCCATCTGACCTACGCTAAGAAACCTGAATACAACTCATATCTTAACTGTTATATATATATACAGTCAACGCAGAGCAGATAAATAAAGTGCTCTCTGTAGTACAATTCTGCAATGTGGGTGGCTGGAAATGTGGTAGTCACTGTCTTTACAGATGCCTACACCAATGAAATAATGATACTATAGGAACAGTCAACTGGTTTGATCATTAAATGTCCCAAAAAAGGTGTCTGAAGAACCATTCTACTATGTCTGATGGGTCATAGTAGAAAAATGCTGCCAAGACCTGATGAAGCTATATTAGTAAAGTATATACCTCCTTGTGTCCCACAGCTTCACAACATTGTCCAAGGACCCTGAAACAAGCTGATGTTCATGTGTTGGAGACCATTTCACTGCAGTAACCCAGCCATGGTGGGAGGTGAGAGAGAGTTGCACCAGGGAGCCATCTGACAAAACACAGCACTGAGGGTTAGCTCAGGGTACATCAGCTCCATTATCCTACATGTATCACGGTTCTGCTTTCACTCGCATCCAGGGGGTAGATGCCAAATGAGAAGCATCATCAAGGACAGAGAAACTAAAATGGGAATTGCTTTAGTTTCTGTAATAATCCAGTGTTTGTGAATTTCAATTTCACAATAAAAAAAATGAGCAGTCCTGTCTTCAAGCCCCCAGGCTTTCTTCAGTGAAATTGACATATGTTCATTTCAAGTCCTAGAGACAGACAGCATTTAAAGTACCTATTTTTGATTCCACAGGAGCTCTTACTTGCTTAATTAGTAAATCCTCAGAATTACCCATTTAATCGTTCAAATGCATGTGTGTAAAAGCAACTCATTTTCCCTTTGTAAGTATTTTTGCAAAGCATTCTCAAAGCTGCCTGGGGAAAAGCATGGTGAGGGACATTAACTGCACACGGTGAAGTGCTCTGGAGTGGATCACCACAGACTGAGGGTTGTGCATCACTGACTTATTCTCAAACTGATTTCATTGCACTCAGATCCTTTCTGAGATATTTCAAGAGAAAGATACATTTCTAGTGCACAACAAACAAAGCACAGAAAAATGAAAAAAAAAGAATTCCTGCTTGCCCAAACACAGATTAAGCTCTATGATGACAGACTCATGTCTGGGTCATGTCACTAGCTGACTGTGACTGACTGGCATGAGTGCTGCTGTGGTTAAGGCGTGACTTAGCGGCTGTGAGAGACACACCCTCTTCCAGTCCGTGCTGAACCTCCAGTACAGGGCTAAGGCGTGTTAAAAGGCTAAAAGGTGGGCAGTTCATAAGGGACTACCTACATCCTCACATGTGTGCAGTTACGGGGCTGGTAGCCAGGTCAAGACGAGGGGAAACATGCAAAATTGGGTGGGTGTAACAAAAAGAAATGATAAACTACAATAAAAAGATAAGATGTATAGGAATGTCCCATTGGTGAGTGAAGACTAGAAAACTTTAATCCTGACAGGCTTTAGGAAAGCAGGACAAAAGAGCCACATAGATGCCTCTGTGGAAATCCATTCAGTTGAGCCTTATCTCAGGTGAGATTAGAATTAGGATCATTCAACCAGCCAAACAAACAGGTTTCCCCCAGTTTCCCCAAACAGTCACCTTTGGAACGGGGATCCCAAAGCCGGATGTGTCTATCTGCGCTGCCAGACGCCAGTCTCTTGCATAGGGGGGTGTACGATATAGAGTTGAATACCTTGCTGCCTGTCTGGAATCAGAAAAAAAATGAAAATAATTTCCAGCAATTCCATGATGAACATTCTTCCAGCCACAGTCTTTTTCAAAGTCTTCAAAGAAGCTGGGGGAAAAATGCCATACACATCAATGCTTTAAACATAGCTTTAAGATAAAATTCAGATTAAAACTGTTTGCTAGTTAACAATAACCAGTTCTTGGAGGCCATTCTGTAGAGTAACACAGTGTCCCAGAAAAGGTTAAAAAAAAGCTGTAATATGCAAAGAACCATCTTGCTTAGGAATTAATGGGCTGGACACATCACTATACAAATCTATCAAATGGATTGAAAAGTTTTAGTTGAACCACCCTTGTTATATGGAAGGTAAAAGAACAAATTATGTGATCTGCTTTTGTCTTGCTTAAAATGATATGAGACTGTTGCATTTGGAATACAACTGTTAGTATCCAAGCTAAACAGAAAAGTGCAAGCTGAATAAAACAATTCTGTTATACTAGACTCTAAAGAACAAAATCTTTTGTCTCATATCCTCACCTTTGATTCATGAGCTTTTTCTATATTACATAAGGCTTAAAGTGGTGGAAAGGCTAAAAGAAAAAAAAACTCATAGTGTACTATCAAAAAGCTCATAGTGCACTATCACAAAGAACTTACCAATGTAGATTTTAGTCCTCCAGTTTCTGCATCCCAGACTTTAATGGTGTGATCCCATGATGCACTGCAGATCTCCTCGGTGTCAGACCAGAGGACAGAGGAGATGGCCTCATTGTGACCTGACAGGGTCATCAATGGTGTCTGTAGAAAAGATGGAAACACAAGGCTTTTTAACAAATGACTCCTGGTCTGAGGTGCGTCAGTTACAAATTTCATCATGTTAATTTTTAAGAACAGAAAGATTATTTACAAAACAGAGGAATATAAATACACCTTCTACAGGTTACACAACAGAACGGGCACCATCACAGAAAAGGACACATTTGCACATTAGCTAAGGAATAAATTTGTTCAATATGGACACGTTCTAGACTAGATTTGATAAGCAGATTTTTTAAAAATCATTAAACCTCACCCTAGTTAAGCCCGTCTGTTCAGTCTTCTGCTTTTTTCTTGGTCGGTCTGGTGGCTCAGGAATTTCATCCTCCTCTTCAGTAGGAACTGTGTCAAAAATAGTGACAAAATAATTACAAACAATTTATACCTTTTACTCTCAAGCCACCCAGCTCACAGTTAAGAAGATCTGCTTAAAAATTGTGAAGCTAGGTGTTAGATAATGTAGCCCAGTACATTCAGAGTACTGTCTAATCTGGAGACAAAGTTACTCACGGTATATATTTGAAAAGCCTTGTCAGTACTGAATAAATCATAAGATCACTATACCTATAAATAAGGTTTGTGTTTACGTCTCAAATCAAATTTAAGCGGCAAATGTTTGACAAGTCCTGATTCGTTATAATGACCACATTGTGTATTGGGAAAAATTGCACAAGTTAAATCATGTATGTATTGTAACTGCCATTTACTCAACAAGACATTGAAGTTTTACACTGCCCTTTGCCTTTGGGTCATACAAACTCTTCTTAAGACATGTTGTAAGCAATGCCTGGCATACAAATTGCAGGATTCCCTAATTTTAAATCAAAAAATGAAAAAAAAATCAAACATCAAGCTTGATTAAAATGAGGTAATTACCTGCAGACCAGATCTTCAGCATTTTATCCCAGGAGCCACTGCAAAACTAGACGTTTTAAAAAACAGCTGAATATCAATAAGAACAGAATTTTAACAGCAGATTCATGTCAATACACCCCCCCCCCCAAATAGTTCTTAATTCTTAAATTTAAAAATATCTAGTGCAGTAATGTAATCCATCATTAGAGTATAGCGTGTACTATTATGTATATTGAGAAAAATATAAGGATGATAAGTGCATTTAGAATGAATTCATGGTTCATAAAAAATAATTACTGTTCTTTCTTTACACATATATTATAGTGGAATACTTTATCATCAGAAGCACAACAGCTTAAATGCAGTACTTAAGAAGGAAAAGAAGTTTCATTTTTGTGAGCTTGGCAGATCTTTACAATTTAACAATCGCCGAGGTTCGCAAGCTGCTCGAGAACAAACCGCCAGCAGGGTTACCCAGAGGGATTTGTTCTCGTAAGATGTGGTGCGGTGGAGACCACGACTGAACGTCAGCTGGAAGAGAAGATGTCCTCTGCAGAGAGGAGCTTTACTTTAGTCTTGGTGGCGTCCACTGCGATGCTCTCCACACTGCCCGCGTGGCCCCGGCAGCAGTGCCTGGCCTTCACCTTGTTCCTCTCCGAATGCCACTCCCACAGGATCACGGTCTGGTCCATGGAGGCCGTGAGGAGAAGAGAGGACAGGCCATCTGCTCCACCGCCCGCAAAGACAACAGAATGCACAGAGCTAGTCAGGGAGGGACACACCTTCAGGGCTTAGTGTCAGCTGCATACAACCCTTTAAGTGTCCTCCGAGTTTCCCCTCTTGAGCTCCACAATAGTGTTGAAGAAAAACAGCTTGCCAACAGGTCTTCCCTTCAATGCACGGATTTAAATGCACTTTGGTAACTCAAGTGTGTCCAGTGTTGACTTCAGATAATTATGCCCATCATATATGTGCTTGAAAACATATTAGTATATTTCAGCTCTATTGCCAGATGTTAAAAATCAATCCCTAGCACGAGCTCAGGAGTTTGCTTATCAGTACTTAACAGCACTTCTTTATTGGTTAGTTATAAACAGGTTTTTCTAAGAGCTAGTTCACTTTTATACTTTAACTAGTTTTCACTAATGAATTTCATCCTACTACTGCACACTGCGATGTTTGTGTGCTCGAGATGTGTGTAATTCACAACAGCTGGCTGTGGTTCTCACGGAGATCTCAACGGCTTACTTAACATCTTAACTAGAACCCATAGACCTTCTTGGAATTCGTTTTCAGGTCTTAAGCAGTTAACTGCACAAAGACTTTGCAGTTAACATGAAACCTCCCTTCTGTTTAAGAATACAATGAAAAACACCCTATAAAGGATATGCGTTTGTCAAATTACTGTTTTACTTTAAGGAAGAGCTCAGAATTGATCAGAGTACATGGTGCAATAAAGGACCATGTCTCCAGGGAATTTCGGAAAACCGAAGATGTTACCTCTTTTAATCCAGGCGACATCTTTCACCACCTCTGTGTGTCCTGCCACTGTCATCACTGCCTTCCCCTCCAAAGACCAGATCCGCGCAGTTTTATCATAGGAGCCGGTTAAAATCCTGAGGCAGAATTGTACATTAGTAAAGCATTACAATTGCATCATTGAAGACAATAAAGAAATACAGGGTCAATAAAGACAGCTGCATCTGTCAAAAACGATTCACAGAATGTTCATCTATTTTAACGGTTGTACTTTCAAAACAAAAATGTCTCACATTAAGGGTGGACATACTGAAACATGAATGGTGTGTCAGCTTCATACGTTTCTTTATATAAACCTGGCCACTGTCATTAAACATTTACCACAAGTCCTCCTTTTTTAACACCAAGGTGTTAATTACCGTGACTTATTTCAAGATTCTACTTCAACAGTTCGCTTCAAACAATTCTTTTAGATTTTGCAACATTTTGGTGTTTTTGGTGTCTCATTTTGCAAAGGGATGTGTAAACCCATTTTCTATTAAGTTAAATTCCTAAAAAAACAGATGATATGAGAACACTGTCAGGATCTAAATGACTTGTATTATAAACCACATGGAATTTTCTTGTAAGTAAAAAATTTCCAAAATATTTGCTTTGGATCCTTATTTTGATTTAGTATAGCATAAATCAAAACAGATCACAAATAAGAAGCATCAGGACATCACCACAAATACAGGAACACAGGTGTGCCCATATGTTTACATGTAAGTCAGCTTTGGAACACAAATTCAGGAGACAAGATCTCCACAATACAGACAATGCAGAGATATCCTCAGAATACAAATGATTTGTTTTATCAAAAATAACAGTATCTTCGTTAAAATATACAAATGCCGTTTTTGTCTCAGGCCTACTTTCATCTTTGTGTTTCTTTTTAGTGAAGTACGGAACACTTAGAAGGTGAGGCACTGATGGAGCAAATAAAAATAGAATAAAAGTAAAGAGGGCATTCCCTCAGACCCAGCAGAGTGTGAGAGTGTGTATGCTGCCCTTACCATTCCCCATCAGCCTCCACAGCGCTGATCCAGTCATCATGCATCATACACTCCTCTGGTTGGGGCGCAGTGAACTTTTCCACATACTCAATCTCAACCACATCTTCCTGAAACACACACACAGTCCATAATACAGCCGCCTTTCCACATTTTCAGAATAAACCACATTATAAAACCCAACTTCTTTCATTCCCCCTTAAAGTATCGCTACATACCGTTGAAATGTTCTCCGCCTCCATATGGTTGATAAGGGGCATCCGTAGGAACTGGCCCTTGATGAGGAAGTCAAACTCCACATGCTTGTGTTCCTCTGTAAAGGCAAAGAAAGTGTTTAAAAGTGCCCTTTGCCAAGGAGGTGTACTCAAAACAAGAGGAATTATTGCCCAGTCGCTGGGTTTAAGCGTTTTGTGGGGCTGTGTTGTTTTTTTTTTTTACACACTGCAGCTGTAATTTGTACAATTCATTGATAACTTCAGCTATGCATAAGATTTCAGACAAAAGTCCAAAAGAAGATAAGAAACATGCTGTAAGCAAATCCTTAAAAGAGTTTCATAACCTATGTGTTGTTTCTTACCCATTGGGAAGACTAGTGTGCACAATATTCAATATATTAGTTCTAACTTGACTATCTCAATTGCTTCTTCAATTTAAGACAGTAGTGATTAAGGTATGGATTTTAAAGAGGTTGCTCTCAACCCCATTTCTCAACAGGATTATGCAGTGGAGAATGAGTTTTCCCATGTTCTCTACCAAATTCCAGCTCATTAGTTTCATACCCATTGCAATACAGCACTGCATCGATGATTTCACGATGTTTAAATTTAATTCACCTAACAGTTCAAATACAGCAGTACATAATGTCGACCTTCAAGAAAGATAGAAATCAAAGACAACTACAGAAGAACATCTGGTTTTAATGTTTAAAAAGATTACTTTAATTCCTCTTAAAGCTAGAAACAACATTAAGAAAAAGTTACAAAAATGAACATGTGGATTCATTTGATATTTGAATTGAAAAGGCAAGGTATAACACAGTCTGCATACACACAGCCAACATACTGAACATGATGAACACTACGCATTGCTTATGTCCTGAATTAAGAACTAACATGCTTACTGTAGAAAAAGCAAAGCAGACACTCTAAGAACCCTGCACTAAAGTAATAAACATATTCCCAAGATCAAAAATGCCACCTTCCCAGTATCACTGATATTTTGCTTACATACTATATATATATAATATAAGTATTATAGAACTTCAAAAGAATGATTAACTTAAAAAAGCGAGTTTTAAGGTTCCGATGGCATAAAGCCTGCCTTCTTACCATGTTTAGCTTCCAAAAGTTTGTTGATGACATTGCTCAGATCCAAAATTTCTGAAGAGGCAGGAATTGAAAAGGGAACTTCGTCTACTGCATACCTTCAAGAAAATAACAGTGGTTAAAAAAAATGTATTTAAACAATGTTGCAGTGTGCTTTCGTAAAGAATTTTCTGCAATTTTCTTTACGAAATTTACGAAACGTTACGATCTTAATCGTTGACAGAAATACAGTTAAACCCGAACGTGGATCTTCGTGGAAAAGATTTCTTATCCTGTTGAAATGTCACATTCACTAAAGGCTTCTCATGTCACAAAAAAACCTGATCGATCTAACAGTGCAAGAAAGCTAAAACGTATATGAAAACATCCCATTCGGATAACTGCTGAAGTCAGAGAGCAGGGAGCCACATTTTAACCGGTTATCACAGAATAATTTAAACTCAACAGTTAACGAGTTTCTCAAAACATATTATATTGGCGCCAAATGTATTAAGCTTTTATATAACGGTGTATACGTGTTAAAACTGACGTTTAATAATATTTACATGACGGTATACATCTGAAGCCTTTCATTCACGTACTGACACGCACATCCGTAACTTAGAAGGCACACTTACTTCTTATTCTCTGTGAAGAACCTCGCTTGTAGCTGTGACATTTTGCAGTCTTAATGAAGTTACCGTCTTTTTACAAAATATGTCTTAGTTGTTGTTGTTTTTTTTACATTCATGAAATCCCAAACGGCTCTGAACACAACGCAGTGACTGCCGTAAGGTAACGCGCACCATGTGGTTCCCAATGCAGCGTGCGCTGTGATCTTAGTACTTCAAATCAATCGCAGAAAAATCGCTTTCAGACCACTGTTGATTAGCGCTGCCTGGAGAAATGTAAGACGTCTATCGTGCATTAGTTGTTTTTGAGTAAGTGTCACGAAACTCCACTGACAGGCAAAGAAGGAAAAAGAAAACCCGTTTCCGCTCTCAGTTTTGTTAACATAAAGGACAAGTTCAAATGAATTATATTTCTACCTTTAAATTTGAAACTAAGGTCAATGCGGAGATCTACCATTCAAACCTTGTAATGCGGCTAGTCTGTACAAATTAAACTGTGATTGCAATTATTTAAGAACTTCACAAGTGAAATGTTTATTTTTTTGTTCGTTTTCCGTATGAAATAACATATACAGAGCTCAAAACACACACAAAAAAAACCCAACAAACAGCTTGTGGACAAAATATTCCCACTACTGCTATAATAGGAGGAACAAGGCGTACGGTGGCCTGCCTGTACCATAAAGTCTCTTTTCTCTCAAGCCGTTTTCAAGTTCGCGTTTTGGCTCCGCGGTGGAGCAGCGAGCGAAGCCCGGGTGAAGACGAGGTTGAGTAGACTCGTTTTGAAATTTCTGTCCTTCCTCTGTTTATTTCCATTCCTGAATGCCACATAGGAAGCGGTTTAAAGAGACAGGGGCAGGCGGTACTCTGGTGCAGAAAATCTGTGTTCTTTTTTTTTTTTGGTATTTCCCCCCCGTTGGCCTCTTGCGATTTTATTACTGCATCATCCAACATGGCGTTCTTACCAATCTGTTTTGCTATGTTTAACAACAAAGGTTTATCGTTTCGTTGTGCATTTTAGATTTGTGTTTGCCAAAGGCTTTGGCAATAGATGATTAACTTTTTATGCCTTTTCAATGTGCTATTAGTTTATCGTTTGTAGCACACTAGCTCTTGTAAGAAATACACGTGTGCCTAACGTAAATATTGAAACAAACCGCGATTGAAAAAGCTATTGCACGAACCGATTTGTGTGTAGAGGAAAGAATTATGTTTGAATTATTATTTTATCGTGCTGATTTTATATCCTTAAATTATTATTTTGTGAATGTGTTGATAGTAATAATACTCCACATTCGATCCCGATCAATAAAACAACGTAACATCAAAGATGTTGTGGGCGCTGCAGAACGGTGACCCGAAGAAAGTTGACGCTTTTTTTTAAAACCCGTTTTGTTTTTAAAATAAAATCCCGGCTACATAACGTGATTTTTGTCGCAGAGCGCAAGTTACACCCTTCAAACGATAAAAAAAAGAAATACCATCATAATTTAGAACATTGCGTCTTGTTTGACAGACTAACTTTATTTTCTTGATATTACATGTTGATGCAGGAGGGTCTTTGTTCCCTGTTTTTTTACTTTGCACAAACTAATTTTTTAATGTACTTGATTGATCAAATAAAACTTGTTTTTCATATTACGTGTAGATGTAAAGGTGCCTGTTAAGGCGGGACCCTTTGAATTTGTAAAGTAAGGACAAAATGAGGGAGCGTGGCTTCAAGAAATTGTGGTTTTAATCACAAATAACTATAATCGTGCAGTAGCGTGTAAGGGCGTGGCTTAGTGTGTTTTACTGTAAGTGAAGTATTTAAACCTTGTAGTAAAAGTGATACTTTTTATTACATAACTTGGCGTCCATTGCCGCAGGGCAAAGAAATATATTTTTCTAATTTCCGAGGTTTCTGGCTAGACTGATAAAAACGTAGTTCTTGCAAAAGGTTTGTTGTTAGGTGTTTGGCTTTAGGGGAACTGGCTGGGTCTAACATTAAGAAGCAAATTTAAATGGCTTGTATACTGCTAGCAGTAGCAGTGTCAGAAAGCTGCTTCTTTGAAAACCATGCTCAGTTTATATTTAATGCTTTAAAATCAAATTAGACATGTCAGAAGCCATCTTGTTACTACTGTATGTATTATTATGTCCACAGTCCCATTGTGATTTTTCTGCTGGGAGTTAAGTCACCTTAGGAGTTAGTAGTATCTTCTGGCCCTTCAGTGTTTTCTGAAAGCATGGATCTGTCTTTTTAAATTTTGCTTTAATCGAAACCAAATTGTACAAAAACCTTGCTGCAAGTATGTACTATTGATGTTTATATCCTTCCCTGTCAGGCATTGTATTAGTGTGGAATTTAATAAATATTTAATGGTCTTCAGAGATTCTCAGACTGATCAATGTGAAATTCGCATAGTTTTTCTAAATATAAAAAAGCCTGTTTCTTGTTTCAGGAAATGGCTGGATGAGATACCTGAATCAATTAACTACTAACTACCAAATGGACTAAATGAGCCAGATGTTTGTAACAGGTCTAGTGATTCTGTGAAGCTTCCAATTTGATATCAAACTGCTCCAAAAGTATTTTATCTAATGGATCACTGAATTACAATGGCACAATTGGTCATTTTTACACTCCTCAACCCAGATAAGTCTCTGACCTTTTAGTTTAAATACTCGGAATGAAGGTCCGCCAATCTCTTTAAGTTGCAAATTCGAAAGAGAATCCCAAACCTAAAATGGATGCAGAGACAACAAAACCTCACTCACGCACGTCTGAGATAAGTCTTAGCTGACAAAGAATCTTACTTTTCCAGAGGGCTTATTCACCGTCTCGGCTTACTAGCACAAAATCCTGCTTCAGCAAGTCTACACAGAATTCACAAGCTCGGATTCCTTTACTTTCCTCCTGTTAAAGGATTCTCAAGTAAATCCCGCATTCTTTCATCATGGAAGCTAAGCATGTTTTTAAACCCTGTACAGGTTTTCCGCTGTATAAACCAGTGCAGGGCAACCTTAACTAAGGTCCTGTTCGCGTTATTGGACAGCCTCAATTTCTTTTTTTTCCAGACCATTTGGGTTAGTGCAGCAGAAAGCATCCACAGCACTTAACACCGTTCGCCTCAGGATTTGTTTAGTTTGGCAACACATGCTAACTGCAACAGTTTCCAGTAGCAAGTACTGTACTTTGCTGCTGTCCGGTCATGACCTGTCCTTGCGTTGCTCAAGACCAGCACTCAGAAGAAACCCCATCACTGCTGTGCATGCATAAGATATTCAATCACCCCCCCTCCCCCCAAAAAGCAACTACTATCTCAAATTTCTGTAAAAGTCTCTTATAGATTGAGGAAACCCAGTCTTTCACAGTGGTAAAATGGCCTTTTTTTATTTTTACCTCCCTTAGTGGCGGAAGCAGTTTCCCAGTTGTCTTCCAACTGGCAGCACAAATAGAAGGAGAATATTCATCCGTGCATGCTCTCTTCTTCCTGTGCTTTTCTCCAGGACATGCTCAACCCCTCCAGCATGACCTCGAGTTTTGTGAAGTGTGTGTAGGAGCAGGGTGTGTGTGTGTGTGGTGGGGGAGGGGGGGGGACAAGGTGTGAAAGAGTGTTCATCTCTAAACAGGCTGATGGGACATGGAAGAGAATGAGCTCTGTGCGGAGAGCGGAAGTGAGCTCCTGCGAGGTGAAGACGGTGTTGCAGACGAATCGGAGTGTGAGCATCACCCCTGCCAGGTAACAGGATATCACACCCCTGGGACAGGACCTACTGGGTTGTAATTGGTATTGTAGGAAGTAGGTTGGTGTTTACTCAGTTCTTTTGAATCGCCTACCTGTCTGCAAATGTCTCTTAGTAATAATCACCTAAAACATAATTATAGGATTGGATCAGATTGTCGAGCTCTATGGCTATATGAAGCACTTGATTCGGTCGTTAAAATATTAACTGGAGAGCGTGACACCAGACACCAGCCAATCCGGCTAGAATGGCATTAACAGGTAGGATGAAGTCAAGAGAACCCAGCAAAAACCTTTATGAATTTGAAGAGACCATGCAGACTCCACACAGAAGGCACCCAAGACTGGAACTGAACCACAAGAGCTGTGAGGCAACAGCGCTAAGTCCCACTCTTGTGTATTCTAGATATTTCATGCGGTGCCATGTAATGAAACAGGGTGTCTTGTTGTCTCTGTACCTGCAGGTTTGAGCCTTTTTTAAGCCTCTATGGCCACCATCGGAGAAAACAAAATAGTGGTTGTTTTTCTACAAAACCAAGAGCTCTGAAAATCTTACCAGCAGTGCATCATTCACTACACGCACGTATACACAAATGTATAGAAATTATCACTGCTTTAGAGAAAGTGGTCATGGAAGCCACTTAAATGCAGGGTGTATCATTCCATCTATTACCCAGGATCCTAAAATCATTATTAATGTGTTTTGTCTCGCAGATGCCATGCATAAGTCCCAGCAAGCCAAGCCTGGGTCATCAGCACTTCCCAATTACTGTGCACATTTCTGAAGATTCCCAGGCATCCCAGCATCCCCCGGAACCAGCACCCCCGAATCAGGCTGACGAACTCATCATTTTTGATCAGAATGGGCGCCCAGTGCAGTACGAGCGAATGGTCAGCAGCACCCCACTCTCTCTGTCTGAATCAGTGCCAGTCAGGTTGGCTGACTAAAGCCATTCGGTTAAGACTATGAGCAAGTGACAGAAACACGTGGACGTGCATTTAAAAGGCGAGAACAGCTTCTTTACCCAAAGAAAATGGATTTTCTTTACCCAAAGAAAATTCCCAAAGGCTTGTGGGAGTCTGGAACAAGGTGTCCAGCCATGTTGTTGAAGCCCTGTTTTTTTTTTCAAGAAATGACAGGATGAGATCTTGTAGACCACCAGACCAACTAGATGGGCCTCTCATCCAGTTTATTTCTGCTTAAATTACGGTAACAAAAGCTGCTTCCTAAAGCAAAGTATTTTTTTTTCCTTGAAAAGCTTAAGGAATACTCCCTTGTTGTTTGTTCTGTTCCTGAAACCTCCTGGCAGTACTGTGCTCTCAGCACAGTTGCGCGTTTCTATTCTCTGGCCTTACTGGTGGAAATCCTGACTGTAGCATTCAGAGTAGGCTCATGTCACTGAAAGTTTCCATTCAGGCTAGGACTCAGTAAGTGCGCCTATTACCTGGTTTTCTAAGCAAACAAAACGTCTTAAAATAACAAATATAACTCCTGTGGCTTTATGGTGATTCCTGTTTTTTTTTCCCACAGATGATTTTCGCTGGCCAGTCGGAGAATGGACAGGTCTATGTGATTCCATCCAGCCAGCTGGGAGCGACACAAGTCTTACTACCTCAGGGACAACTCTTAGACATAACACATACGCCAAGTACGATCCATTTCCCCCATTCCCTTTGTGCTTATGACATCATAAACCACAAAGAGACACTACATCTGTGTTCATAGTAAGGCATGTAACAGGAAACTGAGCACACCATGCAGCTGAATAGCTGGGCTTTGACAATTCTGCAACCGCAATCGGTCTCAACCAGTTTGCATTTGTCGCCATTTATCGGCAAAGGAGGAATAACAGCTTGTTGTTGCTGACTTCCAGATGGTGATGACATATCGGGAATATGGTTCTGATTCCTGAGTCATAAACAGGGAACGGAAGACAGCAAATGTTCAAAGCGTAGGGGGATAAGTCATGAGGACTGAACTTTTGCCTCTCGTTCATTTCACTGAGATGGAAAAGGAACCCTGTCTTTTCAGTCTCGCTGAAAGACATAAGAGACCAAATTTGCTTTGAGATTTGCAGAACTGTAAAGGCAATAAGACTGACCCCAGTCATCATTTCAAATCAAGTTCAGGAAGTTGGAACGTGTGTTCTGGGTTGAAAGTGTGTTAAAAGAAACTTGGATGCTTATAATAGGAATAGCCCTACTACACCCAGGCTATGGGAATTCTCAAGACCAAGTTTTATACTGTGATAAAAGTATTTTTAAGACGGTAATGCTTAACTTGGGGCTGTATGGACCTGTTCTTGTTATATGATTTTCTTCTTAAGATCTTTTGCTTGTTTTTGTGTTTTTCCCATTTTGTAAGAAGTGGGCATTAAAGTTTTTGTTCTTTTAAGTGTGTCTTTTTGCAACCGCTGGCTGTAGCAAAAAGACTGCTACAGTTTTGGGGTTCTTTGCGATTTCTAGGAGCATCATACGGTCTGATCTAGCGGTGAATTTGAGACACACGCTCGGGCATAGATTGGTGTCCGACTTGAACTTTCTCTACGGATGGATTGATGGACATCATATTGTATAGAGGAACTTACAGTTTCTCATTCTTTCCTATCCCTTTCTTATCCATTTTCTCCTTTCTCATCCCTTCGCATTGTGAAGGAGGAATTGACCGTGCCTCCTTCTACCTAATCTTTCTCGTGTCCTGTTTAATTGCGTTTCAGATTCCTGCGAAGATAAAGTCAGCAGGGATGAATTACAGACTGTTGCACTGACAGCAATAGCAGATAGCACTAGTAACTATGTGGTACCGATGCAGCCAGTCAGCACTGTGGCTAAAAACCCAGCGCTAAGGTGGGTTTCCCCTTGTTTGAGACAGTTTTCTTTAAGTTTCCTGTTGTTTAGTAGTGCCTCCATTGAGTCTGTGCTTGGTGAAGTCTCATGAGTACTTATTGTGATTCGCGTAGTGCTAATGTGTATACATTTTGTTGTTTTCTCTTTACTTTCTATAAATATATTCTGAAAAATGTCCTCGATAAGGGTATCTTCTACGCAAATAAATAATCAGAAGCGTATTTACCATATTGGCTAAATACACTTAGCACCAGACTCTTGTATTTCAGTATTTCTTCCATTGCTGTGAATTGTAATGAGTTTTGCTCAGCTGGGTAAAGGTTTTTCCCGTAAGTGCAGTTTGAGTTCTGCAGTCCAGGCGTCATATGTTTGAGCCTGCTTGACATCACTAGGCTGCTGGGATACTGTGGCACCAAGCATTGGAATCAATTGCCTAAGGCCTTCTTGGCTCTCAGCAAAAAACAAAACCAGCAGCTCCAGTGATGTCCCAGGCATCTGCAGGTTTGCATTGACATTAATGAGTGAAGCGCTACTCCTCCAGTCAGCACTAACTTTTGATGTAAGCCAGGGAGCTTGTTGGCTTGTCGAAAGATTAAGCTTGCTCTTCTCACCAGTAGCTCTTGGGAGCCGAATTGTAACGAAACAATTGGCGATTCCCAAAAACGGTACATATGTTATAGAAAATAACGGGCAATTCGAATTTTTTAAACAAAACTCTTTCGTTGTAGTCCTATCCGCTACTCCCATGTTGTTACTACAGACTGAATTGCCTAACTACCCATACAAAGATACTAATTCATTATGTGCTCATTGAGAATTAAACAAAGTTTGATGGTGTTACACTATAGTTCATATAGACGTATACTTATGAAGCTGTTTCCTCAAACGTTTGAGAAACATTAGAATTAGCCGTGCATGGTTTCTCTGAAGCAAACAGCAGGGAGTTTTCTTGCTCTTGGCAGTAGTTCTTTCACCATTTATGCACTGGCAGTTTAAGTGGTGATATAGTTAAAACACCCTTTAAAGAAGTGTTAACATCCCCTGTCAAACAGGTGTTTCCAACCTTCATGCAGCTTTCTCCTTTGTCTTGTTATATCCTCCACAGTTCGACTGAGTGCTTCACGGTGCCTCTACAGCTGCTACCGCCCAGCACTCCTGCTTGGGCCCAGAGACTGCGGAATTGTGAGGTCAGTGTAGTGCAGGAGCTACAGACACTCTCTGAACTACTGTTCTCGCTGAGGCTGCCTTCAGGTCATACAGGCCTGGGAGAATTTAGCCATCAATCAGTGGGTTTCTGACTAGCGTACTGCTACACATCTGTTTGATTTGCAAGAACAGTGTAAGCAGCATGTCTGTTATATTTCCTAAACTGTTCACATCCCAACAAGTTCTCAGTAAAATTAATATTTAAAAATATGTCAGCGCATGGCTGCTTTCTATCGGACACTACTTGCAGCGGTGAAGTGATTTTTTTCTCTTCCAGCCATCATGCAACAGAAGTGCCTTTAGTGAAAGTTTCTCATTAAGCTGCAGAATGATTGAAGTTAGGGCTGTGCCACATTTAAATTGTTCAGAACTTGACTGTTGCCACCAGAGAGCGGCGATGAGACACTCCATATGCTACATTCTCATGAGGAAATCAAGAAATTAGCTAGACTTGTGATTAGCCACCCTATGAAAGGCATTTAGACTTATAAAAGATCTATAAAAGAGGGTTGTCTAATCCGACCCACACAAGTCTTCCTAACAGTGAGACGCCAAGATCTCAGGGTGACATCGCATTCTGAAGACAGATTTAACACTTAGAATGCCTTAGAGACTGAAATATAGATTTCCGAAATGGTTCCTGTTTCCTGCCATACCCTGACGATGTTCCCATTTTGTTCATTGTTCAATGTGTCGCCATGTAATATTCTTTTGTTTTCCCCATGAAAATCCAGTCAGGAACTTGAGCGTACTTACAACACTTACAGAGAACGGCGCGAAAAAGAAACCCAACGTACATGAACAGCAACTCCTCTCTTTCCCAGTTTAGGCTAAAATTACAAGCTCGTTGCGATCTTAGTAACGGCTGGAGTTGTGTCAGCCGCTGGTAAAACGAAGACGGTTATTTGGCGGCCTGACCACACAGATTCAACTAGGAGGCCTTCACCAGGACTCACAGTACGGTGCGTAGGCATCGTTACATCAGCCGTCTAAGCTCCTTTATAATGGGGGCAGTTTATGTGCAGATTTCCCTGGGATGCTACCAGTCAGGGGGGATCTGTTACAACGTGGTAGCAGCAGAAAGGCTTCCCAGTGAATATCGCAACCGAAAGAAACTGAACATTCTGGACACTGTTGGACATTACCATACATGACTGAGATAAAAATACTAGTCTGCTTTTTCCCACCATGTAATACAAAACAGACGACTTTCTTAGCTGTACACTTTAATGAACCCGGTGCCGGCCAGAGGAGAATAGGCTTCCCCTTTTGACTCTTGGTTCCTCTCGAGGTTTCTTCCTACTTTTATCTGAGGGAGTTGTTCCTTGCGTTGCCTGTCGCCTCAGGCTTGCTCACTGGGGGAACAGGCCCGGAAATCTGGAAAGCTGCTTAGTGACCTTGTCCATTGTAAAAAGCGCCAACAAATAAAACTGAATTGAATTGAAATGAAAGGGCTGAGCCACTGGTTCACGTATATCGCCTGGCTAGCCTTAGCTATCAAGCGCTCCGCCGCAGCCCACTCATAGATAACCACGTCGGAGGAAGAAACCCCTGGCCTGTTGTTTTTTTTTTACCGCACAACCAGAAAATCGGGGACTCGTACCGGGGCTACTGCACCAGTGAGGCGGAGCTGGAAGCAGTGCTGACCATGCACAAGCAGCAGACCCAGAGCGTGTGGGGCACCCGCCAGTCTCCCTCCCCCGCCAAGCCGGCCACCCGCCTCATGTGGAAGTCCCAGTACGTGCCCTACGACGGCATCCCCTTCGTCAACGCAGGCAGGTCCCCGTTCCTCTGCATGCCCGGTGTCTCTGAGCCACGACCCGCACGGCGCCAGGCTGCCCCCTCCTAGAGTGCAGCTTATAGCAAGGAAGTTGTCCAAATCCCCAAAAAGCACAAGATTGAAAGAAAGTGGTTAAATGTCTCAATCTGTTGCATTCCGCATTGAATGCACGGGCATTTTAACAGGTGTAGCTAACATTTCTTAGGTTTTCCTGACTCTTAACCTATTTAACACTGATACAGTGCTCATGGAGAGAACCATTCGACGCAAAATTTCCAATAACAGAATTCTTGTCAAAAAATGAAATTGTACCACAGTTGGTACATTTTGCTTGGTGTGGCAAGGCTGCTAAGTCTTTTCAGACTAATATTTCGATGCCCTGAGTTATATTTTCTGCTTAAATGAGTGTTAGGTTGCATTGAAGAAAATCTGAACCCTAACCCTAACTGCCCAAACCCGTAGCTAGGGTTAGGGTTAGTATTACTAAAAACCATAGAGGATGTTTGATGGCATGGCTGTGTTTTAGGACAGAAGGGAATTTCAGGAAAAGTGATAGTTTAATGTTCTCTGCACTTTTTTTTTCTTGCATATATGTCTCTATATGCTGCTTTGCCCTAAATGGGGATGTTATCCAAATCCCCGAAAAGCACAAGCTTGAAAGAAAGTGGTTAAATGTCTCAATCTGTTGCATTCAGCATTGAATGCACTGGCATTTTAACAGGTGTAGCTAAAATTTCTTGGGTTTTCCTGACTCTTAACCTATTTAACACTGATACCATGCTCATGGAGAGTACCATTCGACGCAAAATTTCCAATAACAGAATTCTTGTCAAAAAATGAAATTGTACCACAGTTGGTACATTTAGCTTGGTGTGGCAAGGCTGCTAAGTCTTTTCAGACTAATATTTTGATGCCCTGAGTTATATTTTCTACTTAAATGAGTATAAGAAGTCAGCTTTTGTTTGCTGTTGGACATGAAGAAAAAGATCTTCAACCCAGGTTTGACTGGGTTATGGGAAACCTAACATAAGAGTGTATTGTAGCCCCAAAAAACTCTTGACCCCACTGCAGTCATAAATATTCCCATCTCATTTGTTTTTAACATGTATCAGACAGAGTTCACGTAGGGATCTGTGTCAGCATGTGTGGGCTGCCAAGAAACAGGTAAAGGTTTATTCTCATGCTGAAGAGACACACCGTTTCGGCAGGTGACACGCCTAAAGAGAGCTCCGCAACAAGAGATCTATAGTTACCAGTATTGCTCACTTACTCTGCTTAGTAGGTGAGCGATGCACTGACCAGCTTTGGGATTCCCTGTCTGGTTTGAATGTTACAGATTGTATGCCGATTATCGTAAGAAACTGCAACAAAGTTCCCATCAGGAAAATGAACTGAAAATGACAAGTTATATTATGTGGAGGCTGGTAAGATGGAGTGATCAGGGATTACCTGGATCATGGCAGACTGTTTGGCTGTAAATTTGTGACAAATTTGAAATTGCTGGCTGACCATATTGTGATCGACGGAGTACTGACTTAGTCCAGCCTCCAAACTACTAATGACACAAGAGTATTGATAAGCAGGATGTTGGTTCCTTTCTGTGTTTTTCCTTCTTGATTTTCACTTGGCTTCACGTTCAGCAAGTCAAGTTTCTAAGCAGATGATTCTGCCCATATGCAAGAATCAAAGTCATTTGAGCTTGTGATGCTGCCCAAAACACTTTCCTATCCAAAATCAGTCTAGTTGATTTTTCTAAAAACATTTCTGTATATTTCTTGTCGCTCAGTATGTGCATTGAAATGTATTGAAAATGCAACCAATGAGCATTAGAAACACTAGCATTTGTTGTGTTTTTAATGCCTCTCAGTAGATGTAAAAAACTGGAACATTCAATCCCTTCACAACACGAAGAGATAGGAATTGTTTTCACCCAGAAGATCATGAAATCTACTTTTTTTTCTTTTTTGAGGTGCTTTCCACCTCAAGGTTTGACTGAGTTGTCTAGAAATGCAAAGTCTGATTCCATACAAACCGAATGTTTTTCCTGTGAGCTGGGACAAACACCCTTTTATGTTTTCACTCTGTTTCCTTTTTAAAACTAACCAGTCAGTAGTTCATGTCAAACGTTTAGTTAAAAGAAAGAAAATTGTGTGCGCCTTCTAACAAAACCTATACTTTTTTGTACATTTGAAATGCTTAGCCTTTGTGCAGTATACATGCAGTTGTTAGGGATTAATGGGAGCTCATGATTTCTGTATTCACTCTGGGCAAAGGAGTCTGTTCATACCGTGCTTTTTCTGTTAATGTTGGCCGTACAGGCAGCAGGGCGATTGTGATGGAGTGCCAGTATGGCCCAAGACGAAAAGGAGTCCAATCCAAGAAGACTGGTGAAAATGAGATTATCTTAAACCAGCAGTACAAGGCTACTTGTCCAGCTAGGTAAAGTGCAAAATCCCCCAACTATATCCAAATAACAGTTACATTTAAAAATGTGGCATAGGTGCTTTATCATAAATATCCTTGTTAAAAGAAAAACCAACAAACCCTTAAGTTCTCACAATTTTGTGTGTTTATACAACTGAATGGGAAAGACTCTATTACATAGTATCTTCTTATAATGAGCCGCATGCAAAAGCGTTTTATTGTCCTGTTAAAATGGAGGGCACAGAGCACTAACAGCTCAGGTGCAGTAGTCTGCTCATTTCTTTGACATTTTGAATTGTTCTGCTCTTGCATAAATGGCTGTCCTTATTTATGCAGAAATTCGTGTGCCAGTCTACTGTAATGTACGCTATTTATATACTGAATCCTGATAGATTTCCAATTTTTGTACAAAAGGAAGCATTTTAACTTTACGGATATGAAAAGAGGAACAAATGATGTTGGTGAACAGGAACGCTTGACCAGATCTGGTTGGTAAACACATTGAATTTGCTACTGCAACACCTCCTGTTAGCACCTTACCTGAATTTTTAAAGATTCCAATCAGTGTGCATTAAAGATTGTGAAATGGTGGGGTAATTCAATCACAGTTAAAGTTTGTATAAGGTAAGAAAACCCTAGTGAAGGCTTTGAGGTGCTTCCTGGTGTTACTTACAGTACCTGTCCTCTGTAACTCCTTATTGTGTCTAAGACTTCGGCACAGCTATACTGTGATTTTACGACTGCTGGTACAGTAAATATTTCTAGGACAGTTCAAAATCTTGTCATTTACATCAAATCATTGAAAATTTTCAAGGATTTCAGTTCATAGTAAACTCTATATTAAAAAAGAGAAAAGGCAGAAGAATCGGCAGTTTAAAGGTGACAAAAATATTTGACATTTGCTCTTATTTTTTTGATAATGATAATTCTAACAACAATCGAGGCCAGTGTATTCTACTGCACCATCCCACTTCAGTGTATTCTTTTGTCTTCTTTTTATTTTGTCGAAGGGTGCTCTGCTATGTCATTTGCCTCTTACTTTTAAATAAAAATCACTTCACGAAAGGTAGAAAGTAGAAAAGGCAAAAATCCCCAAAAACCTAAGTAAGAGTAAAAGGCCTTTTCTGTTTTCTTCATTGCCTTACACTGCACTGGTAAAACTTCAGTGACTGATGGGTTTTTCCCATGCTTGTCTCCCAGGATTTACATTAAAAAGGTCAGGAAGTTTCCAGAATACAGAGTGCCCACAGACCCCAAGGTGGACAAGAAGATCGTAAGGCAGGAGCAGGAGAAAGCGTTTTTCAATCTGAAGAAGAGCCTGTGGGAGACCAGCGGTGTATTGAGGTACAGTATTTGTATTTATTTCTGTTGGCATGAGTGTCACCAGGTAATACAATTCTACATTATCCTTTAATGCTCCTTGTTCCATTTTCTCCTGGAGACAAAAAAATTGATTAACAGGCAAAGATGGTGACTCGCCAGCACTCCCTAGTTCTTCTCCTGCTTTTCACCAAGGCTGCTGCTGGAAGAGGTATTAGTGGGGCCAGTAGGGGGTGCTCACCACTCGTTCTGTGTGGATCCTAATGCCCCTATATAGTGACGGGGACACTATACTGTAAAAAAAAAAGGTGCCATCCTTCGGATGAGACATTAAACCGAGGTCCTGACTCATTGTGGTCATTAAAAATCCCAGGGTTTTTATTGAAAAGAGTAGGGGTGTAACCCCGGCGTCCTGGCCAAATTTCCCATTGGCCTTACCAATCATGGCCTCATAATTATCCCCCTCTATGAATTGGCTTCATCACTCTGTTCTCCTCCCCACTGAGAGCTGGTGTGTGGTGAGTGTACTGGCGCACTATGACTACCGTTGCATCATCCAGGTGGGGCTGCACATTGGTGGTGGTAGTGGGATTCCCCATTACCTGTAAAGCGCTTTGAGTGGAGTGTCCAGAAAAACACTATATAAGTGTAAGCAATTATTATTAATTTGGAATTGCCAGCTATTGTGCTCTTCTTTACTCCCAACCAGGGTCTTGATACCAAATAGTTACGGCGGGCACTGTGCGCAGAGCCTACAAAAACTAAGGGAACTATGAAACAAATGTGGACCTTGAGTTTTTTATTTTTCTGATAACACAGTTCTCTTCTTGAATTTATTTGGACATTATGTAGCAAGGAGAGCCTATCCGGAAAAAAAAAAATCTGTCCATCCGTTTTCTAACTGCTTCTTCCAATTCGTGGTTGCGGAGCCTGTCCCAGCAAGCAATGATCACAAGGCAGGATACACCCTGGACAGGACGCCAGTCCATCACAGAGCAGACAGACACAATAGGTATACAGTACATACCTATAGCCCCTGCGGGACTGGGCTCTTTGAGACCAGGGATGAAGACCCTTGACTAAATATTTGAATGGATTTGGGGAGTCTGTGTATAGCACTAAATTTTAGGTAACCTTTCTAGATTCCCTTTAATCCTTTACCACCATAAATGGGCTCTGAGTTTTTATAGGTTTCTCATGGATTTCCTTGTCTTTTATTTTATACTTTGTTTTGCATACATATTAGCTTTGCTTTGCCATGGTTTCACAGTCTGTAAATAATTCACTGTGCCTGTCTGAGCTTTACCGGGATTGTACTCAACTTATCTTTAAGGTCACAAGAGCATGGAAATTCTCAAGGAAACGAAGACGTATTTCAAGTCAGAATCTTTGCATGTTAGAAGAAAAAAACAGAAATTGGAAACAGAATAAGAATTTGTGTTTCTGATTCTTTTTTTTTTATTCTTTTAAATGCGATAAATGCAGATAATGATTTTGTGACAAACTGAGGGAGGGAAGCACGACCACATCACCATAGTTCAGCTTTGAACTTCTCAGCCTTTTAAAGATTAACTTTTATTTTTTCCATTTTCATCTTGCCATTTGGTTTTCAACTTTACATTTAAAAATAAGACTTCTCGGCCAGTAGAAGAGTAAACAAACACAGACCCAAAAAGTATAAGATTTAGGTTCCTCGTGTAGTTAAATGGATTAACTCGTTTGAGCTGTGGAGAACCTGGAAGCTGTTGAAACGCAATGGGAGCTCCACCCTCTCTTTAGGTATTATGTCCAGCTACCGACCCAGAAAGCCCACCTGTACCACAACATGGATGCCCCCTACCTCCCCCTGCCCGCTGGCCAGGTCTCCCTGCCGGAGGAGGAGGACCAGGAGGAAGAGGAGGTGGACGCTGCAGCCGAGGACCCCAGCTGCCTGCCCTCTCGTCTGCACCCACAGGTGGCGGAGAAGATCTGCGAGCTAGTTTCTCAGGGAATCCACCAGGTCTACACAGTCCGAAAACAGCTCAGGTATCCCTGCGCTCATCTGCTTTCCTCCCCCACATTTACAGTTTCGAGTACAGCATGTGCGTCTCTCGTTCCTTAAGGACTTCCGAGTTCCTCCGTAGAGAAGGATCAGTGTGGTCTTGAGATTGAAGTGAACTGGAAAAAGGCTAGAGCTTCAGAGCCGAGGAGAGTGAAACCACAGCACAAAGCTTCAACGTGTGCTTGCATCACTGCACACTCGACACTGATCTTGAGTCAAGAGAGCCAAGGACCGCTCCAGATCCAAGTGTGGCGCTGTCTGTGTTTACCTTCAAGAATGCAGCTTTTTACTATGCAGGGGTGGACACAGAAAAGCAGCCGTTTTGTGACTTAGCTTGAAAAAGACTTCTGTGTTTTTCACCCAATCCATCCAGCCTTCCATTTTCTAACTGCTTTATCCAAGGGTCATGGGGGAGCTGGAGTTTATCCCAGCAAGCAACAGGACCATGGCAGGTTAAAACCCTGGATGAGACGCCAGTCCATCACAGGCAGACATAAACACACACACACACACACACACACACACACACACCAGCATGACCACAAAATAGCTGTTCCATGATTGGAATTCTGTCTATAATAATGCTGCCCCAAACAGTTTACATCGTCCTTTGAATTACACAGTCCCATTCATTCATTGGTACCTCAAAGTACTACAGATGATTAACATATTTACCAATGAAGGGTGTATATACTGTAAATATGCAATGTAGCAAATAGTCACAGGCAATAGCATTGACCCTCTTCATTTGAAAAAATGTCATTCACTCACTTATTTAATGAAACATTCCCTATGAAAGTGTACTTGTTTATCTGTAATCAGAACTCTTATATAACATGCAGTAGAAGCAAAGATACCAGGTGAATTGACAAAGTTCAGATTTGGGATGTTGAGCAAGTACAGTACCTACTCCCTGCAGTAAAAAACATTATTGTATTGCCAAAAGTATTCATGGCCATGGGTAAAAAGGAACTGTAGACATGTTCTGTAGACGTGAGTGGACACTAATCGGATCTGCATTCCTTTTTTTTAGGAAGTTTGTGGAGCGGGAGATGTTTAAACCAGATGACGTGCCGGAAAGACACAATCTGTGCTACTTCCCCACAGTTAATGACATCAAGAACCACATTCATGAGGCCCAGAAGGCTTTGCAGCAGGGAGGGAGTGACTACACCTCTAACAATTCAGAGACAAGGGTATGCCTTGAGAGACCAGCATAGCCACACCTGAAAATACAATGTGAAGGGTCTGTCATCTGATAGACGCTACTACAGAATACACTGTGGCTTCCTTTACAGTACAGTAACAATTTCTGGGCCCAGATATACAGTATGATTTAGAACTACCATTAACATTTATTTCACAAGAGCACATATGAATACTTGTACTGTAAGGGTGGGGAAATGTTGAATCTCTTTATACTAACAAAAAAGTCACACAGTCCCAAAAAACATAAAATACAGTAACACTAGTATCATTTGCACTCAAAATAATTTTTTAATTTGCACAATAAATAACTCAAGGAATTGATTTGGATGTTTATAGGTATATATACTTTTCAGCATTAATTAAGGAAAACTCTTCAAACTGTATAAGCATTTTATATAAAGCCAACAAAATAGTGATGTCTCCCTTCACTCAAGCTAACAAAATTAAATATGTGTGTTTTCATACAAATCAGCTTTTCTATTTAGAAATTTACTTCCCTGTTATGTTTCACAACAGCACATTCATGTTAATGCTATATGTTTCACTGCTTTTACCTGACACAAGAGACAAATAATCTTACTTTTAAACATTTAAACCAATCTGAAAGGGTATCTCAGACAGGCTCTCAGTATAACATCCCATCTCCGAGACTGAACCTCCTGCTGTAAAATAAATCAGTAAGTAAATGTCCTTGTTCCTTTGCTTTTCTCTTCCAGTGGACAGTAGCCAGCGAAAACCCACTGACGGAGACAGTGACCTTGACACTGGCTCCAACACCAGTCGAAGGTAATCTTTGGCATGGTCATTTGTATCATTAAATGGGTCTGGCATGTTCCGTAAAACTGCTCTTCCCAGTGTCCTTACAGATCGTGCCTCTGGGATCAGTACATGTGTGTGATGGAGCAGTGAAAGGACCAGGCTGGGGAATGCATGTGTAGAATCTTGCTGTGTTAGTCAAATGCACGTTTTCCCATGTGCAGTACATCTCCACTCCACTTCCCAGATCTGGTGCCTGTAAGGTATCTGATGCTTGCTTTGCTAGCAAAGCCTTTATTTCAAGGAGAACTGCAATGCTATTTTTCTATTTCGGGGTTAGAAAGAATCACCATTGATGAGTGCATTTCAAAACACAATAAATGTAAAATGTCACAGTAATTCGTAAAACCTCCAATTCACATCACTGACAGACAAAATGCAATGGCCTGAATCATTAAACTGGTCCAGGGATTGAAGACCAGTGTCACCTCTAAACTGTGCTGCCAGGGCTTGACCAGGAGAATCAATGGGTGGGTGAAGTGATAAATAGTGCATCTAATTTCTCAATTGGCAGGTTTCTAATGTCTTCAACAGCGAATTGTCCAGGAGTAGGTTCAATTACAGGGATGTCGCATGATGTGAAACGAGTCATTTTAAGCATTCTGCAGTGTAAAAAAAATGTAGTTTCCATTATGGCCCATCTCCAAGACAAAGCATTAATGACAAACAGGCATCCTTGAACAGCGTGATTTGTCTGTGTGAGTATGCTGTACTGTGGGTACTGGGCTATAAGAAACTGTAAAAGTCTAGGTCTCCTCTCATTTCACTGTTAGGCTCCAGTTGTCTGGCACAGACTTCATTGTTCCAGTACCTTAATAAGTGACTTCATTCTGTAAGTGGTGTGATAAACAGCTGGTAGTGAGGTGCTTTGGTGGTGATTCTGTCCGTGACTGGTGTTCTGCAGGGAGCTCACAGAAGGCTGGGGCTCTGGAAGGCAGTGATACACTCTCCCCAGAAGCAGTGCAGCTCTTCAGCTCTCTCACCTCCCTGCAACCGAAGATTTTTGCCCAGCTGCAAGTAAGTGCCTTTCCTGCCTGCAAGCACAATACTCCTAGATCAACCTGGGTCATCACCCTCCAGCTGTGGAAATGAAACTCCTGTGTACCTGCAGATTGAACTTTATATTCTACTCCTACGTGTAAGACAGCAGGAGCTGAATATGTCATGCTTGTCACATTTTACTTTGAGGATATATAAACAAGTACATGGAGTTTGTATTGCAGACTACAGCTTGCGAAACCAACTGCTGTTGGAGTTTCGCTCAAATGAGATATTTAGGTTTCTCTTGGATGAATTAGAATGAATTCTAATTCTGGATTTTATATACAAGAACAAACGTGAACATTCTTATGCTGTCCTTCATTACAAGAATTTCAGGCGGCTTAGGTAAAGTAGGAATGAAAACAGATTGCAAAAGGAAGCTTACGTGTTATCTTTCAAAGAAATGTTGATTTCTGTTCATTGACACAAAGTGGTTGATTGCTCTTTAGCTTCACATTTGTCTTTCTGTCGAAGGATGTTGAATTCTGTTCAAATGTGTATCTCAGACACAGAGAATGTTCCCAGCAGTTGCTTATCCATTCTGAATTCTCACCTTTAACAAAGGCACAAAGGGAGGTTCCATACGTTCATGAAGAAACAAAACTCTTTAATATTTCCAAAGAAAATCAAAATCCTAAATTTCAATTTAAAGGAAATACTGGATTAATTACAGCACTGGACCCGTGTGGCTGCTCTCAGAAAGTTAAGATCTGACCCCTGTGGAACTCTCTCTGCTACTCAAAACTGGATGTCTATGGTTAAATACAGTACCAAACACTCTAGAGCTATGTCACCAATTTTGTACCACATTTGAATGGTAAAACCTTTAGCACATTAGTGGCCATCAGCTTGCCTGGAATGTTTTCTAGGCAGCTCTAAAACAACTTTTTTCAGCAGGTATAAAGACTATAGTTACCACTCCCTTTGTGAGTCAAGTCAGGAATGGCTAATGTTGGGTCATTGAAGTCTGGATTTTCTGCTGTTTTCACAGATTATCCTTAAAGTACTTAATGGGTCAGGTTTTTTTGTGAGCTTTATTTCACACAAAAAACATTTCACAATAAGTACACACTCTAACAAATTATTAAACATACATCAAATAAGAACTTTCGAAATCAGGTGATTGTCCATTATCAATCAGCGCACGTGGATGATGGGCCGGATTTGCACCACGAAAGAGTCCCTCCAAGCCCTACCGCTTGCTTTTGTCCATGCCACTTCCCTGTCCCGGCTCTGAAACTGCAGTCCTTGATCGATCAGTTTACCTGCTCAGAACGGGATTACCGCCTGTTTTTGAAAAGCAGTCAGGTCAAAGTGATCATTGAGGCTTGCTGGGTTACGTCTGTTGGTTATTCCTGTTTGAGAAGTGATTGCTCAGAATCCATGCAGTCCAGATGTCTTGTCAGCGTGACTCTTTTGTGTGCACAGGGAATTCAACTCCAATCCGCCTTAGGCTCTGGTGATGGGGCGCCTTCGCTACTGACCATGACCCCCCAGCCTCACTCTACCCCCGTCTGCCCTGTCCCAGAGCTCCTGGACACTGCCTGCGCCCCCGTCCCCACCCCTCAGCCCCTGATACTCAGCCCCGCGCCGTTCCTCCAGCCCAGCGCCCCCAGCCCGGCCGAGAGCATGCCCACCCCCTCTGCCCTGGTTAACGTGTCCCTCCCTGAGTCCGCGCTGCTGGGCCTGGGCCAGCTGGTGACCGTGTCGGCCCTGGGGGAGTGCGCCGCGGAGGGAGGCCTGCACCAGATCCTGCTGGAGGACGTGCAGACCATCCCCGTGCACATCGTGGGAGAGCCGGCAGGGCTGGGTGAGCTGTGCTTTCAGTCTTCACAGGAAAGTGTCTCCCAGCCTGTACCGCAGTACTGAATTTCACAGTCACGACCTGGGCGTGATGTCCTCCGCCAAAGTCCTATTATTTAGAATAATTCTACTTCACTGTATGATTTGTATAATTCAGCCTCTCGCCTTCACATGTTGTGGTTATACCTCTGTCTGGATCTATCCTTTTGACAAATCTTCAAAAAATCCCCAAGTGCCGTTTGATCTTTTACCCCTCACTGCATTATTTGGCTGGATTTCCAGTTTACATTCACAGCTAATAGTACTGCCATGACATGTAACTCTGGCATTGCTGTAGCATTTGTACAAAACAGCATATTGGCAGTGTACACAGTGTCAGGGAGTAGTACAGAGGTATAGAATACAGCAGGACATAATGTACTACAACACAGCATGATACAGTGCAGTATGGCATATATTAGCTTCTTCGCTTTCCTTTGTAGACAAAAAACATCCCTCCCTCTGGATTAAACAATGTCATGTGTATTCTTATCTTCTACAAGAATTAAAACCTGAATGCAGAGTCTGTTCCCTTGCTGTCCCCCAGTTTCTCTCAGGCAGAAAATAATTGTACTGAAAGCTGTAGCTTGTTTTCCTTCTACCTTCATCCTTGAGGGATGGGAACTTTATGAGAGTCGGAGACGTGTATGAATTGTGTTCTCAATTCACAGCCTTAAAGAGGCTGTAACTGATGACATTTTTACAACTTGCTTAAAGACATTTAATCATCTTTCCACGACATCTTTTCCCTGTAGCTTTTGATGTGTTGTCTAGAGTGTATTTCTGTTAGCTTTACTCTTGAGTTTACGTGGTTCATTTGGCTTTTTTCTACTTTGTTGGACAATTCTGCTACTGTATAGTGCCTTGCGGCTCTTGAAATGCTGTTAGATAAAATTATTATATTACTAAATCAAAGATCTAGGACAGGAAACAACAATGCTGTGTGACAGACGCTCTTAACCACTCTGTCTATTTCTGTTTTTTGTATTACATCAGCTGCAAACAATCCAGTCTCCCTGAGCCAAGTGAAAGAGGAGTCTGAAGAGAATAACATTTCAGAAGGTGTAAGCTCTTCTTTTGACTGATCACTCACTATCCTGATTTCACCTGGCCAGATCTCTCCCTAATACTGGGGCAAAAGGATATCCCGATCTTTGCACTTGAACACTTCAGAGGCAAGGTTTTGCTTCTGACTCTTCAACCAAGACAGGAGCCTACAGACTATGGAGTCATGTCTTCAAAAAAAAATAATGGTTATATGTACAGAGGGATTAAAACCCAACTATGCAAGATATTTTTTTTATTTTTTTATTGTCCATTGGTTTCACTCTCCGGTATCCCATGACTGTATGCTCCTAGCAATCACAGCGGAAAAACTGTTTCTCTCATCTTTTGTGATTTAATGACTTTGACTTTTCAAAGTTTGCATCTGCATTCACAGAAGGATTTTTAAATTATTGTTGTATTTATCATCTTGTGAAATTATTTCCTCTTAACTCAAACAGAACAAGACCTATGAAGTACTGTACTAGGTTCAGCAGATGGCTTGTCAGTCAAGGACAAAATAGGTCCCATTGCAGATGGGGAGTAGATTGAATGTTTCTGTTGAATCAGTTGAATGACAAACACCACTGGTACATTGGGAATGACACAAGAGCCAACACTTGCTATGGATATTAAGTTATATTACACAATGTTGGTTGGTTAATAATGACATTTAATTAAAGGTTGTTCACATGTCCATTTCTGTGAAAGACCAGTCCTTTCAAGAGGAAAGAAAACTGTTTGGGGTTGACTTGGAAACTATACACAAAAATAAAATTGAATGCAGTTAGACACAGCTGATAAACAGACTGCATTTAATAATAATGCCTTGACTTTATATAGAGCTTTTATCACAAAGGACCTTTAAATATTGAAGGGAGCCCACTTCATTCATCACCAGGTAATGGGTGGTAGCCATTTTGAGCAAGTAAGCCCATTACAGAGCAGGTCAAATGGAGAAATGAGAAGCTGCTTCTCAGGGCATTAACTGTAGAAAGGCCTGACAGCAAGGCCAGGATGGCATTCATCCAGAACAGTGGGGTTGACACTCCTACCCTTATGAACAGAGCCGTTGGCTTTAATTACCAAGTAGTCAGGGCCTCAGCTTATCATCTCATCCATAGAGTGGCACTTCAAACATCACAGTCAACCCACTGGGTGATCGGATTAGAAATTCTCATATGCAGGGAAGAGAGCCACCAGCATCAATTACAGCAGCAACACGAGTTTCATCAGAGGTCTTCCATCCTAGTCCTGACCAGGACCAGCCTTGCGTAATTGCCGAGATCTGGTGGTGTTAAGCTACAAGGTAACAACATTGCTGCCCTCTGTATGATGCAGCTTATCGCTAAAAGAGCTCAGTATGTGGTAAATAAACAGATTTCATCAGCTGAGGAAATTAGTCAAGCAATTAGGAAAGGCCAACAGGCCAGCATCCTGTAAATCAAAAAGTCAGAAGACCTCTATATCGTTCAAAGTAAGCCACTCCACACTGGTGAGATTGTCCAATTTACAGAAGACAAAACAGGAAAATGGGACTTCGATAAAAAAATCAAGCTGAAATGTGTCTCCTGTGGAGCTGCTTGAGTAGCTCATTGGACAAAGGCCTCTGCTCAGAGAGACTCTTGTTTTGTGTCTCTGGACTATGTCTTTAAGGCTAGGATGTGCCAAGAGGCAGTGCACAATTGGAAAAACACCCAAGATTATCTGGTTTCATAGCTGATCAGAATACTCCTTTGGTCATAATTGTGTGTTCACAGCACACGTTTTGGAGAGAGATCTTTAACTAGAAACCCTCGTTGATTAACAAGTACAGGTTCTCAATTGATATGTATAGAAGACATTTATAGAAATAAGGGAAGAGGGCCTTAAACCACAAAGTGTTTACTGGTGATAGCACTTCGGGGACTGACAATACACTGATGTGTCTTCGACCCGTCAGTGCCTTGTTCTGTGATTGGAGATGTAGCAGTCAGACCGTCGGTACAAGACTGTAATACAGGTGCAGCTGAAGAGGAAATAAGTGTATTAATCCCAGTCTGGCGTCTGTAACCTGACGGATGTACAGAATTGTTTTTAGATGGGATATGTCAGTGTAAAGTGACTGTTCTTATCACGTTCATCATTCCATTTTAAACAGTGACATCCAAAATGGTTTTGCTGCTCAAGATTTCCTTCATCAAGGGACAAAAAGATTAATATCTATAGGCATTAGCTTGTGGGAGAAATCCATGATTTCACAGAGCAGCAGTGTGACTTCAGTCTCAGATGTGGGTGATATCAGGGGCTCAATGGAGGTCATGCATGCGACAACAGTCACTGGATTATTTGTCCTTAATTGGACTTTGTCACAAGATATCAAGAAAGGAGACAGTAGAGCCTAGATGGGGTGAAGCCCAAATCAAAGTTAAATCTAAGCCTTTTGGTTTTTTTTAAAAAGGGACCCTTAACGTGTCTGGTACAAATGAATAATCCATTGTCAGAAAAATGCTAATCATGATGTAGGCCGTGGCAAACCAGTTTATCCCAGAAGAATCCAGCAGAAGGAAGGACTAAGACCACACTACCCTACTCCTGGAGAGGAGACCAGCCTATCACAAGGTCAGAGAGAAAGACGGTTCAGAATAGCAATAAAACCCTTAACTGTAACTACAGTTGTTTTCAGCAGAGCAACTCTTCCAATTTGAAGTGATGTGATTGACTATAAGGCCATATGAGCTATTACCACAAAGATCAATTTCAAACGATCAAATGGGTATGGCTTCAAATATTTACTCTAATAACTTTGTCACACCATGTATTTCGTAAAACATGAAATTTTGCATATTGGACAAAATTACTTGAGCGACATCGGACCTACAGCAAGTGCCTTCGGCAATACATTGCTGAATTTTGTAGACTATCAAAAAGGTTTGCAGGTGGAAAATGACTACTGCTATAATTAATAAAAAAAGATGTCCAGGATATCTCGGTACTCGTCCATTTAATGTACTCATTCAGCGATGCATATACACAAGGTACAAATTTGCAACAGCTGAAGTTCCTTGAAGAGGCTTCCATACTGTATTAAATCAGCTCTGCTCCACAGGTGCTAGTGGCTATGTGCTCCAGTTCAGGTCACAGGTGAGGACGAGCAACAACCTCTCTTCATAAAATGTGACTTACCTATTTTTTTACAATACCTTCCCAATATGGATTGGCCCATTGAATGTTTTTCACACTTCAGCTGCAAGAATATTTGCAGGAATATAGCATGTACATTTTTATATATAATTTACGAGCTCTTGCTCAATGTCAGATCTCACCAACAGATACTGATTAAGGAAGTGTTGACTGCATCTTTATCGTTTCCACATATGACAAATGCAGACCAGCCTCTTGACTAATCAAGACTTTCTTCTGACAGTCTGCAAGCCTGGTGTCATCTGTTTTTTGACAAAGGCAAGATTACAGAGGAGTAACTAACTTTGCAACAATACATTTTACACCATAAGGAAGAAAAATAAGCACTGGATCACAAATATTGTAAAATATTTAATGCATTAAAGAAATGCAAAAAGATCTGGGAACATTTTACATTCTCATCTTGAGGGCCTTTTTTTACAAATCACAAATTGCACTTCACTGCAGGAATTTAACTTGGGGACAACAGCTAGTGACAGATCAAGAACTTCACAGGTATCTGCCAAGACGTGCACTCCTCAGCTACCCAACTGTTTTAGAACTGCAAGCCTATAACAGATGAGGCCTAAAACAGAAGACGGGTTCTCACTGTTAACACCCTACAATGATAATGATAAATCACTGGCAGATCAGCCAACCTGAGACCACTGACACACAGCCAGCCTGCACAAATCCTCCAGACCCTGCTAGCTGCACACTCCGGATTGTTACCACCAATCTTTCTAAAGCACGGTGGCTATACTGCTTATTCCATCATGGAAACGTCCTTACTCTTGTGTCAGATTTGATTCATGAACTGAAGAGTAAGCTGCTTTTTTTTTTTACGCAGAGTAACATTTCCAGATTTTGGTCTCCGTACACGCGTAAAAACAAGAATGAATTACTGGATGGGGAAAATCACTGTGCGTTATTCTTTGTCAATGTTCTTTCCTGCACACCATCCGTGAGTCAAAAAAAGCTTGTACAGTACTTGCAGTTTCACGATAAAGGAAAAAAAAACGGATTAAAAAATAAATGTGCAGTTTATCAGTCTTCCTCTTCCTCCTTGACTTTCTTCTTTTTCTTCTTCTTCTTTTCTGTCGTCTAAACAAATGGGGAAAGGTTTAAGTTAGCCCACCAAATCTCACCAATCTCAGTTTCAAGTTTCATAAACCCTCCAAATGTTTTTTTTCCCTCCTTTAGCATTTTTTATCTACCAAGCTATCCATTCAAAACACAAATTCAAAACAACAACAAAAAAATAAAGTGGCTTTGGTTCTAGTCTGGTTGCTTCAGCTGTACAGTCTCCAAATTAATCTGAACCGTGCCAATGCGCTGTCAAATCATACCACCAAACAGGCCGAAAGGCAGAAAGGACTTGTCTGGTTGGTAACTTTCTGTATGATAATGGAGATCTGGATGACTCAAACACTCAGAACTTCGTAGACTCAAGATTGATGAGTGAAAAAGATGCACACCAGAGAGACTAATGTTTCAGTCACAATGGCAGGTTAACTAAAAATCACAGGGTCTCGGTCTTTTCAACCCAAATCCCCAGACCGCAGACGTAATTGGGCGTCTGGTCACCCCAGGCCCCTACCTCTTTGACGGCCATGCTGGTGGAAGGCTCTTCCTCTGCTGCCTCCTCCTCCTCCTCCTGCTGCTTCTTCTTCTCCTTTTTCTTCTTCTTCTTGGGCGGTTCACTCACTTCGGTCTCCACTGCCTCTGTTTCGCACAAAACACAACCATCAATGCCTCAGTTTAGAGCCTGGACTCAGGCTGGTGAGCTCCTTCGCACTACAGCTTTAACAGGTCGGCTAGTCAATTCGATTGACTGCTTGTGTCGAAGAAGCAATTATACACGCGTCATTATCATCGTTATGACTTCTGTCAGGTTCACTTCTGGCTCATGAAAGATTTGATTAATAAATTAGCCGAGTGACAAGGACTAAGACTGGCAAGGCATGCAATAAAATGTCACTTTTAACTGAAACTGTACATTTTAATGTATATGGTATGGTCTAAAATCAAAGGCATACAATAATACAATGGAGAATCTGTTCATGAGGCAATACTGCAGAACATATTTATAAAGGATAGGGGAAAAATTCTTACAAATCCATGTACTGACCTTCTAACACGCTTTCTTTAGCTTTCTTTGCTTTGACTTCTCCAGCCTCTTCTTCCTCCTCTTCCTTGAATTTCCTTTTCTTCGAGACAGAGGGCAGAGTGGAGTCGCCGGAGGGGTCGTAGAACTTCACCTCGCTGCCGAGACATTTTCACAGCGAAACATCAAGATCCAAGCTTTTGAGAAGGGCGTGCTTTGTTCCCAAGGAAGACAGCCGACGCTACACAAACCCCCCCGTCTCCTCTAGAGTTAGGTCCAATCTGGGATTGGTTTAAATGTAAGTGCCACAGCTTGTTAAGTCTGAAATCAACCCCTTCCCTTTACCCCAGTTTCACAAAAACAGAGGATGGGGGGGGGGATTAACTTAAGTTTCTACTGCCACATTTGTGGAAAAACAGGCCTGCCTGGCTGTCAACATCCAAGAAAAAGTTTAAAAAAGCAGACACTTCCAACTAGCTATGGTCTTCAAAACACTTCAAAGTGTTACAAAGTCAAAGCTGGTTACGTTATGGCTAAAGGGACTGACGTGGACTATAAAGATAGCAGGGGGGGACATGAACTTGGCATGAGGTGTTTCCAGATGGATGAGGGAGCACAGGAAAGCTCACCTCTTGTGCTGGTACTTCTCCGCCCTTGCCAAGGCCTTTCCTGTGCCACTTATTTTTCTGATCTGGGGAGAGAGAGACAAAGGGAACACTGTACCGATCTTGGTCTATACAGAACACTTGGGCACGAGCGAGACCTTTTTTTAACCCACATAGCTTCAAAAGAGGAAGGGAACTTCGCACCGCAAGAAATGGATCCAAACATGCCTCAGTGGCTCATAACGTTGAGAAATGAGGAAAGGCTAAATTACAAAAGCCTGAACTGTAACTTAGCCAGGGCTTCTCATCCACAAAGTATTGTATACTGTAAACGGGCACCTTCTTTCGGATTAGATGTAAAACGGAGGTCCTGACCCTCTGTGGTCATTAAAAATCCCAGGGCGTTTCTCGAAAAGAACAGGGGTGTAGCCAAATGTCCCATTGGCCCTTACCAATCATGGCCTCCTAATAATCCCCATCTATGAATTGGCTTCATGATTCTGTTCCCCTCCCCGCTAATAGGCTGTTGCATCATCCAGGTGGGGCTGCACATTGGTGGTGGTGGAGGGGAGTCCCTATTACCTGTAAAGTGCTTTGAGTGGAATGTCCAGAGAAGCACTATATAAGTGTAAGCTATTATTATTATTTTAGAATTAATTTGGGGTGCCTAGTCAGGTTCTTTCACTCTGGACTTCCCACAGCAAATTTTCTTGAAAGGTCTACTATCCCATTGTCAAGCCAACCCGGTTAAATGTCTAATACCTGATAAGGCCTCAAGGGGCAGTCTCGGTTAATATGAATGAATTGATCGTATTGATAAATCACAGTTGATCGATACAAATGAAAAAATCCATAACCCAAAACGCTGCGTGCTAGAATTTTACGAAAACTTCTCATTACGAGGAACAGTTCAGATTCGGTTAGCCGCTCAAAGTTGCTTTCCTCTGGTTCTCAAATGCATCCTGAAACACTGTATCCCACTCACTCCTGTTATGGAACGCACACGGATCTCTTTGCATCTCCTTGCACTCCAATTATAGACTTGTAGCTTGAACTGTATAACTTCAGTAAAAGAGGAACCTTAAATCACAACTATCCGAGGTCTAACTCATACTTACTCCTCGGTCCTCTAGATGTCGTAACCTGGCCTCCAGCTTGGCTCGGTTTTCAGTTCCCATTTCTGCGTTGGTGTCGTCTCCTAGGGCGTCGTATCGAATTGCCAGAGCAGCTTTGGCCGCCAGCATCCTGGAGATCTGCAGAGAGAACAAGCCCAACATTCAGCTCCCAGCTTCACCAGACTGTCAGGCTACTGACAGATTTGCTCATGCAGAACTGGTTCTCCCACTCACCACAATCTCACCTTGCCCTTGTTCTTTGGTGTAGTCTGTCCTACTAATGATGCATGGTAGATCAGTCCGTACTTAGGGGTATCCCGTCTGGTCTTCAAAGCCCTGAACAGAGCTTTCTCTGCTCCAAGGATCTGAACCGTGGAGGCTGGGTGTTTAGCTAAATTTAACAGAGATCCTGTAAGGAGAACACAGACATTTTACAATTAAGTGATTTATCAGCATCGTCACACTTACAATGCAGAAGTGTTGCCACCTTGCAGTCCAATAACAGCCTAGGTGTTAAGAAGCTAAGCAAGGCTGAGCCTCATCTACACCTCCATTAGTGATCTCTAAAGAAAGCAGGTAGCGAAAGATGGTGTTGATCCATCATTGGCACTCTTCCCACTGGGTCAGAACCAAAACCAAAGTGCTGACCACTTCATATTCATAGTTAAAGATCCCATGGCATTGTTCAGAAGTTGTAGGGGTGTTAACCCTGACGTCCTGTCTCAAGTCCACTCTGGACTTGCACAATCTCCCTAAGTAGGTGTTGCAGTTCAGTGGTGGATGTGAAGAACTTTGGGATTCTTTGGGAGGAAAAAAATACTAAACGTTAAAATGTAGTAACTATGGCTTGCAAATCCACCATTTAGAATATAAGAATCTCAATCTCAACTGAACTTATATTTAAATTATAGGGGTGTCAGGTTTTTGCGAAGATGCACCTTTCTTTATAAAATTCCCTCGTTCCTAGATCACGCTCTGGTGGATGAAGTACTTAGAAGTACAGCATTTCACCACCACTGCAACTGTAACCCACAGAACCGGTTTTAAAATTTCATCACGTGCACTTCAGCGGAAAGATCTCTGTGAACACTTTAAAATTGCACAAAAAGAGACCTACTAGCAAGTTTTCAGGCAAGGATCAGGGAACAGCTCAGATGAGGTAGTGACTTAAAACCCACATTTGTGATTCAGGGAAGTGACAATAAGTCATCATCATCACCGCTGTTCTCTTTGATCAAATTTAGGTGATATTCTGAACTGCAGTGTTTTTTCCATATATAAAACACTGTTTTCTACACATCTGTAGAATTTATACATCTAGACTAGATATTTTTTAAAAAACACTACAGTACATACTACTTGCCTATATTATGCAAGCAGCAGTCACCCAACTGCGTAAAGCAATTAGATGTGAGATGGCCTCCACTTCAGCTCTTGAAAAGAACTACGAAGCCTTGCCTGCAAATTAGAGCCTGTTGCTGCTGTGCAAACTCACCGGCGTGTGAGATAAGTCTCGCCCCCACGAGCTCTCCCACCATGACAGTGAGATTGGGTGCTATGGCCATCATTCTGTTCTTCAGGTAGTCATACAGCTGCGCTCGGTACTCTGAGATCTCGATGACCTGGGGAAAACACCATTCCTTCATATTCACGGCTTCGAGCACTCTAAAACGGCTGCAGTACATTTCATAACACCCCAAAAAAACACAAATGATTGCAATATCCGCTTGGGGATCAAGTTGAAAGCAAGCTTTAAAAAGCTCATGTGAAATACAATAAATGATCATGTTACAGCTCAGAAGAGGTAGTGACTTAAAAGCCTACACAGGTAATTCAGGGAGACGACTTTTAGTCTTCCTCATCACTGCTGTCCCATATGATCAATGAAAACAGATACAGATAGATCACTGCAGTATTTGGATTTACCATATATACCACCACCCCTAGCAAGCCAACAACACCAGAGGCTAAGAGGAGTTGAAGTTAGAGCAAGACGCTTCTTTACACACCACCTAAAACCTTTCATAACCTCCGTTATAACCATCTGAATCAAAAAAGTACCTTGCCTGACCCTTCGCTATAAGTTTCCCATCTATTCTGTTATGCGTACCTGGTCACACAAGTGCGAGATGTTGGCGATGTCTTCTTCGGAAACCTCAGTGCCCATGGAGATCTCGGCAGCCGTTTTCACTTCGCCCTCCACCTCTTCTGGCAGGATATCGGAAAGATCTGTGCTCGCCACGTTCGTGCGAGCTCCTGAAACCAAGCACGTACACTACATGTAAGTTATAAGGACCCGACTGTAAGAAGGACTTAAGATATCTATCTTGCAGCCTTCAGATGCTCTATCAGTTGGGTAACTGGGCAAAGCACTGAGACATTACTGCTTCAACACATATTGTAACTCCCTCTTTGCTTCTGCCAAGATCACTTGTTGCTCTGTAACGTACAGAGGAAGCTACAAACAACTCAGATTGCCTTTTCTGTACAACAGTAGAACAGAAGACAAGCCTGACAGGCAGCTAGTGTGAAAGGAAGACATGGAAAACTTTTCTGTTATTGCCAGAGAAATAAACCATTATTCCTCACAAATGAGGTGAAACACTTAACCCATGCACTTTGCAAATGTGGGAGGTAGATGCAGTAAACCGCACCATTCGTTACAAATATTCACCCTGACCGTTTTAAAAACTGGCCATAAAAATACTGGTCAATATGCTCCAGCTTTAGCTTTATAATGATACACGTCACTATTTTCTTTTCGGGGCAATTTTTTTCTTTTTGCTTTTAACTACCTGTTAAAATATTAAGGGATGATCAACAGTGCTCACTGCTTTTTGTTTTTAAATTGTTGCACAGAACATTAATCACTGCACATCTAAGTATTTTCCACATTTCTAATGTCAAACCACTGACACCGTCAGACAAGTCCCGCATGACCTACCTATCTTTCGGATAGCCTTACAGTACGCCAGGTTATCCGTGATGATTTTCCCCAGTTCAGGGAAGTGCCAGCCGTACCACTCTCTGCATCGCATGATGTAATTGTTCAGCTCCTTGTCCAAATCGTCAAGCAGAGCTGTTTGAATTAAGAGACCAAAAGTCAGGTCTCGAGAAGAACCGGTTGAACGGGTGTATCAAACAAATCCAAATGTACATCCAAAATATCAGCTTTCATCTTCATTCTCCAAACCAGTGCGCGAGGTCACACCTCCCCTGGATTCAATGTGGTTTTCTAAAGCAATTTAGTAACAAAGATGTGCTCTGGAACATACTGGTTTCAAAAGACATGACTAAAAACTATTAGAATACTAGCTAGGTCTTATTAGCTAGGAATATTAGCTGAAATACAACACTGACACACTAAAAACCTCTTCAATCCTGAAAATAGAAAGCTACAAAAAGACCCGATTCAATTCTTAAAACCCTTAAAGGCACTGCCAAAGTCGTCCAAGTGGACCTGGTCAGAACCAGCAGGGAAATGTTGAGGGCACAAATGAAAACAAAGCGGAAGTGATTTTAAAACTAAGAACAGGAGGCACCTTTTATATACAGCCTCCTCTTATTTGTAACATATCCCATGTTCTTAAAATTGGAGGATTACCAATGAGATCTTTAAAGCAAAGCACATTTATATATTTGCAGTTAGGAACCTATGTAAAATACAGAAATTGCGGGAGAACAGTTGAACGTTGGGTACTTTACAAACATTTTTTATATCTTAAATGTTACTTACAGATAGCTTGGACGATCATGGTATCCACTTTATCTGGGCTGAACTTCAGCTTGTACCGAGACAGGCTGGGGGAAAAAAAAACCAACCACAAGACAATCTGAGCACAGAACCGCCGGCGACAAACCTCTTCCAAGACTGACAACCGATTCTGGAATTCTGGAATTAGGCAGGTCACATCATGACGTTTAATATCGAAAACCTAACACTGCAGAATGACAACTCTGCATTACCCATGCGATCGGGGCTTGCCGTCTCAGTGGTAGTGACGAATTCTGACGAGATTCTTCACGAAGCATTTCAGCCAGCAGAATGTAATCACTGACAGCGCAGCCCCGCTCAGCCAGAAAGGGTTTGATTCGCGCCCCCACCCTATCCCCCGCTGTCCTGGGGAGCTCCACCCACCTGTGAGCCAGCCCCAAGGCCATAGCACTCATCTCCCTGGGGGGCAGGCCGGTGATCAGCCCCTCCATCTGGTTCCGGATCCCCCTCATAAGCTCCGCCACGGCTGGGCTGTGCACGCAGCTCAGGTTCAGCTTGTCCTGTGGGGGGGCGGAGTGGGATCTTAGTACACACACACGCCAGGAGGCCATCCTGTTTTACCTCTAGGCTGCCTTTTAACACCCCCCCCCCACCCAATACACCCTATCAAACTGTCTCACAACGCATCTCCAAAGTACTTTGATCCAATACAGACACCAAGATTAAGATGTAAACTTTAAATCATACTGACACTTATATTGTCTACTACCAACAAAAGAAACTGAAGTCAATTTTTGGCACAGGGAAGCCAACCAATGCACTCCTACCCCACTGCTTCAAGTGCAACAACCTGTAAAAAGTAATTCACCCCCTCACTATTGGTATATTTGTGTTAATGACGCAGGTGCAGCACACCTGGCGGACATCCAAGTTTAAGCGATCTCAACAAGATCTAACACCCTTGCCAACCTTACAAAGAGCCTGACACCGACGGCTGCTGGGAGCACTGAGGGTTCTGTGTTTTTAATTGAGGAAGGAAATCAAAGAAGCAACGTGAGGTTTTCTGTGATTTCCTTCTTAATATTTAAGAATGCGCACAACTATTAATGCCTGCGGGTTCTCAGCCAGTGAAAAGGCTCAGCTAAGGTTTTTTTTTTCTGGTGTCAGAGCTACCCTGAACTGCTTGATTGACAGCAGGAAAAAGCCCTTGACACATGGCAATCACAGGAGCTGGGAATCACCACCCTAGCTGCGTGATCCGGGGGGGAATCTTTTACCAGGCTGACAGAATTCTTGGGATCATTAAGCCACTGGAAACCGAACACACAAAAAAGGGGCCTCCGCATTCGCAAACGCGGAACCTTCAAAACGTCGACTGGTCATCTTTACGCAAAGGCCCAGAGGGCCGCGGTCGTACTTTGATCACGCCGCCCAGTTTGGCATCGCTGATGGCCAGCTGCTCGTGGGCTTCCTTCGCCACAACCCTCTTCAGGACCTTCTTCAGGCTCTTCCCGATCTTGCCCTCCACCAACGCAGTGGCAGCTGGCGAGAGATTTGGACAGCGTTAGGCGCGGCGGGCAGACCAGCAACGGCCAAAACAAACAACCAAGGAGCAGAGGGAGAAGCCTGTGGCCCACAAACGCCAGCAGGCAATGTTCATCTCCCGAATGCGATCGACTCCCCCGCTGCACTGCTGTCTCAGTGGTAGTGACGAAAACTGAAAATTGACCTCATTTGTTTTTCACTCAGGCAACACAGAATGCATCATCGACAGCAGAGTCAAAAGTAAAAACTACCATGTAGGCCTTAACTGCATTTTTTTTTACAGGTTTCCTTTTTTTGTTTGAGTAGTGGTTGTCAACGGCTCTCACAGAACATAACTGTAAAAGTTAGTGGTGAGCTAACTAAGGATATGACAATATCTGTGTATTAAACTAACAGAATAAAAACAGTTTCTCACAAAAACCTTTTTTGTACGTTCACGTACAAGCACAGGAACCAATAAGACTAAAAACTTTTCGCATCAGGAGACGCGAAGAACCACATACATGGAAGAGCAGGACTGTTTGGGATACCTCTAAATTCTTAAACTGAATCCAAAAAAACATCGTACCTGCCAGTGCTTCTGTGGTATCCTGGAATTTTTCAAAGTGTTTGAGTTTCACTCTGGCAAAAGAAAGATTAAATTCAGATCAAACAATCTGAAAAAATGAACTGACTTAAGCGTATTTAAAACACTTTATAAAATAACACATATCCAGAGTAGACTGTTTAATCTGTACAGGAATCATCACCAGCCTAACACAGTACACTGTCAATCAGATGAAATAAAATGACTTGTTTTATACAATTCTGTCCAAAGTATGTATACTGTAGGTTTTCCACTTAAATAAAAGCTTAGTCTAGTTTCTGGGAAGTTGAAGATTTATACAGAAGGGTTGATTTCAATCCTAGAGGTTCGTAACATACCTACAAGGCAAAAGAAAAGCCTTTAAACGTTTTTAGAAAAAACGTGACCACCACCAAATGAAAATGTATTTACATTTTATTTGCTCTTTCTGGAGTCTGGAATTCTTCCCACAATTTGTCCACCTCCTGGAGTTTCTTCTCATTGAGAACCTGAAAAAAAAAGTTTGAGGGGTTAGAAAGAGACTAAAAAGTCGCCTGCTGACTCACTATAGATTAATTCATTTTTAAACAAATCTTGGGCTACACTGCTTATGCTTCTCGGTTGTCTTATTCGCAAACGATTTTGACTTCGACAATGCCATCAAGACAGTTAGATATATCAACTCCCACTCCCATTGAGCGTTCAATAAAATTCACCAATGTAGCTGCACCTATTCCCCGTCAAGCCAACAGAACGAACGTCTCTTTACCCGCTTTGTGTGCAACATTTTTTGCAAATGAGAGTCGCATGCAGAACTACATTTTCCTTCATACTTTTCACCCTGGAATCAACGTCTATTTCTTGTCACATCAGAAACGTTTAACAAGAAAAAACACAATCATGCCCTGCGTTACAGATCATATTGAGATCTCAAACACCCCGAGCCAAAAGTTGCTCCAATGCAATACACCTCTATCTAACGATACGTTTCTGAAACTGTTTCGTTTCGCTAAGGATACGTAAAAAGTGGACGATCGGCGAGCGCCCAGAATTCTGAAACCTTTCAAAAAAAGGTTTATTGGCTGCGATTTTCAGTTTCTGTCTCTAAACGTCTCAACAGGCTGTTTTCCTCCAGATTTCTGCAAGATCGAGCAATCAGATTTGGAAAGCATGAAAGTTAAAGTCCTCGGACAACCGCCAAGTTACATGTAACCCATGTGGCCAGTCTGCACGCAACGTGGTAGCAGAGAGCGACGGGCCCGCACTCCAAACTTCTTCCCATACACCTTTTCGTAGACAATTTCCCAAACCAAGATCACCGCGTACCACCATTCATGCCCAGATCATTTTAATTTCTCTTAAAACAATTTTATTTTAATTAACATATCGGCAACGCGGGTAAAAAGGACACGCACACGGTAGCACAAGATGGTCCCTTGGCTCTCCTTAGTTCAAATTACTGAAGCCCCCACCCATTTATTTTTCCTTACCTTAAAAATTGCATAGCCAGCGGCGGTCTCGAACAACACCAACATCTTCGATCATCTATGGATGTTTTCCAGCCTCTGAACGGAGATTTTTCCTTTACTTAGGAACGGCACGCTCCTCCACCACGGGCTTCTGCAGAGACCCTCCACGCGGTGTAGGATTCCGAGACTGCGCACTCCAGGCGCCTGCGCGCAGGGGCAGAGCCGCACACCGGAAACGGAAGGGCTGTTAGGAACAGGAGACGAGACCGAGGAGGCACGCTCGAGTGTTTCCGAACCTTTCCGAGTCTTTCCGAAGGCCCATTGAGTGTTTTAAAATGGTTTCAGTGTAATGGGTGCTCATCAAGAAAGATCCGACAATACACTTTTGCCTGTCTCGCCTCGCACCTTTTTGCTTATCAGATACAAAAAACCCGTGAATATATCACAAATAAATTTGACATTGGATGGACGGACACTGTGCTTTGGCTATCCAGTCAAAGCGTTTTGATGGCATACTTATTTCGAAAATACGTCACACGTGGTTGTGTTATATCAAGCCTTCAGCTCACGCAAAAATGTCAGTTGCATTAGACAAGGACGTTTATTTAAGGGAATGTCTCTTCTTAGTTTTCTTTTAGTCTTCTGATGCTGAATGTTTTTTGTATAATGATAAGAAAGAGAAACTCACTGCTCTAAGTCTTGACACTGTACAAGTGTATTCATTTATACTATTAATTTACCACATTGGCATTGATCAACAGTTCTTATTTTAAAGTTCTTATACAGACATACTGTATTTAAGGGATGCACTTTGGTGCAGTGGTTAGCATTGCAGTCTCACAGTGCTGGGGTTCAATTCCTGGCCTGCTATCTCTGTGCTCAGTTCTACCTCTGGGTGCTCTTCTTTCCTCCTACAGTTCAAAGACATACTGTTAGGTTAAATGGCTTCTGGGAAGATTGACCCTGGTGTGTCTGTCTGCCCTGTGGTTGACTGGTGTACCCTGCCTTGTGCTTGTTGCTTGGCAGAATAGGCTGCGTGCTCCCCCACAGCCCTGAATTTGAAGAGGTGGTTAGTTAATGGATGGATGATTTTTCCAATAGGATAACAAGACCCGGCCTATATTAAACACCAGTCCTTAAGAGAACACGGTATTCAGCATTGGTCATCACAGTCTCAGGTAGAACATTTATAGTATGAGCTGAAGAAAGCAGATTTCAGGCACAGATCACACAACCAGAAGACGTTCTATATGAGAACCTTCGGATGAGACGTAAAACCGAGGTCCTGACTCTCTGTGGTCATTAAAAATGCCAGGGCGTTTCTCGAAAAGAGTAGGGGTGTTACCCCGGCGTCCTGGCAAAATTTCCCATTGGCCTTTATCAATCCTGGCCTCCTAATAATCCCCGTCTCTGAACTGGCTTCATCACTCTGTTCTCCTCCCCACTGATAGCTGGTGTGTGGTGAGCGTTCTGGCGCACTATGGCTGCCGTCGCATCATCCAGGTGGATGCTGCACTTTGGTGGTGGTGGTAACTTGTGTAATGTATTTATATAATATTAGACTACTGAACGTATATAGTAGATACTATATTGGTACTAATGGTAAGTACCATTGTACCTCTACAGTATAGTATTACAGTACACCTTGCAGTGTATACCATAATATTTCACTCTAATATTTGACCATATCACATATATATATATAAAGTCCATACTACAGTAATGTTACAGCACATACTGTACGTTAGTTAAGAATTTCCCAAATTATAGATGTTATAAAATATAAATTATATTACCATTCAAATAAACAAAATGTTATTTTAGTTGTTATATTAATCCATAGACTCATACTACACGTCCATCCTATAGTAAAATGCTGTAATTTTCCAAACATGTTTTATACTGTCTTCTAAGCTTTCACGAATAGGACATGAGCTAACTTTATAAAACAGAGCTCTTCAAAGAATATATGCGTCCTCATTATTTTCACTGGGACGAATCCTAATCAGACCCGGTACCTTTGCCAACGTGGGTCTCCCCGTAAGCAGGATGTAGGAAGAGGACCATCCGAAAAGCACATTTTAAAAACAAAATTGTTTTCTCTTTGGCTACACGACCAAATGACGTCACTTCCCGAGGAAGTCCCTCCCCGATTCCAATGAGGTCAGTGTCTGTGTTTTTGTGGGGGGATTGTAGGAAAGAGAAGAGCGCTTAATACTAAATAACATCATAATAAAATATCAAAGATTTAGTTGTAAGAGCCACAGGGAAAAACAGAAGCAAGCATGTCTGATACGGTAAGTCTGTGATCTGTGTATATGAACTAAACATCTCTATTAGCTGATCAGACTCGGTCTTTTCGGGCGCATAGCGTGCGTGTACTGTGAATCAAGATACAGCCTGAATAATAAATAATTATATTTTACTTTTATGAAAAAATACAGTATATTAACCGGTAATGGAATGGGCGTTTAAAACTTTGTCAGAAACTAACGGGTCTGTTCAAGAGGAGTTGAGATATCTGCAATTTACAGCGCCGATGTGCTTAGGGGCACTGTTCTTGATGTCTCAGAATTTAAACGAAATAATCTTTAAAAAAATCGAGAGTGGGGAAGGCTGGGTTGTCTTTCGGTACAGTGTATGCATTTGTTTTGCCGAAAAAATAACAAATGTGTAGGGATTGTTTTTTAGGACTCTTCGGTGTTCAGTGAAAAGCAATCGTGGCCCACTGCTACTGTCGGGAGTGAAACTGAAAATAAAGGGATTGTTGTAGTTTGGAGTTGAAATGAAGGTTTTTGTTACTTAAGTGAAGTTAATTTCCTTCTGAAGCTGAACAGTAGATTTTGTTCTTCGCAACGTAATAAAAACGCAGCAAAGCACATCGAGTCGTTAAAATAGGTGTCGAGACACAAGTAACTGCTTAAGGAGTTGTATTTAACATAAGTGGTAGTACAGTGATGGATGATAGTAGTTTGAACATTTTTATGTTTTCATATTTTTATGATTGTCTTTTAAGATGAGAAAAAGGGCACTAAAACCACCATATTGCTTGGTATAATAGATACAATAAACTTATGTCTTTTGGCCTCTACAACTCTGGGATTTGTAGAAAGCAGCAGAAATGGCTTCCTACCTGCCTTTGCATATATTTGCCTCTGCCTTCCTTACATGAGTAGAGCCTGCAGTTATGGTGAACTTGGGCCATGAGAGTGTTGTGTTGTACGGTCCCATAGGAGCGCAGTTCAGCAAAAGGTCTGCATCTCTATACGACTCTTGCTTTTGAGCTTCAGAAAGAGTTAACTCGATTAAAGAGATCAAGTGGAAAGGATCTTAAAGAAGGCTGCAATCCATCACCCCAGATCTGATAGATGCTTTAATGGCAAGACAATGGGATAATGAGCGGGGAAAAAAAAGACATATTTCTCAAGTTTATGTGTGGACACAAAGACGAGGCCTACAGTGTAAAGTTGAGCTTGTTGGCAATTCTGTCATGGATTGGCTCGACACAAATGTGCCGCGAGTCAAGAATTAACTGGTAAAACATACATTTGGCTAAAATATCATGGGATGTTATAGCTTTTACACAGCATCAGGGAACAAAGAAAACTCAAAAGCCCTTTTTCTCCCATTTAAAGTACTTTTTGGTGTACCTGAAGGAAGTTGTAGTGAACAGATAACCCATCCTTATCTTATATAAAGGTTTCATGGGGACTGTTTTCACACCCAAAGAAAGCATTTTCATGCTATTACATAAGTCTAAGGGGAATAACCATAAGGAATATTAAGATAAGAGCACTTTATTAGCCCTATACAATTTCTTGCATCAGGAATTTGTCTTTTCACATACCCCAGCTTGCTCTCCATGAGACACACAGACAGGGAGAGAAGCTGGGGGTCAGAGCGCAGGGTCAGCCATTTATACGGCACCCCTGGAGCAGCTGGTGTGAAGGGCCTTGCTCAGGGGCCCAGTGGAGTAGGATTCCTCCGCCGGCCGCGGGATTTGAACCGGCAACCTTCTAGTCACAGGCGCAGATCCTTAGCCACAGAGCCACCAGGTGGACAAGCTATTGTTTAGTTACTCTGATGCGTTTGATGTAAAAGGTTTCCACACTGTTTAAAAATTAACAGATAATACAAGAATGAGTCTACAGGGTGAGTCTTGAGGTTTCAGATGGTTGAACTGAGTTGCTTGTAGGTGTCGGGGTCCAGCACAGTGGAACAAGGGATCAGGAAAGTGAGCAGAAAGATTGAACGCTAGGAGCAACTACACTACTTCAGAAGATAATGGGAGGATGTAAGTTGAGACTGGAGACAACATGGGGCAGACTGATAAAAAGTGACGAAGGGAGCTGCAGGCATCTGAAATCTGAATGTGAGCAGAGACCGGAAAGCACTAAGAGGGATAGCAGATTTGAAGGAGAAACACCCCATATGTTTGTTGGTTGTTCTGCCAGTCGCAGTGCTTATGTTTAAGTTGCTGACTTCCAAACACACAAGTAGAGGGACGTAGAAGCCGAACTGTTATTCTATAGCCTCCTCAAAATCCAGCAGTGGTAGTAACATAATTTGTTTGCCACATCGTCACGACAACAGCTCTTTGAAGATTTAGAACTCCCTTAAATGGGTAGATAAGAAAGAAACCCTTTGGTGCAGCCCTTGAACTTGCAGGTATATGCCGAAAAAGCATGTTTGTAGTGCCGTGAAAAAAACAGTGAGGTAACTATCAATGAATGTAGTTTCTCTGATCAGAGATTTGGGTGCAGCGCCGGGGCCCTGGGTTCAATTCTTGGAGCTGGGGTGCTGTCTGTGTGGAGTTTGCATGTTCTCCCTGTGTTCACGGTTTCCTCTGGGTGCTGTGATTACCTTCTTACAGTCCACAAACGTTCTGGTAGTTTATTTGGCCCAAGGTGCGAGTTTGTGTGTGCCCTGCGATGGACTGGCATGCTTTCCTGGGTGAACCCTGACTTGTTAGCCTGTTGTTAGTCAAGAGTGGCTCCAGCTCTCCCGTGACCCTGTATCGGATAAAGTGGTTACAAAATGGATGGAGGATCAGAGATTTCAGGTACATTAGGACCTCCCTGCAAAATCTTTCTTTGTTTTATGCTCTTTTAAATACTGAGTTAAGTGTTATATAGTGCCGAATGAGGCACTTTCTGTATCGGCCTCTCTGTGTGCATCTGTGAGCTCAGTATTGTTTTTTCAGAAGACAAAAACAGAGATGGAACCAAATATCATTTTAACTGTACAGTGCAGTTGTTATGGATACCACCTATTACATGAATTGTTTCCTGGAATGGGTTTTTGAAGTATTTTATGGACAATCTCGTAGAACTTTAACCATCACGGGCATAATATTGTAGGGGCGGCTGTTTTCAAAGATCCATACAAACCAAGGATGGGAACAGAGCTTTGTTCCTTTTGACAATATACAGGAGACACAGGCCCAGACAAACTGGAGAGTTCTAAACGCAGGTCTGCTCTGTACAGAGGCAGTGTACAACTTACGTACACTTCCTGTATGTTTTCATTAAAGCAATTTTCATTTGTATCCTTCGTTATTCATTTTTTTCCATCCTAGGTATCCTGTGTAAATAGTGTTTCTGTTTTGACCACTTTGCGTTACAAGCCGATGCTGCTGCTGTGTTCCAGATCGATTGTGGGATCAGTTGAAATCAGTTTGTTCTGCTGATATCTGAGACTTACATTATTAGACAATACTACTAATAATAATTGCTTACATTTATATAGCACTTTTCTGGACACTCCACTCAAAGCGCTTTACAGGTAATGGGGATCCCCTCCACCACCACCAATGTGCAGCATCCACCTGGATGATGCGACGGTGGCCATAGTGCACCAGTACACTCACCACACATCATCTATCAGTGGGGAGGAGAGCAGAGTAATGAAGCCAATTCATAGATGGGGATTATTAGGAGGCCATGATTGGTAAGGGCCAATGGGAAATTTGGCCAGGACGCCAGGGTTACACCCCTATTCATTTCGAGAAACGCCCTGGGATTTTTAATGACCACAGAGAGTCAGGACCTCGGTTTTATGTCTCATCCGAATGACGGCACCTTTTTAGAGTATAGTGTCCCTGTCATTATACTGGGGCATTAGGACCCACATAGACCACAGGGTGAACACCCTCTGCTGACCCCACTAACACCTCCAGCAGCAACCTTAGTTTTTTCCCAGGAGGTCTCCCATCCAGGTACTGACCAGGCTCACACCTGCTGAGCTTCAGTGGGGCTGCCAGTTGTGAGTTGCAGGGTGATATGGCTGCTGGAAGCACTATTTTAGGGGTGGAGAACCCTTGGGCTGGATGTCCAAGTCAAGAATGAAAGAAGATTTACAAATGAGAGGAGGCCATTTAGCCCATATAACTCATGGTAGGCAGTAGCAATTCATAAGTTTGTAAAGACCTGAAGCACATCTAAGCATTGATCAGTTTAGTAAGTTAATTGGTTCGATAAGTCAGGAAAAGCCAACTACAGTCCTTGAGTGCTACAGGGTGTTGGTATTTTGTTAATTTAGAAGGTCTCTGAACGACTTAATTGGAAAAAAAAATCAACTGCTTCACTTGTCAAAATGAAATTACACCGCAGTGTTTACAAATGATCTACCTCATTCAACCAAGATTTTTCATCAGAAATCCGTTGGTTCTAGATGGTTCTACACAAACACGTTGGGCAAACGCACAAAACCCATTGCTCCCTGCTGTCAATAAATGTTGTGGGTGGAGCACAGAGCTGAAACCAACCGGCCTTAAACCTAAGAAATCGAAAGTGAGCAATGAAGACAAAATGATCATTTCCTCACTGCCGGTGTTGAAGTAGATTACGTGTGACTCATAAAACCTGCTGAGTTGTGGTTGCTCATGACCAGGACTGGACAAGCCTATTAAAATTGGCACGCCACCTTTATAATTCTCCTTGACATTTACTCTGGTTGAAATAGGAGACATATCATCACCAGCCGTTGTGGCGGGGCTATCAGATGAGTAAATCTGATGTAGTCTAGGAGACATGGGAGCAAACCAGAACATGCACAAACAAAACCCACTAAATAGCAAGCCGCAAAGATAAGCTCGAGAATGCAGATGCAAGACTCCTTAATAGCTTAGTTATCAAGTATAACGTAAGTAACATCTAAAATGTTTTCTCTTAAACTTGTTTTGCAAAGTCCAGCCAAACTGAATAAATGGAAGGGACAGTAGGGTTTCATTGTTACATTGGTCTTGCAATTCTGTGTGTTAAAACATGCTGCGCCCGACAGTATTCACTTTATAAAATGTGTTGACATCATTTGTAATTCAACAAAATGGGGCATCATTGGAAGGCAGTGAATACTTTTGCAAGGCACTGTATGTTAGTATCGTAATCGAACGTTCAAATCTTACTTCCATCTATGAATTGGCTTCATCACTCTGCTCTCCTCCCCACTGAGAGCTGGTGTGTGGGGAGCGTTCTGGCGCACTATGGCTGCCGTCGCATCATCCAGGTGGGGCTGCACATTGGTGGTTGTGGAGGGGAGTCCCCATTACCTGTAAAGCACTTTGAGTGGAGTGTCCAGAAAAGCGCTATATAAGTGTAAGCTATTAATTATTATGTGACTAACTAATATAGTGACTCTGTCCTTTGGATAAGCAGTATAACCGAGGTCCTGACTCTCTATGGTCATTACAAATCCCAGGGCGTTTCCCGAAAAGAGTAGGGGTGTAACCCCGGCGTCCTGGCCAAATTTCCCATTGGTTTTTACCAATCATGGCCTCCTAATAATCCCCCTCTATGAATTAGCTTCATCACTCTGCTCTCCTCCCCACTGATAGCTGGTGTGTGGTGAGCGTTCTGGCGCACTATGGCTGCCGTCGCATCATCCAGGTGGGGCTGCTCATTGGTGGTGGTGGAGGGGAGTCCCCATTACCTGTAAAGCGCTTTGAGTGGAGTGTCCAGAAAAGCACTATATAATTGTAAGCTATTGTTATTATTACATCACTACTTGAGTGGCTGAGTCATCGCTGTTCTCTGGAGCAGTTCAGATCCATTGAAAGGGTGCTCTCCATTTTCACTGCTGTCTTGTAGAGGCAAGGTGGACCTGTGACGTCACTGGGCAGACAGACGTAGCGGGTGCTGTTCAGTATTAACATTAGGGTAGTACGGTGAGCCATAAACTCCCTTGCTGACTTGCTCCCTTTTTCCGGTTGGTATGGTTTCACCACCAGTGTCGCGTGTCCTCTGAGATGCAGGACCTGGAGAGGAACTAAAGATCTCCTTGCTATAGTACAGATCCCGCACTTTAGATAGAAGACTCTGGGGAAGTTGTTGATGCACCTGTCTTGGTGCATTTATTCTTTAAGCATCGGGGGGCTCCTAATATGTTCCAAAAAACTTAAGGGACTTCAGAAATTGACCATTTCATCAGGAATTTCATAGTTATGATACAAATGTGTGACATTGTCAAAGTTGTGCAGACTTGAGTGTGATTGAGTGTGTCTGGCACTTCACTGATGCTTTTAACATCTAGAATTCAGAAGGAACAAGCTTTTCAAGTCCAGAATCATTTTTCTAGAACACTATAGAAAAGGCCATTTTGGAATCTGCATTAGCGAAGTCGTTCAATATTTTACCAGCAACATCACTTTACTCCCACATTAGCGGCAAGCTTGTGAAAACACATGCTGTATTTCTGACACGAAAATCATTTAAACGATGCAAACTCCATATATACAAGACAGTCCCGAGATCTTTGTTCCCACGGCTTTATCATAACTAACATTTAGGTGAACAGGGCTGAAGCCTGTGATTAACTATGAATTTACATTAGTTTTCCACAGTGTTTTTTTTAGGCCTCACGTAAACAAAACTTACAAATGAAAACAAACACTTTCTCAGGACAATTTTTGTCTCCCTCATTTTCATATTTAGAGCTATTGCAGATTCATAGCAAAATGGCGGTAGATAATTCCTGGATTTTATGGAAAACTGGATAGTCATTGTGGATGCCTTTCTGTGATGGACAGAGGCTGTCTCTTTTTTCACAATTATCCTGGTGTGACTAGCCAGTCCATCGCAAAACAGGAGGGATAGTTACTCAGTACAAAAATCCTCAATGAGATGGATTTTTTGATCTGTGGTTTGCATTTGTAATACATTTTTGGCATGTGTTTTTTTGTGGGTGATCATCTCGTTGATATTTATTGCTTGCAGTAGGCCTTTTGAGTTAAGGGTGATTTTAAAAAGAATCTGGAAGTTGGTGTGATGGATGGCATCTCTGTAGACATGGCTTAATGGAATGTTTTAACCTTTTGACATGAAAGCAATGAATAAGACCATTCAGGAAGTTTGGATCTAACTAGGTTGTAAGTTTAACAAAAAAAATGCTTAACATTTTTCTAACCTCTAGGCTTTAGATTCAAGATTCAAGATTTCTTTGTTTGCCATATACAATATTAGAATGCTTACTCGTTCAGCTGTACCCAGTAATTTTGGAGAAAAAAACAGGCACAAATTAAGTACAACTTCCTGTGTATATTTGTGTCCTTGTGTCCGTTTTGTGCACTCTGTCTTTTGTACAATCAGGCCATAAAGAAACAGAAGAAATGTTTAGAAACGTCACTAATCAAATGATTAAGTTTCCTTGTTTAGGTTATGTTAATCCCGTTTGATATGTATCGTCATGTCTTGGTAGGCACTTTGTGAAATGAGATCTAATTTAGGAGAGACAGTGGGGCAAAAGCTGCCTTTTTGAGACTGTACCCTGATCTACACCTGCTAAATTAATATGACCAATGCAATTATTGATGTAAAACTGCAGTTATGCAAATCTGTCAAAAAAATTATGGAAAATGTGTTGTTTCACTGACCCTGATGATGAATGTGTGTAAGAAGTTAAGTCCATCCGTTTTCTGAGCATGTCATCCAGAGCAATGTTGGTGGCAGAGCCTGTCCCAGCAGCAAGCACAAGGTGGGATACACCCTGGGTGGGATACCAGTTGATCGCAGGACTCTCGCAGACACACTCACACCAGCACCAGTTTTCCCAGAAGCCAATTTACCTACCAGTATGTCTTTGAGCTGTGGGGCGCAATGAAAGCAGCAAGAGGAAATCCACAGGGACACAGGGAGAACATGCAAACTCCACACAGATAGCACCCCGGGTCTGGGGATTGAGTCTAGGACAAAGTAGCAATGCTAACCATGTGTTGTTTTGTACACAAAAATGTGTACTTTTAATGCATGGCTGCTTTTGATCTCAGGTTGAAAGAGAAAACTTGAAGGACCTATTTGCAGATATGTCGGTAAATGTCAGAAATGATAGGTTATCATGTTTGGGGGGGTTCACTTTATGTTATTAGCAAAATGTCAGAAATAAGTGAAATTATGAGTTTATAGTTTGAGTAAGCTAATAAGACATTGCCAGTGCAATCATATGATAAGATGTTGAAACAGACTAAGGCACAAAACAGAAATAAATCAGTCTTGCGGCTGTTTCTCTGGAGGAGTCTGTAATTGAGTAGTTCTGCGGGGATACCACTACTAGTCTGCCTCCGAAACACACAAATCTGTATGTTTCTCTCCTTCCACACTAGGTCTTCCAACCTAAGTCATGGCACACTTTCAGGACAAGTTGGCTGAGCTGTTGTACAGTGTAGTTTCAACTAGCGGAGTCGACAGATCACAGGTTCAAGTGTTCCTGCTGTGCCCTGCCACTTGTTCTGTGCAGGAGAGAAGGATCAGATACATTTTCCAGTTGGCATGGTTTTTGTGTGGGTTTAATTGGCCAATGCATGCTGTGTCATGATAGTAGTAAGCTTTTTTTTTTTAGTAGCTGGCAGGTGGTAAAGATACCATTTTGAAAGGTGTGTACCATTCTCAAAAGTAAAACATTCCGACAACTACACATATAACTGAACTGCGTTTTTCTGACCCCAGAAACATCACTGAGGTACAGCCCTCCCTCCTGGCACGTCACTCGTAACAGCCTGTAACTTGTATCAGCCGACATGGCGAATGACTGAGGGATGGGCCGATGGGAGGCGTCTGTTTGCTCCTCATCGGCCTTGCTGTGTGGCTATAGACGTCTAATTTTGTGTCAGTTTATTATTGTCATTCCAGGTTTCGGTGGATATCGAATAGAAACAACTGAGAATTCTAAAATTGTATTTTAAAACAAAATATTTTTACCTCAAGTTTTAGTCTGTGGTACATTCTGTACTAAAATGCTTCTGTACGTTTTAGTCACGTGTGTATTGAGTTATATATTTCAGGGAACATACTGGAGATGCATTGAGTTCAATTCGATTCAACTTTATTTGTCATTATACTTACACAGGTGCATAGTATAGTGAAAAGTGTTTCTCATTAGTCACTCAGGTGCAGTATATAAATAGAACAGAAGATAAGACAATAGACAGTAACACAATAACAATAACAGTGTAATAACATAACAGTGTAATCAAAACTGTGCAAAAACGCAAACAGAGAAAGAATACAACAGGACAAAAACAGTGCAAAAGTAATTCGGGGAACAGTGCAAAAATAGTACGGTGATTAATAAATGTTACAACTAGTGCAGTTTTAAGTATAATTTCGGCTTACATTCAGTTGTTGTGTATGTAGTGGTGTTGGAGTACAGTCATTGTGGGTAGAGGACGAAGTTAGGAGAGATCACAGTATGATGGGAGGGAGTGGGGGCGTCACCAGCTTGACGGCTCTGGGGAAGAAGCTATTTTGGAGTCTAGATGTGTGCGACTGGAGTGTCCGGAACCTTCTGCCAGATGGTAGGGGGACAAACAAGTTATGACTGGGGTGAGTGGGGTCAGACATAATTTTGGTGGCTTTTTTCAGACTTGTGGTGTAGTAGATTTCCTGGATGGATGGTAAGGCACTGCCGATGATGTGCTGGGCAGTTTTGACCACCCGCTGTAGTGCCTTGTGGTCGGATGCGGTGCAGTTGCTGTACCAGACTGTGATGCAGCTGGTCAGTATGTTCTCCACCGTCCATCTGTAGAAGTTGGTGAGGATCTGTGGATACAGGCATATTTTCTTCAGCCTTCTCAGGAAGTACAGCCGCTGTTATGCCTTCTTGATGAGACTGGAGTTGCTGAGTTAGTTGCTCCTGGGTCCTTTCTAGTGCTGTATACAGTATTCACTGGAACACAAGTAGCATTTGCTGGCTGTTTTTTTGTTATGGAGTGTGTGATATGAAGGGCAACATGCTGACATAGTGATTGGCATTGCAGCCTTGCTGCGCTGGGGCCCTGGGTTCAGTTCCGAACCTGGGGTGCTGTCTGTGTGGAGTTTGCATGTTCTCCCCGTGCTTGCTTCCAGGTTTTTTTCCCAGTGCCCTGGTTTCCTCTCTCAGTCCAAAAACATCCGAGTAGGTTTTTTGGCTTCAGGGAAAAGTGGATCTGGTGTGAGTGCACAGGTGTCTTAACTAGGTTTTTTAGAATGATTTTAAGGAGTAGACTGAATTTAGACTAATTCAGACATTTGAACTTTTAAAGAAATAATTTTTCTAATGTAAAAAAGACTGGCTTTTAAAGATGTAGTGCGTTCTACTGACAAGGCTGACTTCAGATCATGTCTGACACAGGGCCGGAATGCTGTTTGACCTGTTTAGCAAGCAGAGTTTCTTTTTTTTGAGCTTCCCGTTCGAAGTGATGGAGTAACTGACATCTCCACAAGCGTTTTTCTTCCCGAAAGTCTTGAAGGCAGTTGAATTAAACAATCACAGTGACACAGACAGGATTGATGTTTTCCCTCTGTAAAGCAAAATGTCACTTGTCCATTAAAATCAGAATCTGCCTGTTTCTAGGGGTTACAGTCACACACCTGGGGCTGTGTGCTGGATACCTCCTGCTGTGCTTCTCCTTCTGTATGGTGGGGTATTGTCAGTCTTGCTCAGACGTGTGAAATATATTCGTTGTCAGAAATGATGTTGTCCTGTTAACCACGGTCCTGCGCAGTTCCCCTTCGATGGCCGAGTGATTCTCCGTTCCACGAGTTTGAAAAAACAGGACCCTCAGGCAGCGTTTCTGAAGTTCCTTCTGAATGTGGTCGGCAGCTTTTACCTTCTGTAGTTACCCGCCTCCCATGACTTTCCTCAGCCTGTCGTAGCCGAAAAACGTGCCCGTTGTGATCTTTTTTGATTCTCAAAGTGTCTCGTAAATGTATTCATTTATTTCGCACGATGTCCCACTTGGCACGAATTTGCAAATGATGCATGCACCTTTTTGAAACTGAATGTGTTTAGTCAAAATGTGAAGGCTCAAACTTGAACACTTTTTTGGGTCAAAAGAGAAACGACAGCAGAATTTCAAAGCAAAATCAATTAAAATACTCTAAAATGCTGATTACATAGGTATTCACCCCTTTCCATGGGTTGTTAATGCTATTTATGCATTAAGCTTTCATAGTATGAGAACGTTGCTTTTATTGTCCTTTTCTTAGAAGTCCATTTACTTAAGAGTACTTAAGAGTAAGTTTTGACTGAAGACTACACACTGTTTTTCTTTGCTGATTTTGCAGTCTTTCTGGGCAACCCTATGATTAAATTTATTCAATACACATTTGTAAGGGTGCTGACAACAATTGTACCCAAAACGTAGGTATTACATTAAAGATCTGAGTCTGTACTTTAATTATCAGTTGGATTTGGGCAGTTAATATACAGTACCATTTTAGAGATGTTTATTAACAAGTTATTTGCCCCATATTTTATTGGCTACCTATTTGTGAGGGTGCATACCATAACTGTCATATCAAACTTGGAGAGGTAGGCATTGAACTACACATCTTTGTGATTTCGTAATCAGTTGATTTTAGCCAGCTAGCATATACCATTTGGAGAGTTTCATGAAAATGTGTTTGAAAGTGACATAAAACTGAATATCCAAGTTTTTTGGAAGCTTAGAAACTTCCTAAGTTCCTTTCTACACTTATAAAGCTAAACTTATAAAGTTTCCTTAACCTTTTTAAATTTGATCACAATTCTGCCACATAAAACGTCCTAAGTAAGGATTTTTGAATTTCATCCCACCTTTCAAAGACCTGTTGGCTGGTTAATAATATTAATTCCTTACACTTATATAGCGCTTTTCTGGACACTACACTCAAAGCGCTTCACAGGTAATGGGGACTCCCCTCCATGCGACGGCAGCCATAGTGCGCCAGTACGCTCAACCGCACATCAGCTGTCAGTGGGGAAGAGAACAGAGTGATGAAGCCAATTCATAGATGGGGATTATTAGGAGGCCATGATTGGTGAGGGCCAATGGGAAATTTGGCCAGGACACCGGGGTTACGCCCCTACTCTTTTCGAGAAGCGCTTTGGGATTTTTAATGACCACAGAGAGTCAGGACCTCGGTTTTACAGCTAATCCAAAGGACGGAGTCACTATATTGGGGAGTTAGGACCCACACAGACCTCAGGGTGAGCGCCTCCTGCTGGCCCCACTAACACCTCTTCCAGCAACAACCTTAGTTTTTCCCATCCAGGTACTGACCAGGCTCACACCTGCTGAGCGTCAGTGGGCTGCCAGCTGTGGGTTGCAGAGTGATATGGCTGCTGGCCATAATAGTCTCTAAATTGGTTGTGTGTCTGAACCTTGAGATGGACTGGTGTCCTGTCTTACTCCCCGTGTTCCCGGATGTGCTCTGGAGCACCCGGACCAGGAATAACCAACTTTCTGATACTGGATAGATGGAGTAATGCCTTCTTCTGTTCCCTGCAGGAGACCAAGCCTTCAAGTCAGGATTCGGGAGATAAGAAGGATGGAGAATACATCAAACTCAAAGTCATTGGCCAGGTGAGCTGTCTGGGTTAGAGCTATCAGCCCTTTTCAGACCGTTATAGAGAGGGGCACTGCTTTAAAGAAGCTGGGTTATGTTGGTTAAGAGTTTTTAAGACATCCTTCAGATTTGTTTAAGAGAGAAGAACAATACAGTTCATCTGGAATTAAATAAAATAAAAACACTGGTTTTACTAAAGGTCCTGTCATTCTGAAATCAAATGAAACAGCCCCGATTTTAAAGGTTTTTAGATTTAGATTATCTGGTTTGAGCTCTTTAAGCCAGATATCTGTATTTTTTGGTTAATGTTTCAATACTTTAATATATGGCATTTGAAACTCCGTAGGATGTACTGTTGAACTGGACCCTTCAGAACCAGCAAGCTTGTAGCAGATTATTGAATTATTGAACAATATATCCATTCCAAAGACATGCGCATGAAAGCCCTAGAGGAATTCACAGAGTTAGTTTGTTTATTCACTTGTGCTGTCAAGCAGTTGTATTTTTTCCCTTTGTCATCTTTGTTGCCACCTTTATTTGTATCGAATGTGATGGTAGTCATTCCTCATTAGGCAAATTTGTTATCTCATGTCTCTTCTGTATGCAGGAATAAAGATTTGCCCCTGAAATTAATTCTCTGCGTTCTGTGGAATTCACTATCTTTACCTGTCCCACCCCATTTTAGTGCCTTAAATCCAGAATGTCAAGTTATCCGACATGACATTTTAATGTTTCAATTTCTCGTTTCTAAACGTTTATTCCTTTTCATGCCAGTGTTGTTTTCACAGCCCTGTGGGGCGTTTTCATAGAAAGGGCTTCAGAAGCGCTTCCCCTCAGAGCAGAAGTGAAAGTCGGAGTACTCATTGCAGTGGATCAAAGTGATTTGCAGCAATAGTTTTCTCAGCAAGGGAAGGCGCACATTTGTACATTATGTACATTTGCATAATTGCGCAGGGCATGGATTTGAACATCTGATGGGTTGGTGTTTCCGCAGGACAACAGCGAAATCCACTTCAAAGTGAAGATGACGACGCATTTAAAGAAGTTAAAGGAATCCTACTGCCAGAGACAGGTAACTCAGCTCTTCATCTTACGGGGCACGTCGTTTTTTAAAATTGATTTCATGCAGGTTGCGTTATGGTGTGACGGAGCAGACAAAAAAGATGTAGTGTTATTTGGCCCCCGACAGTGCCATACATTCTAGGACACGATCCGTGTTTAGAAAGCACCTATATCTGTTTCTCTTAGTCATCCCTGTCCATGGATCAATGCATATTTAAAGTTGTCGATGTAAAGTTTCCTTTCACTTTTCAAAGTTCTACCCTTCCACTACAATGCATTCATTTTCCTCTCCATGTTGTGCCACTGCAGTGTGGTAAAGCTGAGACAAGCGTATTGCACAGCTATTCTTCTAGATAAGTGTTTTAATGAACAATTCCACATAATGACATGTTCTGGTCATGACTAGGGGAAGATCATGGAAGAATGCAAGAGCAAAGTCTTTCAAGCTTTCTGCCTGTGTTGTAAAGTATTTTAGTCCTGTCCTGTGCAAAGTCTTACTTTTCTCATAATTACGATCTGTTATTCAACATCCGTGCTCTTTGAGTTGTCAGGCTGTCATATTTTGCTGCTGCTATTCAAGGAGGAAACCGTTCTTCTTGTCTGGACATCAAATTTTAGATGCTTTGGCTACATCTTCTCACTGCTGCCAGCTTTCATCATACTCAAGTTCTGTTCCTGATGCAAAATGTCTTGTGTTTTTTTGTTGACTAATTCTAATAACCTTTAATTCAAACTGGTGTTGGGATGAACGTGGTTTAGTTTAGTATTTGGAAGTTTGTCCACGATTGTGCATTGCTTCAGAAAGGTGTTGGAAAAGGCATGGAAAAGGAATTTAAAAAATCTATTTATTGCTGCCATGGGTCCTCTCTGTACCTACACACACACTGTTGCTCACTCCTGTCACATGGAATCTCCTTTCTCTTCTGTCCTATCTGCTACAGAGTTGGAACTTTGTAGAATGATTCTGTCAAATATCATTCCTTAAATTTGGAACATTTTGTGTTCTTATTACATTTAAAGAAGGGAGTAACTCTGACAGCACTAGTTGGGAAAGAAAATATTTTAATTACTTGCTCCCTCCTGCTCTCTCTCTTTTTCCCCACTTGATTCTCCTGGTGTATTTCGATTTTTCTAGCTGAAAACTTTGTAAAAATGACTAATGAAGCATTGTCAGGGGCACATTTATTAGTGGAGGATCAAACACATGTTCCAATGATATGCCGGAAATTAAAATCATCACTGTCATTATAAATTGCACAGAAATTAGGTTTTTTAATTTTAAATGTAATAAATTCAACATTTAATATAAAGAATTGTTTATAGCTTAGCTGTTCATTGACTGCAGTCATTAACATATTTGCAGTAGTCTTTTCAATCTTTTCATTATCGACATTTGGCGATTTAATAGACTTTTAACACAACAAATTTTTATATGCTTTTTGAAACCTCTCTTTATTCACTTAAAAACTAAGCTCATAAAATGATCTCACTGTGGCAGGGAGGAAAAAAAGAAAATGCTGAGTTTTAGTGTGCATCTCGAAACATTGTCAGGAGATTTTATGTAATACAGTATCTAGGAAGTCTTTAGAAAGCCATCTGATATACACATAAACTTCTCTGATTTTATAATAATAATAATAATTGCTTACACTTATATAGCGCTTTTCTGGACACTCCACTCAAAGCGCTTTACAGGTAATGGGGATCCCCTCCACCACCACCAATGTGCAGCATCCACCTGGATGATGCGACGGCAGCCGTAGTGCGCCAGAATGCTCCCCAATTCATAGATGGGGATTATTAGGAGGCCATGATTGGTAAGGGCCAATGGGAAATTTGGCCAGGACGCCGGGGTTACACCCCTACTCTTTTCGAGAAACGCCCTGGGATTTTTAATGACCACAGAGAGTCAGGACCTCGGTTTTACGTCTCATCCGAAGGACGGCACCTTTTTAGAGTATAGTGTCCCTGTCACTATACTTGGGTATTAGGCCCCACTAACACCTCCAGCAGGAACCTTAGTTTTTCCCAGGAGGTCTCCCATCCAGGTACTGACCAGGCTCACACCTGCTGAGCTTCAGTGGGTTGCCAGTTGTGAGTTGCAGAGTGATATGATTTTAGGCCATATCTTGTTCCCTTTCAAAACCTACTTAGTCTAGAGTGAAACATACAGGACTAAAGGATTGCTTTCATAAAGTCAATTAAAATACTTCAGATTCAGATAGATTCTATTGACTAAAAATATACTAGGAACACCCATGCAATGCAGATTCATTAACTTGGCAAAGATCAGTAATTGAACAGACAGGCCAGTAGATGGCACAGTTGTACAAGACAAAACTAAGGTTAGAAATGTGATGAGGTCATGGTGCTCCTTCATCCTGGGTCTGTTGCTTAATAGTGTATTACTTCAGGACTGGTCTTAAAGGATCCTGAAGACTTGGCTTTTACAACATTGTTCTTTTTTTCCTTGACACTGACAGTCCTTCATGATAAGAGCTATCTTCTATTTCAATCTCGAAATGCTGCTTATGTTACTTCAGTCTTGTTCTGTTCCAGAGCTTGTAGTGATTGACTTTTCCAGTAATGTTTGTGGTTTTGAATGGCTTGAAACAAATCAAGGCTAACCATGTGAGGGTTATTCCATTTTAATTTTCTCTTTTTCCCTCAGGGCGTTCCTATGAATTCTCTTAGGTTTCTCTTTGAAGGGCAGAGAATTGCAGACAACCAAACTCCAAAAGAGGTAATTCTTTATTATTAAATTTAAAATAATTCTGTTTAATATGCCACTTTTATGGAAAATTGCATTAACATAGATGAATCATGCCCAGGAAGCAGTCTCATAGATCCTTTCTTGGTTGTCTTCCAAGACATATGGAGCCATCTCCATAAAACTCATCTTGTTTTCCTTTTACTGTCTGTTTTTTGAAATAGTGCAAACTCCTGCTTTTACAAAATTAAAGCAAAGAATGGCTTTTAGTTATTTTTATAATTGGTATCCTGAAAGACTTGTGATCTTCCAACTTTTTATGCGTTATTTTCTCATAAAGCAAATGTGTATTCATTTACCACAACAGTAAACATTTATGAATAAGGTGAATTCTCTTTAAAATACACACAAACCTATAGGTAGGGGACAAAAAAAATGGAAACACCTATGTAAAGACACTTAATAAGGCATTGGGCCACCATGTGTGCCCAAGTGTGGTCAACCAGTGTGTGTAATTTGGAAGGAGGGATGAGGCATTATTCTTCCATGAGAACGTCAATCAAATTATGCCTGGTTGATGGAGTTGCTATAGATTGTCCCATAAATGCTCCACTATAGAATATCCCATAAATGCTCTGGTGACGGTGAAGGCCATAACATGGATAACATCAGTGTCAAGTTTAAACCAATGGGTGACCACATACAGTACGCTATGGATGTGCATGTGCTGAAGATGATCCCTCAGAATCATTAAGCGGCGACGACCTTGCCTTCCAAGGGAGTAACTGCACTCTGACCGCGGCAGGAAAACCACCCCCACAGTATTGTGGAACCCACAGAACCCCTTGGTGTTGGAACCCAGCGCTCAGGGCTGTGGCGGTTCTTCAGGTTGGCATCATGCGTACCGTCAAACATTTGTCCAGCGCGTGGCGATGAGCGAGTCGTCTGACCGCTATCGCAGGTCATCGCTGCTCAGTATTGCGTTGAATATACTCCGTGAGCCACTGGACTCGCCAAGGTGCACCCTCAGGAGTGATTCGTGGTTTGTGCACTGCAACGCGACTATGGTCTACAGTTCTGTGGATTTACACTGGCTGCTCACAACCCAGGTTGAAACCTGCAGTTGGTAGCATGCAGTTGCTTTTGTCTTCTGTCTTGCACTTTGAATTAATACTTGGATGCCACGGCCCTTCTGTATGTTCTCCCAACCCAATGTTGCTCTTTGTTGATGCCTTTTCACTTGGCTTGCCATGCAGGCATCACCTCAGACGCTGCTGCTCGTGAAACATCTCGGTCTTAGTCACTGAAGCTCCTGCCCCCCCTCCTCTCGACCCTCGCCCCTCTTTCAGAGTCTCTGACCCCACTGAGGTCTCCTCTTGCTGTCATTCTAGCCATAGTTATGGGCAACCAGGCCTGTCCAGCACTTTTCTACATGAAGACGTTCAAATACGTAGCTGCGTCGGCCATGCGTAGGCCGTAAAGGAACAGGTCAATGTTTGTTCCGTGCTGAAAGGAAAAGAAAAGAGACAACATTTCGGTTGTGGAGCCTTCTTCGGGTGTCTTTTTATACATGACCCTAAGCATGCTGGGATGTTATTTGCTTAATAAATGCAGGGGCCACAACTGTGTGGAAATCCAGGACTTTCAATATGTTTGGTATCCCTCGTTTGTCCAGGTGTTTCCGTTTTTAATTTTGGTTTGTGTGAGGCGTGCAAGAGAAACCAGATCTGCTTAGTTTCATGGGCTGGCCCTACACGTGTTGGAACGGCTCACAGCAGTGATAAAACGTGAGACGGGCTTACATCTGACAGCTCTGTACCTCTCTTTCAGCTGGGAATGGAAGACGAGGACGTCATCGAAGTTTATCAGGAACAGACTGGAGGACTTTGGAACAATTAGACTTTCTATCTTTTGCTTCTTTTTTAATTTTTTTTTTTTGGGTGTGTTCTTGTTAGGAAATGGCCGATACCATGAAACCTAGATGATATTCACCAGGGCTCCCAGTAGCTATGACATGAGGGGAGGAAAGATGGACAGTGCATTGTCTCTCTGTCTGCCTCCTCCAGCTCGCCCATCTGCAGGGAGTGCAGTAACCTGGGAGAAAGTGAAGTTCTACCAAGCACCTGTTAGCTTGTTCAAGGGAGATGGAATGTTTTTTTCTCATAAGGCACAGCTTTCGATTGCTACAAGTTCAGCGGTGCTTGCGAAAACTTCACGTAATTGGCTTGCCTCTGAGCATGTTATTCTTAAATACGGCTTATAGCTGAGCTTCGGGTTGGATTTGTGCAGTTTCAGTCTGTAATGGGATTTATAACCATGCCCCCCTTATCCGATTGTGAGAAGCACCTCGACTGGTCATCATTTCTGAAGGAATTCTGCATACTTCCAGCTTCAGACAGACCTTGTGCGCGAAGCTGCAATTGAATCGGTAGCAAATGAGCAGTGACAAAAATCGAGAGAGACTTGAAGTAGCTTCAATTGACACACCATTAGAGAACACGTCCCGCTGTTCCAAAAGTTCTTAGTCTGTATGTCTCCCCTTATTAAACACCTGCGATTAGTTCATACCGGTTCGTTTTCGCATTCTGCATCCGATAACTTGGAAACGTGATTGTCGACAAGATTTTCTTTAATGTGTCTATTGTTGTGCGGTTAGCACCTCCACTAATTCAATGAAAGTCTTTTGCTATTGCTTACTATGTTCGCTCATATATATTTTATTAAAGGAGACTTCAACCACCATGTGTGCTTCAGACTGCAGCTGGATTAAATACAGTGTGCCAACCTTCAGCAGGTAGAGCAATCACCAGCTCTATCAAAGCAGCTCTATACGATATAAGTTGGATTATGCATAGTGCGTCACCCATGTCTCTGTTCAGATTTTAAAGCAGGTTTGCAGTACCCTTATTTGTGGATGTTGGAAATATGAAAAACTTTGTTTAACCTTTGCTGTGGAAGCAGTGCTAGTGCTTGATATGGTATCCATAATATTTATGTGAACAATCTGCCACTGTTGCCTCTATTACATAGGCAAAGGCATGTATTTCTTGTGAATGCCCTGCTCTGTTATTGAATAACTACACACCTCTCTGGTTAACGTCCTGCAGAGTTCCGTTTTAATGGGATGCTTTTTACAGCCTGGGGAAATGATCCAACTCTGTTCGTACGCGAGAAAAAAACGAGAAGAAAGTTATTTTTGCTAGAACGCCGTTCATCATGAAATGTACAGACGTATTTCGAGCATCATTTACACAATATCATTGCGGCTATCTAAAAAGTGTATTTTTATCAAGGTTTTAGTATAGGGCAGTTAAAAGACAAATGTAATTATTAGACATTACAGGAGTGATCCTGAACTTAATCCTGTCTAGTTTAGTGCAGGTCAGTTCTCTTCTCCTATTATAAGCTGCCACGGTTTAACTTTTGGGAAAAAACAATGTTTTTTTTTAAATTAGGGTTGTTTTTGTGAAATAATAGCACATAGAGGACGGAAGCAGCACTATCGAAATTCAGACAAATGACATTTGCAAGTCCCCAAATCCAGTGAAAATGCTCGATGTGGCCAGTTTCGGTTATGATATTGGCTTCTTTTACTGTACACTGCAGGACAGCATGGAGTACTCACCCAATTAGTTATCAGTGGGGTTATGTCATATTTTAACTTGCACTTCCATTACTGAGAAATCTTGTAAGTCAACCCAGAATCATAAATTCAGGTACCCGACACTACAGTTGTGTTAGTTAGGATTATGGCGAGTCCTGTGGTTTTTGTTCCACTTGAGCTCATGATTTACAAACAAGGCGTTTGCTACCTATAGGAAGTTGAGCACAGCTTACAGATTTTTTTAATGGGAGAACAACCCTTTGAAACAGTGAGGTCTGTAGCTGTCCAGAATCCGATTTCAGCATCACTGTTTTAACTTAAGTAGTATATGGGTGAAATGAATGCTTTTCAGACTTGGGGGAAAAAGGTGACAGTGGCCCATGAAGATGAAAAATACTTTTACGGTTTGTGTAGAGTACGGCGGATCACTTTGTGGCTTTTCTTGTTCTGTTCACCAAAGACAAATTTTGGTTCAGCCTGCACTATAATTGGTACATTGATCCTGTTGACTGAATTATTGTAGAGGGGGCTGGAGCAATAGTGTACAGTAATCTAGGTTGTAGAGGTCACAAGCCGCGTGATACTTAGAGAAAGAACTTAAAAGCAGAACTCCAGGTTACTGCACTCCTGCCCTTCACTGGCCAAGTGTATTGTTTTAGGGTGGTCATTTGCCATTGATATCCTTCAGTAACCCTGAGTCTAACATGTTAATATTCCTCTGCTGCAGTATCCTTTCCTGGCTGCCAACTTCGATTTGCATCAGCCTTTTTTAACAAAAAATCCTTTTGGCTCAGAGTGACAGTGTGGGTATTGTTGTACCAGCACATTTTAATATAGATCAGTAGGTTCCAGCCTTTTCAAAATAATGTGCTCGACTCACAGGCCAGTTGGGCTGTGGCACGCAGAGTTTGGTACATGTTAAGTTGGGGGGGGGGGACAAATGTTTTCTTAAATCTATCACCGTCTTTCCCTCTTCATAGCAAAAATAACTTGTTTGTTTTCCTGAATAAATTGTATTCTCTAAAAACTGCTTTACAGAATGCCACAATTATGTTATTCTACAAATGTTAGTGTAATGTACACCTCTGTTTAGAGTAAAAGTGCATCCTGATGTTGCATATTTATTAATATTGAAAGTCTGGCTCAATATCCAACTTTGTATGTTGTATATTTTTTTTTGTAGTTTGTTTAGCCGGCCACTTAAAGCTTCATTTAAATTTAACGACAGGCTACGGCGTGCCCAATTTTAAACTGTCCTTTTTTTGTGCGATGTATTTTAATATTAATACAGTGCTTTTTTTGGGTTGTTTTGATGAAATTCAGTTCATTTGCGATTGTGTAAGTTGTTTTATGATGACAAAGCTGGATGAAATTTTACTCTCGGTTTTCAAGCTGTGGGAGCTCCTGTTGTTTATTCATTGTTGCAGACCTTATATTTCAGCTGTGAGTAATCACCTCAGATGGTTTCAGCCTGATTTTTTTTCCTCTTTTTTTTAAAATAAAATCCGTTTCAAAAGATGTTTCAGAGCCTATTTAGTTGTTTTTTTTATAGTGGTTTTGTTTTTTCCCCACAGGTGATTGATGATTTTTTTTTCTGGCTCCCCATGAAGATGTCAGAGGCTGGTAAATTTCTTGCATAGAGGACAAATAGACCCTCGATCTTTCACTCTGCGATCCGTTTCTTGTTTCGTGTATTTAGAATTGATTGGACCAACTGCTTTTTGAAAAGAAAAGCCATCAGTTCAAATCACTAGATATAATTTATTGAAACAAGATTAGAAGCTCTCATTGCATTGTCGCTGCTTTCCTTAATCACATCTCAGCAACATGACTCTATGGTTTGGGATACAGGAGACATTTCCCTGCTCACTCCTATAGAAAAACAGAAGCTTCATTTTAATCTTGCACGTTACTTTATTCCTCTGTTAGCAATTCAGTGATCCTCTTGACTGAAACGGCCTTGAATATGTGATGGAGAGGATATTCAGGCACGTCGACTCTTCAGATTTCTTCGGACACCTCCTCTGGGGTGTCGGCTGGGAAGCCCAGCAGCTGCAGCAGCTGGAAGTAGGAGTAGACCCAGGGCCGGGAGACGTCCTGCATCCTCTCCAGCCCCTCGGCCTCCGTCAGGAGGTCCCGCCGGAAACGGAGCTGCTGCTCCAGCACGGCCCTCTGTCTGAGAAACACAAGATGGTGCAAAACGCTGAAAGGCTGCGCTGCCTCCTGCTGCTCGGGGGGGGGGGGCTTCATCCTCTCGTGACTTGTTTCTGCTTGCCCTGCTCCAAACTGTCCAGCGGCGCACGGTATACACTGCTCCACCCTAATTTTAAATGAACCGAACCTCTTCCGACACTTGGTGTTGGCAGAAGACATTATAGATGTCTTCCACAAGGAGGTACCGCATACCCCAAGGGAGTTGAAATGCAATAAGTCGGAAAGCTGACAACCTTTTTAATGATGTCCTTCTGGAGCAGTATGGATGACTGTTTCTTGAGCTGCGGTTCCCTCCATCCGTTTCCTAAACCTTCCAATTCAGGGTCACGGGGGAGCTGGAGCCTATCCCAGCAAGCAACGGGGGCAGGGCAGGGTACACCCTGGATGGGACGCCAGTTCATCACAGGGCAGCCAGACACAAACACACACTCACACCAGGGCCTGGTTTCCCAGAAACCCATTCACCTACCAGCATGCAAACATGGGGACAACATACAAACTCCATACAGATAGCACCTAAGGATTTGAACTCAGGGCCTCAGCGCTGTGAATCAGCAATGCTCACCATTGTGTCACACAAGGTGTCATCCAAGGTACTAAACTGTTCTCCAATGAGCTACAATGAGAGGAACAAAGTCAAGAAAAATGCTCAACACTGGAGGTCATGTAGGGCCTGGTGCTCATG